>NC_041814.1:21734712-22934712 GCF_900964775.1 Scleropages formosus
TGTGCCGTTCTACTTAATACAGGCAGTTAGGTTTTTTTTTTTTCTTCTTCTTCTTCTTCTTCTTCTTCACCCCCTTCTCTTCACATGTGGAGTAACTGCTCTGTTTGAGTTGTACCCCCAGAGATGTGCAAGACACTAGATGGAATCCTTCAGTTCCTTACAGATTCATAGTTGCAGTACATACTTGTAGCCATTGGTCTTAATTATTTACTTAGACATTGGTCAAAAACAGTCACAGAAATGTTAACGGACATATAAGAACAATCAACTGTTTTTTTTTTTTTTTTTTTCTTCCCCTTACACATAAATAAAGAATAGTTTTTTGAAGTCTGCAGTAACGCTGCAAATCATAGACATGAGCACAACAATTTATTGTGACTTGGCAAGGTGCAAAGTGGTAAAGAAAATGACTTTTTTCCTTAAAAGCTTAAATGACAGGAGAGGAAATGCACTAGGTTATTCTGAAATTGAAATGAGAAACTGATTTAATTTTTGCCCTTAAAAATGTACTAGGGGTCAGGGTGTAGAACATTGATACAGAGTGAAGAGGGTAAAAATTAATAGCTATGCAATCTATCGTGCAGCTTGCTCACACAGTGTGCTCCAGATTTTTACTCAAAAATGATGTACGTGTAGTAAATTACCAAATCATGCCAAGTTGCTATCTCCACTGAGATCATTTTGTTATCTGAAACTGAGTCGTGACGAACAAAACGTTCTCAGGAAGATGCTGCCACTCTTTAAGTATAAAAAATGTATTGTGCCTGTGATTCATGCTAAAATGTTTCTGGATTTCTGTCTATTGTATTTTCCTAGATAACACAGGGCTGAAACACTAATATTGTAACGATTGCTTGATAGGAGACACAACTATATTATAATTAAATGCTGCAAACCTTAATTATTCTGTAAGAGTATTCATATGTAGATGTATATACAATAGTATTTAACCTTTTTTTTTCTTTTTCTTTTTTTTTTTTAAAAAAGTGTGCATTAGATTTTCCCCATCGTTGACCCAAGACTTCACTTTTTATGGCTAAATCTGAAATTTCGCTGTGTCCACATCCAGGAATATGAAAGATGATGGCAATCTCCATCTGGTAAATTGATTTAAAAAAAAATACTGGTCTGTTTTAGAGTTGATTTACTGTCTGCAGCGCTGCCAGGAGACTCCCCTCCCCCTATTAATCTCCCTCATTTCCACTCAAATTGGACTGAACTGTCCCCCCCCCCCCCCAGACCTGCGGCTCGGCTCCAGCACTCGTTAGTGGAGGTGACACGGAGAGCGTCCCGGGGATGCCCGTCATCTCGGTCTGCAGCTCGCAGCCGGGCTTCTGCCCCCACAGCCCCGCCGATGCCCCACGGGACCTCCGGGACAACAACCACGTTGGTCCAAGACCACGTCCCATTTGCACAGGGCGCTTCATTAAACATAGCGCACATCAGCGCAGAAAAGACAGTGGCTCGATGACAGATGCCGACTGACGTGGGCAGTTAGCTGTGGATCGTGTGGACTGGCCCACGTTTCGTCTGTGCATCTGTCTGACTGTAAACAGATGTGTGGATGTTGCCGGAGCTCTGGGCGTATTCTCATGGGGCACCTTCAAAAGAAGTGATTCAGACACGCACATCCTCCAGATCTGGTGCTCCGCTGTTAGCGTGTCGCTGAACTTTGAGTGTGATGCAGAATTTCCGTTTCTCCGTAAATGAATAGCAGATGCACTTGGTCTTGCTTATGAACAGCGTGTGTATTCCCGTGGTTTTGGGCCTCCGACTGTAACCTGTGCTGTTCGCCCACCTCTACATATTTAAAGCTATACGTTTTGCTTTGTCGTGTTTCTCGGGCTCACGTTTTGCGACTTGTGAGCAGTTTTTTGTTGTTGTTTGATTACATTTTCTTTAAGCGCTGCTGTATTTTTCTTGTGCTACATTTTAGGAGGTATATGTCAGGGGTAAAAAATCTTTTCAGTATAAAATACTCACCTTTGCAGTGATGCGTTTATGCATACTCTGCGCGCGCGTGTGTGCGTGTGTGCGTGTGTGTGTGTGTATATATATATATGTGTATATATACACGCACTTGCTGGTTCAGGAACAGTTTTCTTTCTCCCTCACTGATGTGGGTTGGCGAACAGGCCTGTGTCCTGTGTAAATGAGCTGAATGCAGTGCTGTCTGCTAGACTGGCCCCCCATACATAATGCATGTGTTTGAGTGTATATAAACAGGGTTGTGTACACAGAGCGAATAACGGAAGCTGCGCAGCCGTCTTACGGGCCGAAGCCGAAATGGGAGCGCTGAAGAGTACAGAAATATGCCGCAAGAGCAGCAGCTGGAAATGAGACTGATAAATGAGCAGCTGGCCAGCTCTAAAGAGGAGCACGTCTGCGCCAAAAAGAAGGGAAGCACAAACCCGTCAAACGTCGATGGTCCACCCTTTGCCGAGGAGGCCTAACATTACGTAGTCTCGATGCAGATCCTTTTCGTGCACAATGCAATCGACGTTTGTCTCGCATGTGATTTAAGAGATTTATGTCAATGTCAGAAACGCATAGTTTGACTGAAGACTTGGGCGATTGAAGAAGTAGCTCGAGAAGAGCGGTCCTTATTGCGGTTAACAATATCAGTTCGTTCTCTCGATTCCCAATGATCTTTTTCTCGCATCAGGCTCTGTTGACCTATTTTCTGTTTGTCATCTTAAAAACGGATGCAGAAAAATTTTCCCTAATTTGTCGCTGTAAAACGCCCAGAGAAGCACAAAAGAATTCCGTAATTGAAGTGAGACCGTGGCGAGCTTCACTATGTCGGACGAGTGCGAGACACTCAAACGGGACACCTAATAAAATACCTGAGCGTGCGCAGGGTCTGGAGATTCGGGCGGCTACCGTCTTAGTTTCCCGTTCTGTACATAACCATCGGAGCGGCGGCGACGGGGAACATTGGAGCGGAGCAGCTTGCCAGCATGCGCCCCGCCGACATTCCCCCTCCTTCCCACCTGTAGTTCAGCCCTATTAGCACGGCGGGGGTGGGGTGGGGAGGGGGAAGTGCAGCTGTGAAATCACAACCTGCTTAATTTAATTACCCACTGTAATTAATTCATATCGCGAGCCAAAAAGAAAAGACAGAGCTTGTGTAAAGAAGTCATTACCCTAATTGCTTAATTAATTGTCTGTTGCAGCGTCCCATTTTGGCAGCGTCTTCATTATCTGATGTCTCGCTTTGGCAACGTTTTGGCTTGTTTGATGAAATCTGTGGCAACTGTTAATTCGCAGCTCGCGCGCTGTGTGAAGAGAGCCACACTGGGCTCCATTAGTTAATATTTGCACAAAAGTGTGTATGGAGAGCATCACCTGCTTCCTGCTATATTTAGAAGGGGTGCAGATGTGAATTATGCGCGACTGTATGTGACTGCTAGGCTGTGTTCGTGTTCCTTTGTGTGTGTTTGTGTGCATGCTCATTCCCAAGCCCGTATTTAGTGGTGGCCACCAAAGTGACACAGCGGGTAGGGTTGGCTGCGCATTCCTGTGTACATAACACTTCTGCTTAGTCTGTGTGGAGTTAGCATGTTCTCTCCCTGTTCACATGTGCTTTATCCTGCTTTGCATAAAAGGGTAAGTTCACAATGAATTAACTCTGGTTTCCTAACATGGTCCAAAGAGGTGTTTCAGGTGAACTGATGACCCTCAGTTGCCCTCAGTGTGTGTATGAGTGACTGGATGTGTGTGGCTACCCTGTGATGGACAGGCTACCTTCAAAGGTGTATGCTACATCACACCCTATGTTTGTGGGATAGGCTCTGGACCACCATGATCCTTGCCTTGATAAGCAGCCACTGAAACTGAAACTGAATGAATGAATATTTGGTGGTGGTGGTAATTAGTGGACATAAATTATTGGATCTCAAACAGTGTTAAACGTATTGCTTGGATGCAATTGCCTGATTTTTCTATTTGAAACCAACAAGCTGAACAAAATATACCGAAATTTTTGAGACAGAGCACACTCACAATCTGCGAATTTAATGTACACTGAGTTTTGGTTTCAGAACACATTAAAACGCAACTCTGACGTCTTTAGTCCCGCCATTTAAGATTGTAGGTGGGACAAGTGATGTCTTGTCCTAATGCAATACAGCAAGACACTAAACCTTGTGTTTGATGCACAGCACTGCATATATGTCATCATCCATCAGTCAGTGTGGTGCGTTCTGGCTCTTCGCTATTCCCTCCATTTGCCTCTCTGATCTCCTCCATGGCATCCCGTTCCTCTTTCCTTTCACTTTAGGTGGCATCATAATACATTTATTTATTCATTTAGCTGATGCTTTTCTGCAAAGCCACTTACAATATTAGGGTTGTATAGTAAACTACTAAGAATGGTTTTTAAACCATATCAATTCAGAGGAAGTACCTTAACTAAGGATGCTATTGCAGCTGGAATTTGAAGCTGAGTCCTCCCACTGCAAGGAAGCAGCTCTAACCCCACCTGCTGCCTTATAATATGCAAACACTTGATAAATGCTTGATAAATGCTAGGTGACTTGTGCATGCAGATGTGTATATTGCTGCATACAATTCCATTCAATCAGTCTCAGTAATCACTTGTTCTGAGCAGGGCTGCAGTGAACCAGAGCCTATCCCAGGAGCATTGAGTGCAAGTTTGAGGGGAGTAGATTCTGGGCAGGACACTAGTCCATCATAGAGTAGCCACACACACACACACACACACAGAGTAAGGGCAATTCAGAGTCAGAAATACACCTGAACTGTTTGTCTTTGGATTGTGAGAGGAAACCAGAGCACCCAGGGTAAACCCACACAGACAAGAGGGAACATACAAACTCCACACAGACTGAGCGGGGTTTGAACCCACATTCTTTCGCATCACCCAGGTGCTGTGAGGCTCACTGTGCCACCATGCCAATTTTATATAAAGCTTCTTGTCCTTGGCTTGGATCCCTCAGCATTCTCAGGTGAGACTGTTCAGAGGTTTTAGATCTGTTACTGAAGTATATAATACATTCATTGTAAATTTACTGTGTATATCTAAAAAAGCAATGATAAATAAGAAGCATCCAATCATACATTTTGATTTGCCTTCTGAGAGGTGTTTATAGATGAATTTCTCTATGTTGTCCTTTGTACAGTAGTTTATTCTTGAATAGATGAAATGAATAACAGACCATTGGGTACAAACATACTTGCAAAGCATATTATACAATATATTAAGTAATATATAACGTTCAAAGGTACAAAAATGCAATTCTCTTTTCTCTGACTTATATGTCACTTTGGAGAAAAATTTCTGCTAAATGAATAAACGTAAAGCAATAAGTATAACTAAAACAATACAAATAAAAGCAGAAAAAATATTGAACGAAATACAAAATACAATTTTTCCGTGGTTGACTGCCTTCAGATTTAAATACATTTTTGTTTTTGTGATTTTAGTAAAAAGAAAGACATTTGTAGGGATTCATATTTGCTCAGATTTGTGAAGTCAAATTCAAAAGTGCCAGTTCATGGTTAGGCCAATTGAGAAGTGAAACCAAATAGTTTCTCATACGCATTATTGTATTTCAGTGCATCGGAGAGTAATGACCTCTCATCATGGTTGAGGAGCTCGACTCGGATTATGTTGTGTTCTTCAAGAACGTGAATGAAGGGATAATTATTTTATAGTTTATGGGAAGAAAGCCAATTCGATAGAAATTGAGTGAGAACGTTTGTACCTCTCCCATTTGTCGACAGAGATGACTAGTGGCCCAGTTTTACTGTCCTTTCAGATTGTATTATGTTTTGAAGTGATACCTTTTTCTAGTTTATGCAGAAAGCTGAAGCACTTTTTTGTCCCTTGCTAATGCTATTGGCTGTGGTTCCAGGAAAGCATTACCTTTGGTCATTTATAGAGTCCGCATGGCCTGAATAATCCTCCTTTTATCCCAAGCCACAGGGGGAAGCTAATGGATCATCAAATTGAAAGTGATCGGTTCTTAGGCCCGGGATTGAAGCTTGCATATTGACGGCAGACAGGAAACGTGTGGAATCTGATCCGCTTTCCCTACATTTCAAAGCGCTGTGCCAGAAATAACTAAAAGTAACTAATTTACTATTGGCCCATATAATAACAGGCTTTTAGCTTATATTTGCGAGGACATCACTAACCAACCACCCATCAGTTTCTCAAAACCTCCTGCACGTACTGCAGTACCTTAATGAGAGCTATAATATTTTTGATGTGTTATTTAGATTTTCTATGTGTTTTAAGTCCGCAAAGCCAAATAGGCTTATTCTGTCAGCTGGGTTGTTAGTGTACAAATGTTGATTTGCTGATATGAGTGATTTGCTAAATGCTGATCTATTGTATCGCTTGTTAAAGGTCCCACAGGTCATCCCACTAGTCCTGCTATGTTATGTTGAGAACAACACTCAGCCACCACTGGTTCCAGTTGGATCTCACAGCTACAGTACCAGTCGCCTTTGTATAGGTCTGGCTTTCCCAGCTGCCCTGGCTGGCCTCTTGAGGCACTGGGATGCTGTTTGCACACAGACCTGGAGCAGAGGTTCTTAACATCTTTTACGTCACAAGCCTGATTACGAATCTGATGAAAGCTGAGGACCCCCCGCAGGTTTACCAGTACATTTCTTTAACCATTACACCATAGCATTGAAATTGAATCTTAAAGCCTTGACAGTGTTAATCTTAAAGTGTTAAAATTGCTGAATGTCATCCGAGTTACAGTGAAAACACTGAGTGCCATTTTTGAGAAGTTTTTAACACTTGATTAATTTGTCACTTTTTTTAATATATAACTGAAAATGCACAGTACAGATATGCACTCTTTAAAATTTACATGGGAAGGCACAGGCAAAGTATGTATTCGCAGAATCTGAGGTTCAAAGGCAATGCCACCTAGTGGAATCGCCTGAAAAAGAACTTCAACAAGCACATCTTCCAGAACAAAATGATTACATCCTGGCTGAAGTGGGTTACGGTTATCTGTGGGCTTTCTAGGGAGAGCAGGTCAGCTAGCTTAGTTGTTAGAGTCACTGTCCATTTGAAGAAGCAAGGTTTGAATCCCGCCTCTTAGTGTAGTACCATTGAGTATTTACCATGAATTGATACAGTAAAAATTATTTACCCATGTAAGTGGCTAAAATTTCTATAAACTCTTTTGGCCAAAAGCATCAGCTAAGTAAGTAATGGTTTTAGCAGTCTACTCAAGATGCCTTTAAAAGTTTTTAGTTTCTGTTACAATTACAATTAAAATGACAGGCCACAAAATGTGAAATTTTCAAATGCATTAAATATAGAGGTCCTGTTGGGCAGATGCGTGCCTACATTGTAAATTGCAAAGTGAAGATAAAATGGGAATGTCTCTGGCCTTTGACAGCGGAGGTTTGTCCACAACTTTGACCACTCTGACAGTTGTCATAAGCTGTCATGGGCTTCTGGTGATTTGTGTGAGGATGAATGAAACTGCTTCTTACTGGAAGGTTCATAGGAGACGTCCTTAGGGTTGTTATGAGATGTAGGTAGCCACTGTTGGCTCGCAGAGTGGACATATGATCTGTGCCTTGGAACAAATCCTATACTGGCACCTTTTGTAGGGTGACCTCAAAAAGAATGAGCCTTTATGACTCATGTTCATGCCGTTTTTGTGGAGGATGTCTATGATAATAACTGCTACTTTATCCAGCCCATTGTGTCGTATCTAACTGGTTCTATCGCTGTGTAGTTAAATGAAATTACACTTCATTATAGGTTTTAATTTGCTGCTTAGCCATTTTTTTGAGCAAACATTTTTTTTTTTTTTTTCCTGTTTTTAGAGGTTGGGTATTCCTCAAAGAAGTACTACTCACATTTACATGTGCAGAGCTGTTCCAATCTTCAGATTAATAACACTTAGGCTACACTCCCATTTCCTTAACCACAGTGCTACTCACTGTCTGGATGCTCTGTATTTGTATTCTGTTGCTTAATGTAAGCTTTTAAATGACTCTGAAACTTTGTAAAATGTATTTCACAATATTTGCTTAGGTATGTTTTTAAAATATCCCAGTTGTGCAGATGTTTTCTAAATGACCTTGAGACGTAGTAACTGTATAACTGAGCAACAGTAACAACTGTGCAAGGTCGTCTGAAAGTTTTCACACCTCGTGGTTTCATGTCATTTTTGGCATAGGTTTGTTCAGATGAAGCAAGATCTTTATTCCGTGCCATGGCCTTATCCGAGTAATGGCCAGATGTGCACCGACAGTTAACCGTTAAGGGCTTGCGGCACAAAGCCACCCAGCAAAGCTCGCGCTTCGTCTGTCTAATAGGCCACTGGACGCTTTCCCATAAGTATTCTTTTAACGGGCTGAACGTGATACCGTGCTTTAATCTTTTGCTCACCACAAATACAGCTGTCATCTGACTAAGCCTTCCAGCTTGCCACGACTGAAGATCTGTTAGTTTAAGGAAGCAGGTATTCAGGATTATGTACTGTTGATACTTGAGCATCTGTGGGAACTGCCATGAAGTATGTTTTTCCAGATATCTTGTTATAGTTTGTGTATACTCAAACTGTCATGCTTTAGCTAAATACTACCCTGCATGCCTTTGTGCTGTGACGTGTGGATGCCTATAATCTTTTGGTTGCAGAGGTTGTTGGGATCTGGGAGCCTTGCAGAGGTGGCTTTGTTGCACAGGGATTTACTGGTGGTTCCAGTCTTACTTTTCATATGGAACCAGATGCCTCTGTAATAGAAAAATATCAACATTCATCTGTATTTAATCTCAACATACATTTTTTTATTGGACCATTCAGATAAATTGTTGGCTGAGTTAGTTGTTACAGTGCTTGGCAGATGCCACATTCTGCAAGGGAATTATGTGTTTGCTATGTAACAGTCAGCACTTCACTGCACATTTAACAATGTAGTACGAACCTGAATCAAATACGGTGCATTGCTCTCGATTACAATTATTTCTCAGGAAATATATTTAATTGCCTTCTTTTTGTTTCATACATCACTCTTGGTCATTCACATTGGCCAGCAGTTTTTATTGATTTTGTGGATAAGTATATGGCTAGTTGTTGCACCATATTAGCTATTCATTTAACTGAAAGTTTTCTTCAAAGCACCTAAGAATGTTAGGTGTGTGTACTAATGTATGTACCATTGTTTACTCATTTATGGAGCTGGGTAATTTTTACTGGACTAATTAATGGTAAGTACTTTTGTCAAGGGTACTGTAGTGGAAGTTAGGATTTGAGCCTTGGTCCTTCAGGTCTAAAGGCAGCAGCAGTATCCACTGCACCACTTGCTGTCACCATTTCTTTGAAGAGAAGGTTGAGAAGCCTCGTCTATAATTTGTGCTTAATTTCGTATCAAATGTAGCTTTACCTGTCAGAATTTCAAATTTGAAGTTCATACTTCAAAATTAAAATAGACATTCAAATTAAATTCAATTTTTAAATCTAACAGTTACAGTTCTGCCCTAAAAAAATCTGCATGTGTTTTCAGTCTTCTGATGTGTCAGCTGTTGTTTTTTTCTGCTCCTCAATGGAGATTAATGAACGTGAGGAAACAATAAGACGCATGTAGTGTGACTTGGCCTCGCTGAAAGCCACACAGGAGTCTTTGAGTAAGACACTGATGACCAAGGAGCACTCTACCCATGAGCTCTCTGAGGAGCGTAGCCGCACCAGGCAGGCCCTTGGGTGTCTGCAAAACAAGGTACATTCCCCTTTTTTAATGAAACTGTAAATGGGAGCGCTGGGAATTCCTTCCGTTTTAATCGTTTGGACGAGTTCATAAAGTCAGATTATTCAATATTGTAATGTGGTCATTTCAGATACACAGAGGAGTCCGCGAGAGCGAGCATAAATGAAGGATTTTGGCCAATTTAAATTTCATTTAGCAGGAAATGTAAAATACAGTTTTACCTTTTATGACTGTGTTTTAATAATAAATGAGTACATTAATGAAGCATACTAATGATAGATGTAATTGGTTTTACATTTTCTTTTTAAGTAACTTTTTGGGCTTTACTGGAGGGGATGTACTTTTGTACAGAGGCACTGATAAGGGGCATAATGTGACCTAACATGACAGTATAGACGCTTAAAGGAGAGGAAAGGAAGACAATTACATGGACACATTTGATGTGCTTAGGGTAACCTTCAATTGGTACAGTGACTTTGCAGAACATTCATTCCTTTATACTCATTAACCACTTGTCTGACACAGTGGTCCAGAATCTGTTCTGGATACATGAGGGTATGAGAGATGGTTCACCCCTGGGTGGGACACCAGTCAATCATAGCACATCCATGTGCCCTAAGGACAATTTGGAGTCACCAGTTCACCTGACACACTTGTCTTTGGAATGTCGGAGGAAACCATGCAAACTCCACAATGACCGAGCTGCATTCGGGCCCCCATCTGATGGCACATGCCAAGAGTGGTGACCCGCTGTGCCACCACGCCGCCCCAAATTGTAGAACAGTCTACATGAAGGGCAGATTATGCTCCTCTTCTCTACATGTTTACAAAAATCATTCACAGTGTACTCTCTGTCAGAATGAATTATTGGTTGTACATGCATGGGGGAGTCTGAATAATTGTCGCTGGATTGCCAGCCACATTTACATGGTTGTTTCCTTCTTTTCTAATTAGTTGTATAATTCTGCCTGAACGTGAACCCAGTAGAATGCAGTAAACAAATGCATATATTAGGAATTCTAACTACAGTACGCCTGCAAGCTTACTCATAACTGGTGTTTTGTGTAGCTTGCAGATGAAGCCAGAAAGGGATTTGCAGGGTTCTCAGTGTTATAGTTTGCACCTGGAATTTTTCATTTGACAGTTACAAAAATATAGAATGCTAAGTGACCTAGCGACATGTAAACAGCATGCCAATTTTACCATTCTGCATTCTACACTGATGTTGTATTCAGTCAAAAGTCATTGCGATAATGGTTTTTATTAAAAGGAAATAAGAAGCAATAATGACACTATCTCAAAATATTGTTTCTTTGTTAATTCACTATTCACTGATAAAGTCCTCTGATTTTATTTGATTACATAGATTTTTGGTGTGTACGGAATCGAAGCTGACTTTAAACAAAATAAATTATGAGCATATCCAAACGAGATACTTACACATTTTTTTCCCAGAATGGACAAATAATTGTGAAATAAACTGAATTTGTAACCTTTTCTTTTCTTTTCTTTTTCTTTTCTTTAGCGCCACAGCAGCGAAGAGAAAGTGAGTAGCCTGGGTTCAGAGGTTGGCCTACTGAAGTCCAGATTACAGGAAAAGACGGAACAATCTCAACAGCTGCAAGATCAAGTTCAGAAACAGCAGGAGGCTCTAAGTAGGGCATACAGAACTCTAAAAGACACGAGGAAAGCAGCTGGCAGTAAGGTAAAAAGAGCCAAAAAAGCCCTTCTTCTTTTTCATGAAGTAGGGGGGAAAAAAGTGTTCCTCTGCCTAGTTTCCCCCTGTGATGATGAATTCCCAGGATATGTTGTTTAGAGGAATATGGTTTCAATTGCACTAATTTCACACCGTCTTATCTAAATATCGACATTCACATGCAGTCCTTATTTGTGTTGGCATACATTTAAATGAATGGGAGGCTTGTATCATGTGCGAAGTTTCATGATAGCAAAAAACAAATCTCCTTGTGTTGTAGGAACAAAGAGCTGCTATTTTGGATTTGCCTGGCAAAAGGATCAGTGTTTGTGACAGAGATGAGAGATTTCTTTATTTTTTCCTCGTTTAATTTCAAATGAAGTACATTTTAAGTTTATCAGAAATAACTGTCAAGGCTTAGGTGGCACTTTCTGCAACTTTTCCTTTTTGCTTTTCTGGGCTTGACAAAATGTTCCTGTAATATTTGTTTTGCCGTGACTGCTGAAGCAGAGCTCGCTCAAACCTGCTTTTAATGATCGGGAGAGATGACCACAGCGGGCTGCACGTGAAGCATTTCGTCGACTCCCTCACACTTTTATCTTAAGATTTGCTAAGCAAACAACAAAGCCATTAATTTTTGTATCCTGTGGGTCCTGCATCTCCCCCCAGCATCTGGTTCCAGTTTACTGGAAAAACTCCCACTCTCTGATCTCATATGTTGAACTACTGCAACTTTGCCACTGTCCATTTCCTGTATAAAAAAAACAGAAAATGCATTGAACAATAATAGCATTTCTTCCAAACCTTCCTAACATTAGTACAGCTGAAAAAATACCTTCAGTGTTTTTTCTTTTTTTTTTCTGAAATAATTTCTTTCATGCCTCTCTGTGTACTTACTTAATACTCCTAAATTTTACAGTTGTTTATTGATATAACATTTTAGGACCCTGTCACTAATTTGTGTTTTTTGTTTAAGTTGTTTCTTCTTACCTATGTAGGAATTCTGTGCTAAAAGCAGGCTATTACAGAACAGTGGACAGAGAGAGAGAGAGAGAGAGAGAGAGAGAGAGAGAGAGAGAGAGAGAGAGAGAGAGAGAGAGAGAGAGGTCATTTTCAGATTAAACACAAATAGTTTGCCTATTGCTGCTGGGTTGCTAATAAGACAAAAGAAACAGAGCAGAGTGGAATGTGTTGTTTCAGCAGCCTTAGTCTGTGTTTCTAAAAAAAAAAAAAAAAATGTACAAAGAACAATTAGTGAGTGAGAAGTTGGTGTGTGGAGGAGAGCACGACAATGGCTGGGGCGCCAGTCCGGCTCAAATGCAGCCAGCGCTGCGACGGATTCCAGTCATAGCTGCACGGGCACATTGCATCCTGGCAGCCTTTGCTATACGGGCTGGGAGGCACCGAATGCCAGGTCTGTTCGGGCAGCGATCTTAGAATGGAGAATAAATGTTTACATTTTGCGGTATGATTAAAAACACGAACTTCTCTAGCGGGAACCTAGAAGTCCCTCCTGTCTCGCACAGCGCAGTTTCACTCATAAAGCCTCTTCCCCCCCTTTGCCTACCTCTCTTTTTGTTATTTTTGTTGTGTGTATACGCTGTCAGTTTGGATTCTCGGGAAAGTGTTGTCAACTTTTTATCCAAAAAACAAAAAAAAAAAAAAAGAAAAAAAAGCAGCAGAGGTGTGCACAGACATGTTTATTGAGTGATTTAGAAGGGGGGGGGGACCCTCTCCTCTCCTCTCCTCTCCATTCCCTTTCTGGATGTTTCTAATTCACTTGCTTATTCTTACCTGAAGCTGAAGGAATTCATCAAAACCATATTGTTTATCTTATAACAGCAGTAAAGCACGCCCCAGTTTTCCAGGAGAATGAATATTAAAGCTTGTGAAATGTTGTGCCAACGGGATGTACTCATCCTTCCTTGGACTTTTTCCATGTTTTGCTGTTTTGAAACCTGCAATTTTAGATCTATTTAAATTGATTTTTTTCTTATGATCTTCTACATGAAGTCAGTTTCTAAAAAATCTTTCATTAATCATTATAAAAATGCACTGCATGTTACCCTGAAAAAATGTGCACAGTTATAAAAACCAAAATACTGTGAGCGAAAAAAATGAATGTTGTGCTGCTATGCAAAGAATTTTGATTTTCTTTAAGTACTCACTGATAGTCTGTGTTCCTGTATTCTGGTAACACCAGAGGTCTTTGTTAACTTAGAATAGACTGCTTCATCCATTTATATTTTACTTGTGAAATTCAGTATCTCGCATATCTTACACCCCTATCATGGAGTGGAGTTTGAAGCATGAACCTTGAGGTTACAAGTCCATGTCCTTACTTGCTCCTGCTTCTACTCATTTGTTGTATGTTGGTTTCTGCAAGAGGGGGAGCGGTGGCATGGCGGGTTTGGCCAAGTCCTCCTCTCCGGTGGGTCTGGGGTTCGAGTCCCACTTGGGGTGCCCTGCGACAGACTGGCGTCCCATCCTGGCGTGTCCCCCTCCAGCCTTACGCCCTGTGTTGCCGGGTTAGGCTCCGGTTCACCGGGACAAGCAGTTTCAGACAATGTGTCTGTGTGTGGTTTCTGAAACTGCTGTTGAGCTGTCCTGCCATTAAGGTGTTCTTTTAAGAAATGCCTTTCCCCAATGTGACGGACAACAAACAGAAGTGGATTTCACAACAGATGAAGACATTTAGATACAGACACAAGAATTTCGGAACAGATTTGCACAACATCACTTTTTTTTGCCGGCCCACAATTCTAGAGATAAAGACACACTGGTGCATAGATATTATGTCGTACAATTTTCACTTGAGCTTTGTTGATACATCTGAACTAGTGGCTAAATATTCCATCAATAGCACCATCAAAGATATTGCATAATTTTGTAAGTCAGAAAACATCCCTCTGTTGCAACCGGGCATGTGCATAGATGAAGGTAACTCTTCTTTGAATGACCTGTTTACAAATAAATGGCCAAATTGACACGCAGTGTTAAACAAATTACAACTGTTTATAAAACTGGCCGTTGTTTACAGGAGCAGTTTAGGGTAAGTATCTTGATCAAAGGTACTAAAGCAGGAAGCGAGATTTGAACCTGAGTCCTTCAACTGTAAAGTACAACTCTAGCACAGTGCTACTTGCTGCCATGGCATAATTCAGCAGGAATCCCAAAACCTTGGCTAGCTTACTGTAATCAGTTGAGCGGCACCTGACTGATCACTCCGAGAAGCCCGTTACGGCGCCGTAAATGTGTGCTCACGTCGTAATCCTAATATAGTCTCTGCTCGTTGCAGCGCACATGCGTGGTGTTGAGCTTCGGTAAAAGGAGGCCATCAACCGCCGTGTAGACAGATGACATGACTCTTTAATGCTTTTACGTTTGCCTCGAGATTGACCTTGACAATGTTTGCATGGGCCACAAAAGCAATCACCCCCAAATATGGCTTTAAAAGGATGCCAGACAGTACGGCAAAATGTTCAAATTAGAGCAAATTTCAGACATTGGCACATGGTATTGTATGACAGTTTACCGTTTAATGAAGCAGGGCTACACGTAATTAAATCTGTGAGTAGCCCATGGAACGCAGAGGCCGGAAAGGCAATCTGGAATAAGCAGAGAGGGTCTGCACCAAGTTGCCTGACGCTCCGTCATCTGAGACCGTTCTTCATGAGCGCAGGGTGAAGGTCAAGGAGCTATCGCAACTCCATCAATCCTGCGGACAGTTACAAATGACCTTTCACTTTCCATAAGACATTCAATATTCTGAATTGAAGGGGATATATTTTTCTGTGTTTAGAGGACGGGGAAATAAGAGCCTTTCATGTTTTGCAGAATGCTGCCTTTGCGGGGTCTCACTAAACGGCCCATTCACCCTGAGTGCTGATTGAAACTAATATCTCGGTTAAAAAAAGAAAAACAGCATAAACGGAAAGCTTGCAACCAATCGTAAATCCGAAGATTGAAGATGTTACTGAAACCAGAAATAAACTCGCAGGGTACAAGGTGACTGATTAAGACAGCCTGAGTATACAAACAGTAACACAAAAATAAATCAAAGCA
The DNA here is from genome assembly GCF_900964775.1 of Scleropages formosus. Classification (NCBI taxonomy): domain Eukaryota; kingdom Metazoa; phylum Chordata; class Actinopteri; order Osteoglossiformes; family Osteoglossidae; genus Scleropages; species Scleropages formosus. The sequence continues at coordinate 21,750,185 of NC_041814.1, forward strand.
TAAACATCAATTACAAAGGAACGTTTCTCTTCATAAGTACTGTTGATAATTAATATCTGTCTCCTTACCTCCTTCAGTGGCCCTCTCCAGGATGTTGGCAGAGCCTTGAAACAAAAAGCAGATACCTCTATTGCAATCCCCTCCCATGAAAATCCAATATAGTAACAATGGAAAAGATTTTCACCCAACTACAAATTAATATACAGATGTATTATTACTAATTTAGGTACCACTTTTCTCCAGAACAATATATACTGCTATGGTTATGTACCTCATTGCAGCAGGATCATTTTGAAGTCGAGACCTTGCTTAGAAGTACTAGACCAGCAGCAGAAATTCAAACCCAGGTCCTTCCAGTGCAAAGCAAAGGCTCCGATCACCTTGCCTCCAACCATTTAACACTGACAATTCACCAGTGAACATTAATACAACTTTAAAATATGGGTGTTTCGAATGTCAGATCACACACAGACAGACCCATTGTAGCAGTTTTGACTTGACTAATGTGTCTGAAAATATCTCCTCGGCCCCATCGCTCTCTCACTGCGCTCTGTAGATATCGAAGAAAGAGATGGAGCTGGGCGCAGTGCAGAGGGAGCTGTTACAAGTGCGAGCACAGTTCTCTGAATGCCAACAAGAGGTAAATGTCTCAGTGCAGACAAAATGCAACTTCTCTATAATGTACGGAAAAGCAAAATGTTGCAGTTTCGTCATTTTTGTATCATACTTCGTGAAATTGGTGGAGTTAAAAAAAGGAAGTTGATTATAAATGTTTACAAACTTTCTAATTTTTTAGACAGTTTTGTTTAAAATGTTTTTCACTTATTTCACAACCTTTTTCCTTTTCATTAATGTAAGAAAAAACTGCTAAATACACACACACACACACACACACACACACACACACACACACACACACGGTCCCCAACTGCCAAATAATACATTATATATTTAAATACAGGTATATATGTATATATGTAGGGGGGTGCGGTGGCATGGCGGGTTTGGCCTGTGCCTGCTCTCTGGTGGGTCTGGGGTTCAAGTCCCGCTTGAGGTGCCTTGTGACGGACTGGCGTCTCATCCTGGGTGTGTCCCCTCCTCCTCCAACACTGTGCCCTGTGTTGCCGGGTTACACTCCGGCTCACCGCAACCCCGCTTGGGACAGTCAGCGTGTGTGTGTGTATATATGTTCGTGTGTGTATGTATATTTTTTTCTTCTTTCTTTTTCTATTTTTGCCTAAAATGCTTCTGTTTCATTTCTGGTCTCATTCTGACATATGTGATCCTAAGACACTTTCCGAGCAGATGTAGAAATTAGCCATCTCCCGCACTTTCGTTGTGTTTGAAAGCGAGGGGGTTAAGTGATTTTAAAATGAGCCTTACATCCATGTTTTCTGCTTCCAGTTGCTCCTCAGGGAGAACCTCGTGCAGAACCTGAAGGAAGAGACTGCGCAGCTGACAGCCCAAATAAAAGAGCAATCCCAGGACATTAACAAGCTGAACAGTGAGAGAAAAAAACTTGAGCTGGAGATGACGGTTGTCATGGAGAAACATGGAACGGCACAACGAGAGGTACATGTGGGGCAGGACACAGGAAGCAGTTTGTTTTGGGCTTTTAACGGCTTCGTTGTCATACATCATGTGGGAAATTAAGGGCAATTGTTGCCACCTCTGTTTACTGGAGGTCTGGTGTAACATCTGCATGGATTATTTAAAACAGGTTTTCGCATACGGTTAATAAGTAGCCGCCATGTCCACACTCAGCTGAGCCCTAACAGCGATCATGGGGGAAAAGTCACTTGAAAATGGACTGTTGAGGTCCTGCCCTGCCTTAAAGGAGTGGTTGAATTAGGAAAGATTGTGAGAAAATAGGGTTTCGGTGGAAAGTGCCAGCACACTTGTTGAAAAGAAACTAATATTTTTAATGAAAATTTTTGATCAGGAAATTAGTTGACGTGTCATCCCAGCTCTTCTGCTGTAGTTCCCAGAAATGTGGGACACTTGAGGGCTCCTTTGCTTTTACTCTTCTGTCCAGTGTGTCTGACACAAGTGTTGCCTCAGTGTTGTACTCAGACTTTTGACTGGTAAAGTATACCTTAATTTAAAATTACTCTGTATCCGACTGCAAGTGGACATGAGAGGTGGGAATTTATTTATGTGCACGAAGCACATTCAAAAACACCTTCAAGGTTTCTTAGATTTCTAAGGTTTTTTTTCATACATTTTGAGGAATAACACCTCAGTCATGGACTGTTTGGATTTATAATTGAATATGTTTCAATCGTGTTTGTTTCATTTATCTTTAAGCCTACGTTGGGAAATAGTTTGAAGATTTAAGAATGAAGTGTTTTCTGCATTCTCTCTGTCTTTTGCTGGTAAGCAGGTGAGCTGTCGAGATCAAGAGGTACTGCAGCTGAAGACTGATTTGAAAATGGTGGAGGAGAAGTTGCGCGGTGCACAGGAGGAGGTGAGTGTCGCCCCTCCCCCGGCCTCTCCCAAAGGTGCCCCATGTCAAGAGTTTGTTTACTGGGCCATGAAAAATGGATGAGTGCGCTTTCTGGAGAAGAGGAATCGTTGTCGTCATTTAGCCCCGCCTTGAGCACAGATGACCGTTGAGCTCTAGTTCAAAACACTTCAACTGGTTCCTCTCCCTCCCTTGCCTGCTCGGCCTTAGCGAGTCCGAGGTGGGCAGGCTCTTGGAGCAAACGAGAGGCCTCCGCAGCAAGTCGTGCAAGCTGCGCTGCGGGAGCGGTGCCGACAGGCAGGGGGAGGTCTGAAACGGGAAGAGAGGGAGAAGGAGAATGCTGAACGACAGCTTCTCGTGGTTCAACAGCAGGTGCCATGCTGTCTACACAGTGCCCCTCAAAGTCACAAATTCGGTGGTTTTTTTATTCACAGACCGTCGTAGTGATCATTTAACAAACGGTAAACATACACTATGCAGTATTCTGGGGCTTAACATTCACACATATCCAGCATAGACGTGTGTATTCTGAGATATTTTTTACTTTAATTTTGTTCTGCTATACAGAAGCAGAAATCTTTGCTCCTGCAAGGCCAACTCGATGAAGCACGGCAAGAGCTGCAAAAGGTCCGAGGTGCAGCGCAGGACCACGGGCTGCAGGTCGAGGAGCTGCAGAACAAGGTTCAGCACACTAAGGCTTTGCTCACTGAGGCTCTTCACATGGTAGAGAACCTAGGAATATATAACACCTAACATAACGATCCCCAGTTGTCACAAATTTAATGAAAAAATCTTTTAAAATTAAATTTACAGCTTACAGTTTTGCCCTAATCAACCTACACCGTAAAGCTCCTTATAATGATCTACCCATTTATACAGCTGGGTAATTTTTACTGTATCACTACAGGGTAAGTACCTTAGTCAAGGGTACTACAGCAGGATTTAGGATTTAAACCCGGATCCTTTGAGTGGAATGTGGCAGCTCTAACCACTATGTTACCTGCTGCCCATTACCTTCCGTCAGTAAATATATTGTATGCCTTAACATGAGACCAGCATTAACGTCCATATTATGAGTTTACATGAGAGAACCTACAACATTAGAAGTGTATCATTCATGGAATTTCTTGTTTCTTTCCAATGCTGGGTGAGATTTTGAGGTCATATAGGCACTTTAATGTTCTAATGATTGTCTGGTAATACCCTCATCTGGCAACAACATTATTAATCCAGAACGACTGACTGAATTTTTGTTTTAGATTGGGAGATGGATAGAAGATCGAATATTATAAGTAATATGGTGCTGTCGAAACTGCAGATTCATAACTACAGCTGGCAGAGTTTATGACATGTGAACTGGCCTGTGAGAGTCTTCAGAAGAACCCCTAAACAAGTGATTGTTTTCCCTAAATCTGTGAACTTTTCTCAAACATGACACAGTGCACTTGCTTTCCCTTTTTCTATTATTACATGTGTGACCTCATTGCTTGTCACTGGCTCTTGTTTGTCAGATGTGCTGTTGTCCATGTCACACTGGAGCATATGAGTTAGAAATGAGAGAATACCGAATGCTAAAATATTTTAAATTCTAAAAGCATCTGGACTGCAAGAGGGCGATGGGTTTGCTGGCCCTCATACCAGAGGAACATATAAAGGACACAATTGCTTCAAGGTCCAAAAATGGCTTAAATCATGGGAACATTTTTCACTGACACCTAAATTGGACCTAAAATGAAGTCGTGTGAACCCAGCTTAATTTATGGACTGGTGTAACAGGAAACTTTTTTTATACATTGTTTTTCTTTTTATACATTGTTTATACAACTTTCTCTTGTTAATAATTAAAAAAAAAAGGCTCTATACAGATACATTGTTTAATTGGCAATACCAGTGATGTTCACAGAAATATTGAAATGGAAGGTAATGACATCTTCTGTGTAGCTAGGAATTCTGTGAACTGTTGATTGAATTGACTTAGCATCACAAAGTAGAAGACATTTTTAAGATACACTACAGGCAGCTAGTAGTGTGTAGTGGTTAGAGCTGCTGCCTTTGGACTCAAAGATTGCAGGTTTGAGTCCAGCCTCCAGCTGTTGTACCCTTGAGCAAGATACTTACCCTAAATTGCTCCAGTAAAATTACCCAGCTGTTTAAATGGGTAAATAGCTGTAAGTAGCTTAGCATTGTAAGTTGCTTGGAGAAAAGTGTCAACTAACATCGTGATTGAAGTGCCACCGAATAGAAGCTGACTCATAGTGATCACTCATATGGTTTCCATGGCAAAGAAGGGAATGGAAGTGGTTTGCCAGTGCCTTCTTCCATGCAGGGGTGCAAACAGATGGAGAACATGCAAATTCCACACAACCTGAGCTGGATTTAAATCCTTTGCCCACCATGCAGCTCAGGATCTGTAAGGCACTAGCCTTACCCACTGCAGCACCATGATTCAGCACATGTCCCTGTGAATATCAGTTTCTCAGATATACACCTTCTGTGCAGATATATATATATAATTAAATATTTAAAAAAGAGCTGAGACTGTTCCAGTCTTTCAGTTATAAACCACTCTGAATAACAGCAATGACAATAATAGTGATTGCTGTCCAGTAGATACTGATCACCAATGTCAATCAGACAGTGGATTATAATCTGGTTTTTACATCTTTAATCTGAATTTGTATCCAATAAAGTGCTATGAGAGACAAATGTGTTATGTGTACCTAATTTTTATGCTCCAAATCTGAGCTGTAATATTATACAGTAATAATTAAAATGAGATTGAGTTTTGGAGATTTTTTTTGTATTACTGAACTAGCACCTATGCATATAGTTTACACACACATTTTCTGAACCGCTTGTCCCATACCGGGTCGCGGGGAGCCAGAGCCTACCCGGCAACACAGGGCGTAAGGCCGGAGGGGGAGGGGACACACCCAGGACGGGACGCCAGTCCGTCGCAAGGCACCCCAAGCGGGACTCGAACCCCAGACCCACTGGAGAGCAGGACCCAGTCCAACCCACAGCACCACCGCACCCCCCTCATATAGTTTACTTTACCTTATTAATCTGGTACATATAGTGGAATGTGAAGCTTTTGAGAACGAGTACCCCTGGAAACATCTCGAATGAGTCATTTCTAAGAAAAGCAAGCAGGGCAAGTTCATAAGTCAGACAAGGACAACATCTTCATATAACCTACAAATAATTAAGTCACTGTGCTGCGTTGTTATGCATCATGTGGAAGACACAAATAGACAAGATGAAAGGATTGTAGATAACAACAGGTCCAGATGACGTTTAGAGATGTTTTCCATTTTTTCCGCTTTCCTCCTATTTTAATGGGTGAATTGAAAAGTGATGTTTTAACCACAAGGTCTTTATTACAGTCACAAGAAGAACATGTTACGATCATTAAACTCATTAAATGTCGTTCTTAAAAAAAAAAAAAAAAAAAAAAAAAACAAACAATTGGTTTCATCCATTTAAAGCTTTCTTTCATTAAGCTATAATAATATCTGCAAAGTTTTCCTGTGTAGTAGTGCATCTGTAAAAGTTTGTCTTTTTAATTTTCTTCATTCAAAAGATGTATTCCTCATGTAAGGTGGTTAAGCAGGTAGGGGATTGTGTCTGGGTGACTGGGTGATCTCGGCTGTTGTATCTGCCAAAAGTGGGGGCAGGTGACATTCATTTTTGTATCAGCAGTTTCACATCGAAGGCAGACTTGAATGCTCCAGCTACTGTTTGTCTTATCATCGTTCTTTTTAGTGGACCCCCTCTGTCCAAGACCTCTTACAATGTGAGGATTGTTACCCTACATTAATTTTACGAAGAGTACAGTGGATCAATCACATGATAAGTCTTGGCAATAGCAAAGAGAGATGGATGATGGAGGTTAAGAACATTGAATGACGCAACAGAGCTGAGGCACTGATTGTCATAGAAAGGCAAAATAAACATGAAATTTTTGTGCACAAAAAAATAAATAAAGCTGAATACTAATTGTTCCTTCCTGCCTTTTATTTTGCCAGCTCTGTTGGATTTTTATATATAGCAGAAATTGTATGCTACAGTTCCTGCCATGCATTGAGTAATCTTCATCTGTCGCGACAACAGTGATGTTCAGTGTAAAGCGGTGTATTGCTACCACACCCCAGTTACTTCCTGTTGTCTCTGAGACCATTGCTGTCCCCCCCCCCCCCACCACCACCTTCACGATCACCAATTTTTTCCAGCCACAATTTTATGCATTCCAAGTAGATGTATATCCGCCGAGTGCTTCATTTCCATTCTGTGGATGGATTTACAAATTCTCCAACCACAGAAACCTTATATAAACCATGACAGTACAATTTTATGTACTGTAATGGAATGACAGGTGCGATTGTTATTCTTCCTTCTTTGCCTGGCTATTTCTCACTGGGGGAATTTTCCACCCAGGTGAAATTTCTGAAGAGCTTGAGTAATTGCTGAATATTTTTCAAATGCGGCCCTTGTACATCTCAGATAACCAGGGTCACAGAAATCATGTTACCGCCTGCTCAAGGTACAGATGCAGTAGAACAATCTGTACTCTGCAAATCGTCACTGTCTGCAGACTGTATAGCATAAACTACTCTCACTGGTGCCGACACAAAGTACAGAGCTTTCCGCTGACATGTAATGCCTCTTAGGGGTTTATCTTGATAGTTTTCCTTTTTCACAACTTAAATGTGTGAAAAAAATATGTTTGAGACATACACTGTTCAAATGTGCTCAAATTAAGTGGTAGTTGAGTCTTCTTAAAAAGTTTGAAACTTAATAGGATTTCCATTTTCTTTGTTTCCTTTAGCTTTACTGCCTAGTAATGCGCTGTTGTTGTGGGTTGTACCTGAATGTACCTACTGTGTGTGTGTGTGTGTGTGTGTGTAAAACTTTAGCGGTTAGCATTTGGAGCTTACAGTGTTGTGATTTGGTGCAAATAGTATGATATATGTTAGAACTGTATTACTTAAATACAGGAGCATCACAAAAAAAAAATGTTATTTTATGTAATGTTATGTTATATATAAATTTATTTATTTATTTACATGAAAAAAATACAGGTTTCAGTAAAATGGTTAATATGGTAAAGTTCAGCGTGATGATAAACAATGCCTCTCACTCATAAAGTATTGTGTCATAAAACATCCCTTACAATTGCTCTTCATTTTTACTGTTCTTGGTGAAGTCTTTGAACAAAAACTTGCACATATTTATAGTTTTTCAATCCATTTTATTATAATAGGTGCTTTTAATTGTCTTTCCCCAGAATATGTGTAACATCAGTGTTTTCATCAACATAGTACAGTATAGAACACACAGTAGTACAAAAATGGTAGCATAGTGTAGTTGCAGCTGACAGCGTAATGGTTAGATCTGCTACCATTGGACCCAAACTTTGTAGGTTTGATTTCCACCTGCAGCTCTAGTACCTTCGAGCAAGGTATTTGCCCTATATTGCTTCAGTAAAAATTACCCAGCTGCTTAAATGGGTAAGTGATCGTAATTACCTTAACATCGTAAGTCGCTTTGGAGAAAAGCATCAGCTAAATGAATACATGTAAATGTAATGTAAAATAAGCAACTGAGATGAGTATGACATATAGTTTTATATCCCTGTACAGGTTTTTGTCAAAGTTTGAATTTGTTTCAAGCTGCATTGCAGATCGTGTCTTTAGCTAATGTATGCATTTCTTTTTGCACGCACAGGCCAAGCAAAAGGATGTTCTTGTGAGGAAGTGCATCACCGAGGCATCCATCTTGGAGCAGCAGATTGAAAAGGCCCAGGCAGAGCTAAGGGAAAGCAGGGCTTTGGCCCAGAACCAAGAGTTGGCATTGGACATCTTTAAACGGAAATACCAAAGTGCCATGGAGAAGGTGCAGCAACAGGAGGCCAAGATTGAGGCTCTTGAAGAGGAGGTCCAGTATGCCAGCAGCCAGGTAGTGAAGCACTCTAGTGAAAAGCACAGAGTTGTTGGTTTATTTCCTGCCACAGCTATCACACCTTTGACAACTGTACTGGACTTGAAGGGCTCTATTTAAAATATCCAGTCATCTAGTCCTTTGTTGGCAAGAGTTGGAAGTATCAATTCCACAAAAATGGCCCTTGTCTCCACATGAGCTCCATGCTACCACCTTTTCATTTATCCATTTAGCAGATGCTTTGCCCATGGTGACATACAATAATTATTCACTAGTACTTCACTGACTGCTTTGTCCAAGGCAGCTTAAAACATTAGATACTCTACACTAAATTCCCTACAGTCGTTTACCCATTCATGCAGCACAGTGATGTAGTAGACATTCATACGCTAAGGGTAACCAGTTCACCTGAAGCACATTTTTAGAGTCTTTGGACTGTGTGAGGAAACTCAAAGGAGAAACTCCGCAAAGACTGAGTGTGGAATGAACCTATACCCGATTGCATATTCTACTTGCTACCATAGCTACCTGCTGTGGCGCCATGTTGCCATAATGCCCTAATACCTTTATAATGCTGTTTATTTCTGCTGTGGTCTGGCCCTCCTGAGGAACGAGAGAGGAATACACGGTGCAGCTCGGACTCAATCGTGGAACCATTAGCGCTTTTCTGTTCACAGTAACAATTCCTCTTATTATCAATTAGATTTGATATGTTACTCATGTGACCTCTGGTGTGTGCAGTAAAGGCACACGGGGGACTATTTTTAATTATCACTGATAGCAGAATACCATAATTGCCTTCATGTGACTCCAGCCAGCTTGGCTTGATGAAAATTATTCAAGATGTGCCTGACTTAATGTTCCAGATCTTTGCTTATTAGTCCTGTTCATTAATAAGTTATCAAGGTATTGAATGTGGAGGATATTAAGATTTTTTTTTTCTTACCATTTACTGCTTTTAGTCGTTTTTCCACATTTTGATGGAACCTTCAGTGCGAGGTTTGGATTTGTTGCAAATTAATGGAATTTGAATCACCGTCTGATAACAAGTAACTTGTTCCTCTTAAGTGCGATCATTTTCCGCCTTGGGGAGGTTGTTGTGGAAAACTCAACTGTTCAGAGTGGAAATTTCAACTTCTACTTAGTTTTCCCAGGGAAATAAAGCATTTTATAAATATAAAGTAGGCAACACATTTAAGTGCCTCTTGCCTTTTTAAGGCACACCAAATTTGATTTTAAAGGAATATTGCTCTAGGCATGTTAATGTACCTGGAGTGTAAGGTATGTGGATTGTAATCTCCGCTAAACAATCAGTTTCTTTCTGTGGGAAGGTTTGCCAAGCCCAGGAGACGGTGAGCAGCCTGAGAGCGGAGATCCTGAGCCTGGAGAGGCGCTATGAGGAGAAGTGTAGCCATGTGGAGAACTCAGAGGAAGCTGTGGAACAGCTGACCGAGGAGCTGCAGTCCAACCGAGAAGACCTCAGGATGAGCAGGGAGCAGATCACGGAGTGTGAGCAGCTGCTCCAAAAGCTGGGAGTGCGAGTGAGCGAGCAGCAGAAAGAGGTGACGTGTGCAAAGCAGGCCTTTCCTTCGCACATCACTCCTTGTCTTTACAGGATGTCAGGTTGGGTTAAAACAAATCCTGCTGTTTGCCTACATTCCTCTAATTACTATAACTTCACTCCTGCTTTCATTTCGCATTATTACTGTTTTAATAAGAATTTTGTTTTCATTATTTCTGTGCTTTTGTCTTTCTGACGTATACTACGTTATACACAGTTTGAAGTAAATCAGAGCTAGCATTATGCTGGTTTTGGCTCGATTATAGATTTTTACCATGTTTGGCAATAAATGAATCATTTTTATTACTGAGAAATTTAATTTGTATGAACTTAACTGCTGCCTACAAGGTCGGACTGGCAGAATGTAATTTTAATCAAATAAAATTTAATTTGTGTGTTATAAAAGAGTAGCCAATTTGCGTTGGCTGTATTTGTTACGTTATTACATTTAGTAATGAGTTTGAATTTATTGGTTTTATTGAGGGGTGTACTTGTACCGGTTTGGTGCTTTAATAAGTTTCATGCTCTGAAACGTATCGTTCGTCTGCACCTTTGCTGTCTCAGTCCTCCGCTGTCTTTATCCGAACACTTGGTGAGTCTGCACACTTCCACTGAAATCTTGACTTCGCTAAAGGTACACTGGGCAGCAGAGACTTTATTTACTTTTCTTTTTCTAGTTAATGACAGAACTGGGCCACAACAACACACAGTTGGAACACCAAAGAAATGCAATGACACACAGATACATAATACAGTACGTGGGTAAAAGGTTACAGTATTTAACAAGGGTGGCCATGTAGCACTAAAAAGCTCCAAAATGGGTAATCAGATATTCCAGAATTAATTAGAATTATGATCTCAAAGATTAACTTCTCTGGTGGAAGTAAGTTAGACCGTTAATTCAAGCACACATTTGCAGAGGGAGTAATAGGGATGTGTAACCTGGCGGTACAATCTGGAAAATTTCCAGTTGTACAGTTGGCTTTGGGCAACAGAAATTATTGATATCATGCATTGCAACAACATCTATATAAAAAATGAACTTTTTTGTAGAAAAACAGTGTTACACCTTCATATTAAATAGTTTTTTTTTTTTTTTTTTTTTTTTTAATAACTCCTGAAACAGCTATCGGGTCGTGCAAATGCCTTCTTAAAGCTCCAGTCAGAAATGGCATCATACCAAATGTGCCACAGTTACTCCAATGAAGAATACAAAGCCCAGCAGCGGCAATGCGACCTCTTACGCGAGGTGAGTGTTCTCATGGTGCACACTGTTGAGGGGACTTCAGCTTCAGCAATACACTGTGGGTCAACTTTGCTCAGGGTACAGTATTCATACTGCATATTGCTGGCACACATATATCTTCATACATGTCAGCATCAATATGGTCTCCTGATGCTGAATCCCATGCTGCGAGGCATGGTTAATCATAGGGGTGCTCTCTGACATGATGGAGACACCAAGGGGCAGTCGCGGTGGGCTCAGATTTTCAACACGGCTGATAGCGAAGCTGCTGATAGAGGTGGAATGCAGAGAATAGACTGAATGGATCGTGTTTACTCAGTCCCCATGGTTTCCCTAGCTCTTCAACATTCTGGAAAGATTAGTATCAATTAGTATTGCTTACTTTGTTGACGTCTGTGTGTCGTGTGGAAGGTAAATTGAATCAAAATAAATGGACAAACAGAACATCTTGGTACTGGTGGATGCCCCTTTGCTAGTAAATTCTGTCAAAGCACTTCTTTGTAACCAGCTAGGTTATAGAGTCAAAGGCCGATGCCTGTGTTTGTCGACATAGGAGCTGGAGTCTGTGAAGCGGCAGCGCTGCAAGCAGGCCGACAGAGCGGCGGAGTCCCAGGAGGTTGTCGAGGCCCTGAAGGCCGAGGCCGCCAGCATGGGTGTACAGCTGCGGAGGCGCGAGGAGGAAAACCGGGCCCTGGAGCGCACCCTACAGTCACTACACCTAGATGTGGCCTCCACCCGCCAGAACCACAAGGTAGTGCTGGCCCAACTGGAGCAGGAGGTGGGCCAGCTAGAGTCAGACCTTGCCGATGCTCGGAGAGCCTGCATCCAGAAGGAGCAGGTACCAGTGCTTTTTCTCCTCTGGGGAGTAAAGTGAATAAATAAATGTAATATAAATGTAATGTAAGTGCCGTATCTGAAACATTGATTTCAAACCAAGAGCATGGTAATTGTAGGGGAAAATACCCTCTGGATTTCTCATTTTAAAACCAAGAATTCCAGAAACAAGTGTTTAAAACCAAATTTCTGAACAATTCAAAACCAAGATTTCCAACCCAGAAAGTGGAAAAGGGGGGTATAAATCTGTAAGTAGGAAAACAGTGCTGTAACTTTGTATTGACAAATAAATGTAAAAGTAAAAATTTCTGATTGTATTGCTCTTCATCAAATAAAAGACTGACACTGATTTAATTCCACGCCAACATTGATTCTGGATACATGTGCGTGAAAAGATGCATAACATTAGAAGTATTTTATAAGATTAAGTACAAGAACGATAAATTGTGCCCACGGTCCCACTTTTTTCTTTGTGTGTATAATATGCAGCTAGATATGTCCTTGGGGTAAAAATATAACGAACAGTCTAACAATCATAGATTTCCCAACTAATTAATGAGGCATGTTGGCTACAGAAATACAATATTGAATCCTGGTCTTGCTCCAGGCATTGGAAAAAGCTGTAGAATGGAAGTGCTGCTCAAAACGGTTTTTATTAAATTTTAATTTGTTTCTTGTAGGTGCATAAATTAATTTTCATACATTTTGCTCAGCGTTCAGACTTATTTGTTGAAGTTACAGAAGTACTTGACAGTGTGGCCTTCAGTTAGGTATTTTACCTTAGAATGGGCTTGTTAGTTGCTCAGAAGCATAGAAATGTACCTCATACAATTATCTCCCACGGTTTCTGATTCTTTACGTCCCGCTGCTTTCCTTTTCTTTGTGTCACCGGGCAGCATTGGACAGGCTGCCAACTTTGCATTCTGAGAGAAAGATCGGACAGGAGTCTGTATCGACATCGGAGCCCGTAGACTTGTTCTAAAGAGCAAGCAACGTGGAATGAAACGGGATAATTAAATGTTGACCAGAAATACATGCACACATTTGAATGCACATTTGTAGTAAAGTTTAAGGTTCTTCTTTGCGTCTTTAATAGCCCGCCAGACAAATTAGAGTGGAATTATAGGAATTTTTGTCAGATGACTGCAGTTTGCAGTAATTAAGATGAGAGGACACTAACCATCCGGTTGGAGCAAATGCGATGGAACAGGGCAGGGAAGTGAGGTGTGGAACCTTGCCAGCCAGAGGCAAACATCTGTGGGCCACGAGGGGCATTATATAAGGAGACGGTGGTGGTGGTGACATTGTTTTCAGTTAACATTTCTTTATTATGGTAACGTTTTAAACAGAAGTTGAACGCTTACTGAACGTGGTGTGAAAAAACTGAAATATCACGTTTTTTTTTTAATTATTATTTTATTTAAAAAAAAAAAAATTGCTATTTCCTAGGGGGGCACAGTGGTGCAGCAGGCTTGACCGGGTCCTGCTCTCTGGTGGTTCCGGGGTTTGAGTCCCGCTTGGGCTTCCTTGCAACAAACGGGTTAGGCTCCGGTTTGCCGCGACCCCACTTGGGACCAGCGGTTTCAGTCAATGTGTGTGTGTGTGCTATTTGCTATATTACTAAATTACTTTATAAGGTGTTAAATGAACAAAAATGTTTTTTCATCTCTTGCCTCAGTGAATTTGATACTTGATCACAGAGGTTTGTCAAGAGCACTCGGTGAACTGAGAAGGCCTTTCCTCCACCTTTTCCTTTGGCCATCAGGCTCTGCGAAGGCGGGACGACCTCCTGAAGAGATCCGAGGCCGATCTCATTGAGGCGAGGGAGGCTATGGACAACAATACACTGGAGCTGCGGCGACTGCAGGGTGCTGTCGAGGGCCTGAAGATGGACGCCCAGGTGCTGCAGATGGACAAGAAGCAGAAGGGGGAAGAGAATGTGGCCTTGAGGGCCGAAGCCAGGAAACTGAATCAGGAGCTTCTGGAGCTCCAGCGGCAGCACAGAGACATGGGTAAGGTTTGCAGTCACTTTATCAGGCTTTTGGTGGACCTGATCATCACATGCAGAACTTCCAGTGGCAGTACAGTGACTTAAACATAACACTTTTTTATGCCCTGCTCTTACATTATTTATATTGGTTGTTTTGGGGATATTTTACTGAGAGAAACATAGGTGAAAAGATACAAAAATGAGTTAACTCTTTCACGGGGGCACGGTGGTGTGGTGGACTTAGCCGGGTCCCGCTCTCTGGTGGGTCTGGGATTCGGGTCCTGCTTGGGGTGCCTTGCGATGGGCTGGCGTCCCATCCTGGGTGAGTCCCTTCCCCCTCCAGCCTTGCGCCCTGTGTTGCTGGGTCAGGCTCCAGTTTGCTGCAACGCTCCCTCGGGACAAGCGGTTTCTGCCAGTGTGTGTGTGTGTGTGTGTGTGTGTGTGTGTGTGTGTGTGTGTGTGTGTGTTAAGTACAGTTTTTGTTGTTTCCATTTGTAGTGAACACTTCTTAAATTAATATTAACTTTCAGAGTCAATTGTACAGAATTATCCTTTTTTATGTTTTTAAATTACAGAATACTGACATATATTGTTTTTTTAATATAATTCGGTTTTCTTTGTAGCGATACATTTAAATCTTAAATAATACAATAATATGAAAAAATCTTCACCTACAAAAATATAAAACCCTGTCAAACTGCAGTTGGTGTTTTCGCTGTGTCAAAGATGAACCAACGCTTCATTGTTATTACTGTTTTATTTCAATCAAATAGTTTATTAGACAGATTGTGTGGATGGAGTCTTTTTTTTTTTTTTTTTTTAAAACACAGACAGGAGGAGTGGCTCATCACAAGCCCAGGGTCTTTATATGGCTCAATTCTGAGCCTCATAAACTCCTTGGCAGCACAATTCCATAACTGTACAGGCAGCGATGCTCTCCAAATATGCTGCAGTTTTGCTACTCAGGGCCCATGTGTCCTTTGGGATGTGTGTCATGGGTGTACATTGTTAAAAGTCATCAGTATTACCTTGTCCTCACTTTGGGAAGGTCAGCTAATTGTGGCGGAATCTAACTGCCTGTCCTCATCGAAAAACACACTCTGACTTTTAACCATGGTTAGGTAGCGTCCTTTATGTTCTCACTTATTGAAGAAAAGGATGAAAAGAGGCATCTGAAAGGTTGGATATATATTCTTTGTGTGGGTCCATTTAGGCTGGAAGATTTTTTTTTTTTTTTTTTAAGGGGGAGGTTTCTGGTTTACGTGTCCTCATCCAGCCTACTCCTTCGGGAATTATTCATATTAGTTTTTAATTAAGTGAAAGAGCAAAGTCCTGATCTCCCAATGAGCCATAGCCAGAGATGAAGAGTGCAGATTGCATGCGTTCACCTCCTGGGCCCCACGGGGGAGATGGCTGCACTCCCGCTTTGCATGTCTTTTCGAGGAGCACAAAGAAATCACTTATGTTTATTGTTATTATTATTTTAATGAGTGTTTGTCCTCCGAAAGGCACCGTTATTAGCAGCAGAAAAAGAAGGGATCCGATCTCGCTCGGTTACGAATTTACGGACGCCAGCGGCCCTCGTGAATATGCGCTGGGTTATTCCCCGACCCCCTCCGGTGCCGCTGCTCCGTGGCCTTCCCGCAGCAGCTGTTGCTCCCAGTCAGAGCCCTGGACGCAAGCCCTCCCCTAATGACGGGCACATGTCGCCCGTGTGTGATTCCGCAGACGCGTCTGGTAATGATTCACCTTTCCTGCTGCTCGATCCCGTGCAGAGATCTCATCACTGGCAGCAGCGGAGGCCTTTTTCCCTTTCCTCTCCACCCCTTTTCCTAGGTGCCTGCACTGTTGCACGTGCTGAATTGTCTCATTAAGAATTAACCTGTGCATGCTCAAGCCCCCCAGGAGGTCGTTCCCTGCAAGAGCCCACCCTCCGTTCCAGGCACCTCAATTGTCCCGAGTCACACGTGTCCCTTTGTCAGCCGAGAGGTGTTTATGATGTTTCCGTGGTGCGCCGGCTTAGAGGACCCGCTGTTTCACAGCACTGCCTCATCAAGCGCTCCTCGTCTCCTCGTCTCCGCACCGCTGTACTTCAGAGTGCTTTGCTTTCCCCCTCGCTCTTTTGTTTTAATGAATCATTTTCACTAATTCAAGAATGGTATTTTTTTTAAATGTGGAGAAAGATTGTCAAAAATCGAGTTAAAAAGACTTCTATTTCGTTGCATTGTGGTCAGCACAACACAATTTATACACCACCTCAACTTGAAGAAATGCAGAATTTGTTTTTTTTTTTTTTTTGTATTCTTTATTTTAAACTTGACCCCTGAAGAATTTACCCAGTTCTGTTCTTTGTTTTTTCCCTTTCCCATAGTCTCTAATTGCCAAGATTTATCAAGACGCGTGCAGTTTGTGTAATTTCCTGGGCTCAGGTGCAAAGCTGTCCACTCCAGCACTTGATGAAATCATACAAGCTAAAGAGCAGGGCTTTATATGGAGAGTGATAAATCTCACCTTGCTGACTTCACATCTATTATCTGTTGGATATCTCATTAAACTGGCTGAAAAACAATTACGCTGAAGTTTGTGTGCTACTTCCAGCATGAGCTCTGCTGTGTGGGGCATCCACATATTGTGGATAACTGTTATTACCACTTTTGTAAGAGGAATGTGCGCCTCTGTGTGTGTGTGTGTGTGTGTGTGTGTGTGTGTGTGTGTGTGTGTGTGTGTGTGTGTGTATATATATATATATATATATACAGTATGTACATACACACACACATCATTTCTATATTTTTTATATTATTTTATACTTTTTGTGTGATTCTTTCAATACAGTATATGGTAGCTTATGCGTGTAGAATAGTCACGTAATTAGTATTTCTAATGCTAAGTTGAGCACTATGTGACATAATTAAGAGTAACATAGATTCTTGCCATAGTGCTGAGAAAGCATCATTTTCAGCTGCTTTGGAAGTTGTTGCTCTGTGTTCCTCAAAAATGCCACAGAAATGTGTCTTAGCCATATATTTCAAGAAAGAAAGTTATCTAATGATAAGGAGCTCCAGTAATTTCATTTTTCTTAAATTCGGAGTTCTCTATCTTGATAGTGATGGCTTATGTCAAGAATTCACTGGAGGGTAATAATATTCCTTAATTATAAGAACACTGGTATCTGTAGATGTTCTCTGAAGCACAAACTGATGGCATAAGACTTTTTTCCAGAGTAATTAAATTTCAGTGTAATTTACACTTTAACCTGTGCTTACCTTAGTCTAATGTACTGCACCTTTTATTGTGTCTGTGTTATGTATGATATGTATACCAGTAATATGCAATATATTAGTATGTATATAGTAATAGTGATATAACATACAATTTTTAGGTGGTATCTAAAACAAGTAATATGCAAAATATATTTCATATATAATATATAAAAAGACACATTATTACAGTATATACAATTAGTAACTGGGTTGCTAAATAACACAAAACTTTTTAAATTTGAATTTTAGATAAACTTGTGACAGTCGTCCTCAGCTCAGATGTTCCTAGTAAAATATTCAGGTTTCCAGAGATTAAGAATCATTGGATAACTGCCATCGGTTCAAGTGTATATGTAATTATAGTTCATACAATATGTATTAATAATGGATTTCATACATTACTCCATAGCACTACAAACAAATGCACTTGTTTTACTGTACCGCACACTTGCATCTTTAAAGTACAAAAAATTATTTTCATTCCCTAGCACAAAAAAAAGGCTGTGCAAAATATACATCATACACAAAAAGTCTACAGCAAAATCATAATTAATAAACCGCTTATAAACATCAGAGTGAAATTTTAATTCCGACATTTTCTGGCGAAGCAAAGGTACCGCATTCCCTGTTAGCATTTCGAGGAGCTTCAGAAATGAGCCGTGCACTTTGATTTTGTGATGAGGGGAAGCAGTTTGTCAGGGTGTTCACTGTAGAGCTGTCAGCCTTAAACGGCAGGACTTCTGATTTACAGTACGCCGCACCACATCTGTAGCTCACTATTATTTGCCCGCTTCGCTAATACAGACCGTGCTGCTAATGAAACATTTTGCATTTTGTTTGAACCGATTCCTTTGCTGCCTCAATCACGTAACGCCAAACAAAATGACATGAGTAATTCTGTTTCTGGGGCATTCACAATTAAAATTACAAATACCAAGGTAGTGTTGTACTTTGTGTGTGTGTGTGTGTGTGTGTGTGTGTGTGTGTGTGTGTGTGTGTGTGTGTGTGTGTGTGTGTTTCTCAGCCATGAGTGATGCAATGAAGACACCATTCAAACATCACCACTGTGAATGGCACAGCTAAAGCACATAATAGGAAAACAGAACATCTCGCAGAATCCATAGGAGTTTAAGTGGATGATTGAACCATATAAAGACCTCCAGGCCAAATTGAACCGAAATGGTGCAGTCAAGAAACTCTCCGCATCATTTAGAGTACGAAGGTTAAGAGACTGACGTGCCCCCGAACACTCGAGAACAACAGGCCTTGGTCTCAGTGGAGATACTTCGGGTCCTTGAATTAACGCAGCCCTCGCCTGCCTGGCTGTTAAATTTTAAGGCGCAGTTTGGAGTACCGGTGATTCGCAGAGTTTAGTATGTAGAAAAATACGAGATCAGAGCTGGCGAAACCGGTTTCTGGCCCTGTCAGATGACATAACTTAACCCCATTCCCTTGTCACATGAGTGAGACAGTGTGGTTCTCCACCGGTTAGTTCACAGTAACTGATAAACTACAGGATATAGTACAGTATTACCAGCAGGTGGCATAGTGGTTTGAGCCATTGCCTTTCGATCAAAAGGCCCGAATTTAAATCCTACCTTCTGCTGTAGTCCCTTGGGCAATGTACTTACCATGAATTGTTCCAGTAAGAATTAGCCTGCTCTATAAATTGGTAAATGATTGTAAGCTGTTTATGTACAAACCTAACATTGGAAGCTAAGCTTTTCTACAAAGTGGCTTCCAGTGTTAGGTAATGATAATACTAAGAATTATAATCATACTAATATTCCTGAGCTCTATGAAGAGGTTTGCCCCAAAACCAGTCAGGCTGCCCTGAGTTTTACCGATTTTGCAACACTCAGCCGAGCCGAGACGGGACGTATGAGCTCGGATGTCTGTGATGTCTGCGGGAGCGGGACTTCGTGCAACAGCCTCGATCGGTTCCCACAGAAAAGCAGGCTGCCGATTGGCCGGCCGAGACGTGATTAACGACGCCGCTCTGCCCATCGGCAGCGCTGCAGCTGCAGATGGGCGAACGTGCTGGATGTGATATATGGCATTCTGATTGGAGAATTCGGAGTACATCATTCCTGCAATCGAATATCCAAATGCGAATGTTACTAAAAAGGACAAGGTGGAGGAAGAGCGCTCTTCACGGCAAACGGCATAATAGGAAACCATTAAAAAGGTCGCGCATGATGCATGTCCAGCAGTTAATATGCAAAACCGTTTGCGAGGACTGAGATCAGAATGGAGACCACTTTCAGCTTTAAGGATGACAAAGACCGTAATAATCTGGTGTAATGTCTCCAATATTAGTATTAGGAAATTTAACAGAGGCATAAATGAAAATGGCCTCTGAAATGTATGTAGCAGTACTTAATTTGTTTTCATATTACCTTTTAATTTATTGTCATCACCAAGTACCAATTGCAAAGCACCAAGGGTGATAAATATTTAATCTGTTTGAAAGGGACGGTATGTGTGACTTTACTTTTTGAAACATTTCTTTAACCGGGAATTTTTTAAGTAGGAATCTGTGTGACTTTAGAAGACTCTTTTTTTTTTCGGTTTTTAAATGTCACCTGTAATTCTGCAATGGTAAAAATTTTGATCGCTGAATGTGTTTCAGGGTGAAAACCCCAAGTGATTTTTTTTTTTTTTTTTTTTTTTATAACAAATTCCCTTTTCAATACGACATCATTGCATATAATTGTATTACATGGGGGTATTGATCTGACATGGCCACGCACCGGAAGCATCCAAACAGACAATTTCATCGCTTTATTTGTTATTCCATATCGCATGGTGGGGGTCTTAGCATGAATCCAGCTCTCAGGAAAAGGAAAAAAAAAAACATATATTGCCATAAAAAGAAAAATCTAGGGTGAAACATCAGAGAAATTACTTCTTTACAAGAATCTATTGATCAGTTTATATCAAAGGAGAATGTTTGAC
This sequence comes from Scleropages formosus, assembly GCF_900964775.1. NCBI lineage: Eukaryota > Metazoa > Chordata > Actinopteri > Osteoglossiformes > Osteoglossidae > Scleropages > Scleropages formosus. The sequence goes on from NC_041814.1 coordinate 21,770,441, forward strand.
ATAAGATTACCTGCCAGTTTGAACATTAGGTACACTGTGTTATAGCCCGGGGCAGTTGTAAGTCTGCCAAAGGGATTGTAAATAAAGGAGCAGCTGTGAGTGCCTCTGGCTTGGAATCAGCCCCGGCTCAAATCCAAGGCAAAGGTAAACTTTATTTGATGGCATTTTTAACCTCCGCTCACTTGCATACACCTGACGACGGGTCACGGGCCCGGCGATGGCATGGCGCACCACCCGCGGGGCAGGGCTGGACCGCGTGGGCCCGAGGCATGCGGATCGGGGTGCTGCCGCCACAGCCGAATGTGGCAGTCTCCTCTCGCTCGCAACGGGACGCTTCCAACACGAGTCGGGAGGTGGCACGTTCGCATTCGGACACGCGACAAAGTTGTGACCTTCCCTCGGCGTAATCCGGTTAATATGGGCTGCGAATAGCGGCTCTGCCTGCAATATTTAGTCATCCGAGTTGGCCGGGCAATTCCGAAGGCTCCAGTTTAAACAGTTCAGTTAGTATAATTCCATAAATGGATCATGCCTGACCCTGGCGCCTGCTTTTCATGTTTGCGCCTCCTGCTCTTGCCTCCGACCATCGCCTCCACCAGCACCAGCAGCTCCTCCGCACATGGCAGAGGAGTTACGCGGCTGCACGCTAAAGTTGTGAAACACTGGGCTCTGGGACAGCTGCATTCATCTGTGTGTTTGTGCACGAAGAAAAAAAAAAACACTGAAATGTCTTGGAGCGTAGATATTGGCTTTACAGTGAATTGAGGGAAGTGCTGGAAAGGTTATGCTGTAATGTGTCTGTTACAGCAAATTGTCTCTCACTTATAATCAAACGCATTAAAAAAAAAAAGAAAAAAAGAAGCGCGTGGCTGTTTCAACACAGGCGCCATAGGCGTCTTTTATACACACACTCTATATGCTAAATGCACTAAGTGCAGAACAAGGCGATTTTATTTCATGTTTAAAAAAAAAAAAACTTTGCCTGAATGCAATTTATGTTTTTTTTTTTTTTTTTTTTTTTAAAAAAAGTCTCGCTTAAAGTAAAGAGTGCCATCTACTGATAGGAAATGGGAGGATTCCTTTTGTTCGGAACAACAATAGGTTTGTGCTTTTCATATAGCTAGATATACCACATTTAGATAGATATGGTTTTATTCTTATAAAGTATGCTAGTTAATCAAACCTCTGGTTCAACAGCTTTATATTACTTTTTTTCTGTGTTGTATTATCTTACAGCTTGATATTCCATAGATATGTGGATTACAGTAGAATGTGTTGCTTTTGCTTTACTGGATATTTCCAGTGAACACCATTAACAGTTAACACCATTGACACCTTTTATTTAAAATCGTTCTCTAAGCAGTATTTTGCATTTTGATAACTTATGATTTATTGTCAGTTATTAATTAATTAATTTCTTGTTTTCATGGATGGTTTGTGACTTGGGAAGCAATGTGTACGTGTTGTAGGCGAATGGTGAAGAGACGTGTTGGAAAAATGAGCGAGAGCTGTGTTGCGGTCCCGCGAACAGGTCGTCCGTCTTTCTGGTTCCTTCGAGAGGCTCATCTCGGCACACGGTTCTCCTCTCACTTCCCCACCCCCAACGTGGCCCTCAGCCCAGGTGCTGGCCAGCCGTGAGGAGCGGCTCCTCCTGCTGGAGTCAAGCCTGAGCGCCACCCAGGAGCAGCTGGGCGGGCATGTGGTGGAAGCTGTGCAGCGGGGGCAGAAGGCCCGCAGGACCCACGCCCAGCTGAGAAGCGCCCAAGAGGAGGACGACCACCTCAGGTACGGTGGAGATGTCCTACACCTCCTCTCTGCCCTGCTTGCTTTCGGTCCAGCGGCCTTGCCTGGCCTGGCCTGCACCGGCCTGCACTGGCCTAGCTGCAGCGACCGAAGGACAGGACCCATGGCGCACGTCCTCCGGCACTCTGATTTAATTTCCACTCATATGCCACTGAAGAAATGACTGGAGTTCCAGTACTGTCATCATGAGTCGTCCAATTAAACTACATCCTTACATAAGCAAACCTATTTAGCTTTGATGTCTAAACATATCTGTGAAACATTCTGATCGTTGTGATTATAAAGGAAATGTCAGAGATGCCTGGAATTATTACAGCAACCAAATTTCCTACCGACATTCTTTATTTCATTACTTGTTTAGAGAAGTTGATAATCTGACACGATGCGTACAGTATTCGTTCCTCACATGTCGTCAACGTGCGTCACTGAAATAAATGAACAGCATAAATGCATTAGGTCAGCATGTGTATTTTTTGGTAACAGAGCTGATTAAATCGTCATGGCCCATAATCTGCAGGACTTGTTTGAAATAATTTGGACTTTGAGAGCCACCAGCGTGGCCCATGCTCACGCCTCCGTTAAAAACCCCACAGGTGTTAATAATTGACCTAAGCGTGATGGGAAATTCTTTTCGTCTGTCCCCCGTGTGCACGCCCTTTCTCCCCATTACATGCAAGCCTCTTCTCCCATTTTCCCATCCGACGCTGTTACAAGTCAGATTTTTGGCATGATGCACTCTCTGAAGGCGGCCTCATGTATCCCAATCTGTTACTATTACTCAACGTCTTCGGGTGAAATGTAAACCAGACTCATACACATGTGCTACATACTACAGTGTGATAGAGGCCTGAAGCCCTTTTCAGTGGCCAACTGTTATATGTCTTGACATACCACTTTACATCATTATATTTTTATGTGCGACTGGACATAGTGCACAGACTTTTTAAAATTCTGTTCTTATACATATATAGGTACATAAACTGTGGAGCAGCAGGTAGCGCTGTGGTTAGATTTGAAGGATGCAGGTCTGAATCACACCTCTAGCTGTAGTACCCTTGATAAAGGTGCTTAATCGGAATTGATACACAAAAAATTACCCAGCTGTATAAATAGGTGCATTTATGTAAGTAGCTAAATGTACAAATCCAATATTGTAGGTCACTTTGGAGCATCAGCTAAATTTTTAATAGTGGTGATAAAATTTTGCTTTTAATTTTGTCTTCTGTTTTTTTTTCTACTCGCAATATATATTTGGATATTTATGTTTTTTTTTATTTTTGTGTATACTCTAACACACTCTCAATTTCACTTTGTTTGTGCATTAGGGCCCCACATGTGTTTCCACCCCACGGAATGTCCAGTCAAGGTTGTGGAAATTGTAATAATTTGTACTATTGATCGCTTGGCAACTGCAGCCAGGTCCCATTGTGTAAAGGTAGAAACAGGCCCTTTATTGATTATCTTTTACGGCCGTACTTCCAGGACCCGGCGTGGATATTCCTCCGGCACTCCGGCTTTTGTCCTGGGTGACATGCGATTTAAGTGTTTGCGGATAAGTCACTCAGCTCGCCCCCAAGTAGGACAGCAGAAGTGGCCGTGCCAGTTGAGCTGTTTGTACCTTCGGTTAGTCACCTTGTCAGTAGAAACACAGCATCTTTCTTCAGTTCCGTGAAAGCCATCATGACTTTACCATTGCCATACCATAACAGGCAGCAGTGATTTAATTGTAAATGTTCTCTTAAACACTGTTATTTAGCTGAATGTTGAAATTGTTGAAATTCTTATCTAAACTCTTCCAAATACTTGGATGTGGAGCGTTTTTTTTATGATCTTACAAACCTAATTTTCTTGCATTAGTGAATAAAAAAAAGTTCAGGCCAATCATAAATGCAGCCTTTTTGTTTGATGATCATTCTTGAGATGAACATTTTGTTGTGGACACTTAATGAACCACAGAAATCCTGTTTGTCAGGAAACTTCTTATTAAGTCTTACAGTATACAGTACGCATGAAGAAGGATTGATGTGGCTTCATTATTTACTGGACATGTACATGAATAAACAGAAAGATACAGAGCAGCTATTCAGATTGGGTTGTTTGGTAGCCCAGTCTTGATCATCGCGATGCGAATCTGTCTGGATGTGCCGTCGCACGGATCTGAGTATTTTAAGTACATCAAAGATAACCACGGCACCTCGCGTTACCATCTACTGTCCCAGTGATTGGAGCTTCGTGTTTGTATCTCCCCAAACACACACACACACACACACACGCGCGCACGTGTCCCGCAGGCAGACGGCAGACGAGCTGCAGGTGGAGTCGAGTTCGACGAAGAGCTCGCTGCAGCAGGCCTTGCAGGAGGTGCTGAACCACCAACGGGAGTGTCAGAGGGCAGAGGTGGAGCACGCCAAGGCCAGGGAGGAGGCGATCTCCCTCACACACCAGGTAACCACAAGGGACGGCGCCCAGCGCTGCGTGTTCCGCCACACTCTGACTCCGTGGCAGGTCTGTGTTAATAATTCATTGGCCCTTGGTCATTGACCGTTGTCCACGCGGAGTGAGGTGGGGGTGGGGGGCAGGGTTGGTCCGTGTTTGTTTATTTATTCATCCCGCTCACGCCCCTGTCAGCACCCATCTTTCTCCCTCCACAGCACCCGGCGACAGATTTAACCTGCTCAAAATTTTGATTAGCCAAGGGTGTCGCTCGGCGAAGTGGGGATTATCTTGTTCTGAAATTGAAGAGCTAAATGTGGAAAGGTACTTTGAGTTTAATTCCAACATGTAATATTTCATAATGTTCAACATGTGGGAATCAGATTGGATTGCTGTTGTCAGGTTCGGCTCCACAAAGGGAGCGAGCTAATTAATCCAGGCCTTGCAAGTTTCTTTGAAATCATTTAAATTCTCCTGAACTTCTTCTTTTTTCCTCTGCTGGAAACTTAAGTGTTGAATAATTCAAGATTCCCCTTTTCTCTTTACGCTATATAATACGGTTATGTATGCAGGTTCTGAAATGTAAGCCAAACGGCACAAAGGCTGAAAGTTGGGCTTAAGCCGGTTTAAGCCTGACTGATTGAGCAGATTCTTATCATTTTCATGTACCTTTTGCTTAGGGATGGTCCTAAAAACACTAATTGCGATATGTGATCTTGCCATTATTCCTTGGACCACCCGAGACAATGAACTACCTCATCTACAAAGGGAAATACAAGGATAAAAAGTGTAGCACAGTGAGTTTTATAGAATCTAAATGTTACTGTATATATTGTCACGCAGTATCGGACATATTCATTCTGAATTATTAACAGTATAAATAGATTGTACACATGTACAAATATGGCTACTACCTTGGGTTTTAAATAAGTGCTACAAAGCTGGTCAGATGGACATGAACATATTTCCCATTTAGATAGTATTATTGTGTCAAAGGGAGGAGAGTAGATTATGAAAAATTGCTACCTACAAATGAATCACTACAGCAAACCTTTAGACAAGATTAAACATCTCCAGTTATCCAGTGAAAGCCTTTAAATAGTTTAAATGGCAAGTGGCATTGTGAGGTAGTGAAAATAAATCCATATTACAAATTGCTTGACTGAAAACTGGATGAGAGGCCCAATTTTTTGTATTGAACTTCCGTCCCATTGTGTGACCGCGGTGAAAAAAGGACACTGACATCTGATGGGATCGATGTCACCTGAGCTCAGGATGGGTCGGGGGGGGGGGGTGGGCTCGGGCCTGCGCGGTAGAACGGCTGTGTGATCTGATGAGTTTTAAACAGAGGAAAGGCTTCGCGGAACGTGGGACCGAAGACAGACGTGTGCAACGCGTCGCCTCGGGACTGATTCCTCCGAGTCTCTGCAACTCCGTTCCTCGGTGCCCCCAGCACACGTGGCGGATTCAGACATTATGTGAAAGTGCGTTCAAACACTTTTGTGTCCAGGTCATCGGTTTCCCACAATCTGATTTAAAAAAGAGGAGCTAATTATACGTTGTCGTTTAACTTATTGTTCCATTTGAATACAAACTTTAATTTGAACTAGTTTATTTCTCTGTTTAAATTGCAAGTTAATTAAATTGACAGTGGCGGTGTAGTTTCCTTTTTATTGATGACTTGTCATACTCTTTTCTTTATTTGGCTTTTTGGATTGCATTTAAATCTGTGGGGAGCACAAGAAATGTTTGCAGTTGTCCCGTATTTACAAATGAGTTGGTATTATCGTTTCAATTAATTCACATGCAGTTTCAAATTAATTTTGTGACCACGAATTAACTGGGAGTACTAATAGCTTATTTGTTTGTTTTGTTGTGTTTTGCTCTAAATATTTTTATAGTAGTTCATCAGATCCGAAGTTATCCTCCAGTTTATTTCTGTCTATCTATCTATCTATCTATCTATCTATCTATCTATCTATCACTTTAACAGAAATGTATTACACTGTGGTTGTAGAATAACACATTTTTACATTATTCCTACATCCTTCACAAGTTTAATAAAACATACATGGAGACTGTTATACCAGTACATAAATAATATATTTTTGAAGCCTGCTGTTACCACTAAATCAAAAAATGGAGTAACATGATATGAATACTTGTTGTTACACAGCTGGACTGTAGGTGGTCGCACTGCTTTAATTCCCCTAAAGTTAATTGTGTAGCATGTTATTTATTACACAGTGTCAAACGGTGCACAATCAATTTATCTGGGCTCGGCTCAAAGGGCTTCTCTCAGATTCTGTGATGGCATCATTATATCCGAGGGCAAAGACCTTCACATACAGCATCAAATTAACGAGGACTGATTTAGGGATGTGTGAAGCGCGCCATGTGCCGTATGAACTATTGCAGGACCAGAGCTACAGATCTTTATTTTAATTGGTGGATTTTTGCGCACTCTACCATTTATCTGCCAGCCATCCGGCCCCAAACACTGAGAAAACTTTGCAAACACACAGGATGCCCCAGTCGGCCTTTTTTCTAACGGAACATACCGTAAGATTTGTCGCATATGTGACAAGGGGTATAGCCCCCCGACACGAGAACTGTGCATCGTCAGTCCCTGCCAGCTCTGGAAATGGAACCTAGCGAAACCGGCAAATGCTCCATACAGGACAAGAAAGCCCTACAGAGGGTGGTCAAAACGGCTCAGGAAATCATCGGCACACAGCTGCCAGCAGTCGAGGACACCTACGCCACACGCTGCCTCAGAAGGACGATGCGCATCGTGAGAGATCGTAGTCACCCCGCACGGGCACTTTTCTCTTCCCTCCCATCTGCAAAACGGCTCAGGTCTATTCGAACCCGCACAGCTAGGTACAGGAACAGCTTTTACCCCACTGCTGTAAGACTATACAACACTAACCAATGTGCCACCTTCAGTAACTAGAGTTGGACTGCTCCACCCAAGCACATTGGTAAATTACACTGCCACTTTAAGCATCCCCATTCACTCGTCTTGAGTTCTCTGACTGTCAACTGGCATTATTGTTACTACTGTTACCATTATTTATTGCTATTGCTATTGCACTACTCACTGTCATTGTCACTGTTTTGTTTGTGCGGTATTTCTATTGTCTTTGTCCATAGTCTGTGGAGAAGCATTCAGGAAGATTTTCATGATACATGTACGTGGTACTTGTATCTATGACAATAAACTTGAAACTTGAAATGGGTAGAATCATAAAAGTGATTATCATCATTTTTTTTTCCCTGAAAAATATAAAGTGTGCATAAGTAACTGTTTGTAAGTACCGTCAACCTCTTGGCAGGCACATATATCGTGAGCTTACAGAAAGTTCCGTCATTCACTCGTGTCGTTAGGCTTGAAAGGGGCGTGTCCATTATAGTACACGCTGTTGCCATACACAGGGGAGAAAGTACATTTTAAGTTTAAGATGTGAGCTTATGGGTTTTCCATCCTAATTAGGCAAAGGAAAAATGGTCCAAAGAATATCTTTGGCCACAGGAGCTTATTTGCTTGAACTGGATAGCATTTTTCTCATCAAAAGGTGTATTTTAAGTATGATTTATGTGTTCTATTGTGAACTGAGAGTAACATATAAAGGTTACGGGGGCGCAGTGACATGGCGGGTTTGGCCTGTGCCCGCTGTGTGACAGATCTGGGTTTCGAGCCCTGCGTGGGGTGCCTTGCAGTGGACTGGCATCCCCTCCCCCTTCAGCCTCGCACCCTGTGTTGTCGGGTTGGGCTTCGGCTCACCACGACCTCACGTGGGACAAGAGGTTGTTGATGCTGGATGGGATGGGATATAAAGGTTACGTGTTTAAATCTATACTATAATGCAACCTAGAGCAGTATTTGATTAGTGTATGTGCAGCATGTGGTGTAGGGGTAAGAGCTGCTGTCATACATTTGCATTTATTCATTTAGCAGATGCTTTTCTCCAAAGCGACATACATCTCATAAATACAATATGTGCATTACAGTAGGAGAAAGAGAGACATAGTTGCAGACATGTGATTCGTAAGTAAGCTTAATTTGTTTCTTTTCACTTTATGCACCAGTGTTCATCACACGAGTTATTGCATAAAACTTAGAAAAGACAAATTCTGATGGCCATCCTACAATGAAAAAAAAGAAAAAAATTTACATACAACACAGGAGTAGCAGCTGTGTAAAGGCTTATCTGGGCGTGATCATAAAGTTAGGGTGCATGAACATTCACACCATACATGAGGTTGAGAGATCATGGGTGAAGTGAGTCCGGAAGAGGTGAGTTTTCTGACCCTAGTTTTGGGCCCGGGTATCCATCACACCCACCGTGTAGTACCTCTGAGCAAATACTTACCCTGAAAATGACTAAGCTGTGTAAATGGATAAATCGCTGTAAGTAGTTTAACACTGTAAGTTGCTTTGTAATGAGCAGCTAAATAAATTAATGTAAATATAAACAGGATATGTGCAGCATTAAATATAGCAGAAGCATAGAAAGCAGTATGTATGAGTGCTGTTATGCTGGAACTTTGTACAAATGAAGTAAAAACTGTAAACGGATAAAGACCGCAAATTTGAATGTGTTTATCTATTTGTGTCATGTGTGCATGTTGTCATGTTTGCAGAGTGTCTTTGGGATGTGTGAAATATGTTTAAATTGAATATACACTGCTGCACTATTGTGTTACTGGAATTGAATGTTTTACATTCTTATTTGTGTTGTATTCAGTCTTGTCCGCAGAGATTAGTGCAGTTTTCAGTTTTATACATCTCTTTTTACTAGGGGGATGTGAACCTCAACGGCAGAGCTTTAGTTCACTGCTAAAAGGTGTAACAATAGACTTTGATCAGAACATGCAGGTCCAAGTGTAGTTCTTCAGCCTTTCCGCCACCTACTGCCCTACTGCCTAAATATCTAATGTACTACATATTTACATTTTTTTGGCCATACTGTATTTTAAAATATTGCAGAGAATGTTTCCACCTCCATGTTCATTTTTGTCCTGACAGTTCATGAGCTCAAATATATTGATATGCACAATTGATTTAGTTTTTTTTTTTCAGCATTACTGTGTTGCTCTTTGTTTAAGGCCTACCCATGGAAGTCAAAGCAGTGAAATTTGCAGTGATATGCAGGCTGGTTTCACTGTACAAGCTGACAAGACCACTGTAATGTTAGGTTCTTTTGCTTTATTTCACTTTTCGCACATTCCTATGTTTAGTTTTTTTTTTTTTTTTTGTTAGGTTTTCATTGATATTAATTTCACAAATCATAAAAAATGGAGGATGGTGGTTTTCTTACTGTGCCACCATTGGGAGTTGGGTTTTAATCTGTCTTGGCTGGGTTGTAATAAACTTTTATATTACTGTTTTATTAGATGTTAATCTTACACTAGCCCCCCCATCCAAGGATTATTTTGCATCCATAATTAGCAATTAGGGTTTAGTTTCTTAAAGCTTTTACAAGCTCACTTACATATTACTGCATCGTTTCTCTCCCCAAAATGAAATTCTGAGCAGTGATCGCCCCAGTGACAGCAAGAGAATGATAAATTCTGGAGTTTCATGTGAATGTTTTTAGTCTGTAGCTGTAAGTGGCTGACATGTACTGGAGGATCCTTTTTGCTCTGTTGTGAGAACCCGTATCTTTGTGTGTTTTGAACAAAGCTCCAGCAGAAGGAGAAGCTGTTGCAGTGTCTGAGTGAAGAGCTGGGTCAGCAGCCTGACTTCTCCCTGGACCAGTGGGAGCAGTTTTCCAAACTCTGGAGATGCATGACCGACATGGAGGCAGAGGTGGAGCGGCCGAAAGTCAAGGAGATGAATGATGCCCATGTGGTAAGTTCAACCTATTCATAGCCACTGATACAGTGGGTTTGTCAACATACTCCAGTTACTTTCCTGCCCACCGGCCTCCAGGTTTCCATGAATGTTTCCGTTGCTTCCTGTAAAAGAAGCTCATTTCCTTCCTGAGGTTGGTATGCAATGAAATGAGCTCTGATATGGCCTTTACAAGTTAAGTGTTGTAATGAAATAAAGTAATTCCAGACGAATGTTTGGATACGGTTGAAGTTCTGCATTTCATACTAATCATGGAATCTCATGATGGGTTTAGTGTCCTGTTCTACAGTGAAGAAATGCGTTGACCTTCCTGTGTGTCAGACAAGCATGACGACACTGTCTGATATCGTCTTCTTGAGAATCACTATTAATTTTGCTCTTATAAGTTCTTTGTCTCATCGTTGTTTATTTCTGAAAGGAGGTTGGTCCATATTCTCTTGTGTAGGCCTGCCGTGCACCGCTAACCCTGCTTGATCGGGGTTGCTGCAAAATAATTTAAAAGATTGCAGCATCCTTCAGCAGAGATGAGAGATATTATTTCTCCACATATCTTTTGATGGAGCTTATGTGTTAAGCCACAAACTTGGTTTTATATGTGGTCTGTTTCTGGAAGCCTACCTCATTATGAACATCCCATTTATTGTTCTATAAAATCAAATTGAACTGGTGTCACAATCTCCTCAAGTCATTGGAAACATTTCCTCAAGTGGACTCGCCTTCGATCATTCTGCCTTTTGTCAAAAGATGGCCTGTTAGTTAGTTTTGGAGAAAGGTAGGGGGTTGTTCAGCATCAGGTCATTTATGAAAGAGTTAAACAGGACATGCATGTGTTCTTCATTTGATCTTCCATGATCACACTTAGCTGTTCCTTAGAAAAACCAAAAGTCACAGCAGAATTGCCAGATCAAGCTGCTTATGCTCAATGGGTTCAGAAGTCTTAATGAAAAAGTCTCTGATTAATTCATCATAAACCTGAAGATCTGTCACATTTTCACACTCTTGGATTTCCTGAACATATATGTAATTTTGTAGTTGTATATTGAACATTGAAGACATTAAAATATTCAGCAATAAAAGTTCATGTGAAAACTAATGTCAAAGCCTTTACGACATCCTGCGAATCCTGAGCTAATGCTTCAAAGCGCCCGTACTGCAAATTGTGCCTTGTTTTGCCGTTGTTCGTTTCTGTGTTTTGGCAAATGTTTGCAATTAGGGGTCCTCAGCATTCCTCCAAGCGTGCCCAGCAATGGGTCGTTAAATTGGGTCTTTATAAAACTTACCAGGAGCCAAGCAAGTTTCTTGTGGCTCCAAAAACTTCAGCCTACCCCTTGCTCCACATGGAACCTGCACAAATCAAACAGCGTGACATCTATTAGAGATGTGGCTTAGTAGTAATCTTCAAAAAGGTTTGAAGAAAAAAAGCCGTTTCAAAAAATTGTATGTTTTGGTCAAGGAAAAGTGTAAATTAGTGATTATAATCTTTCATTTGTTTATTCATCTTCATTATCCAGAGCATTTCATGTTTTATGGTCAGTGCCGGTTTTAATGAAAGACTCCAGCTTTCAGTAGTTTGTTTGTGGCTTGTTAGCTTGTTTAGAGGGTTATGTGTAAAACCCTGCAGTATTTCAAAGATGTCCCACTGATGCCTTTTTTTTTCTTAGCCTGATTGGTGCCTTACAAACACCATCTGAAAATATTTGTCATGGTCAAATTTTAATGAAACTTTCTCCATCATCAAAAATAAGTTAATTTTTGGAAAAATAACAAACAATTTGTTTCATTTTCTACTTTTTTGCATAAGAACGTAATTGCTCATAGGGAGCAGTTAAAATTCGTTTCAGGGTTAAAAAAAACATCTTGTTAGATATACATATGCCAAGCAATTAAAGTTTTTTGGTTAAGTTGATGTATTTAAATTGCAAATTACGGTTATCTGCTGAATTCTGCATATTGGAAATACTGTATAAATGAGAATTAGCTGTGTTTAATAAAGGAGTCTAAATTTATCATTCACATAACACATTCACATAATATGCAAATTACTTGTTGGGAATTTGAGGTATTTCTACTGCTTTTTATATTTCTGTAGCCTGAACTAATTATTAAAGTGGTGAATTCAAAATGATTGACACGTTAAGCTCATGGAGTTGCAGTTTACCAAGCAAACATGTCAAAGAACAGTACTCTAGAAGTACTGCTACAAAAATGATCAACTCATCAAGGCTGCACTCTTTAATCACTAGGTCAGTAGTTACCGGATCTAGAGAAAGTTTGACTTAATATTGTGAAATTGTACAATGGAAGATGTAAAGAGAAAGGTGTAAAATGCACTGCGGTCTCTGAATAAAAAAATGGGCACAACTTTTTGTCCTTTATATCATTGCAGTTACACTTTTACAAAAACAGAACAGTTTGCTCATTTCATCGGTTTGAGCTTCTCAAGTAGAGTCGTTCCCTCTTGGCATCTGCTCGATTCTAGCTCTTCAGCTGGAGATGTGTAATGGGGCAGTTTTGCCAATTAGCTGTTGATTTCATCTTGGGAATTAAAACCATCTCTTTGCTGAAGATTGTACACTCTACAGTATATCTGTAAATACTAAAATATTGATTTTCTTGCACTACCATTTCATCAGCTTATTATGAATCCTGTGTTTTTGCCAAAGAAGAACTGCAAAATTAATTATTTTATAAATTCTCGTTCCACATCATAGGCTGTATTCGCTAAACAACGGGTAAATGCTGAAAACTGTCCTGTGTTTGATGCAAATACTTTCCATACCTTAAAGTTTCAAGTTTATTGTCATAGGTACAAGTACCATGTACATGTATCATGAAAATCTTCCTGAATGCTTCTCTAAATACCGCACACATAAAACTTTGAAGCTTGCTTCTGTATGTAAGGCTAAGTACGATTAACAGACCTTTGCTTCCAAAACGTTAGCACCAGCAATTACATATGCCAAGTAATTATTACAAAATTAGAATGAATTTAAAAAAAAAAAAAAAGTTTCACGTGTTCGTTGCCTAAAAGCCTTCAGAATTCTTAGACCACCAGCACATCAGGCTGGATTAATGGTTAGACCTTTCTTATAATCCTGCATCTTTGTTTGCTTGCTTGATTTGTTTGTTTCTTTATTTAAATGGCACTCAGGGTCAAACGGTGACCTGCAGTGAGGAGGCAGTCGAATCTCCACCTTTGTTCGTGCGTCAACGCTCCTCTAACTACATTAGCTCCTTTATCCCTCTGAGGATTATTTTGAGCACAGAAATGGTCAAGCTTGATGAATCCAAAGGAAATTGGGTTTGAAATGGCCTCGTCTGCTCAGGTCAAAGCCATTACTTGATGTATCGTCTAAGTGGATTTTGAGTGTGGATAAATTATTTTGGAATTACTCCTGAAGATGGGTTTTTTTGCAGCTTGGCTTTGTGAAGCTATAAAATGACCCTCTTTCATTTGTAATTGAAAGAGTAATATTTTAATTATCTTGCTGCTTAGACATGTTTTCATATATATGGATGCATGTGGGGGAGCATAAATACATTGGTATTATCACATTTTTTGTGTATCATAAGTCATTTAGAATGCTACTGTACACTGCTGGGTCTCAAAACCATAAATCAAAATATGCGGCAAAAACCCTGAACATTTTTCAGGTTTGTTCCAGAGGGTCTGCTAATGGCTGCTTGTTCTAGATGATCTTTAAATGCCTGCTGCATATAAAAATTCTATATTACCGTCATACTATTATTGGACTTTCTGTAACTTTTCTGTCTGGGAAACCTACTTTTATAACAAAAATGTTTTTTTGTAAAAAAGAAAAAAAAAAAGCAGGCTTTCCTGAACGTACAATTACTTTACGGGTTAATTTAACTTTATGAACATATATTTTGAGGCATTTGGTTAGGACCATAATGTTATGTAAGTGGAGTATCTCTTGGAAAAAGCCACACACTTATTTTCCCCCCTTGCATGGAGCCCTGCTGTTCCAACAATATTGTGGTGCTTTTTGTTCTTTGCAGCCCTGCTCCCATCCCACACTGCTCATTAGCCATGGCTTCTGTGGGTCATTTGAGACGCCAGGCGAGAGAAATGGGGCTCTTTCACAGGATATTTAAAACGGGGTCTCGATGTCTGCAGTTAAAGGATCGGGAGAGCCACATTTCAAGACTGGAGGAGATCGCGGAGATCCAAGAAAAACACAGTCGCCTGCCGGAGGAGTTCCTCAAGACCGAGTCTCGCCTGACCGTCTCCAATTTGAGAACGGCTGCAACAGAACCGCAGAGGGAACGTCGCTCTGAAGAGGTACCATGAAATATGCCAGAAACTTAATGAAAGTCAAATAACTGAAAAAGAAAATTCAAAGGTGCACAAGTGAACAATACAAAAGACATATGTTGTACGATTTGTTAAAGATTTATCACACTTTAGTGGCCAAGCGTGATCAGTGAAGAAGCTTTTTGATTATTTTTTTTCAACCAGTGGGTAGTTCAGACCTTCCTTTTTACCACAAGTCGCAAAACCACAAAGCTTAGGTATTCGTGAACATGTATGTCTACCACTGTAACTCTGACAAGTTTGTTTCTTTTAAAGTGACACTTTATGCAAATTAATGTACCCAACAGAAGACTCCACTACAGGAAGCTAGAGACTCACTGAGTACCTGTAGCAGGATCTTCCCAACAGCAGAGCAAGCAGTCGTCGACCTCCAGCAGGAGCTGTCTTCTGTAAAGAAACGTCTCCTGGAAGCACAAGAAACGGTGAATGTTTATTTGCATCTGTAGAAACCAATTTTTTTTTTTCATTTGTTTGACTTGACAAATAAAAATATTTCAGACTCAGTAAAGTAGACAGAAGCTTCTGAACCTAAAACCCACACCCCCAAGGGGTACAGAAAGGCCATGTAGCTAAACGTTGAAGAGCGAGAGCTGTTAGGTGTAGGTTCTATGAAATGTGGCTCACGGCTGAGAGGTGCTTAGGTTTTCTCCTTCCAGTTTCCATGTGCTGCATTTAAACTGATGGAGAAAATGGGCCCCCACAACACACAGATTCGGTTTAGCACTGCCTGCTCTCCATAGTGGGGCCTGATCCACCACTTGTCCGTTAAGACCTACAGTGAATTGGAATTATGACCCCTTTAGACCCGTGCTGAATCAAAACTATGACCTGCTTGCTGAATTTTCAGTATTGCCCCAAGGAAGGCCAGCACTGCCTAGTTTCACCTGTTTAGACGGGAAGCCGTGGAGCTGATCTTCAATGGCCGGAGGGAAGAGCAGAACCCATGCCAAACAGGCATGAAATTTCTGTGTAATACGGTGGAACAATGCATTGTACATTGACAAGCAGTGAAAGGCAACACTGTTATTGCAGAGAAATGTCCTCTTTCTGTGAAATGTGAAGGACACATCTGTAACTGACAGCTTATGTTGTCAAAAGTCAGCATTGAGGCCTTTCTCTTGGTCAAGTAAATAGGCTCTCCATGATACTTATGAGTATATTAGCCATGCATGATGGGTTCAGGTGGAGAGCAGGGTATGTGGAGGTCAGTGAGGATGGCCGAGCAACATGTACGGAAATTGTATCTCCAACTTTGACTGGTTAGAATCCAACTGTAATCCTCTCATGGCAAACTAATTTCTCCAAAGGAAAATTGTTACATACATTCGAGGCATATGCAAAAGAACCCATGTGGTGCAGCCAGTTTTTGACCTGAAAGACTTTGAAGGGTGCTGTACTTTTTGTTTATGCTGTCTAATTACTAGTTGTACTGGTGGCAGCAGAGTTTTTTTCTTAAATATAAATGCGTCTAATTTAATTCACTGAGTACTATCCATTATTTATTGTTGGGCGGACGTTATTAAAGCATTAGTGGGCTCATTTTAGTCTCCATAAAAGGCCTGTGTGTACCACTGCAATTAGAAACTCCATTAGTATTATTAATAAGGAATATCCTGTGCTCCAGTGACCACCAGTTTAATAAGTAACTGTGTGCAGTTGCCATTAGCATGGCAAGAAATTACTAACTGTACGATAGCATCGTTTCTCTTCTTGATAAGGTAGATATTTAATTCAGCACCTCTTAGTCATAAATATACATATTTTAATGATGGTGGAAGCCTGTTGGGTATTTTAATTAGTTGGTAACTATCAATGTTTTACATAGTGTGTAACAATACATTGACACATCACTCAGATGATGTAGTTATTCAGCAAAATTGACCAAATGGTGCAAAAAATAAGTATTTTCATAATTATGTACACCGTCCTGTCATAAACTTTTTTCATATTTTGCTGCATTAGAATTGTTTGCTTTTTGACTCTTATGGAATGATAATAAATGTCAATTTCTTTAGGTTTCAGAACAGTTGAAAAATTGTACCTAATATGGACACAGTACTTTTGTGTATTTTGCATATTAATATATCATCCTAGCTACCTTTTCCATTCATTTCCATACAGATTTTGATTATTTTTATGTATTGACCAGTGCTTCACTAAGATAAGGCTGATGACCAATGAGAAGCTTAATGTTGACAAAAATGATTCTCTAAGTCTTTGATTAACCTAATGCCTGGAGCTCACACATCACAGAACTGGTCTTTTTTATATATATAAATAAACTTTGCCATGGTTGTTTATAGATATCATCCAGTTGTCCCATTATTTGGTATAATCCTGTCAGATGTACAATATTTGCCTGACTTAAATAGGATGGCACTGATCATTGTAGAAGAAACAGTATGTTGGGGTGGATGGAAGGCAAGATGTGACTTTAGAAGATGGCTTGTGCCATGCATGGTGATATTGCATTCAACAAAGCAGCGGAAGATTAGCCATCTGAAGCCATGGCGATGAGGGGTTTATCATGAAGCCTTTTGACAAATAGGTTTTCGCATTCAGCATTCCTGAAAGGCATCAACTTAGTAGTGTATTGTTGTTAGCAGTAGTACTTGGGATATTTATGTTCTAGTTAATAGTTCTTTTAACCTGCTTAAATATTTCTATTCAGAAGCTTCGTTAGGTTTTAAGGTAACTCGTGTCACCTGAAAAATATAAGAGAAAAATAGAAAAAAAGCTATTCTGGCTGCTTAGGATTTTTTTTTTTTTTCATTAAAGACTTTGTCAAGTAACATTGAAGAACATACATAAAACATCTTAGTGTTTGGTTCATCCTCAAAAAGAGATGCATCCTACAGCTTATGTCCATCACAGATTGGCAGTTTCACAGTGACAAAACAATTTTGGTGTCACTCCGTTTTGGAAAGCGGATTTAAGCCAGCACCAATATGTGAGCTCATGGCTTAACAAGCGCCTCCTAGGGACATGTTAGGCAACTACAGGGTGCCGACTTCCTGCTATGACAGGTACGCCACCAATCCGTCTAGTTTCTTGCCCAGCACAGTGTGTCCAATGGCCATCAAGTGGCATGAGAGGACCAGACAAGCGCGTGGCCCCCAACATACTGTATACATCTGTATAAAAGCCATCTGGAATCATTTTAACTGGGGCTGAAGACTCTTAAGAATGAAACAAATAAAATTATGAAGTATTAGGGTGGACAGCTGTATGTTAATCAATATTTCCCACCTAGAGCTTGAGATAGTGGGGACAAAAAAGGGATTATAATGCGCTTGTAGAAAAAAAAGGCTCTGTCTGCAGATGTCCCCCGGGATCTATGCAAGAGCTCTCCATAAGGAAATCTGAAATGTTGATCTGTTTGAAATAGACTAAGAAAGCTCCTAGTATAAACACAATAGCAATGTTCCCCTGTGTTTCTGGGAAAAGTGCAGTGGGTTTTTCTAAAGTGCTGTGTAGTGCTCTCTGCGTGGTATTATAATTGAAACATTGTACTGAGCCACAAGACTGGAGCGCGCAACCCCCTCCATCTCCTGTTTTGTATGTGCATACGTGATCTCTCCCCCATAATCGCCACTCTTTAATCTTTTCCTCTCCGCTGTTTCATCCTGCCTTCCTGTGTACGTGTGTACACAGAAAGCTGTTATTGCCGCCGGTTATTAACCAGGAATGGATATAGAAAAAAAGTAATTTTGTTGCCGGCTGGATGCGGCAGAATGAGCTGTCAGACATTACAGAGGGTGACAGCGCAGCATCCTCTCGAAGGGGTGGGGCCTGCCGGGGCGCGCAGGGCGCCGTTGCCGGGAGGTTAGGGGAAATCAGGCAGGATTACCGAGGGCCGCCATTATTAAATATCTCTCTCTGCTCCCCCGTGGATGTGACCACATAATATAGGCTCAGCATGGCAGAGGAGGGTTTCGGGAAATTAGTCAAGGCCATGCTCGCTGTATGAACATCCTTGTGGAAGTTTGTCCACTTTTATTGACCAAGAGGTACACGTGATTTGGAGTTGGCATACATTGCAGCCTCCTTTTTTGTGCCAAGGAGTGAGCAAATTACTTTTAGCCGTGGCGCCCTGTCTCCTAATTAATTTCTCCACCTGCGTGCAATGGGTACATTATTCAAACCTTTCTGAGCATGTAACATTTCTCCATTTCAGATGTCAAGGCCTGAAAGTGAGATCCATATTTCACAGAGCTGCCGTTTGTTGTTAACCATTTGGTAAAAAAAAGAAAAAGTCAGTTAAAAAGAACATGTGACCCACAGCGGTGCTGTTCCCTCCATCTCAGATGTCCTTGTACGTGTCCGGATTTCAGTGTCCGTGACATGGAAACAGAAATGATATTGAAATCGTTTTTTACAGAAAAAGCAAAAAAAAAAAAAGGCATATTTAACCATGATATTGAGCTTCAAGATAAGATGAGAATGGACCACTATAGTGCACATGCAAAGCATTTTGCATTTTCCTTGTGAATATGGTTTTTTTGGCCAGTGAGCAGCAAAGAAGCACTTAAAGAACGAAGAAACGGGTATGTCTGTATTCCACTGGTTTGCTGGAATTTGTTAATTGGAAGAGTGTTTTCAACTCTTCATGGCCCTCTTTCCGAGCACATATTTGAGGTTACGTTGTGACAGCTTCCTTAAAGGGAGAGAAAAAACAATCTAAATGTTAAGCAGGTTTACACCTCCTAATGCATTCTGCCTTACGTCCCTTGGAGAAATTAAACCACCGCTGCTTCTGTCAAGTTATCATTGCTCACCACGGCATGCATCGAAACAAAAGAATGGTGTGTAATTTTTTTTTCCCCCCATCTCCCCCTCTAATCATAACATCTGTACCGTGCCGCTATTTACATTTTCCTATCAAGCCAAAAGAGAAATGTTAATTTTAGATGAGCCTTTTTATGACTTGTAATTACTGTCATTAAGAACGCTCCAGAGACCCTGGGCGAGCTTTGACTGAAATGCAGTTTGACATGTTCTATAATTAATGCTGAATTAATGTGTTACTTTATGCGCTGGTAGAAGAAAGGTCCTAACAGCTTTGAAGGGCGGCGCGTGCGATCGCAGTCTCACCATGCGATGGTTCACAGTGTAATGCTTATCGTTGCTCAATTTGGCAACACGCCGCAGGCCTCCACCACTTTTTCTGATGCCGTGATGAGATACTCGGCAGACATTGGGTGCTAAACTCTGAATATTATCGTCAAACGGGTTCTCTGCACGCCAGCGTGGTGGGATAATGCACTTCTTCCCAAGCTCTGTTAACCCCACAGGATTGCTCATGTCATCTCGTTCCCCCAAACTCGTGCTCTTTTAGGCGCGAAGACACGAGGACAGAATCGCAGAGCTGACCATGCAGTTGGATCAGACGCAGGGAGCGTGCCAGCAGAACATCAGAGATCTAGCAAATAAGGAGGAACAGCTGGTTATATTGAAAACAGAGTGTGAGGTCCTCCAGGACAAGCTTGGGTGCAAAGTTGGGGAGGTAAGGTGCCTGAGGATTGTTGATGGATATGCTGCCTGTATTCAGCTGTACCATAGTACAAGCAATGCTCCCTTAACTCTTAGTTATCCTTAGCTTACATCGCCTCTGATTTATTTCATTCAATTGTGTTGCCTTTGAATATTATCAGTGGTGAAATTTAATATGTGCACCGGTTTAATCTGTTTTGTGCCAAATTTATTTTCTCACAACAGGTAGAAGGCCTAAAAACAGAGCGGTGTGTTTTGAGAGAGAAGCTGGAGGGAGTAACTGCTGAGGTAAGTATTATAAAGTCACATTTTAGTATTTATTGAAGCATTATTTTCCATTTTTTCAGACAGAAAAGGATATGAATGCTGGAAGAAAGTTAATTGGTGTACCATGCACACATCGGATGGATTCATGTTGTTTCCATCTACTGAAGGTGGTTACAGGTGATACATTTCACGTTGGTGTATTTCCTAGAAGCGGATATGCAAGCTTTAGGAAATGTGTACAATTCTGTGTTCATTTGACCCACACTGCTCTTATTGTAAAGTGTTTAGCCCTTCAGCTGTGCAAGGCACATTTTTTTCAGTTTTTTGCAGTTCAAACATGTGTCAGCATATGGCGTGGTGGTTAAAGCTGCCACCTTGCACACAAAGGACTCTAATCCCACCTCCAGCTGTAGCACCCTTCATACTTGAACTGATACAGTACTGAACTGATACAGTAAAAATTACACAGCTGTATAAGCACTTTAGCTGAAAAGTGTAAGCTAAATTTGTTAATAATAATAATAATAATAATAATAATATACCCCTCTTCTCTGGGTGAAAACATTTCAGCATGACGTACCATGGCTCTGTCTGTTAGGGAAGCGCAATTATGTCTGTTAGTTGTCATGACAATGTCATTTTGTCTTATAATTCCAACTTTCTATAAACATACTCTGCTCACTGTGTTCTAGTTTAATAAATGTGATGAAGCCAGGATACTTTGCCAAAGAACCAAAGTGGAAGCACACATGAAATCATTTGAGAGTCTCATAACTGGTCCAGAAAAGAAAAATCACAAATGAGCTTGAGATGAAGTCACTGTCTTGCTATATGTTTGGAATCTATAATTCCAACAAGTGGTGTCTAGACGTAGTGCGCATGATTGCTGGGCTCAATACAGATGAGTCTTTGTTCAGACTGATTGTTCAGACAGAAATATTAGCACGGCCTATTGAAATAATGAATCACCTCTGCAGCGCTAAGAGATCCTGCTCTCTCTGTTAATATGCAGAACAGATGGCCCTCTGTAGGGCTTGAACATGGGCTGAGGACGCACTCATGATTGGATTTTAATTTGATAGAGAATGGAAGATTTGGAAGAGATATTATTCCTGGTGTCTAATGCAACCTAAAGCGATTCAGCCCCTCAGTGGTCATTTAGGCAGCAAAATATTTTTTTATTTGTTTGTTTGTTTGTTTGTTGCATGTTAATTTTTTGAAGCTCGGTAAGATATTGAAACCATTCTTATCTTACCTGTATCTAATCCACATCACGCTTACGTGCTGCCTCGCATTCAAAGGACCCGAGTTTGAATCCCAGCTACTACTGTAGTACCCATCAGCAAGGTATTTACTCTGAATTACTCCAGAAAATTTACCCAGCTGTATAAATGGGTCAATCATTGTAAGTATCTTTGCGCTGTAAGTCACTTTGGAGAAAAGCATCAGAAGAATAAATAAATAACTGAATGTATGTATTCCATGGTTCATCACAAATGCACGCTGTCCATCCTCACTGCATGTTTGAGACACATTTGTTACACATCAGCTGCTGTCTGCTTGCATTTCAGGTGGTGTCCTGGCTTTGATTAACTTCAGTCCTGAACTTGTAAAGGCCATTTTAGGGGAAACGTTAAATACATGCATGCCTTTCTCCATGGTCACCCTCACCTCCCCCTCCCTGAAAAGTTTCAAGCTGACACCAGTCAGCCAACTGCAGCCTGTGGAGACCTGTTGTATTTTCATGTCCCAGAAAAACAAAAGGAGGATCAAGAAGCCCTTAATGGAACACACCTGACTGGAATTACACCCCATGTGCAAGTGGGAGTCATGTGTATGGTTAGCATAATAAACTGGTAAATCTAAGACATGGGAAAGCTTGGGGCATTCTTGCTAGCATACTGAATCAATTAGTACTGTGCTGAAGGAAAGCCTGGTTGTTTGAAGGCATAGAGAAATGGCTAATTTCTGTTCAAGTGTTAAAGGTTAATATTAGTATACAGTACTGGGAGTTAGGTGGGGAGTTTCTGTAGGCAGCAAGGCAACTAACTTCCTTTCTCCAATGCAAGCTGTAAAGGTGACTTCGATGAAGGAGTCCTCTAAAATAGTAAGAAATTAAAACAGTGCTTATGACAAAAAATATGGAGGTTGAAGGAAGGGTTTCTCATCCTCTGATCTGCCTTCACCCCAAGCTGAAGACAGAGCAGCAGGCTGCAGAAGAGGCCCGTGCTGAAAACGCCCGCCTCCACCTGGACAAGGAGCAGCTTGTTTCCAGCGTGAGCCGATGGATCAAAGAGCAGAAGTAGGCAAAGGCTGCGCTCACCTGAACTTCGACCCCCTCCCCACCCGTCTTTCTCCGACACATATGCACTAACACACAGATTCCATTAATCCTCCATAACCTCTTTAACATTCACCGTGTTTGGTGGCATGGTTCTACAACGAGTTGACACTCTTTACTACAGGACCTGCCATGTCCACTGCATGCTTTCCCTCTACCGTCACGATGGCATGTTCTCTAAATGGAAAAACACATTTCCATTAAACATGTCATCCCACTATGCATTTTGACAAGGCCTTGTTGCAAATGGATGTAATAGATCGGCCTATTTTCAAGCTGGTTGCGATGCATGGAGCCTCGTCTGTTTTATTAAGACGTCTGAGGTAATACTTACATAAGTTGTTTGCTTTTGATGTGTGATACAGTCCTGCACAAATATTCTAGACCACCCACATCTTGTGGTCTAATTGAATGACTTTCACTAGTAAAGTATAAGATTCAGTTTGGCTAATTAAGAAAAAGAAAATGAATAAACCAGAAAGGCATGAGTTCGGGCCATTATGGAGTGTAGTCCCCCTTTACAGTGCATGACTAATTGAAGAAGTTAGACGTTCTTCCACGTTCTCTTAAGAGAGCTTCCAACAAGATGGGCGCTGCTTCATTCCACTTTTCTTCCACTGTTTCTAATTGCAGTGTCTGTTATACTATTAAAAATAAATCTGAGCCCAGTCACTCCTGATTCACAACCAAATCCGTCTTTGAACACTGTTGTTTCTCAGTCAAGTACTGGTTTATCCTCAAGATAATTATCGTGAAGATCTCGGTCTCAATCTGTGCCGCCATTTCTCTGTGAATTCTATTCAGACCGTGTTCAAAGCCGACTTGTAAAGCCTGTATTTATAAACCCTGTGCTACATACTTTATATCTACTGAGAATGGAATATACGGAGGTCCCACAATACTAAAATCCTCTGTTCTTAAGTTGTTTTTCTTCCTCATAATATAATTTAAAGCAAATGAATCTGAATTGGGTTAAGAAAAGTTTTTGCGTCCTCACTTTGCGCCTGAGGCACTTCTCAAACTTTGAAATGAGTTGTGGGTAGTGAAAGGCTCCCTGCCGCACTCGACCGTCGCCTCAGCTGTGAGCCAAGCATTAAAAACACACACGCGCACACACAAAGTTTTTGCACCTGTCTCTCATTTAAATACAAAACAGACAGATTGCGTTTCTCTGTAGCTCAGAGTTTACATTGGTAGCTTTGGGAGCATTTGGCAAGAACTTTACAAATCTCATGCCTGTATTTTGACTAATTTGAATGTCAACAGCTGGACCTCAAGTGAAACCATTAAGCCTGTGAGTTCAGATTTTTTTTTTTCCTCCGGTGAACACATGGACTTTTGGAAATACTTCACATACTTCACTGACTTTTTCATCTGCACATTTTCCCACAGCAGTATATGTGCTTTTCACGTTAATGAATCAAATTAAATACATGTTAAATAAAATATAATTAAATTGAGATAACAAATATAGAGGGATGATATTTTATGTTCATATTTTATGTACATAAAGCTAGGTCCTGTTAATAGTTGTAACTTTTTTCCACATATCAAAACTCACACACACACACACACTTTCTGAACCGCTTGTCCCATACGGGGTCGCGGGGAGCCGGAGCCTAACCCGTCAACTCAGGGCGTAAGGCTGGAGGGGGAGGGGGACACACCCAGGACGGGACGCCAGTCCGTCGCAAGGCACCCCAAGCGGGACTCGAACCCCAGACCCACCAGAGAGCAGGACCCAGTCCAACCCACTGCGCCCATATAAAAACTGGCACTGGAAATTTTAGATAAAGGGAAACAAAGTTTAAAAAATTTGCCTTAATTTTATTTTGTTCTGAAGGAACTGTATAGACTTTCTTTCATGACTTCCTATTTCACTAGGGTGTAAAAGTGAGGTAACACACACAAAATCCATGTCTTACATCACAATATGGGAAAGGCAAAGAACTGACAAAAGAGATACATGGTCTTTGTAAACTGGTAATTGTTTTTTTTTTTTTTTTAAAAAAAAAAAAACCTTCAGTGTTTAAAATACATGCTTTGACATCAATTAGACCCATAATCAAAAAGTTGAAAACCTCAGTAACAGGGTTAATTGGCCAGGAAGAGAATGCCAGTGCAGTTTTTGTCCTGGTATGGTGAAGAACATGATGATTGATACAAACAAGAATCCAAGAGTTTCACAGCTGCAGAGTTTAGTACCATTTTGGGTTCTCATAATCTCCAGATGAACCATTAGATGTTACATCCATGACAATAAGCTCTTTGGGAAGGGTTGCCACAGGGACCTGGGCCAAGTTTTATGATCAGTGACACCAAGGCTGAGCTCTTTGCAATGTGGGCAATTGGTAGATTTTGTTTCAGAAAAAAATCATATCATGAAATGCAGTGTATTACTGGCATGATCTCTAATTGCTAATAGAACATTTTGACCAAAACCCTGGTTGTCAGGAGGCTGTGAATTGGCCACAGGTGGATTTTCCAAAATGTCAATGATCCGAAACACAACTCAGAATCTACAAAGAAATTAAAGAAAATGCTTTATAATGGCTATTTCAGTCCCCAGATGTAAATCCAATTTAAATGTCTGGTCCAAGTTGAAGACGGTTATGATAAGCGTGTCTAGAGGCTCTAGACAGGAATGGTCCAAGAGACCTATCAGTTCTCCAGCCTCATCGAACCACGTAGGAAAGAGCTCAGTGCCAATATTCTTGCCAGGAGAGCTTGTATCAAGTGTTTAAAAAGGAATGCCACAGCAATGAAACATCATTTTTGAATACGGAAATGGAATTTTTCTGGAATTTTAATTTGGAAAATCTTGAATTTTGGTGATTCATTTAAATCATTAGTGAAGAACAACATATTCTACATGTTGAAAATGTAGTATCTCAATGCTGATATTTTATACGTTAAATGTAGCCTTTTTTGTTCTTTTTCATTCAGAATGTCAATCATTTTAAAATGACATCATACAGGCTGATACGTTATTAGCTATTAATTGAACTTTTTTTGCCTTTCTATCAATTATCAGGGTTGCCAGTGAAGGTCTTGCAGGAAAAATTAAGGAGCAAAACAATCTGCTCTCCTTTATAAGTGCAGAAAAAGAGTAAGTAGAACATTTCTTTATGTCTATATATTATATATCTATGCCTTTATGTGTTTTTATGTCTAAATCATGTTCCATTTGTGGTGTCCTTTGGTATAGCGAGTAAAAAAATATATGGTTACAGTCTGAGTACAAACTATAGAGTGGTTGAACATTGTCACTTCCACAGCTGAAGGAGGTAGTTGTATGAGTGTGGTCTCCTTCGTAGTGCTCTTTTAAGAGAGAGTCTGACGAGATGGGCTCTGCTTCGTGTCTTTTGGTTACGTAAGGCCAAGTGGGGAAAAAAGTGGAAGGTTACCTTTCCTCACCTTCGTAACACCTCTGGAGTGTAAACGTTTACATTCTTTCCTCAAAAAAACTCTAACTCAGCAACTTTTGTTGAACCGTTATCCAACGCTAGTTTTGTAACATACTTTACTTTTCTATTTTAAAAAATCAAGGACACAGCAATAAGTATGGAAGGTTAAAACTACATTTTTTTCCAAAAAACATTTAGTTACTGTAAGCTTTTGATCCCACTGTTATCTGGTAACTGTTTCCCTCTGTTAACTGTCATTTTGAAAATGGTTGCAAGATGTGTGCAGAAATGCACGGTTTTATTTGATCGTAGTAATTCATACTTAGATGTAGTAAGCTTGTAGTTTCTGTTTTTAAATAAAATTATTTCTGTTTTATAAAGACTGACCTTTCAGACAATATGTCCTTCCATTTACCAGAGACAGTAAGAAAATAACCCCATGCAGATTTGGCTGAATATGAACTCACTCACACTTCCCCACTTTGCACTTGTGCTTGTTCAATTTGCTAAATGGTGGGCATTAAGTAAGATGATTCCTGTAATGTGTAATTCCAGTAAGTGGTATAAGGGTTACAGGTTTTACAGAGTAAATTATTATGGTGAGAACTCCTGCAGACCTAAACAAATAAGTTGTCTTTAAATAAATAAGGTGTCTCGTCCTATACTTTCTGAATTTATTTACGTCTATATATACGTTTGTACGTTCGCACACGTATTTGTTGTCGAGGTCAACGCTGCAGTTCCGTTCACTCAATTTACCATTGCGTGCGATAGGGGGAAGACCGCACCAGCCCGTCTTCCCTCGCTGCCCTTGTGTTCCTGCTTTCTCGTCCAAGCTCTTCTCCCTTCATGGGTGTTATTTGTACTGCTGTGCATGACGAGGAAGTCCCATGTGCGATAATGTGGGACATAATAGCTTCACGTGGTGCTGATTTGAAACGAGAACTTGTCCGTTCTCTTCACCCTCCCCATTTCCAGTGAGGAGAACTGCTGCTGGCAGAGGCCCAAAATGTAATTGTACCCCTGGGACAGGAGAATGTGCACCGCCTGACAATCATATTGGCTCTCTTAGGCCTCACTAGGAATATCCGTCCTCTGCGTCCTCACTTCCAGTGGCAGGAAAGAGCAATTCACATGCCATGAATATGCATTTTTGAAAGGAAAGCACTTGTCTCCTCTCTCGCTAAGCACTTCTGATCCCAGTGTTTAAGGTTGATAGAGACACCTAGTTAGCATGTAATTACGCACATCCACTGTCTTGGAGTGCTTTGAAATACACATGCTGTATGTGGAAAAGATGTACTAATTAGCCAACCGATGCTTTCTGCTCATATACTGGACTCTTAAAATACAATATGCTGTACTGAAAAAAAAAAAAAAAAAAAGAGGTATGTCCCCTTGTTTATGACGT
This sequence comes from Scleropages formosus, assembly GCF_900964775.1. Lineage (NCBI taxonomy): Eukaryota > Metazoa > Chordata > Actinopteri > Osteoglossiformes > Osteoglossidae > Scleropages > Scleropages formosus. The sequence goes on from NC_041814.1 coordinate 21,797,792, forward strand.
ATGCTGTCTGTCCCCCTTAATCCATTCTTCCCAAAAGAATTGTCGTCAGGCTTTTAGGTTTCATGGTCTCAGGGACCCGACGGGTTGCTTTCAAAAGTTATCCAACCCAGTTCTGTCCGTGCATAAAGCTGACCAGTAAATAGCCCTGCTTTAATGGTTGCCAGTTAACAGTTTAAACAATGATGTACTACATGGCTTCTTTTGGAGAGAAGGGCATTACATCACAGTGCATGTTTGTTAATAATTATGGAAACAAATTCCTGTCAAAATTTCTGGGGGTGGCAAATGGTGTAGTGGTAAGGGCCATTGTCCTTAAGTCGAAGGACCTAGGTTCAAATCCAGCTCATGTGTGGTTTTCTTGATGAGAATGCTTACCCTCAGTTTCCCTAGGACCAGGTTAGTATACAAACCTAATGCTGTATGTTTGGAAAAAAGACTCACATAAATGAATAAGTAATATTCAATAATAAATATGAGTAAGAGTAGCTATGAGACCTTATACCATTTGACAGGGACATTATACATCCTTGTTTGGGTACCATATCTACCTATATACTGTGTTTTGGTTTTCAGCAGAAATGATATGGAGTATATTCCAGATTTTCTTGAAGTAGCTTTGTTTTGCTGGTTTTTCTGGCTGTACATTCCTGGAGAAAATCAGTTGTTTTAAATGCGTAAATTCTGCACACCCAATGAAAAAAATCTGCCCTTGGTTTCCATAGTTTAATGACACAAAATTTCAAAACTAAACAAACTCCACCACTCGGAAAAATACGGAGCAGTCATTATGTCTCACAGTATGGTAACAGAGTAACACGACTTCAAACTTTAATGGCATATGAAGCTCTCCCCATGTTAACATGAGAGTTGAGATAAATCATTAATGATTGACTTGTTCGCGACAAACGACTAGTGCGATTTAGTCAGAGTAAAACAGAGCTGCAGTCACAGTCGTGCCTGCAAAATAGGTCACATTCATCCTGTAGGATAGAGCGCCTCTAATCACTCAGTAACAAAGACCTTTAATTCGACACTCCGGATCAACACGGCCGAGAATGACAAGCGGAGCCTTCGGCTGGTGCGTTTGAGCGCGCAAGCGAGTAGCGACAGGTCCCGAGCACGCGCGTCGCCAGGCATGATCAAAGGGGCTCTCCGGGGCCCCTCCATCAGCAGGCGTGTCCCCCTGCCTCGCCAGCAACGCCCAAGCCCAGCGCAGGCCTCCGTCATCATGCTGAGCTTGTCACAGCACTCTCGGGCTGCCCGCCCTGATTGGGGTAATATCCCGTGCGTCGGGCGCTAGTGATGTTTTATTAAAAGTGTCAAGGTTTGGCAGAGCCATTGCGGCTCTCTGGGAACAGGCATGGCAGCGGGCACCATCGCCATTAGTCGAGCCGACTAATGCCATGCTGTCGCGTCACGTCTTCAGCAAAAATTAAATGAAGTGTTTGCCTCGTGCCTCAGTGAATTGCTTCTGTTATGTGCAGCTTGAAAGTTTAACAGTGAATTGATCATTTAGTCTTAAGTATGTATTTGTACCCCTTCTGCTGCCCCTTTGGAAATAGACAGTTTATTTTATTCTGTTCGGAAGTCAAAAAGAAATGTCGTGTCTTGAAACAGAATTATTTCTGATTTATTAGGAAAGGTAGCCAGTGGTATCGCTATCTCTTGTACTGAAAATTATTGGAAACTTTTGGTGTCGCGTAAGCGTTAGAGTATATGAGGATCAATTGTATGTATATTTACCTTTCATCCAGTTTTTGTTGCTTTGCTTTTGAACAAAGTTAAAAAATATAATTTAGAAATTAAAAAAGCATCAACATACTATATGTTTTTCTGTATGGTGTCGTATGGTTATAATCACGTACGTCCAGAAGTTTCTTTTTTTTTTTTTTTTTAAAAAAGTGCTTTGAGTTATTCTAGAAGTAGGTGGGAAATAAGAAAATCCCCAGAACCACGAGTCTGTCTGTTAGAAATCAGTTAGGAATGTAATAATTACACCATTATTTCCATTAATTTCTTTCTTGTACATGTTTCTATTTAACATTTTATTTCTATTATTGTAATTGTTTTCCTTGTAGCATGTACAATTGTCAGTAATGCTGCTGTCCTGCAGTTGTGATAGTAAATATTAATTCACATAATGAATAATGAATATATTTGCTGAAGCATAAGTGTTTGTTTTGTTGTGTTCAGTAGAAGCTAAAATAGTAAATAAAATAAATAAAAAAAGACAGCCGACCCTTGTTGGTGTCCATAAAATGCAAAGCCTTTAGTACTGTATGACATCGCCGTACTTGTGATGGGGATCTGGATTTGGCAGTCATTAACCATCACATAGTATCATTTCCTTTAAATGACATCATTAAAATTCTATAGTGGTAAGGTTTTATATCTTCTCTTCTAGCCATTTCCAGGAAACTAAAGATGCGATGGAGGTGGAACTTAAGAAGCTGAGGGCCATGAGTAATGAAAAGGAAAAGGAGATAGAACATTTAAAGGCACAGGCGAGTGAATCGGACTGAAGAAGCCGTTCTTATTATTTCCATTTACATTTGCTTTGGTTAATGGTGCATGTGAAGATATGAAAACGTATAGGTTCTACACTGTGTGACGAAAATATGTAATTCTGAAGTTCTGTGTTAAACTAAAATTTCAACACCCCCTCCCACTGGCTTCTACTTGTAGATTGTACTATGTGTTACTTTAATCCCCAAGTTTGAGAGGTTGAGAGAATCCCCCTGTATTTTGATTTAATTTCCATCATCATCTGTCATTCAAGGCTCCCAAAATATTCTTGCTGCTTTTCATAGTGATTCCCTAGGTATGCCTCTGCTAACACAATACACTTCCCCCCTTCAGTAGTGAATTTCTGAGATTGGCGAGTGAATGAATAGCCTTACTGGCATAGCCTCTGGACAGATTTTAAATGAGTATCCTGGAAAAAATAATAAAAAAACAAGTTTTTTTGAGATGGATATAACATATCCATAAATTCTAGGTAGAATTTCAATTGTCCATCAGACAGTAATTTTATGAGCATTTTTTTTTTTTTTTTTTAACCAGCAGTCTTAAAAACAACTGTCTAATGTTCACAGACTGTTCCAGGTCAAACTGACCCTTAAGACATCATTTTTGCATATTTCTAGTGTCATATGCAGAAAACAACCGAAACATCACGTAATGTCATGGTTGTAAAAAATATATTGTGTATCTGTGAAGTTTGATGCTATGTGTCTTATATTTATATTATGTAGAGTAAATTATCGAAGGCACTCTAATATTGTGAGATGTAAAAAGAAGTGCTCGTTTTTATTCTAATTGTGCCATAAGTACACCGATCAGGGTGGAATGAGTCTGGAGATTTAAGGACATACTGGAGTGCAGCACATCTCTCCTCATGGTCATCTTTCATGCTGTGATGACTAGCACTCTCACAGTGGGTTTAGTCAAGAGAATTCATGAGGTTTGTACTGCACTTCATCACTGTTAATGTACTGAGAGTTAATGAACTTCTGTACACCCCCCTCGGTCCTGCTCAGATGATCCGCGATCTCTCTACTAATCACCAAGTACTTCTTAATCAGCTCAGAGGGGGCCTCAAGGTGGACAAGTAAGTAGTGTTTTATACTATTTCTGAGTGATCGCTGTGTCCAAGGCTGAAATGCTTACTGAGTGGACTCGACAAAGATGTGCGCTGCATTCTCTCTGTGTTTTTGTCTATCTAAGCATGTCTGTCTTTCTTACTGTGAAGTATTAAATGTGCACTCATGTACAGTCATTGGTCAGGGGTCATCACACCCCTATCTGTAATCAACAAGACTGCCTTTATACAGGTGAAAATATTCTTAGAAATTATAATAGAAAAATATTATAAAATGTATAAATATATTTTTGTAAATATACATTTATATAAAGAGATATATTAAAAAAATGAACTCGTGTCCCATCTGGGTCCCATCCAATACTTGCGGAATAAGCTGCGGATCCCCATGACACCGGTCAGGACAAGCGGTGTAATTTATTTTCTTCAGAGATGTATGATGACGTTAAAACCTAGATCACCAAAAACACAAAATATGTGACATAGTTCCCTTTGGACCTGTAACAAAAGTTCTGTAAATGACAAATGAGTAATTGGCAGCAAGTGTGAAACTAAAAATGGTAATCAATTATTCCTGGCAGAGTCTTGCTTAGCTACTCTTTAGCAAAGTTCTTAACTTTGGGGGCAGCTGGTATTGCAGAAGGGTGCAGGTTCAAATGCCTGCTCTTTCTGTAGTACCCTTAAGCAAGGTGCTTACCCTAAACTGATACAGTAAAAATTAGCCAGTTGCATAAATGGGAAAAAATTCAAAGGAGCTTAGTGTACAATCAGACTTCGCTAGTTGCTTTGGAGAAAAGTTTCTGATAATCCAAATCAAAATAATAAACTGAAAAGCCTCAGTAAATGTCTGTATGGAAAAGCAGGTAACTCAAGCTGTTTTATATTATGACAAGGGGGTGTTAGATGCGTTGGTTATAACATCTTCAGAGAAAAACAAAATAAATGTCCCACTGGTCAAGATGCTGTGCTAAACTAAGTAAGCAAAACTCCACTGTAAAATGACAGTTCTTTATCATTTGGTTCAGTCTGATGGCTGTTTTAGTCCTACTTGGTTAATGGAAACACTACAAAATTATTCAGGAACTTGCCTTTTTTCAAAAGCACTTGAGGTCCAGGCTACTGCTGTAAATAAAAATAAATAAATAAAACAATGGTAAATGGTTTTGACAGTAAAACGAGAAGGTTAGCTACCCTTGAGTCGGACTTAACATCGTAAGAGATAAATAATGCAAGCTTTGCATCGCGGAATAATGAAACCACTAACTAATGCATCCAGCCACTGTCAGACAATATTTATCAGTGATCTACTAGTCCCATTGAGAGGATAAAACATTAAAGGGTGACCGTAACTGATGAACACCTGCCTCCAGCGCTGACCCATCCAGTCCGTGCGCCTCATTAGTGCCCCCTTTACTGCCTGTGTGTCCTTAATGAAATACCAGCTCTTGTTTCCATGCACATCTCATTTGTTGTTTCCTATTGGCTTCATACACAGTTTACAGCTGTCACTCATTTTAATGACCACATTAAAACATGACAGTAAGATGAATGGCTTCTTTTGTATATTTTAGTAATTGAAAAGAGCTATATATATAATGTTAAATGGTTTTAATAAAATTGATATAATAATGTGAATTCTGAATTGAGATAAGGGTGTTCAATCAAGACCCTTCCCTTTGTTTGTTTCTTATCTGGATCTGCTATTCTGAATTTATGGCTTCATAGTTTCTGTTATTTTTTTTTTCCTCCCCTTTTCCCATTTAAGATCACTTTTATAACCTGAGCTGCATTCGGCAGCATATATTAATATTACATATTACAGAGAGATAAAATCATATTATTTGAATGCAAATCAGCCTTTAGGAAGATAACTTTTACATCAATGTTATATGATCATGGAATGAGGAGGAGTGTCTCCTCCAGCGCAGGACTGACTGAACAGTGTGTTCTCTGAATTTTTGCTTCCCGTTTCTCGAATTCACTGTATCGTTACAAATGCAGAGGCACATTTTATATAATCTGCAATACCTTTCACTTCTGTTTTACTAAAGCACATTTTTGCATTGTCCACAATGATGTGCTTAATGAAATTAATGCTATATTTGAATATATATTTAATGCTGATGTCAGTTTCAGAGGCTGCCCTTTTTTAATTTTAAACAAATGTATAATTTTTGCCTTTTGAAATGCTTAAATATTAAACCCAGCGTTTTGAAAGATTATTGGAAATCAGATTTTTCACTTATTTATAGGTTAGAAATAAATTAGTGTTAATTTTTAATACAAGTAATTGGACACTTTAGTGAATTCTTTGAGGTTCTGCACTTTAGAAACCTTTCATTTGTTTCACTTCTTGGGGCCTAAATATTTCCAGACACTAGCAACGCATCCAGTAGGAAGAATGATAGACGGAAATGAGACTAGTGTCTCCAAGCATCTTCCTAAGACAAAGGGGCCAACTGAGCCCAGTTTCAAGGGACCCCTCTTTCTCTCTCTCTCTCTCTCTCTCTCTCTCTCTCTCTCTCTCTCTCTCTCTCTCTCTCTTTCTCTCTCTCTCTCTCTCTCTCTCTCTCTCTCTCTCTCTCACATTCTCTCCCCTCTTTTCACCACACTGCCTACAACAAGCTGTCTGGATGCTCCAAGTGACGGAGAAAACTGCACTGTAATTATGTCTTCTTAATTAGCCAAGAAGCAGTGATTAGAGCTGTGAGTTTAGCTGCCACTGTGGTGCCAACAGCACTCCACTGTTGTCTGACTCACAGTGCCGCTCAGATTTATTTTAGGGCATTGTAGGATATTCCAGTTCTGTGAACTTCAGAAGTACTTTCATTAAAACATTTAATAATTTATTGTTCAGTATATTAATTTTGAATAAATGCCTTACTGTTTTATCATTGCAACACAGTGGCCAGTGTAAAGGCATTTCTTGAGAATAACTTTTATCACATTATAAACTCTTGGGTTTAATTTAAATAAAAAAAGTAAACAAACAGCCAGATTAATATAAACTAGTTTATTTGTAAAATTGTATAAATATTGCATATGTAATGCTACTGAACACATATATATGTAAATTATGATATATAGTTATAATTATTTATATTTATGTATATGTTATATTCTTAAAAAATATTGCATAATGAGGATTAATAGTATGAAAGCATTGTTTCCATGCAAAGGAAAGAGGACAACAGTTATTTGGCTCTCAGAATATTTAGCAATCCTTGTACAATTTAATTACAGCTATAATAGCCATTATACTTAGTATTTCCCTGTTTAGTTTGCCATCAAAGCATCTTTGGAATTAGTTAATGTGCAGTTTGGGTTTTATTATACCGAAGTTCTTGTTTTCTTTTTAAACAAAACAAATGTGGCACAGTTTTGAAAAATAAAAAATTTTGCCAACAAAGAGATGTAGCAGACTGTACTCCACTGTTCTCCCGGCTAGCTGAAAATGTAAATTGAGTCAAGGGGATTTTCTATTTTCTTTTCATCAGACTTTTTTTTCTTTCTAGGAATGTTAAATTGTTGTTAATGAAAACTGAACTTCCAGAATTATTTACATTGACGTCTGGTAATTGTTTAGAAGGATCCCTTTTTCTATTTAACTCAAATTTTCATATTTATTGAAATGAATGGGTCAAATGAGAGCTGTAAAGACTTTGGGGAAATTCATTCCCATGACTTGTCATACAAAATCTTTTGTTTTAAATTGAAATCTTAATAATGGGTTTGTGCCATCTTTGTTTCTTTGTTTTAAGTGGTTACTAATAGGGAAGAAAGTTTGTGTGGGGGAATGGGATTCATTAGGCTGGGAATGAATATGCAACTCAAGCATGATTGAGTCCTTTCCATCCATGCTTTTTATGATCACTTAAAACAGCAGAGTTCCTTTTTTCTTCAAGAAAATTAAAATTAGAAGTACTTTAATAAACAGTGCAGGCCTCGGCTGATGATGCAGATTGTACAGTAACAAAGTGTTTACTGCAGAAGTTGCATGCAGTGCATTCTCTCTAACTGATCATTAAAGCTTAAAGTAGTCTACTTCAGATTCTTAAAGTACAACCTCTAGATTGTGTGTTCTTGTTATTAGTAGTATTATTAGTAGTTGTTTTAGGATTTGTTCATTAAATGTACTTTATTTCTGCATTATTACAGAGCTTTCATTTAAAGTGATTTTATGAAATGGACAGTAAAATAAAAGTTATATTTGTGTTCTCTTGTTTGTTTTGCTGATCATTTAAATGCTCCCATTAGCTAAATGTTAACGTACCGAATTGTGGAACCTTATGCTATAATTGAACATAGGTCTGTTGTTTTAGTTTTATGATTCTTTTGTTTCACTTTTTTACAAAAAGGATTTTGTGATACTGGCTCAGTATAGTAGGTAGTTAGATGATTAATTTCACTCATGACTCAGATGAACTTCTGGTAGCTAACTTTCTAACAAATTCATGGCTTTGTGCCATTTGTTCCTATGACAGTGACCTTTTCTTGTTTCTTATTCGTTGGGTTTTGCTTTATACCCTCATTTATACCTTTGTTTATGCAAGTTCATATAAATTTAACTTCTAAAATATAAGATTAAATTTGAGCATTTACTTGCTATTCAATACACGATTCGATTTTGAAAAACCACACCACAGTGATCCTACACCTTAAAATAAAGCCATAATAATTACAAAACTGTCAAAAGTTCCCTCTTGAAATACTCGATGCCTCACAGGGCTCTTTGTCCACCAGGCTGTTTGTCTGTCTGTCCACCACAGCTGGACTGCTGTAAAACATGGTACATACTTCACTAGTTCTGTCACTTCACATTCCTAGCACACATGAATTCTTTCTGAAGTAATATCTCAGAGGGGGTGCGGTGGCACAGTGGGTTGGACCGGGTCCTGCTCTCCAGTGGGTCTGGGGTTCGAGTCCCGCTTGGGGTGCCTTGCGACGGACTGGCGTCCCGTCCTGGGTGTGTCCCCTCCCCCTCCGGCCTTACGCCCTGTGTTGCCGGGTAGGCTCCGGTTCCCCGCGACCCCTTATGGGACAAGCGGTTCAGAAAGTGTGTGTGTGTGTGTGTGTGTGTGTGTGTAATATCTCAGATTTTTTGCACAAAAATAAGTCCACTAAATGTTCCTAATATTACTAGAATGTTCATTGACGGAAAAAAAAAAGAACTCCCTCTGTCCGTTCCTTGATTTTTCAAATTATAGCTAAAGAGTCTTGTTCTCACCATGTTCTAACAGAAGATAAATTTTACCTATTTGTGACAGATGGTAACAAAGTATCTTTCACATGGTGTTTACCAAAAATAAGAAAACACGTAAAAATGGACTAAAGAACGAGTTGAGGTTAGTTATGTCCTGATGCATAACTAAAGAATTGAAAGATGGTTTATATTGTCTTTCATATCACTACATTAGTTTAAAATGCGTGTGTTATGTTATATGTGCTTAATTGGGGCTGGGTTCCACTCAGTGTTTCCCAGCATTTTCATCTAGTTCTTAATGTCTGTATTTTAAAATATTTGGTTGTGAACTGTTGTTTTTTTTGCCCCTTCTGCTGAATGTGAAATGTTTACTGTGTGTTTCTGTCTGTCGAGAACCGAGAAGGTGAACCAGATATCCCAGACCCTGTGCAAAGTGGAGGATATGTGGTCCAGGTTGAAGGCCAACATGGAATTCATTGATCTCCTGAACCAGCAGGTAAAAGCAAAGCACGAATGTTCTTACCTGGAAAGTTTAGAATAATGGTGAAGATGTCCCTCAATTTCAAAGTTAAAATAGGTACCGAAGTAGTTTCTTATTTCCCTCTCTCAAAAAATTCAAACGGGAGAAGTGTACTCGTGGAGCATTGCCAGTAATTACTTGACAGCTCTGGGAAATGGTGCACCTGTAACCAGTGTATCTTCAAGTCTTTGAAAGTGTTTATTGCAGTTCTGTTGAATGCCTTACGGACTAGTGGTAAACAAATCCTCCCACTGTTTTGCTTTCCATATCAATATTGTGACTTTGAAACATATCACTCAGGCCCTAAACAGTGTGGTCTGTACTGTGTATGAGGTTGGAAAACAAAAAGCCAAGTGCCGCTAAAATGTAAAACTTTGAGCAAATGTCACTGAGTCGTATTAGCATTAAAAAAAATGGAAGGGAGCGATTCCAGCTCAGTTTTTTTAAAATGTTTTTTATTTATTTATTTATTTATTTATTTATTTATTTATTTGGCAAAGCTTTCATGATTACTAACCTTCTTTCATTAAGCAGAAAATTCCCCAATATCCTGAATTCTCATTTAGCTCTTCGCCCACATTTCAGAAGCCTTTATCCGCGGAAAACAGTGAAATGGTATGGCAACAGCGACTGATCTTTGAGTGAAACCTCAAAAGCACAAAAGTGTTATAAAACGCAGAGCAGGAAGTCATTACGCTGTTGAGGGAACAAGCAAGTGAGACTTGTGAAATATTCTCATTATAGGTCATCCTGGTAATTACCTGACACCTACAGACGGAGTCACTTCTTAATCAAACGTATGAATCATTACTGATATTGATTCAGACTAAGATGTTTGAAATAATGACTCCACTAACTCAAGCAAAAAATTTCAAGGTAATTTCAGCAACTGCGGTGCTGATGTTTCAGTCTAAATAATAATGGAATGTCTCACTTCATTCCGGTGTAATGGTAAGAAAATGAGCGTGGCAGCTGAGGCTAAATTGCCCCTGTCTAATCTGCATAGATTGGTGCTCCGGAATGGAGCCGAATAGGATTTGATTTCTAATTTCTATGCCTGCAGTTCATAATGGAGTAATTGATGTTCAAGTATGAATGAAATGAGATGGCGTGAATTCACTATTTCAGATGTAGTTAGGGAGGGGAAAAAAAGCTCTTTATTTGATACTGCTGTTGTACCTTACATGAGAGGAGATGCTTTTTATTGGGTTATACTGATTTCTCACTTTTGTCTTGCTGCAGTTTTTTTGAACTTGGAGAACTCTGGAGGTCAAAAGAGAGTATAAAGGGCCACAGGTGGCTTATTGGTTATAACTGCCACTTTGCAATCAAAATACCCAGGTCTGAATCCCACCGCCTACAGTAGTACTCTTGGATTAAGATACTTAACCTGAAATGCGGCAGTAAAAAATTTACTCTGCTGTGTAGATGGTTTTACCATTGTAGATTAGTGTACATGCCTAACAGTGTAAGTGACTTCGGTGGGAAAAATAGCAATAGTGGTTGGGACAAGTGACAGAAGCATATGAAATGACTGTTTTCCCTGTTTATGCTGCTATATCAAGAATAAACTTACATGTGCAGTAATAAGAACAAATTTTAAAGACCATGTATTGCAATCCTCATGAAACTCTTATTTTAGCAATGATAGACTAAAGCATGAAGGATATTTCAGTGTACTGGAAGTTGTGAATTCTCAGTCGTTAAATTGAAAAGGCATTTTAAAAGACTTATTTGTTGATGTTGATCCTTCTTCTGATGTCGGAAATTTGAACGTCCCATAGAATGCAACTGAAACAGAAACACTGGCTAAACAGATTCCAAACAATTGACAGCTATTTTGGAAAAAATACAAATGCACGATTTGGAGATCCGTTTTGTCAGGTTTGTAGGACTGAACTGGAATTAAGCTTGGGTGTCCAGGCATAGACTCACTGATATATTCCTTTACTGTGCATGTCACTGCAGCACCATGGGAAGTGGTTTTGACCAGGGAGAGACATGATCTGTGATCAGTGCCCGATGATGAATGACAGTGATCGCTGCAGTTATCAGGCAGGGGCCCAGCATGCACCGCGGTACAGCAGGAACACCGGCTGCTCCTCACAGCACTGTACTGCGCTGCACTTATCAGCTTAGTGCTCGGGCTCCTCCCAGACACATCTGTCTACAAAATCATTTTTCAGCTGCAGCCTCATAAAATGGTTGTTTTCCTGTTCATTATTTAGGCTGACAAAGGAGGGCCTGGAATTTCTTTTTTGCTTGAGACCTTGGTTTGTAGGACCTACTCGTGAACTTAAATGTGTTTTTCTTCAACGCTTTTTGTCAAGGCCATGGCTCCTAAAGCCTCCGCGCATCCCAGGGTGAGCCGAATGTTCGTTGATTTTATCGTCATCGTTCACCATTCCACCTTCCCGCGACTGCCAGCCACCCTAGGCTGCTGAGACACACCTGTTTAGGCCTGTTTGCTGGACATGTGTCTACCTCTTTATCATTGAGGTGTAATTAGGACAACAGTTACAGAAACAGAAGCATGGATCCTAACTGACTTTGATTTAAAAAAAAAAAAAAATCAGCTAGAGTTTTGGGTACATATTGCTTTTTCCTATTGTTAAAAATACAGAAGTGGCTCGGTGACCTCGGATTTTCTTATACTCCTGATTTGCCCATTTTTTTCCCTGACTTTGTAGAACCCACAAAGTAGTTCTTAAATATAATTATGATACGAAAAAATGTTTTCCCTGTTTCCCTGGTAAATCTTTTTTTTTCTTTTCTTTGTTTTTATGACCCGTACAGTCGGTCTGAAATCTAATTCTGTGGCATTTTCCAACTCTTGACTCTCTGTGTGTTTTAATCTGTTTTGTTACATGGCTAAATTCTGAAAATTGTTTCACTCAGAGTCTTTAATGTTTCAGTGAGGTTGATTTCTTCTGAAAATTATGCTGTTTGCATTAAACATTTGCAGAACAAATTAAATGTGAAAGGCACACCTCATATAGCCATATTTACACTGTAACCATTTATTATTTCTCTCATCTTATGATAGGCGCCAGTTAATACCTCCGAAACATCACAGACATTTCTTTCCTATGTGTTTATGTTTTGTACGTGAACCAGGGTCATACTATACATGAGCCTGTCCCCTCTGCATCCTCTACTTGTCTCTGAGTGACCTTTCACTGCGTCACTCACTGAAAAATCACTTCTCAGCCACACCTGGCAACAGTGAGCTTACCTTCATACCATACTGCTTTAAAACATTGTATTTGACACCTACTATTGGTGCAGCGGGTAGCTCTGACACCTCACAGCTCCTGGACTGTTTGGTCGTGGGTTCGAATCCAGCTCACTCTGGATGGAATTAGCATATTCTCCTCATGTTCCTGATGGTTTCCTCACACAGTCCAAATGTGTGTTTAAGATGAACAAGTGACTGTAAATTGCCCACATTGTGTCACTGTATGTGTGTGTGTGTGTGTGTGTGTGTGTGTTAATTGTTCTGCTGATGGATAGATAATACATAGCTTAGTGTACTGCAGTTTGTATTTTAAGTAACCTTTGACAAAGTTGCCAGGTAAATATGGAATGATGACAATAATATGATAATAATCATTGTAATCATAATTAGTGTTTTTTTTTTTTTTAACCACTGCAGTGATTTAGAAAATATAAACAAGGCATTAGTGAAAAAGCAGTGTATGACATTCCAGTTAGGATAGAGATTTTTTGATTGATTACATGTTTGTGGGGAACAGACTGGTGCTTCTTAGTGCTGTGTTAGTTTGTGTGCCGTGTAACACCTGGAAACAAGGTTTGAAAAGAGTCTGCTGATGTCTGCTTGTTAATGAGTTTACAAGTTCAGCTCAGCCTTAACCCCTCTGAGTGTTTCCTTTTTTCTTTTTTTTTTTTAATCAGTGCAATGTAATGCAGTGTCATGTAAGTGTTGCCTCCAAGTAACCTGCGGAGCTGTGTTTGAGTAACAGTGAGCTCTTCCATCTAAAGGTTGACTGGCCTCCTGCGGAGCCTGTCTGTAAACAACTCAATTAATGAAAACCTGCTACGTTTCCATAAGTGATATTTGTAACCCGCTGCTGCTTTTCCTCTGTTTGTTTTTCCCCCTCTTTTCTTCCAGCTGAGCGCTCTAAGCAGGGAGAATGTAAATCAGAGGGAAGAACTGGAGGTAGAGCGAGCTCACCGCACACGACTGGAGCTGATGTTGCAGAGTGCCGGTCAGGGTTCCCTCTCTCCCAGGGCTCCTCCGGAGAGGCCTCTTCCCTGCCGGTCCCAGCCCCCCCTCGCAGAGGTCGACTTTCCCGACCTGGCCGCCGTTTCCCATTTACGGCACGCACCTCAGTGCGGGCCTATCGGGGCCTCCAAGCAGGAACAGGCAGCCGCCTTAACGAGAATGGATCTGGAGCCGGCGCGGATGAAACACACGTTGGAGAAGTCCTTCTGGGTCCAGCGAGTTGGAGAGCTCTCCTCGCAGCTCCCGGAAAGCACACAGCACAGGTCGGGGAAGATGGGAGAGCTGGCAGGCGAAATGGAGCAGATGCAACGCGGTGCTTCCTCAGACAAGTGACCCTGTCATGGTCTCAAAGAAGTACGCTGCTGGGAAACCGCTGTAGAGTGAAAATCAGAAAAGCCGTGTCCTGTGTTGCCTTTATAAGTCTTTGCTCCTTCATCAGTAACCACAGTCTTTTAAGAGTACTTGTAGTTGTGTTCGCCAAATTTACTGAACTAAAGAATTGCTACATATTACTCAGTTTAAAGGGCATTCAGGAAATATTTTTCTTTTTTTTTTTAACTAAGGGATATGCCATTCTAGACTTCTCTATGTGGGCGTGTCCTCGCGTTTGCCTCTATGTTCACACATCCCATCTTACCTGGTGCGTTCTGATCCATTGTTTAACATTTCCAGAAAGGAGTATCCTGCAGTTCTGTGTTTGGTTGCTGTGAGTAAGTGACATGTATATTTGTCTACGGTGTAATGGCACACAGTGCCTGAGGGCGCAGAGTGTTTTCAGGAAATGAGTTCTCATCCCTGTCCACCGATTCTGCCCATTCATGAATAAGTGAGGAAATGAATGGCTCTCTGCGTTTGTCGTGCATGCTGATAAAGCATTGCTGTGTCTCCTTTATTTGTATCGTCTTATTACACTCTCACTTTTATCACCTCACTTACTGTAAACCTGTGATTCACCTCCTTGTTTTGACCCTCCAATTAATTAATACCCTTAATGGTAGCTGTGTTCAGGAAAGAATGTCCCATTTTTTCACTCCTTCAATGATTTGCATGCTCATTTTTGACAAATTTCAGTGTCTGACATTTTCTAAGAAGGCATGCTAAAGGAAAATTCATTTGTGTCAGAAGAGCATCTGCTGTACGTAATTGTAAGAACTTTTTTGTCTGAATGTTCAGCGTTTGTTTGAATTTCTGTGGTTTATGTTAAATATTGTAATTACTTGCTCTTCACTCATTTCAACATACATTATGGCAGATGGGTCCTGTAATTGGAAAGGCTTTTTTTGACTACTTTGTTTATGCAGCTTGAAAATGAGGATCTCTACACTGTTACTTTTCAAAAGTCCTGTGACATGTATCAATGACTTCATTCATAACTTTATTAGAGTGTTGTAATTTCCCTGCACCCAACATTATGTCAAAGTTCAAGCAATAAACAAGACAAACCAAACGTAATGAAACCCTGCTTCAACCAGCCCTAAAAACATTTCCTTTGCCATGAAGCCCCAGTTTATTTTCTGGTTAACTCCTCCGTTTTACATTACCCAATAGAGTATTGTCTTTTTCAACAGCATAAAGTCTTTTTTCAGAAGGCACATATACACACATCATTGTAGACGGAGAAGACAAGACTAGCGACTGCACAACGAGACCTTAAAGTAGCCTCTTTGAAATGCCTCTTCTCTTTGGGAAGAGGGTCCATTTTACTGTGTTAATGAGAGACTGTTAGTAAATCCTGAAGCTTGAACATGCCATTCTCTGTTATCCCCGAGATGTAAAACAACATTAAGGAGCTGACATTTTTTTTTCCTTGGGATTATATATTTTAATGAGGAGAGGCAAGGCTTGTTAGCTGTATTAGCCATTTGCACTGTCGCAGCTAAAAAAAATATATATATATATATATTTTATAATACTTTTATATATATATACACACACACACACACTCATAGGCTTGCACATACAATGAGCAGTCATTAAAATCCACTGGCTTTAAGGCTTACTGCTCAAACCAAAAGCACAGTGAGCAGAGAGTCCCTTGGAAACAATCATGAAAATGATCATTTGTTGTTCTTGAGAGCTGGGTGAGGTTTAGGGAGGTTAAGTCTGCTTTTTGATGTGTTTTAAACTCATTTTAGCTCAGCCAGCGGATTAATGTGGAATCCCCTCCCAAACACGAGTTCTAATTTTTGAAGCAGCCAGCATTTCTTATACAAAGAAAAACCAGTGTTGGGATTTTTGCTCGTCCTCAACTTCCTGGAGTAATTTTACTTAATGAACGTGTGGGTTTTCGTGTGTGTGGTCTCCTGGAAAACATTAGTACAGTTTAAAAAGTGCAGTTTCAGTACTTTTGTCTCATCCAAAATTAGCATTTTTTAATATGAACCATACAAGCTCTTACCAGCTATGATGCTGACAATTACAGTACATTATTTCAGCATTAAAAAGGGAATGACTTGTAGGCCATTTTATGCCCAGACTGAATTGAGCCAATGCATCCGTGCGCACACCTTGCTTATTAAAAAACATCTACAAGTACAGATACAAGTAAACCAGTAACATACTATTAAAGTTTTACAGCGTAATACTAAAAACGCAATGAATTCCTCTTAGGTTGTCTTACTACGGGTAATGAAATTGTGTTGAGCTTGCTGTGCATGTTACACATAATAATCCATCATGGGCTTTCATTCAGGTTCGTAGTGTACACATTGAGTGTGTGTGTGTGTGTCTGTGTATGTTACATGTAGGTGTTATGAAATGTATTTAAAAAAAACGGTTTAGGAGTCACACAGGGACACTTGTATTTCTTCTTTTGCAGGCCAGACTGAGGGGGGGGGGGTGGCTGTGAGAGGGCCATATTTTCTCCATGAAGTGCTCTTAAATATTATAGTAATATTATAGTCAAGCACTGGAGGCAATAAGCTTCAATGCAGATATTTCTCATTATTTGAATGCATAATAGCATCTAAATGTTGAACTGTCAGGAAATGAAAATTAATGTAAATGAGAACTCCCTACATTTAAAGTCACATTATAAGCATTCCCTTCTTGGGCTGGCAGTGCATTCCTAATAATCCAGAGCTACACATCTTGAAATTGGCTTTTAAAATTGAAACAAAAAAGTATGTATGTGAGCAACATCTGCACCTGATTAGGCTGTAAATGAGGACAGAAGGATGCCCACTCGAATCAGACCTGATTACACAGAACATTTGGGAAGCGTTTCAGCGTGACCCCTGGAAAAGGGTCGGGGCCCCTCTCTTTTTCACCGGGGTAGAATCCTTTCGATGCTCGAAGCAGAAGAGGGCGGAATCCAGGACGTACATGCATTCGAATGCCACTGAAAGATTGAAAACTATGAATTACTTTGACTTTAAGGAGATTCTTGTCACTGAGGCGAGGTGCGTTGGTGTTACGGAGGGGATGCTCCGTCTTTGCCAAAGAATGAGCTGATGCTGCACTATACGTCGTCACCAAATGATCAGCATCACTCCAGATGCAACCAAACGGGGCTCCGTCACCGCAGAAACACACAACATATTACTCTTGGCCCTTAAATGTTTTAACCCTTTGTGTTCTGATATGACTTAAATGTAAAGGTCCCCCCCCCAAAGCCCAGTCCTGTCTTGTCTTGCAAAGGAAAGGGTTAACTGTGGCAGAGAGGTGACCTTTCTCCTTAACGTACTCACTCTTTTTTTTTTTTTTTTTATCAATCCTCTCCAAAGGGACTCATCATAGGCCTGGGCTCTATGAAGAGAAAAAGGAGAGCATTGTCCTTATCACCTCCTTCCAGAAAGTGGCCGAGTAATAGGACTTTGTAAGGAGGAATGAAGCCCAGTGTGATGGCTGCTGATTAAAAATTGACTCTGCCACATCAAAGAGGAGTTGAAGGTGAAAATGATGATCACTTCCCTCTCCCAGGAACCCACCGCCATTTCTTTTATTCAACCTTGAAAGGTTCTTTCTGAATAAGAAAATATCCCTGGAGTCCATTCAGGGGGGAGATGGCGCTGGTGGTGGTGGGGGGTGGAAATGTAGATCAGTATGCCTATTCTTCACATTTAAAAAATAATAATAATGTTCAATTTTGTTAATGACATCTTAGAATAGCGCATCAGTTATCAGTGTTGAGAAGTTAATCCTCACTTAAGTTCTTACTCGGCAGCGCAGGCCGACCCTAATTGGAGTTACTCAGAAAGAGCAGCAGTGCTGCCGTTCTGTACGGCTCCTGGTCTGAAATTCCAAACAGGGGCGACTCCCTTTGAAGGGCCAGTCTGTTGGGGGTAGGAGGGGTGCGAGGGGGGGGGGGGGGGAGGAGGAGAACAGTATCATCCCTTGTTCCTTTGGCAAGTTTTGTGATACATTTACTCTAACACAATTTGAGTGAGAAATGCACATTATCAAACTGCCCATTCACTCAAGAGACTAATTCAATAAAAATGAACTTTTTCTATTATAAATGGCAAGCAGTTAATGGAGAGTGGTAAGCCATTTTGTGGGTATCAGCTGTGTAATTAACCACTGCCACTTCCTTTAATTAAAAAAGGGCTTCTAGGTTCAAATCCCAGGAGAGGTACTATTGTTGTACCCTTGAGCAAGGGTACTTTCTTTTAATAATGGATGTAATAAAAAACTGCTGTATAAATGCTCGAGAACATACAAAGGTTTAGCCACGTATGGTTGAGATAGGAGTGTTTGCTTCGTAAAACCAAACGATGTTTCGGAACGCACTAACATGTTCATGTTGACACTTCAGCAGAGATTATCTTTAGGCAAAGCAGAGTTTCACATGGTCTACAAAAATGGTCCAATCGTCGAACAAGGTGCTTGGTTTATTGTCGGTGGCCTGGTGCTCTTCGAGATTTCTTCTGTACCAGAGGACTTCATCTCAGAGTTGCTCAATGGAATTTATCTTGACTGTTCAAAAATCTGGATCTTTGCTTTCTTTAGCTTGCACTTGTGTTTCCTACCTTGGAAGTCTTCAGATGTGTGCAGTGCTTCCGTGAGAACATTTTCCCACCGTAGTGTCGGGGAAGTGCTCTGGAGCTGAAGCCAACTCATGGCGACGACTCGCGAGGTTCTGAGGTAAGCGAGAGGCTGTGGGACAAAACCCAAATGAACACAGGGAGAACGTGTAGTCTCCACACACACACTGTTCATGGTTTAAACTCTAGACCCTCTGCACCACTATGGTGCTAAATCTTCAACCAGTCCCAACTTTGTTGTACAGGCCCCATAGGAATCAGACTCGAACCGAGGGTTCAAGGGTAATTAAGTGATTCCCATCTCTCGTGCCACTGCAGTCTCATCATGGGTGAACCAAGGTTTTTCAGGCCTTGCACCAAAAACACTGCTGAAAGGTGTGTGTATATGCATGCACTGCAGTGGAGGTACTGAGTTCCCTGTTCTTCAGAGGCAGGAGAAGCCTTAGTTAAGCAGGAAGGCCTCACTGCTCATCAGAAGCAAAAGGAAAGTCCCAGGGTCAAAACCCTGCTTCTGCAGTAGTATCCTTGAGAAGGTACTTGCTCTGACAGTATGGATTCCCTGCTGTATGAAGGGGTGAAGCGTAGGTAGCTCAGTATGCTGACCTAATGTATAGCATGAGATCAATGAACATGCAATAACATGATATTGTGGGTAATATGAATGGGGAATGAGAATGAGGGATGAGACTCCATTGTGATACCTTTCTAATTAGATTATTATTATTATTATTATTATTATTGTTGTTGTTATTATTATTCTTTTGGGGTTATGCAGTGTGTGTTATAAATTACTTATCAGTAACAAACAAGTTTTCTGAGTTTAAAGGTAATTTGTTTTATGTGACATTTCCAGTAGTGAACAATAATGTGTCATCTAGGACATCGGATATTATAAAGCAGACATTGTAAAATGTTTGTAATCTCCAAAATAAGTTTGAAAGCTATGCTCTGTAAAAGCCCGTTTTTGTTAATCTAGAACTATTTTTCCGATTTTTCTCACGGTTAACAGATGTCCTGGAAATGCAAGATTACTGTGCTGAAAATAAAGCCCAAGACATATTAAAATATTCTCAAAAGTCCAGTATATTTACTAAAGCATTTATAGATCACACTTTCCAACTATATTAAGTGACAATCAAGAAAATCCAGCATGACAGTCAGTAGAATTAAAATCAAATACTATTCTTTGAAAGTTTACACCCATACAGAATGTACTTGGCACAAGATGAAAATTTCACACCTATTATTGCAGTATCTGTACTTTCTGCTTACAGTTATTTCTGCCTTTTGTTATCTGCCAGGCTATGTTCAAATGGATTTATGAGGGGTAAGGAAAAAATATTCCTCTGGGAATATAAGCCACTGCACACTGAATTCATTACTAATAGTGTCTCTGTCATGGTTTTGTGAATTGCAAATAGTTAAGTGCTAATAGGCAGATTATGAAAAGAAACTAACCATGTCCACAAATCCTCATATTTAGACCTTACCTTGTTATTTTTTCCAGATTATTGTGTGCGTGTGGCAAAAATCACGGTGTCTTGTTTATCATTTACATTTAATAGTTTTTTCCCTATCTGTGACAGTGGAAACTTGCATTTTTATGACTTTTTTTAAAATAACGGATTCATTTTGATGCATTAATTTGTGTATATATTAGCATAACTAAAGTGATACTATTGTCGCCTAATTTCAGGCTCTGACGGATACTACATGTGCAACTGTATATTACAGTTTATTCCATGTATTTGAGCACCTTGTGAAGATTGATTTTTATGCTTCCTTCTGTCGAACATCTTATTAAATTATCACAAGATCCAAAACTCCCTAGTGGTGATGTAAAGCTTCTATGTTATTATAGAGAGTTGACAACATGCCAAATTCGAACTTGGATAAGTTTGCGGATTTTGGAGCTCACTACCTGCTTTGGGCTGGGAAACAGTATAATGGTTAAGACCATGTATTTGTATCATGAAGGTTGTCAGTTCAAGGAGCGCTCCCTGCAGCTGTGAAGGGGGTGGCTGCTAGTGTAGTGGCTCAAGGTGCTGCCTTTGGATCTGAAGGTTAGCAGTCTGAATCTTGCCTACTGCTGTAGTACTCTTGAGCAAGGTCCTTACTTTCAAATTGCTCTGGTAAAAAATATCCACCTTTATTAATGAGTACAACATTGTATAAAAAATGAAGCATCAGCTGAATAATAAATGCAAATGTAGCACCCATGGCTAAAATACTTACCCTGAATAAATCCAGTAAATATGCCTGCCTTTATAATTTGGGTCAAATACTATCAAGTTACTTTACATAAAAGTCATCTAATGAATTAATAGTAATAATTATTACTGTTATATCTCAACCCAGTGCTCTGTGGATAAAATTGATGCTCTGACGCCGTCGGCTTTTTTCACTCATGAAAACATGATATTTCCCAACGGGATACATGTTCATGTTCGGAGTAGGATTTGTGGACACGACCCACCGAGTGAACCTCTTCTCAGCCCGACCAGGGTTCCGGTTCCATTTATAAAGTACGACGCACAGTAGCACGGCTACCGTTTTTGGAGAATGTGTTTCATTTTGACCTCGGGCTAAGGTGATCTTTAATCTGAACAACTCAAAGGCTCCGATACTGTGAAACATACGGCGCCAATAATGGCACGATTTGGAAGCGGTGATTCTTTTGAAATCAAATAGCTCTTCGATCTTTGTTGTCTCACCAGCCGTGACGCCGTTCGCTGGTTTGCTCAGCACACCAGCCGTGTGCCAGTACGCGTCATACACCCAATCTATGCGAGGACAGAGGACAAGGACAGAGGACAGATCTGTGAACCCAACTCTCAGCTGTAAAGCTTGTCTATATGACCAGCACTGATCTTTTGGAAAAATTTCTTAAAAAGTTGCAACATATGAGCCAAGTACACACACATTACGTGAAACCGCTTGTCCAGAGCGTCGAATCGGAGGCTAACCCGGCAACACAGGGCGCAAGGCTGGAGGGAGAGGGGACGCACCTCAGATGGGACGCCAGTCCGTCACAAGGCACCCCAAGCGGGACTCGAACCCCATCAACCAAGTAGTGCCTCATAATGGCTAAGCTGTGTACGTGGATGTAGGTTCAAGTCCAACTCAGAGTATGGGGAGTTACCATGTTTTCCCCATGCAGTCCAAAGATGAGTGCAGAAGAAACTAATGGTACCTGTCATCTCTCTCTCTCTCCATGAAAACATGCAAACGGTCAGTAGCAGTCAAATTCGACTTGACGGCACTTACCCTTACACTTTGGCCGCTGTGTGTGGGGCCAGATTTGTGCTATTAAAAACTGAATGATGTGATGGAAGAAAAACATACTGTATGCACAAATATGTTGGTTACCGTTCCAAAGAAAAGGTTCTGTTACAGTTACCGTGGGTCACTATGACCAATACACTGCACATCTCCGGTACCAGTTGTGAGTCCACCTGCTGAAAACTAGTTATTATCACTTGGCACCTGCTTAAAAAGCATGATAAGGCAACGGGTTGACAATTTTTTCCCAGCTCTTGTGCAGCAGGTCCCAGAGATGTGGGACATTTGTGAGTTGCTTTGCTCTTGCTCTGTGCTCTGTCCAGTGTGTCCCATACAGGAGTTGCCCGGTGTGCTCAAACTTTCGACCGGCACCGTACACTGTTGCAACAAACAAGCCTGCACTTGGATGGTGAGTGAAACCCTTTTGCCGCAGACTTCTCCGTGTCCACAAATCCGGCAGCTGCAGGTGGACGGTCTCACCGCCTTATTTCAGCAGCTCATTTCAAGCTGCGACTGATGTTTGCTGTTTTCACTAAAACCTAAAAATAACAAGCATCCACTGGTCAAGGGCTCCACGGCGAAACGCTGATGCAGGAACCTGAGTCCTGTAAACCACGACGCATTTCTCACCTCAACGGCACGGACAGGCATCTCGCATCCTACTTTTCAATACTTCTGTAGTAGTGGAATAATGTATTATAATTGCATGTACTCTGTGGTACTAGGTGCTCTTTCATACACGTGAGACTGTGAACATGCGGGGCAGGTGGACCGAGCCCTGGCTGCAGAAATCCCTGCGAATGACAGGGGGTGAGTGGACCCTGCAAAGACCTCATTGGCTTCCTGGACCACATAACAAAAAAAGGACGTTAGATTGCGGCACAGCTGATGAGTTTGACTTGACATGGTCCCAGAACTGAATGCCTGCAGATATGTAGGTTATGAATAAGGTGCACCTGCAGCGCTGGGGGAACCAGGTGGGATTGCAAGGAAAGGAACTGTGGGCCAGACGATGCGAACATCCCAGACCCTCCTCGGCTGCATCCTTGACATGGACACTTAGCATGGGAAAGGGGAGTCTGTGTGTGACAACGTTTCCCGTGCGGCCGGAGGTGCTGCACTTACCAGGCCCTGAAGCGGCTGCAGCTCCTCTGTTTCCTTTGGGATGACACGACAACCACGCTGGTTACCGTAAGTTTTTTTTTTTTTTTTAATTGGTTCAGGGCTGAATTTTTATTTTCCACTGGGATCGTTCCATCATTTCTTTTAATATTAAAGGATTTTTTTTTTTTTTTTTTTAACACGGTGGCAGTGTTCACATTTTACATGAACGTCTGCTTTTAAGATGAGGGTGGGATCACAACTAACACCCAGGGAAGATCAGGTTGAGGTGAGGGAGGCAGCGACGGGGTGCGTGCGTGTGTGTGTGCATGAGTCAGGAAGGGGGGGGGGCGGAGGGTGGGCGTTGCACTGCTCCCTTGAAACACTCCCTTTAATAACAGTGCTTTATAAAATAGTAATTATAATAATGGCAACACACACATGTAATATTGAATTTTTAATAAAGAACACGATGTGCACGCTCTGGTTTTAAAGACTAATTTTTGGAAACAGCATTTGCTTAATACACACTTGAAACCTCTCAGTGACAGTGTAGCAACAGAATAATTTATTAAAACAAATGCTACATTTTACAAAATATTCAAATTAAATATGACCACTACTAAAAGATGTAATGCTTGGGTATAAAATATGCATGAAATTATGTAAATCTGGTGGAAAAAGACTGCCAGCTAACTTGTCTACTGGTTTTCTGAAAGACTGCCAAAAGTCAAATAAAAGCAGCATTCAGCTGAATGTTTAGACATCTGGTTACTTTTCCCTCTACGGGAGGAAAATATGCGCTATCTAATACGAATATGGACGGCACCGTCCGCAGCTACCTGCACTAACATTTCCACTACAGTCCAAGTAGTTACTCCGTGCAATTTCCTGTTTGTTATATCATTTTTTCCCTTTTAATAAGAGATCAAAAGGAGAATTCAGGTTTTTAATATTCTGACTCATCCGTGGCAGAGATGTCCTGCCTGAAAGCATTATTCCCGCCTGGGCCTCATCTCGTTCTTTATTTTCTTAACATTGTCGTAAAGCAGCGAAACTTTTTGGTGGATCCCATTGAAAATCAGGCAATTTGAGTTTTCGTGCAAAGGACGGCAGGCCGTTTGCGGGCGAAAGCATGAAGCCTCACACACACTCAAATGCTTCACCTGAAAGAGTGTACTCTGTGTCTTAAGCGGCGTTGCGAGGAAATTTCGGGGAAATGGGGAGGGAGAGCGCGGAAGGCAAAACAAAGACAGAGGCTGCGACGGTGCGCCAGGATTTGCTGCAGGAACAGCGAGATGTGACACTTTTATTGGTAGTTAATAAAAAGGATTTGCATGTTGGGATGTTTAATCTCAGTCTAGCAATGCCTTGTTCTTGTTAAAACCCAAATGGGTGTTTCTCTCTCCTGTCACTGGAGTCAAACATCTCTCTCTCTCTCTCTCTCCTCACAGAGACACACACTCCTTTTCCCTCCCTCTCTCCCTCCCTCCATCCATCCCTCCCTCCCTCCATCGCTCGCTTTCTTTCTCTCTTTCATCTGCTGCCCCCTGTTGGTCTCTTGAGAAACGGAAAGGCTGTTTTCTTCGGCTTTTCATTTTTCCGAATGCACCGGCTCTATGTGTCTCCATCCTACCTTCTTGTACCGCCACGTTCGGTCACGGTACAGGATGGCAGTGCAACGACACCATGGTCATTATAAAGGCACTTTACAGCTCCGCTGCTCAGACTAATGTGTTTTGCTTAAAAATGAATAGATGTAAAGAAAGCTTCAAACAGTCACACTGCAAATTTGAATTTGCTGCCAAAATCCCATCACTATACAGGCACTGTATTCATGTTAATTTATATACAGTAAAAATTTAATCATAGGGTGAAAGATATAAAAATGAGATGTCTAAAACTCATTTCTTAGCAGCTACTGTGATACCCAGGGAAAGGAAGGTAAGGAGCTTTTTTGACTTAATTCAGCTTTTATATCCAGTTCTGTAATCATTTGTCTTTGACGGAGACTTCAGGTAAATAAATCTGTACACTGGGGTAATGATACATGTGTGGTGTGCTCTCCCTTTCACCATGAACACAATAAAGGTGCTAACCCGGGATATTAGGACTGAAAACACTATCACTGGGGTCTCAGAAATGAACATATGCATTGAATATGAAACCATTATCAGAAACGTGTCAGAATTTCACAAAATCCTATTTAATTAGAGTCAAAGTTATCCGAGGCCCGACAAACTTGTTGCAGATACAGTGTAGCGAGAAATTACATTGCATTGTAATTATGGATACATTTGTATTTGTTGTCACTGTGGAAGGTACTTTAAAGGTACCACTCAGTTGTATATGGGAAAAAAAAAATGTAGCTAATACGCTCACAAAAATTGCTGAATTGTTACTTTTCTTTCAAAAAGTGTGGACAGTGTACTGTGAGAAGACTTCCATTCCCAGAAGACAATACTGTGGTGTCTTACTGAGGGGAGGATAATGAATAAAATTGCAGAGCGAGCTAAGTGCTTGACTGAGGTTAAATAGGTTTTGCTCTTATGAGTGTCACTTTTTTATTAATATTTGATTTTAATCGATTTTTTATTTTGTTCCTTACTTTTATTATTTTGTTGATGCACTATTGACCAAAAGACAAATAGGTAACTTGCTTCTTATTTGATATTCTGTCAGTTGAAGCAAAGCAAGATAAACTTTTTATAGTAAATATAATGGGAAAATGCGAAAAAACAGCAGGATTCATATCTGCCTTTGATATTTGATGTAAATTTACAGAAAAGCTGAATTTCTAAATACCCTTGTTCCAAAAGGGGCAGCAGGTGGCGTGGTCTTTAAAGCTGGTACTTTGGACTCGAAAGGCCCAGGTTTGAATCTCTGCTCCTGCTGTGGTACCCCTGAGCAAGGTCATTATCCTGAACTAATACAGTAAAAATTACCCTGCTGTATAAATGGATAAATAATTGTTAGTATCTTAATATTGTAAGTCAATTTAGAGGAAAGCATCAGGGTACTTACTCAGGGTACATAAGGTACTTACCCTAAATTGCTCCAGTTAAAAACACAGCTCTGCAAATGGGTAAATCAGTGTGAAGCTTAACATATAAGTTGCCTGGGAGAAAAGTGTCAGATAAATGTGAAAGGGAAAAATGGAAAGTAGCATTAATTTCATGTTAGAGAATATTGCTTGTTTTTAATTACTTATCTATTGAACCAAGAACTGTGGCATAGTGATCTGCAAGAGAAGGTGTACAAGTTCCTTAAAAGATATAAAAATAACTGGGTTTCAAGTTCACGAAAATATAACAATATAATATATACAGTATGTGGGAGCTACATGCTAGATTTTTTTTAAAAACAATTATGCAGTTCTAAATCAGCTGCCTCACAATATAAATACAAGTAAGACAACTTTACTTAACATTTGTGTTTGCACTGTGTAACACATATTTAATAGTTCTGACCCCCTTCTTTTTATTCCAGAACATGCAAAGATTTTTTTTTTCTTTTTTTAAAAAATAAATAATTGAGTTTTTGTAGCAGAATTTAATTTGGTCTGTTACCGGAATACACAAGCACTTAGAAGTGTGCAAATGCATTAAAATGCCATTAACCGCAATAAAGTCTTGATTGTATATACGTAAAAATCGCACTTTCCGGGAGCGTAGCACATAATTCCTCCAGAATGTTTGTTACCATTAGAGAAGCGACCTTATTTTATTTTAACACACAGGCTTTCAGCTTGCAAAGATTGCTCAGGTCTAATGCTTCTATCCATTGCTTCATCCAGATAATTACTATAGTCTGATTCCTGTATGTTGCTATAGAACCTGAAACCCGTATACTGTACTTAAAGTATGTATACAGGTTACGGGTTTCACGGTAACGACACACACATCCATCCATTCACTATCAATAACCGCTTGTCCAACACAGAGACGAGCGAGGAGCGACACATAGCTCAATAAAACCAACAGCAAATTTGATCATAACGCATAGGGCAATTATTATTATATATTTTATTTCTGGTGTAACTTTAGTTCAGGGAAGGAGAGAAGTTTTATACAATGGTATCAATGTACTATCTTCCACGTTAGTCTATTTCATTAGAGCCAATGCGTACAGCTGCCACTCTCATAAACATACATAAATATACATGCTCAAATATATACACTGCAATCCTCTACCTCGCCCTTGCCATTCCTGAGTGTAGCCTTCATTATTTCACCTTTGTACAGTTTTTTGGCTGTCATTCTACCGAGACATTTACAATAACAAACGCTGGAGTACATGGAGATCCCGTGTCATTCGCAGGCAATTACATGTCAGCACACCTGGCGTCCAGAAGACTGACACAGCCCTCAATAAGGTTCTCTTCTGTGGACTGTAGGTCCGCTGCAACGCAGGATAATTCTTAATGTCATCTCAGCTCCGAGAGGAAATATGCCTAAATTGCCCAGAAAGCGCTACACTCTCTTTAACTATTAAACACAATTTAGGGACACACTTTGAGAGTAAATAGGTTTTTTTATCACTCAAGAATAATTTAGTATACAAATAGCACCAGTAATTCTACATCAGCTTGACAAGACCATTTACAGTGTCAAAATCAGAGGATAATATTCCCTCGGTAAACTGGGTAGTATTTACCAGGTTTTATGCACCGGTCCAGGATATATCAATGTGACAGTGGCGATCCTGAAGGGCTTTAGTGGGACACAAATGGTGTAAGTGACCGACGGGTTCTCATTCGACGCCCTCCCCTGAGATTGGCAGCTCATCAAACCAAAGCACTTACAGTGCTGTTGCATCGTTGATTTGTTGCTCCCTCACCACTGCATTGCTGCATATGATAAAGTAACTCACTATCATCATCATCATCATCATCATCATCCTCATCTTCATCGCCTTTGTCATTTTGGACAAGATACATAGTCTCATGACCTGGCACTCAACTTTCAGATAGAACAAACTAGGATATTTGGTGAAGCAGCTGTAAAAAAAAAAGCAATTAATAATTTTACGGTGTACTAGAGAAAGGATTAGATACGAATATAACAAATTTAATATTGTAATAAATGAAACTTTTTTTGTGATTAAAAAAAAATTGCAGTTACTAGCTGGTTCTTGAGAAAGAGTAAAATGAAAGCTGACGAAACGAGTCTCAGTGTGCAGTAAGATGTTTAGAGATGGGTGAGCATAAAGTTTGATGCTGCGTGCAGTTCAAAACTGAACAAGTCGAAGGCACTCTATTAATGTCCAAAATAAAAAACACAAAAATACCTGCAGCCAGATAGCAATAAAGGGTGGATTGTCAAAAACCAGATAATCAGGGCATTACTATATTTACATGTATATTAATGACAGTTCCATCATACAGTTACATGAACCTCTTATGAAGCATATTCCCCACTCCAGGTCCTGAAGGACATGTGTTGATGCAGGTCTTGACTAACAACCTCATTACCAAGAGAGAGACTGCTAAATTAGTTCAATTAGGATCATAATTACTTTAATGAAGTGCCTAAGTGCTGGGGTGCAACAGTAACTTGCAGAAACACCGGCACTCTAAGCCAACGGTACATCACAGCATTTAATATGAATTTGCAAAATGAAAAATTATTTTACTGTAGCATAGTTTACCAAAACATGTATGCGTTGGAAAAAAAAGACTGAATAATCACATGATGAAGAGGGAATAGTTATTTTTAAATCAGTCATTAAATTAACGTTAATTTGCGATCTACATATTGGCTTATACTGATAGAATTTTTCTTTTTTTTTTTTTAAATTCCTGCAATAGGACTAAAAAAAGAAAAAAAAAAAATATCCTGAACTGAAATCAGCACGAAATCTTGTATACTGGAAAAATACATAGAGTACTTGGTTGTTTCATATACAAATATAATGTTATGTATTTATAACTTTCTGTACATATGCCTTTTGGAGACAGGATGGAGCAGGAGGTAACACCAGTACATCGTCACTCCTGGGCTGTGGTTTTCAATCTGGTTTTGTACGGTCCAAAGGCATGTGCTGAAGAGCATCACAGAAAATCACATACATCACATACATTTTCCTTACTGTGAAAACCCCACAATTAGTAGCCATGAGTTGATTTTAGCTTGAGGGCCCTGACCCTAACCTTACCATAGCTCTTCTATCTGTGTACTGCAGTCTTCCCAGATGCACTGGAACACATTTGAAGCCTTTTGTTACCATCCCAAATATATAGGAGGCTACCCAGTGTAGTCAGAGATATGTAACAGTTAACACATTCGAATTCCATTAATTCTTTCTGTTATATAAGATAACCCTGTTGTGTGTTTTTTCTTAGTTTAGCACATCTAAAGCTCACCTTCAGCTGTAATCAAGTTCTCTTTGAATATAAATCGAGGACAAATTTTGGGCAAGAAGAGAACAATAAGTGGACTGCTACACTAACTTACCATTTATTTTACATTGTGTGTGAAACAGCACATAGAAAATTACGATCCAACCAAAATTCCTCCTTGGGAAAGTCATCGCCCAATCAGCCCGCTGCCGTTCTTTGATAATACTTGCAATACAGATGAAAATTTGTAAATGAGCAGTTGTACAGTTTCCAGAGTCCGAAACCATTGACACGAATTGACTTCACCTGCTCTTTCAGTGTAGGATGCTGTAACACTCCTGCAACTCCCTTTTGAGCGCTCACACGCTCATAGTAGCATGTAGGCTACACCGAGACACTGAGACTAACATCTTCCCAAAAGAACTTTTCCTCTTCTGATCTCTTGGACATCTTTGCATCAGTCATTGTTGAAAAGAGTCGGGACAATAGACAAATATAGGATTTCCTCCACAAAGGCGTCTGATGTTCATTGTGTAACTTCCACTCACTAAACCTGGATCCTGGGAACAAGAAAAGTATAGAGGCAGTACTTGGCAAGTCAGATGTTATTTACTGCAGAGCTTTTCCCTGTGAAATGAGGTGTTCATAAAAAGGACATCTATCTATCTATCTATCTATCTGTGCATTTTTTTTTTTGAAAGAAGAGTAATGTTAGCAAAGTATTAGACCATTGCTAAAATAGCAATAGATAGGCACTTGTTACTATAGTGGTTATAACTGTTACCTTTGGACCTGTAGGTTCAAGTCCCACCTCCAGCTGTAGTACCCTTGAGCAAGGTACTTGCCCTCAATTGCTCCAGTAAAGTTACCCAAATGGGTACATAATTGTAAGTAGTTTGATGTTATAAGTTGCTTCATAGAAAAGTGTCAGATAAATGTAAAAAGACACTTTTGGAAAACACGTACATTATATCTAGCGAATAAAAGGCCTACATTTTCACTGCATTTTCTTCCTTCTCCACACAATCTAATGTGTTGTACAAGTATTCGTTCACCCACAAAGAACATTTTTTTGTAGCCTTTTTTGAGCATTGAAAAAAATGTATAATTTCTGCAATTATTGTGTTTTTGATATGAGATGTACACCAGTACTGCAAATATCCAACCTGCTGCATAATTTTAGTTCTGCCTTTGCCTATAGAAGGAAAAGACTGAACCGTGTGGAAGAATCTAAATAGTCAGAATTTCTTGTTGCAGTTCAGCTTTTTGTAACAATTTCAGAGTAGAACCTCTCAAAGGGATTCTTGTCATTTGATAACAAGCTAATTATCAGTATTATTTGTTGAATTCTGCTGAAACAGGAAAGGGCACAGCGGGTTTGGCCAGTGGCCGCTGTGCGGTGGGTCTGGCTTTCAACTCCTGCTTGGGTGCCTTGCGATGGATTGGTGTCCCGTTCAGCTTGTTCCCCCTCCCCCTTTAGCCTTGCGCCCTGTGTTGCCGGGTTAGGCTCCGGCTCACCGTGACCCCACTCGGGACAAGCAGTTGTTGATGTTAGTTGGTTAAATCGGGGAAGGCGAGCATGCTACCTGGCTGGGCAGTTATGTAATTTTGGCTGGTTGACACGATTTGTGTTTTTTACCTTTTTTTTATTTGTACATATATCCCATGCAAACATGAATAATGAAAGCTGATATAGTAATATATACATGTGTATCTGTGCATTACAAAACCCTTCAAACACAATTTTTGCATTATAATGATTCTGAGCTTTTTTCAGAAATCGGTAGGCCTACCTCTTACAATGTGAAATGTGCACAGGTTTTGGGCTCTATCTGGCTTAGAAGACCAAAGATTAAACAATATATTGGACTGAAAGGCGCCTTATTAAAGATAATATGTAGAATCCAACACACGTTGCATTTGCTGCTGGTGTTGGGCACCATGACAGTGAATGTCTGAGAAGAGCTGCTAATGGCATTTATTCATGCGGCGCATCACTTGGAGAATATTGTCGGCAGCGTGAGATCTCTTGCAGTTCATTCAAGCTGTGTTTTTAGGTTTGGTTTACCCTGGTGAAAAACAACAGTTAGGCTGCAGTCCACAGAGCACTTTCACAGGAAGTTGTTCTCTACAGTTTTGAAGGACGACAACAGTTTTAAAGTCAGAATAGCTCTGCAGATTGACGTTCCCATCCACGTTAAAAAGTTGCTTTATAAAGATTCAATTTATGTTTGATTCCAGTGGAAACTTTAAAGCTGCACTCAGCCTTTTTTTTTTTTTTTTTTTTTTTAAAATAGTTCCCATAAAGTAAATACTCTTTGCACCAGTTTTTAAGGGGTCTGTGAAACCCTAGCCTAAAGAAAATAAAGCACTCCCACTGTAGGTATCTATCGATCGTCATGCTGTTAAATAAACATGTTTACATAACAAGAAATGTTAACCCCTCTGGAATATTGTAGTCTAGCAGGACAATGCAGAGCGAGAACTGAGAGATGAATCTGATACTTGAAGAAGTTGGTTTACAGGTTAACCTCATTAAACTTTGTTTATTGGGGATTTCTTGACCTACTTTTAAGTCCCCCTTTATGCAATCTAATTATCTCCTGGCTCCTGCTTTCCGAAAAAAGTACAGTGTTTAGTTCAGACTTGGTCAGAAGAGTTAAAGTAGTATCTTATACAGGGTATAATTGCTATAATCACAAACTGGACGCAACCGATAAAGCTCTTCTGGGTATGGCTTTTGTCTGGTCAAAAATTTCCACCCACAGATAATACTTTCAGAATCTATCTCTTTTTTCAAACTGAATTTGTATCTTCCAAATGTGAGCCAGATACCATCTGGCTCGGATTAGGGGCTGCTATACCATTATCTTTGGAGAACACCTTTAACAACCTTTTTAAGTTTAAAGCTTGACTTAAGTGTGCATTTTATAAAATATGTGTGATCAAAAGGAGATGTGTGTTGGGCAGTGATTTGGTTCATAGTTGTAACTGTAATTGTAATTTTTGTATCCCTATTTATTATGTACAGTGTCTCTATACTCTCATTACAAAACCAATAACAATATTGTATTAGAATTTTATCATGCACTTTAAATACTGGGTCTGTGCGGAAAAATTATGTAGTTGCTGGATTATTCTAATATAACATTGCAAAAATGAAATAATATCTTTAAATATGCCATACTGAACCATTTCATTAATATGAATCATGTACATTATTATGTAGCTGATGCTTTTCTCCAAAGCAACTTACAGTGTTCAGGTACGTACAATTATTTATGTGTTTATACAGCTGAGTACTTTTTATTGAAGCAGTTTGAGGTAAGTCACTTCCTCAAGGGTACTACAGCCAGAGAAGGAAATCAAACCTACGGGTCCAAAGGCAGCAGCTCCGACCACTATGCTACCAGCTAAGCAGGGAGCATCTTTATTACATGGTTTAATTTTTTTGGCATAAGACCTACAGTACAGTGGCTGAAATTAACATGCGCACCCTACTTTTTATTACAAATGTCAAATAATACCTGTGTAGTAATGATGGCACAGTTTAAATTTACTGGAACATGTGCTAATTTGGTCTCTAAAATTAGACAGTGTTTCATTGATATAATTTCAGTGTGGCCTGTGATGTTCAGACTGGAAAAGTTAAATGTACAGTTCAATAAGCACGTAAGGGGGGTGTGGTGGCACAACGAGTTTAGCCGGGTTCTGCTCTTTGGCGGTTCTGGGGTTCAGGCCCCACTTGGGGTGCTTTGTGGGGGACTGGCACCCTACCCAGGCTGTGTCCCCTCCCCCTCCAGCCTTGTGCCCTGTGTTGCTGGGTTAGGCTCCGGTTTGCCGCAACCTCACTTGGGATGAGCGGTTTCAGACGGTGTGTGTGTGTGTGTGTGTGTGTGTATGTGTGTAGGCATATAGGTGATTGAAATGAACACTGATTCTCTCATTAGCAGGCTTATGCCAGAACTCTTTCCTACAAAAGCTACATTTATCTTTTGCTTATAAAATGTTCCTCTCTGATGCAGGAACGCTTTGGCACTGCATCTGTGTCTTTCCCTCTTGTGTTTCTGAGTGGGTTGTTCTTCAGTGGTGTTACTGGGCTCATGGAGGAAGCGCTATGCAAGAGAACACGCAGCAGACGAGAAGATGAATGTGGAAACAGGAGGAAGGTATAATCCAGCAGTTTCTTCAGATCAGCTGACCGCGGTTGGCCTGCCAAAGCCCTGTGTTGCTTTTACCGTGCTGCATTTTGTTATTACTACCGTTTCATGGTAGCACACAAGGCTTAAATGTTTGATAAAAGGTAACATAAGAATTAAAACATTGGAAGTTAAATGTTAAATATTTAGCTATCCGTATAGTATTATGCAGTGGCTAAATTATATTGTTATATTATAATACCATAATATAATTGAAGACAGCAGTGAACTGAAGTCCAATCACAGCTTTACTAGTGAGAAACCTAAAAAATTTCCTCACGGTACCATTTTGTTGTGAAGAACAACTTGTGAAGTGTTGAAAACGTGACCTGCATGACAGAAACACACCACAACCTAAATATTAAAATACATATTACACTTTGATTGCATCAACTGAATGTACTCTTTTTTTTTTTACTAACATATGAGTTCCACATGGTTTCACCAAGAACAGCAGAGTATTCTCCTGTTTGCTACGTTTATTTATTTATTTTTATCAAAGGTCTTAATCAGAGAACATTTACCTTTTCTTTGCTTTTAGGGTACACTCATTATACATATGTAAATAAGGCCAATATCCCACTTGAAACGATTTATCGTTTTTCCTGCTCACAGTCAGTCAGCCATTACAGGGGACACCATTACGCTTCATAAAAATTACATTTCAGGGAACATTTACCGCGCCAAATGCTTCATCTTTTAATCCTCTTATGTGAAAGTCGGAGGAAACACGCCACATTCGCTGCACTTAACATATGTAAATTTCCTAAAGTAACACACACCTATCATGTTTTTTATGCCTCTGAAAATCCAAGTGTCTCCACACTTCCCCCCCCAGACAGGGAATTCTATGCAGATGTTTTAAAGTAAATAGCTGTTAAGCAACATTAGCAGGTGTAAATGTTGGGCTTCTCCTTAAGCTCCCGGATGCTTAAGTAAATTCGATCGCATTTGAAAACCTATCAACTAAGTTTTTTTACACTGGCATCCATAACCCTCTCTTGGCTTTTTTTTGACTGGCATTATCTGTGGCTTCCTCTGGGAGAATAATATATGTGATTTCAGGCATGCCTTGGTCCAGATCTGCACTTGTGTTCCTCCGCTGCTTTTGCGGACATCTTTCTCATGAATAATGCATGGTGAGGAGTCTCATTACGTTCCGTTTTCTCTCCTGCAGCAGCGGTCCCGATGATGGCGGCAGCGGTGACAGGGGCGGCGGGGACAGCGGCAGTCCCAGTGTCCCCTACTCCCCCGACTCGGTCCTCTCTGCCCAGCGCCGAACAAAATGGGCTTATTTGACTTTTCACCCCGTGGCTTCAATGAATAATTCACCTCAGCTCCACACAGGTGGGGGGATGCTTTGCGGCACCCATGAGTTACAGAAGCCGCATTATGGGATGTGAAATGAAATATAGCGTATAAGAAGGTATAGTATATAAGTATATATGTATACTTTCAACCAATCTGATTGAAGGCCATTCAGACTGTACCTTGAAAACACTTGAAAGAGAGTTCTGGAATAATCATTTAGGCCTTTGACCATCTTGAACACAATTCAAGATTTTCTCTACAATAAATGATTTTTCTTTTAAAGTAGACAGTATAAAAGCATTTTGATGAACAGCAGGCCTGAAAGGCTTTAAATAAAATGGTCTCCTTTTCTCATTCCTGGATGGACTTTTTAAAGTCCCTTGACAAAAGTCGGCTCCTCTGGAGACAGTCAAACTATCTCCAACACCCTTTTAGGGGTCGTAAATAGTGAGATTACGGTAAAGCTAACAATACTACGAAGATATGCTCAAATTTCCAAATGCATTAGCGTAAGGTGTTTCTCGAGCAGCACCGGGGCGCCTGTACCAGGTCGTTAATGTCTTTGTTAAAATCAACAGGAAGGCTGCCTTGATTCCACGGCCGATGCCACATAAACGTGAATCAAGTCCGACAAATTGGCTACAGGTGATGTTAGGCTTCTTTCCTCAGTGCTGACAACAATCGATAAAAAGGAGTCTAGACGGAAAGAGACATGTTTTGTGTCAGTCTCACCACTTGCCCTTCTCTTAATTTCTGCCTCTCAAAGCACCTCTCCTCCTTGACAGCTCCCGCGCGTTACAGACGTTGTCACTGTGGTTCCTGTGTAAATATCAATACAGATCAATGTCGAAATCGATGGAGCGCACTCTCGTGCAGGGGACTGGAAATGAGAAGAGGGACTGCTTTTTCACAAATTTACAGGCCGAAAAGCCTCTCGCCTGGAGGAGCCCCATCTGTAATTAAACCCCAATGATAGCGGTTTAATGAAGCAAAAATCAGGCACCACAAACACAGATCGAACGAGTCTGAAAGCATAACAGACGAAAAAGAAAACTGAACATGAAGAGGTTTTCTGAGGCTTCACGCAGCATGTGCTTCTGTCACGAGTCGAAAGTAACAGTCACTTGTAGATGTAGGTTCTTCTTGCCCAAACAGGCAGGCTGACCTACACATTTGTCTCAAAAAAGACAGACACAATGACAACTTATTCTTGTCGAGCTACTTTTTTTCCACCTCTGAAAGTTCCTCAGAGGGTTTTTTTT
This sequence comes from Scleropages formosus, assembly GCF_900964775.1. NCBI lineage: Eukaryota > Metazoa > Chordata > Actinopteri > Osteoglossiformes > Osteoglossidae > Scleropages > Scleropages formosus. Next base: position 21,833,842 of record NC_041814.1, read on the forward strand.
CTCCCTTTTTTTGCCACCCTTGCTCCAATTTCCCGGAGCCCTAAGCAGACAAGTTCAGGCCAGCCTTATCATTCTTGTTAAACACACACAAAAGGATGAGTCCTTTCTCTCTTTTCTTTCTTGTAGACAATGGCCTTGGTCGATAAACTAGTACTCTGGAATTAATTATCAAGCCCTTTATTTCAGGGTCGCCGTGATTAGCCCGTGGTGTAAAGATGAGAACATTAGCATAATATTTAGCTCTCTTTTGCAAGCTGGCTCTCCTGAACCTTGTCTTTTCGCGATGTTGAGGAACATACATCCGTACTCCTCAGGTACCCTGCAGTCCCAGGCTATGAATGTGATTTGAAGAAAATTAGATTTCTCCTCCACATAAAATACACTGATGGCAGTTCGTTTCAGTGGATCATTATGCATGGTTTTTATATATCATTAACTGGCGCGATGCTGGGAGTGATATGATGTGTTAATATGGGCGTTTAGCCCCATTATAAACTAAAGCTGAAATAAGCCCTCTGAGTATCCCGCTGATTACCTCCATTTTATAAATTATTCCCCTTTTGAAACATTGCCTCTTTTATAGCAGGTGAGGCTCTTGCATCAATGTGGATACATTTGAGACAAATGGCACCCACATACACAATAAGAGAAATCAGCGTAAAAAAATTGCCTGCCAGTTTTAAAAGGACAGCGTTGTCCAGTAGCTGTTGAATAGGACACGTTGCAGCTCACATATGCCTGAGTGGTACTGAAGAACAAATGGTGATGTAGGAACCCCACTGTGGCCTTCAAGTAAAGCTCCATGCTGGAGATGCTGCAGGACTCCGCATTCTCACCTGGGCTTCCATGGCACCCAATGCCTGTAGTGCCAAGCAATTGGCTGGTCGTTCGATAACTACTGCACACCAGGAGATGCTCAGTAGATATAATCTTCTGCCTGTGCCATCAACAGAAGCAGTCAGAAAATCTCCTGGCTACCATGGGACACACCGGTGAGATTGTCATTTGAATGGCTCATATCAGCTCAAGACCATACTGTAAGTATGAATACAAATGCAGAGAGATGAGGCAAAGATCCAGAAGCATTTGTACGTTTACTGCAACTGCTTATATGTTTACAAGTGGGGGGCAAATATTTCATTTCCATCATGATTTTCCAAACATAAGCTTTTTTGAGCAGTGCAACAATGAGAAACGAAAACATCTGAAAATGTCTTCTTTCTACAACAGTAGTCAAAAACCAGTCCACTTCCATCACAGGACAAAGAATTTATAGTGGTCATTTTGAACACTACTTATACAAGCACGGGTCATCTAACGTTAAATAACTTGTTTATGAATTTGTTTATGGATTATGAAATCTAAACACCAGTTTCAAGGATTTCGGGAAAGCCCAAATTCTTGTTTTTATGGACCCCTCTGTATCTTGAGTGAAAAGAGAGGTTTCTGATAATCAGGTTGGCCTTGAGCTTTGTACAAAGGATAAACACAGCAGACAAGCATTGTAGTCAGAAGTTTGCTTTTTCGAATACCAGGAGTGGTCCTAATACAGTGCCTTTGAGAAAGTCACAAATGAAACTGAATTACTCCAGTGAAATATAACATTTTTTAAATGGGGAACATTCAAAGTCTGACAGCACACAAAGGCTAAAGAACCCAGTAATGATTTTAAATTGTAATATCATTATATGAATAACAGAGTAAAAAATGCTGCTCGGATTTTCAAAATTCCTTTCACCTCTGCTTCAAGAAAATATTTTTAGTTAAATGTAGAAAATAGGATGTTGCCACAATCTGAATTATACAATATCATGTTACATTCTAAATTCATGATGACAGGCCAGCTCAAAACTAGACAAGAAAATACTATATGAACAATAGTACTCAGCACTGGGTTCCTGCAGTACTTGTCCAGGTGTAACAGTAAAAGGTACACAGGCTCCCTTTTCATAAAGAGTAATAACTTTGTTACTGAGACCCGATTTAAGCGGCTCCTTACCAAGGACTGGAACAACAGGAGACACAGGCACCATTCGACAAAGAGGATCCAAGACCACTGTTGGAAAGACATGTCACAGAGGCTTAGGGCCTCTAATAAGACATTACAGAGAATACAGACATACAAGGGCCTTGGGGCTAATGAGCTTTCGCGGATCTCGGTGCGGCCCTTCTGTACAGAAAAACCATTCTATGAACACTAGGTAAGAAAGTATGTGGAAAAACAGGAAAACAAAAGAAAGAGAGCAAAGAATTTTTAAATTCCGTAATCTCTGGGCATGTAGCCACTATGGCAAAAGGCACTGGGGTTATCAGCAATGTAGTTGTTTAGGTCCTGGAGGAAGAAGTTCTGCGCTGTACTTTAATCATTTTATGCAAAATGTCTCTCCTACACGTGTCAGTTCTGTGACTGACTAAAATGTAATAAAAACAATTCTGTCTGTTCTAAATTTTGACAAAATCATTAGTATTTTCTGATTTGACGTTCAAGGACATGCAGTGTTTTTGATGCCTGCTGCTGCACGTGCCAGTTTTCTTTTAAAAAAAATACTAAATGACTGTTGGAAGATGTGACCTTCACAAAAGCATTGTTAAAAAAGCACCGACTGAACAGTTGTTTGGGATTTAATGTGTTGGATACTGTAGGGCAGAACTTAATCACTCTTATGTAGCCTCTTTCAGATTTTAACTGACAGGCTCCCACACATAAGAAAAAATCAGAAATGCTACTGTCTGCTCCCTCATAATAACAACATAATTTGTAATTTCTGTAAGGTCTGCAGTGATTGACTGTAGCAGATGACTGATCTGATCCAGGATGATTGAATCAAAAATAAGCTCACCGGTGACTAACTTGTCAGAGGGTTACTGACAATCAGTGTTTTGTTTATTTTGGCTTTGTTTCCTTTTTCGAATAATTTAGCTACTTATGACAAAAAGCTCCTTCCAGCATCTTATTTAAAACCACACTGTAATCTCTCCATAAGTGCCCTTTCAACGTCTGCCCCTGTCACAGCAAAGATTTTAAAAGTGGGTCCATTAAATTTGCACCCTTCTGACATGGAAATGATGGCATGCATTTATGCATATGCATGTAGTAAAGCTTGGAAAAACGTGTATGTGCGCTCTTCCGTGCTCTTGCGGTCCTTGTACATTTTGTGAAGCTCGGAATATTGTCTCCATCACATCTCGGAAGCAGTTCCTCCTCCCCCCACTTCCTTTGTTTAGAGTGATGAGTCTGAGGCTCACGCGAAATGCCGGTTTGACGTCGTTGGAGGAGGGAGAGAGTTATTTATTCTCCCAGCAGGTGTGATACGTCTGCCTATTGTCTTGTCACATGTTCCCTCATCTCGCAGGGACGCTCTCCCCAACCCCAGATGAACACTCACAACAAAAAGGTGAAAATTAGTGCAAATTGCAGTTGCTCCACCACCCACCCCCCTTCCCTTAAACACACACAGAGACACGCACACACACAGAGACTCAACCACCCACCTCCTGAATCACCCTTTGGTAATTTAAACACCTTTTGTTTGGCGGAACACTTTTTGAAAGAGGAAGCGGCCACGTTATTTGCAGTCCAGTGACAGCTAAGGTTTTTTTATACCTTACAAGTGGAGAAAGGGTGAGAGTAGCCACCTCAAACTCATATACAGGTGTTAATTTACTATTGATTTTTTTTTTTTGTCCCAAAGATTCAGATTTTCATTATGATTCTGTTCAAGTCAAAACATGATCCTGACAAAAGAATTTAGCAGCCCGTGAGGCCTTTAAAGGAAGGATCGTATGACAATACACGACATCTAGTTTTCTTCATTTTATCTGGTTTCCAAATAAGTCAAGAGGAAAAGCAGACTAGAATGAAGTGAAAGTAATTAGGGGAGCCTTAGAACCAGTTCAAATTTACATCCCCAGAACATATTGACTTCAGTCACCTCTTTTTTGATTCTCAAGCCTACTGGCGTACAGCAAATACATGGACAAGCCTTTCTCCACAGACATGAAAACCAAATAATATACATAACAACACAATGCATCTTTACAGGCAACTTGTCAAGACTCATGTTCAATCTGTAACTGAAAATTTGCAGAAACAGAGTTTGGAGCTTAGTCTTCACCCACCAAAGCTTGGGGCTGACAAGGTGTGTTCTGGAGATTAAGAGGATTTTTTTTTTTTTTTTTTTTTAAAGCAGCTTGGTACATTTCTGTGTCGACCTAAAACAAGGCAATTGTCAGTCTTGCTCTCTTGTTGATCTCCTACCATGGGGTTTGCACCCCATATGGTGTCCAAAGTGCTTCTACCTGAGTTTACTTTATTCTTTCCCCTCGGACCCCCGGTTCTCCCCATGTACCATAAGAAGTGTGAGTTCCTCGCACTTGCACCTTTGGCAGAAGCCCACAGGCCGCGGATAGCTTTTCTGCAGTTTTTCCACAAATCTCTTTTCTCTTGGCTTCTGCTGTATCCCTTAGTGGGTCCTGTTGGCTTATGCTCAGGTTTCAGCCTATTGTTTAGCTGAATGAGTCAGGGATCACACAGGCACAGAATGGAAAACATTCACCCATAGGGTAGTTCATATAGTATGTAAATAACACTATTGTGTTACTACACAGTACAAGAGTCAGTTTTCTCGTATCATGTCAAATACAGCAAATCATCTGTGTTGTTGAGAGCTTTTGATATTCTTTTTGAATGTGAACATCAGGCCAGTGATGTATGTCAAGCAGGATCCACCCACTATATCTAGGGTGTCCTTGAAGTAACTCAACCAATAGAGGTATATGATGTGAACTTGTAGCCAACAATGGAACCTTGCTGATGGAGAGAAAACTCAAAAATCATACAGTAAATTTATACCACTGCACAATACATGTATCTATAATAATAATAATCACAACAACAATAATAGTGATTTTATAATTTTTGTTTTTGTTGTGTACAGGGTGAAAAGAGGTTGCTTTATCTTGGTTGACATAGAATGTACTTTGTTGAGATTTCTCTTTTTCATTCCACTAGAAACATTTAAAATTCTCATATAGCAGATCTCTGGCAAGAATCAGTATATTATCAAGTCCAATTAAAAGGCCATACCACTGAAAGACTACAAAACCATAATTATGTAAGTATTATTGTTATTATGACATTTTTCACTGCACATGGTGATTAATTTTTTCCGTCTGCAATTCTATTCAACAGAAATGTACAATGGCATTTAAAGCTCGGATAATGAATGGACTTTCAGCAAAAGAAAGAATGGGGAAGAAATCGTTATAGTATTTAACAGCATAATTAATTTGGTTTGTTGGAAGGACGGCGAATGAGAGACGCCAAAGTGCATTGATGTTATCCCTGATAGTTCAGTACAGTAAGTGCAATGATTCCATACATAATCCAATAATCACTCTACCATATTGCTGCAGTCCAGCATGTAAACAAGTCTGTAAATCCCAAGTCTTTTTCTATTTTTTTTTCTCTTCAGTACTTTTCTTTGGTGTAATGAAAGTTGGGGTTAAGTTCTTTTTCAGCTGAAGTGAATTTACAAAAGCAATTTGCAAAATGCCAGCACTCATGGACAACTCTGAGTTCCTCACTTTTCATAAATTAGAGAGGGCCTTCTAGAGGCTCAGACTCCCCCGGGAAGTCAGTAGGTGCTGAACATTTATTCCTTAAGCTGAGGTGAAAATCCTAATTTATTAAGCATTGATCACGATGAAATGACAGTAAGTGCTACAACATTTAGTGAGAAATAACTGACAAATTGACATACAATTTTCTTGCATTTTAGCTCTTAAATGGCTAAAGTACACAAGAAAAGACTGTAAAAATATTACTAGCTATGAGACCATGAGAGACCCAAAAATCCATCAAAGCCATTACACGTTCGACTTGACATAGCTAAATTACCTTAATGTCTTAAATAACGGACATTACACTTTTGACTTGACATAGCTAAATTACCTTAATGTCTTAAATAACGGACATTCTGGGCCATAATAATGCATTTGGTGAGTGTTTCTTACTTTTTGACATAAATTACATTGTTTTATTTGATTTTTTTAATGTATCTGGTAATGGGAGACGCATTATGCACAGTGAAATGCCATTACATGGTGTTAGCAGCAAGTACCTGAGCATATATTTGAGTAAATGTGCCTAATCTGGGGAGGCTTAATCTAATTTTTATCAACAATGCCCATGTTCTGGACTGTGAGCGGAATGCTAATGTGACCTCATTAATCTATTACCCGACTGAGAGGCGCAGAGTGGACCCCGCGTACCGGAATAAATAATGCATTATTTTCTCCTGCCGTAGACCTCTGCAGCTCTCCACCTCAAGGGCAATTAAAAGAGGTTAGTTTGTGTCAGGAAGGCAGACATGCCATGAGGAAACGGAGGCACCAGGAGTAGAGATGAGCCAGCGATAGTCAGCGCCACTTAACTCCGGCAAGACCTTATTAATAACAGCTGAAACGCACGCAGCTCCTTTCCTGCTCCAGCCTAAAGACTTGTTTTCTCCTCCTGGGATTTTTTCCCCTTTGCCTTTTTTTTTCTTTTTTTTTTTTTTGCATGCGGCTTCCAGGTTGTGCCATGAAGATAGCATTGCAATAAGCTTGTTTTTTTTTTTTGGTGCGCTGTTTTGCTCTGTGCCCTTGGCTTCTAGAAGTTTCTCAGTCTGCAAGCCCAGTCTCAGCAGCTAATGAGGAGAGCTTGGATTTAAAGCATCTATGGCAAGGACAAGGCAATGCAGGGGGCAGCGGCTCTGGGGTTAAGGGTTCGAATTAAGCCGTGGCTCTCTCTGCTTGCAGTTTGCCTATTTGGTTTGACCTACGCAGAAGATAAATAAATAAAAACCTACACAGATCCATCTTTACAGAAGAATAATTTTTAGATGCTTTAGCTGAACTGCTAATAGTGGCAATGAACAAGTGCCCTTAATGGATTTCATTGTATCATGAGTGACTACATTATTTATATGTTTTTCATTTATTTTTCATCATATGAACTTTTTCTTAAAATTCTGTTAAAAAAGAGAATATACAACTAATGTCCCGCACTAAACACACGTCTGCAAGTATTTTGATGATCCTTGCAGAGAAAATCATCAGCAAAGGGCTAAACGGCTGAAGGTATTCGGAGCCGAATCTGGGACTGTTAAATAATAAAACACTCACGCTTCTTTTCCCCATCAGAGATGCTGACGAAAAAAAATACAGGATGTTAAGGGGGAAAACTTTGAATGGTTTTAACTGCATAGTCTTTTATGTGTCTTTTTTCTTCAAACGTGCAATTATTTTTCTAGTGAAACACCAGCATCTAGTTATCATGGGGTGCCATCGCCTCTTGAGAATATGAGCAATAATCTGCTTAAAAACTGAAAGAAAAACTCTGCGCAACAACTTTGTTTCCCCATTGAAAAGATTCAAGAAGCAATTTGAGCTACTTTCCTGTGTTGAGTTTTAGTTATCGTGGGGACTTTTTTGTTTCTGAAGATTAGGCACAAGCTTTTGTGACTACGTGCAGACCTCAGCAGACCGCTGAAGCAATTACTGTGTTTTCTCTTGTCTATACATACATTACAGTTTTTCAGCAATTGTGGGAGAAGTTCATAGAACAAAAGAGAGGACTTAACCTGTATTTCTAAATCACTCTTCAGGTGATATATTCAGTACATTACCAGTGGTCATCAACATGTGTGATAGGTTCCATGTAAAATGCTCGTGTCTGTGCAGAAACTGTCTGAGGGTCCAAGGGACCATTAGGGGGCTGATGGGCTCCTTGGCAGCCAGGAAAAAAACTGTTTTGTGGGTGAAAGAACACATGATCACAAGCTGAAGGAAGTGGCAGGAGTCAAAAGCCAGAAATGAGCCAAGTCAGGTCAAGTTTCCAAATGGTCTCCGGGGTCATCTGCAGTAAAAATGGAAAGAAATGAACTAATACACAAAAAGAGCTGTGCTGCGTAGGCAAACTAAGGGAGCAGCTTCTCAGTTGGGCTCAGGTGGGCCAGTGCACAGGTGTGTGGATGAGCACAAGGCCAACCGTGGTCCCTCAGAAGTGGACACTGCTGTGCGCATTGCCCATCCTGTCTCTTCATCCAGCACATACACATAGAGGAGCTGGTGGTGGTGGTCTCTAACAGTCTTGTCTATGATGTCTGCAAATACAAAGTCACCAACATACCTTTGAGTAGATATTTGCCCAGGCATCTTTATGGTGTGCTGTGTTCTATATTTTTATATTTCTCTCAAAAATGTATTTCTGTACATTGGTATGTTGATCAAAGATTTGCAACGTCATCCTTTTGAAGTGGTACTGGTCAGGAAAGCCATTATTTCCATTTAATGATAAGCAAGAAAAAAAAATGTCCAGCACTATAATTTAATCTACAATGCCTTTACAGCTGAATAAATTGACTGTGCATTTAATGTTGCTCAGTCTTTTTTTTACATTTAAGTATGATATACAGTTCTTTAGCCATGATAAATAAGAACCTAAAACTAATTCTCTTCAGTAACCATGCAGTAATCATTTTTTCAGTAATGATTTAACCTCAAAATTTCATTGAAAATTTCAATGTAAAGGCATTTCTAATGGCAGTAACTGACAATGTCTTTGACCTAAGAGAGAAATTATTCTTTCTTTTCTTCTAGATGATACAATATATCTGAATAACATTAAAGGGGATGATTTCAAAGCTTTTTTTTTTTTACCACAGTTCCTTAATTTGCTTGACTTGCTAACTCCAAAGTTCCCCCAGCTAATTTAGCTGTACTGTTAAAATATTAATTTCATTTATCTTCTTGATAAGTACACGGAGTCCTGCTGAACTGCCACTGCTGGCCGTTCATAATTAGTTTCTGAGAAAGACAACTGCGGTGTTCTCTGGAGCTAAACTTATGCACCCTTCGCTATTTGATTATACACATTATGGAAGATTCCTTTCTTGAAAAACAGAAAGATACTTGTTCGCTGTGTTGTGCCAGGCACTATTAAGCCTCATTTGTACCTGAATGAAAAGAAGTCGGTTGCACTTTCTACGACTTGGCTTTCCGGAGGTCCTCTGTGGGTGCCGGTGAGAGATAATGTCCTCCTGGACCCAGTCTCAGGGCTCTTGTAGGCAATTCACACGGACCGCAAAGACCAGGGAGAACGGGCAAGGTCGAAGTAAATGATTTGAAAAATCGGAAATTGGAAGTTAAATTGTGTTTCTGTGAGAAAAAAATTGCAAAGCATTGGGCCGACACATTGGCTGAAAACATTATGGGGGCTGACGGGTTATTGCAATGCATTCTGGGGTCAAGGGTTCCCAAGCGGATGCGTTTAGAGGGCCAAGCATTCAAGGAGTTTTCAGATCAGCTGTCCTGTCGAAGTCCAAGCATCACCGCTGATGTCCGCCCCTCTGAATGAGAAAAAAAAGCCACCGTTCACCTGCAGTCGCCACTTCTAATTTCCCTGTTTAACAGCCATGGAGGCAGGAAAAGGAAAAGATTCACCTCAACTCGGCAGCAGCAGAGTAAGCACAGATGCTGTGCCACTCTTCCTGACTCACTGTAAAGTCTTCTTTTTTATATTTATTAAGATTTGCTTCTAATAGAGCAATATATAAAGAATAATTCATTTTTAAGATGAATTCATTTTCTTAATGGCCACAGAATTCAGATAATGTTCGATATAATAAGATTTCCCTGTCGCTTTACTTTTGTGTTTGGTCGGGGATAATTTGAGGACCAAAATGTCACAATTTGGAGGCTTTCTTCCTGCCCAGAGAGGGCCTTCCTGGCCGCATTAAGTGCTGCCGGGGGGAGGGAGCTGTATTGTGTTCGGCAGCTGACTTTCACATTATTATTATCATTTTCAAGGCATCAAAGGTTTTCTCCATCCAAGCTTAAAAAGATGAAAGTTTGCCTTTGTTCCAAGCCTGGCTACATTACTGCTCTGCATTAGACTCCGTTTTATCTGTGAAATTACCTTTTAGATTTTTTTTTTTATTCTTTATTGAAAGAGCAATCTAAAACGCAACCGTACTTCTCACCTTTTATCACATTGCATTATGCATTTCCTTAAAAAGTGCCTCATTTTTTTTTTTGAGTTTATATAGCATTAGATGAGATGCTCTGTGTTGTCTTTGTGAAGTCTAATTTTGATGGAAAATGTCGACTTGTTTGTTCATCTATCAAAAAAACTATAAGTGTACACTGGTTGAAATTCTTCTTTGTCTCGGTCGCTTCACGGACCAACATCACATTCTGTGCTTTGAAGATCAAGTGATATTCACGTGATGCAGGAGCCTTAAGAATAGTAAAACAAAAAAATGGCTTACAGTTTCCTTTTAACATTTCTTTTATTTCTCTCTGCATGCTCCCATTCATGACAGAAATATAACCTTTTATCTTTATTTGGTCTTCACATACTTCTGTATGATCCATCCATATAATTTAGCATTTTCTCAAGAATTTCCTTGGTGACAGTTGACAATATCAGTTTGACCATCTTTTAACTTCTGGGCATTTTATCTGCTCATGAACAGATGAATTCACAACGAACCATAATATATTAGATCACAAACATGTGACTTCGTTATAAAAAGTGGAAATGAGCTGCGTTACATTACTCCCCAGGCAAGTTCACTTTCAGCATGTATACATTTTGAAGACTTCTTGGTTTATGTTAACAAATGCACAGAACTTTACTTCAATGCAGGCCCTTACAAAGAACTTAAGTAAGAAAAATAACTTGGATTTCTTCTCTTGTATGGTGCCATTAATTGGTCTTTATCCATTTATAATTTTAAATTAAGATGTAAATTGACCATTTAACATAGCTATAGGATTCGGAAATGTCTTCTGTCAGACTCAATTAATCTGCTTCTTTATGGAAGGGATTTTCAAGACACACAAGGAGAACCAATCAAGATGTTCTCCGAATGAGGGTTTTTTCCTCTTCTGTCATTATAGAGTAAAATTCCTTGCTGCAAAAATCTCTGGCATGTTTAAATGACTTTTCTCTTACCTGTAATATTAAAATCCATGAATGTTTCCTAATAATGCCTTTTCACTGGTTTTTCGTATGCAAACATGTTAATATCTCATTGTGTTTTCCATTGTTGTACCTTGATTCTCAGAGCTTTAGCTGGTGAATTAGGAAGGGAAAAGGTAAGAAGGAAAAAATATTAAGGGAGGGATGGAATTTCAAGAGGCACGATGAGCTCGTGGGTCGATGGAGCAGAGCCGTAATCCTCCCATAAAGAAAACACTCTGCCATGCCAGAGCCCAACCAAGAGTTTGCGAGTGAGCGAAGACATGAAAAGAGGAGATATAATCACACGTCGAGCATGTATGACAATACCTCAAAAACCCTAAATATTCCTTGCCAATTAACTGTACTGTACATTTGGGATGAAAAGGTCAGTAAACATCTGGATTCTTTAAGTGTTTCCAGAAGTATCAGCTACCTCAGTTAGGCAGATATGGACTATTTAATTCCCATATGTTTAACCAGAGTTCTCCATCCTTTTGTTGGCTCTTCACTCAGTGATTTAGACAGACCACTGCTATGAACTCAGTTTGAGGATCATGACCAAGTTTGAGTAATTACACTGCACAATAATTCTTGCAGGGTCCTCAACAATGTGTGTTAGTGAGTTTATTGCTTGCCAAGATGAACTCACAGCACCCACAACTGAATAGTGTGCAAAACTCTGTCACTCTGTGTGTTCCTGCCCTTCCACACCCAGGGATTCCTGTTGAGCCAAATATGCCAAGCACTGGCCAAACCTGCTGCACCACCGTACCACCTTATAATCAGTATACACACACACACACACACACACACACACACACACACACACACACACACACACACACACACACACACACAGAGTTTCTGAAGCCGCTTGGGGCCGCGGCGAGTCGGAGCCTAATCCGGCAACACAGGGCCAAGGCTGGAGGGGTGAGGGGACGCTCCCAGGACAGGACACCAGTCCATCACAAGGCACCCCAAGCAGGACTTGAACCCCAGACCCACCAAAGAGCAGGACCCGGACAAACCAGCTGCACCACTGTGCCCCCTATAATCAGTATACTGTATGTTTAAGTTCATAATCAATAATAAAATAATCATAAAGAAACACACATGGAATGATCTAAATGATCTTTTTTCCATTTTAGGAAGCATATCAATAAATCAATTTCAGTTTTTGAGTGTGATGGATCAAATCCACTTTTGTCAAATTTTTCCAATAGCGCTTCACAAGATGGTGTCTTGTTGAGTATTCTATGTTTACTGTCATAAAGGGACAAGGAAACGGAATGTATTTGAGCCAAAAGCAGAGATTATTGGAAGGAAATCGGGGTAGGACAAGAGTCAATGAGGTAAGGAGTTGGCCCAGGGATTGTTCTGTGAGGGGGCATTAAGGTTTGTCACAAGGTCCGTATCAGAGCGGAAGAACAGATGAGCAGATCCAGGGTTCGAATATAGGGTGAGACCCGTAATCGGGAACATGGCTGTCGGGGTCCGAGTTGCAGGACTAAATCACGGTCAAAGATTCATGTCTAGAGTCGAAACCGTGATCAGGCATGAAGACAAGGGAGTCCGAGATCCGAGTTGAGGTCAAAGTCAAGGTGTGGGTTCAGCCAAGGTCAAGAAGGTGAAGATTACCAAGAGTCACAAGGGAAGGCACAATTTCTGTAAGAAATTCTATGCCTTACTGAGGCAACTTGGCTTCTTTTATTCAGTTCTGTAAATTGCCTGCAGGTGTGTTCAGGTGGTGACGAAGGTGTGACATTCACTAGTGGTAGCATATTAAATATTCTGTGCTCACCTCATTTGTTATCCATCTTGGAAAAAGGCATCAACTAAAGGAGTAAAAGAAAACCTGCAGTATTTTGTGTTTACTTACATGTAGCGTATTTGGTACTGTACTTTCAAGTTATAAACATAAAGAGTATTCTGCACTTTGCACATGGTAAAATACAGTGTTGTGTAGGTTTACTTAGATTAACCTGTGTGCACAATCTTTGCTAGGCTTGAAACACTGATGGAACCAACATCATCTGGGATTCAATGACATTCCCCATGGTTCTTTTACTAATTTACATGTTCATTTATGTGTTTAATGAAATCCTTAAACATTCAACACAATTTATGTTAAAAAAGAAAAACAGCATAATCAGAAAAGTCTTTGGTGTACAGCAATGCACTCGGAGTGTTAAAAAAGTTTCGAACAGTACTTGATGACTGTAGTAAATAAAGTGTCTAATGTTTGCTCATTATATTTCTTGCTGTGTTACTCCATCAGCTTTCAGTTGCACAAAAACTACCATCATCATTTAAATACATAATATGGGCGACAAAAACTGCCTGTTGCTTTGCACCAAGTAAACTGTAATTGTCCGCCACAAAATATTTTACATTTATGCCACTGTCATTTTATTTTGAAGGAATATGAAATCAACTGTAGGTGCAGCATTTTCTTTAATGCTATATAGGCTTTTATCCTTTAGGGATAATGTCACTTTCGATAACAATATATGTAGACCTCCATTAACCTACACATGTCCAAAGCATTCAAGTATATCTGCATTTGCATTCCTCTATAGTTCAGTAATCAGCAGAAGCAATTTGACTGGCTTCATTTCAAAAGGCAGGCGAGATTCATGCAAGGAATGTATACCTTCAAATCGCTCTGACTAAACAAGCCACGTCCCTTTGAAGGGAAAATAATTGCCTTCCATCAAAAATATTGGGCAATTAAAAAAAATAATCAAGCAAGAGCTTGCTACCTTTTTGAGGTGAATGTTTTAATTTTTTAGTATATTGGTTTTCAAGCTTCAGTTCGCTAACTGCAAGCATGAAGAGCCATAGCACTCAATAACCTTTTGCCCTGAATATCTCTCTTACACACACACACACACACACACACACACACACACACACACACACACACACATGCACAGACACAGACATAAAATACATTCAAAACAGATGCATTTGTGAGGAATTACGCTGTATTGAAAGTTTAACGTGTCGAGTGTGCTGTTTTGTTCATCCTTGTCTAAAGTACATTAAAGTGCCTTCAACACAATACTTCACTGGAAAAAAGTTCAGCCATGCTTATTTTCTTGGTCTAAAGGGTTCATATTTTTTTCCTTGAAAGTAGTAAAGGTAATAAAGACTAATACCTGATGAACCTATCCCAACTTCAGACTCTTGCTGTGAAATAACGCTCCTCATCAGTGCTATCCTTTCACTTGGAGATAGTGTACATTTTTATACATAGTCTACATTTAAGCCTTCCAACCCTCACACATTTCATGAGGAAAACAATACAGTGATTTTAACAATAAAATGCAATTGTCCCTGGAAGAATCAGCAGCACTGAATGGATAGTGACTTCAGTAAATATTTTAGCATTTTCATGCATTTCATTTTAATTGCTGACACATATTCATGTATTCATATTGGATATCACTTTTAAAAATATTTATTCATTCGAATAAGATCCAGCCTGTCATTTGTGCAGAGAAGATGCACATATTTTCCGTAATTAGACACGCCTTAGTTTTGTCATATTAAATTTTAATGATGTGTTTTTCATAAAATATGATTCTCTACAGTAATTTGGAGCATCTTGTTTTTCCTAAGGCCCTTTGCTGTTACATAATGGGATCAAACGTATCATAAATATGTACATTTGAAACAGTCTGCAGTCATATCAATTAAGTATTTTCAAAGTAGGGCTTAACCACGATGAAATCCATCTTGAAATCAGCAGTTCGAAGAGTGTGTGTCTGTGACGGGAAGAAAAGTTCCTCTGTGGAAATTCAGTATATTGAGATGGAACTGCTGATGGAACCCATTCCACTCATCATGGATGTTGTCACAGAGACCAAAACGATGCCTTGGCATCACAGTCCTTCCACAGGCACAACAGAACCAAATGTGTTTTAGCTTTTGCCAATGTAAAGACTGACCTCATTTCCATGTCTATCACACCTTTAGACCACCCCAAAGTCTGAGCCCCAGCCCGTCAGCTATAAGTGATCTCCGCTGGCTGCACTGGTGTCAACCAACATCGACATTCTGCCACCAAGGTGTCCCCCATTGCAAATCAGCTCTGGTATTCACACTTCAACCATGGATGCATGTTCCATCTCATTTTCTGGCCATTTCCAGAATACCTACAGAGACGATGCATTAGGCCATTCGGCCAACCTGGCCCAAGAAAATTAATGGGGTGTTTATAATCTCATCCATACAGAAAACA
The DNA here is from genome assembly GCF_900964775.1 of Scleropages formosus. NCBI lineage: Eukaryota > Metazoa > Chordata > Actinopteri > Osteoglossiformes > Osteoglossidae > Scleropages > Scleropages formosus. The sequence goes on from NC_041814.1 coordinate 21,849,099, forward strand.
GCACTCGGCCCCTCTCCCCATCCCCCAGCGCCGTCCCGAACATCTTCACCACATTAAGAGGCAGCAATGGAAACATGTATTACCAATTAGCTCTGGGTTTACCTTGGCTCCAGCAGTTTGCGCTAAAATTAAATGTGAAAGGGATCATAGAAATGTAACTTTGTAATTACTGGCCATTTGAAAGGCCTGCAACAGACGACTGAGGCTCCAGATGCTGGCCTTCACCACATCCTCACTGGGTTCTGTTGTGTCTGGTCCTGAGCCCAGAGGAAGCATGTGACTGAGCCTCAGCATTGGTAATTATTATCTAGGGTTACCAAATAATATGGAATAATTCATGTTTATTTAGAACATTCTGTGCCTATATTTATTTCTGTTCACCGCACACCGACATTCGACAAAACAACTTCATCTACTTGTCCACCTTTCCTGTTCACCCCCCCCCCAAATCCTTTAGCGCCAGACCTTTACTGCCCCGCCTCACGTGCCTCCGCCAGCCCCATCCTGCCCACACCAAACATATTCACATGTTTGTAGTACATGGCAAAGTGATCAGGGCTAGCATCCTGCACTTGAAGGAGCTGGGTTCGAACATCCCTCCTGCTGCAGCACCCTTGATCAAAGCGCTAATAGTGAATTGATAGTGTAAAAATTACCTAGCTGTATAAATGGGCCCACCACTGAAAGTAGCTTAGAATACAAACCATTTTTTAAAAGTTCCTTTGGCGAAAACCATCCGCTGAATTAATAAACAATAATTTATGTGCATCTTAACGGTTGGGTCTCACTGCCTTTTTGCTCAGACCCACTTCCCGATTGCCCAGGGAGAAGAACGGACAAGGCGGCTCTTTAGAGCAGAGCTCAGCACTGTAGACCACCCATGCTGATTATACAGTCCTCATTGTTTCACGGACAGCGTTTACCCTCTTGTTAATAATGTCCAAGTGAACCAGGCGATTATTCAAGCGCTCAGCGAGGAGTGCAGTGTTTATCATGTTAATCTTTTGATAAAGATGAAGAAACTCCGCATGCACTCAGCAAATTCATTAATGAAATGAAATGCATTTTTTTCTTTAATTACACGCATTGCAGCTCTGACTTTTTGCAGCCTTTTATTAGAGTTTTGATAAATTTATATTAAAGTTGGCAACGGTGCATTCATCAGTGGCGCAAAGTGGGCTTTTCTTTTTTTTGGCTCTCTAATGCTGCCCCCCACAGATGCTTCCCAGAACATTTATCACCCAGTAATTATACACTCCTTTGAAGGGGCCGCACTCTCCAGTTCCAGCGTCCATCAATTATTTTCACCTGTTAATTCATCCCATGTGAGGTAATAACCCTGGCGTTATAACAAATGTGCGGACGCTTGCTTCTCGCAATTAAAAGCAGCGGGGGGTTCCCGTTTTGATCGTCCAGATTGTGACATCCATCACATGGAACCATCCCAGCCGGGGCGCGATGACAGATGCCGTCCCGATGCCTTTCGCTAACTAACCGCCCATCCCGTGGAAATAATTGTCTCCACAGAAACCCCGCAGCTGTGAGTTATCCCATAGTTGCTGACCGTTCGGTTAAGAAGGTGGGGAGAAAGGGGGGGGGGTCGTAGTGACTGAATGACTCAGAGCTGGTTTTACATCACAAAACCACAGCGCTTGATCCGTGGGTTGCCAGTCACAGCGGCCTGTCTGGGATTGTGTGGAGTGGCGCCTTCCTCCTGTTAGCAAATCCCAGGGGATCCTGGGAACGGGGAGCGAGTCGGGGAAGGGATGCTGGGCAAGTGGGTGGAGAGGGTGACAGAGCGAAAGAAAACAGTGGTTAATTGTTGATAAGGGGTTTTCCTCGACAACAAACCATGTGGCACCTTGACAAGATGCAAACAAGTCCCAAAACAGGGCCTTCGGTCCTGTCACTTTTTGCATAATGTCTGCTTATTGCGACTCGTCACGTTGTTCACACATGGGAAAGGGCGCGATAACACATTTTGCACAGTGTGTGTCATGCTCCTTAACAACGTCTAATTCGGCACGTCAAGGAGGGAATCGGTGTCAGGGCACTCAGTGCTACCTAATGAAGAACCTTTACACCAGGAAGATGAATGCAGAAATAAATATAGACAAATGCATCTAAAATTTGACACAGTCTAATGTGTCTATTTTCAGCAAAGACAAACAGGGATGGAAAGTTGGTTTTTCCAGGTTTTTTTTTTATTTTAAATTTTCTTGTGTTGTCTGTTGTTGTGCCCAAATGGAAATGTCTTATACAAATGCTTGTCGGACCTTGAACGTCTGATCTATCCACTTCATCCGTAAAGAGTTTGTATTATATAATACGTCAGTTATTCAATTTATTTTTGTACTACACTTTTCCCAAAAAGTAGACAAAGAATAGTTCCGGTATCATAGAAACACACATGAAGTCACTTACATTACAGCAGACGGAAGACACAATTGAAACTAAAGTAACTAAGAAGAGGAAATAAAACCCCTAAGAAGGAGGACAAATAAAAAAATGTGAGGTCTGATGCCAACACTATACAGCCAGACAAAATACTTTAAATGCGTCTTGCAGGGACTTATTGACACTTACCGAAGCTTTGAGATGGTTGACTGAACTTCCATTGTATGGTCAACAGATGAAATTCAATTTTCAACATTCAAATAAATAAATAAACAAACAAACAAACAAATAAATAAATAAATAAAAAATTATGCATTTTATATTATGTATACAGTTCTGTATTATGCATTATATAGTATATACGTATGAAGTTTATATAAATATATGAGTACATATAAATTAGTTTTGGTGATTGTACACTGTAACGACACCGGAGTAGAGACGACTGAGGTACAATTTAGCACGTTTAGCAAAATAATAAATGCCACTTTGATTAATTGCAGGGAACATCATCATAACTGGTAAAGTGTCGCCGGTGGGCCCTGGGCAGACTTGGAGAACACGTTCACCTTCCTCATCATTAAGCTCATTAATGGAAGCGAGCCTACTGACAGTGTCGGCATGTGGCGTAGAGGGGGTGGCGCAAGGGCCTGTGGTCCAAAGCACAGGCTAACGATGCCGCCGGCTGTGCGACATGGCAGCGACGGGCCACAAACGAGGCCACACGCCTCCCTCCAGCGCACCGTGACCCCATGCGCAGCCTTGGTCCTGTCGGCGAGTTAGCAGGAAGCGTGTGCCAAACCTACGGCTCCGTTAGCAAATTGTCCTTGTTAGTGGATGTGGGACAGCGGAATGCGTCTAGTCGGAGGGTGAAATTAACACCGCGGAAAGGTGACGTGGATGTCCTAGGGAAGTTTGCATCTAAAGAACTGAGGTATCTTGTCACAAATCCACCCTGAAATACTTTAAATCACAGAATAATAAAATTTTATTTTTAGTAAATACAATCAACTGTGCTTCGCTTACTGAAGAAGGTATCAAATTCTCAATCCGGAGACACACCAAACATATTTTCATTGCACACCTGCACATCTGAATACTAGGAAACACTCTGTATAAATTATGTAAAACAAATCTAATAAATCTTATCATTTTGGTCTTTTGTCTCTGATAGACGGCAGCCCAGAAACACTCTTTTCAGGAGGAGAAAACAATATTTAAACTTGCCACAGCCATGAAGTAATATTTATTGCCAGTTTGTTGCCAAGACGTCCAATTATACGGTTGCATTTTCCACAATCTTCTTTTACTATGTGGTATTACAGCATATGCCGTAAACAACCATTAGAAGTATTTCTACGATCACTATCCCTATTGTTGCCTCCTGGATTCTTATACATGCAGTGATTTCAGCCCATGCCTTACAAATGAACCTTCCTCTCTGTCAGCCTTTCTGCAGAATCCATAAAATTAGGCCCAGCCATAATCTATCATATTGGATAGCCGTGTTCCGTTGCCCTGTGGACATCATAATCATTTGTGTCCTTTAATACGCGGTTTTCTCCATACTCTGTTTATCATAGAGATGTCACCAGCCGGGTGCCTAGCAACCGGCCGGCACCTCCAGAGGCGTTAGGCTGCATCGTCCTGGGGGACAGTAGCAGCCAGGGGCCCTCAGTGCAGCGGGCCTGTCAGCGCGCTGATGTATGGGGGATAAAAAGGGGTCCCTGCCGCAACAGGAAATGAGCCGGGGCCGCGGCCTGGGCAAGCCAGACGGGGGCTTCACCACGTTTCGTTAGAAAATGTGTCAGTTATTGTCTGAACAGCCCGAGGGCTCTGCCTGGGCCTGGGAGTTAGTAAAACCGTCAACGCCAGACGGACCAGCCCCCCCCCCCCCCCCTTCCCACCACTGCTCGCACACCCCCTGAAGAAACAAGCAGACAAGACAAGTTAATTGATAAATGGGGGAAAAGTCACACAGGCGGTTGAAAGGAATCCGTTTTAATGGGCTCCGCGCAGATGATGGTCATTTACTCTCATTACAACAAATTTGAAATGGGTGACACTTATAAATACAAGTTACTGTTGTTCCTTTCCCATACCTCAGACACTGCTTTTAAAGCTGTCCTTGCTTGGAGGAAATGATTGCGCTGCCGGCCTTATTTGGTAGCGGGGGGAAGAGCAGAGGACAGAAATAATGACGGCGGACTCGTCTCGCATACATCACATCTAATCTTGTGGAACACTGCGAGGGGAATGACATCACTTGATGTTAATTCAAGCAAATATGAAGAGGAATACATTTGCTTGGCAATTTCCAGAAAAAAATTCAAACGCCAGATGCTTAGATCTCAGAGTTCACAGTCAACATTTTGATAAAGTTTTAATTCACCTGGTCGTGTTTCGCATGTTAAATACAAAGCAAAAATACACAAAGAAATGTTGAAACGTAGTTTGTAGTATCTCCTGTCACACATTGTTACTTCCATAATGCCGCAAGAAAATGAAGTTTTACGTGAACTTATCAGTCAAGAAATGCAATGGTACTATAGTAATAATTGCGATAACACAAATAGGAATGTTTCATGATGCATCTTTTTTTTCCAAGAAATTTTGTTTCCAGACAAGCTACTTCGAGGGACCCCAAAAAGGACTTTTGCTTGAAATTAGTTACCCTTGCTCAGAATATTGCCAGCCTTATTCTGATGTTAAATGACAGTGATACCCAACAAGAGTGCTTGAATGCTGCCTGCTGCGTGTCTAAATCCTCTTCGTTAAACCACGAGCAAACCTCTCAGAGTCATACCTTTTAGGAGTGGTTTTTTCCTTTAATGATGCTCATCTTGGAGCTGACCAAGACCTATCGAAGCTGCCCAAGATGATGACATGGTGGCAGTGAGGCTGTGCTTCCTGTTCGGGACACCTACCAGCGCTCTGCTCTTTCTATCTCCCCCGCACTTGCTCGAGTTTAGGTCTCTCAGCGGGTCCTCAGGTACTTGTCACGTCTTACCTGGAATCTTCAATTAACACGTAATGGTGATGTTTCCACTGCAGCCCAGACAATATATATTAAGCTACTGGAGCAGCTCTGCCTTCCAAACTCTACAGGACAAGTGAGCTGTGGTCAAAGGTGTGACCCATTGTTAATTTTCCTCTGTTTATTTTTGTATGCTTATAATAACACTGTAAAAAGTAGAAAATAAAAAGGCTGTTTTAAAATTTCAACATAAGTAATGTTTTAATATCTCAGGTATAAGGTATAGAATGTATATCTGCACCATACGGGGTTAACCTACCTACAATTATTTACCCATTTCCAAAGCTGGTAATTTTACTGGGCTTATTTTACACTGCTGAAAGGTACTGCAGCAGGATGTGAGATGTGAAACTGTGTTGTCTGGATCCTAAGGTTAAAAACTCTAAATAACATAGCAGTAATTTAGAGCTCTAATTAGAAACCAATTAAGAAATAATATCATGGTGTCTGTTCTTCAGTTCACTGGCATCCTGGCACATAGTTGCTTCAGCTTCATGCTCATATCCATATTAACTCTGGATTACCAGCACTGTTTCAGTTTTAACAGAAGCAAAACTGGATGGAGGTTATTGAAATTTGCTTAGATGAAGAAGTATGGATGATATTTAATATATGCTATTAAAAGTTCTTCTGTTGGCCTTATGTCAGCTGAAACTGGTACATTAGATGGCGTTATATGGAGAGTTGGTGCCACCCATAAATTCACCTGTATCTCTATTAGCTACTTAGATAACAATCATAAAAAGCTCTCGGTCGCTTCGCCTCATGAATTTCATTTCTAGGTGACGAAAGAGGAGCAATAGAGTGTAATAAAAAGTAATATTGATTATGACGGTTTTGCATTAAAGTCATAACAGTAATGAAACTAGGTATTTATAAAAAATGCAATTCATCAAAAAGTAGGACAGTCTGTCTTCGTATTTTTTCTCCATAACACAAGTAATATACTGTATATGAGGGCCACATGTAGACGATACATATTCCATTTATTTTTAATTTAATAAAAAATTGTTATTAAAAATAAGTGAGGGGAAAGCACTGGTCATCATCTTACGTCTTTTATTATCACCTTCTGTCCCTGTGTTCCTTACCCTTATTGGCTTTTCTGGTACTGGGTCTGCCTTCGTGGACTGGAAGGAGGGTGGGGTTAAGTGGCAGAAACTTGCCTGCCCTTTTCGCAGCTCTCACTTTCCATCCGTATCCTCTGGCACCCTCCAAACTGGAATCACTGGTGGTCACAGTGCAGGAGATGTATTATTCACGCACAGAGACACAAACATAATACATATACACATACTCCCAAATTCTACTACAGACACACACACACACGCACACACACACACAGACCAAAGAAAATGAGGGATTCGACTTCCTCGGAGGCAAAACAAAATTTCATCGAGAGCGAACGAGATGGGGGAGGCGGCCGTAGGTAATGATAACACTCACCTGCTGCTACGCATTTCGGTAATTATCATTTCTTTGCATCAACTAGCTCCTTCTAGCTCAAAATGAGCTCCCTGGATTACCACCTTTCTTTCATGTATTGATTTATTTATATATATTCTTCCATTACATTAGCAACCAAATGCTAAATACCACATTTGGTGATTTTTAATGAAATATGTAACTGAAGCACTGGTTCTTTCAAGTTTTTTTTTTTTTTTTTTATTATTATTATTATTACTCCTTTTTTATTTATTTATTTTTCCCCACTTCGTGACATGTGTCACATTTTGGAATTCTGCTCTCATGGGATAAATGCCAGATTACATGGTGTAGTATTTTTATCCTCTGTACATTAACCGAAAAAGCTTACAACATCAAAGGAGAGGCAGATCACTCACATCAGCAGAAAATGGAATAGGACTATAATATGCTTCCTTTGATCTCCCCTTCTAATAATTATCCCAGCGACATGCAGGCATTCAAAGTAAGATTTGAATTAATAAGGCAAGTCAGTCCAGAAAAAAAAACTGAGTCTATGAATGTTCATTTGAATCATCGGAAATTAGATAACCTGAAATGCAGTATTTATGCTTTTTTGTTTGTGAAAACAAACACCTTCTCGATGTTTATTGCTTGGTTTATTTTCACTCAAAAGTGGAAATTAGAAACATAATGTCTGCACATACTGTACACACACAGAGAGACAGAGACATATTAATGCAAGGTTTTTTCCTGCAGAGCACATAACCTTCCTCAGCAAGTATAAGTTTTGTTTTTTTTTTGTATCTGTTTTCAGATTAACACTGAAAAACTGGCAGTCGAACAGATGAGCTCTGTTTTTTGTCCTGTTTTAAGCCAAGCCAGCAGATACGACTGTGCCGTGACTGTATTTCTGCGTCTCTACATTAGATAAAGCACACTTTGAATAAATATATGACTACATGTGTGTTTTGCAAATGCGCACAAAGTTAAAGGTTGAGCCTCTTCTGATTTGAATCTTCTATAAAAACAGTAAAATGCTGTTCTGTTCTTATCTTCACTTTTGTTTCAGACAAAAATTGGACGCGATTTTACATTATACTAACAAAACCCGGGCTAACATTTGTCATCTCCTCTTTCCAGCTCTGCTGAGATTGCTGCATTGTCTGGGCTCTGCCATAAGAACAACTTAAGTTTATTTGCAGATTAAATTTAAACAATGATGTTGGACCTGAGTTCAGCCATCACTTTCAGGAATTTTTGAGGCCTTGGATTAATCACGAAAGGCACAGAGTAATACGACAAATAAGCAAATACAATGAGCACCTTTAGGTTTATTTCCTTTATCTTTTGCATTATAGGAAGCTTAAGCAGAGATTTGATCAAATCTAAGAACAAGTCTAACCAAACAGTTCCTTGAGACTTATATGGAACCTAAACGTGTGATGGAGTTTGTTTTGATATAGCTTTAGTTTGGTTCATTACCGAGTCTGTGCTGCGGAACACAATCCACTCCCTCAATCCCACATTAATAATATATCCTCTAAGCAGGGGAGCCTCTAATTACGGAGGCCCCGGCCCTGGTACGCAGACACAACAGCCGGCGGGTGATGGTCCTCCCCACCGACGAAGGCTGAAACTAACGAGGGCCACTGAAAAAACGGTCCGGTGCTCTGCATCTCCGTGTTCGGTCAGATCAGCGGGCTTTCTCACAGACGTGAGTCGCAGTTCTACCATGGACCTGCTGAGACCTGCAAGGTGGCCCCATGTACCGAGACAAGCCAGGCTAAATGAGATTCTGACCCAGCAGATTCAAAACCAGCGGTGTTCAGGTTTCTCAAAATCCAGAGACATGCACATGTCTGAACATAAATTATAACCATATTTAGAAGTAAAGCTGAATGATAAAATGGCAGCTTGCAAATATACGATACTGCCCCATTACAGCCTGAGCAAAAAAACCTTAGCCAACTCTTTATTTTCCATGTCATTTAGGAATTAGTACATTTAATAAGAGGTTAGCAGATTGGTAGAATAAAACATGTACAATTCTCTTGGAGCAAAAGTAATTTTTCATTTCTGTGAGGTTGTGTGAAATTAAATACTAATAATAAACTGTGACTGACCATGGATAATGTGTAATACAGTATAAAAAATGGAGGAAATTTTTAATTGTGATCACAGAAAGTTTAAATCAGGTACATCTGACCTTCCCAGATTTAGTTTTTAAAAATATCCACTCAAGCGACCATATTTTGTACAGCGCTGAAGTACCTGGATTATGATAGCAAGTAATCGCCAGCAATGGTCCGAATTTTGTTACCTGGGTCCTCCTATGCGACATGTGAGCAGTGTACGCTGAACCTGTTTTGCACCAGTAAAAAATATCAAGCTGTCAAAATGTGCACAATTGTATGTTACATTCCATAAAAATGGTGGCTTAACAAATACTACTACTACTACTACTACTACTAGTACTAATAATAATAATAATAATAATAATAATAATAATAATCATAATAATGTGATTTTCAGTGAAGTCTTTTTTAGTTGCCCCTCTTTTCCTCCAAAGGAATCACACACTATGGGGCCAAATGAATCTTGTGCGCACACATACACTGGAAACTGCCCGGAATAAGCAATACGCTGGGAGAAGAGAAATGAAATCTGCAAAATCTGCAAAATGAAATGAAATAAATGGAGCCATCTGAATCTCAAATGGCAGAAGGTTCCTCAGAAATGCCAGCAATCCCAGAGTAAGCGTGTGCTCCACATCTCAGTACAAATGAGGTTGTTAAGAAGATTTCATCTTGCTGTTTTTTTCAATAGGAAATGTCAGGGGGAGATCACATATGTCTAACTGATATGCTCAGTATGTTTAGACAAGGTAAACACAGAGATGCTTAAATAACTTTTTAAACAAAAAAAGCTAATCCTATTGCTCAAATGCATGTTTGCAAGACCTGTGACAACTGATAAAAAACTGATAAAATAACTATTTTTGAAAACCAGAATGGAACTTAAAGGCCCTTGACAGTTAGTAGTGGGGAAGTGGTTATGAACATATATTTAATTTGAAGCCAAATATTAAAGCATTATTATTAAAACAAAACTTGCTGTGATTTTAACTACTCACTCCATGGGTACATCTATGAATCCCAATTGTTACGCAAAGGACAAGAAATAATAATTGAGAGGTTTGAAAACCCCAAAAATCCCCAAAATGCAGTACACGAAAGTATTGTAAATACATTAATACACATTCTATAAATTGGTTGAAATGAGGGTTTAATTGCTTAGTAATTAATACACATACATTGTTAGACATACAATGCAGTAACAGGTGGTAATACACATAACATTTACACTTACACTGCTAAAACTGCAGGTTTTAATTTAATTTTCATAATTTCTGCTTCAAGGCCACTGCCATCCACCAATGGTTTGTGGACCCCCTGTTAAGAACCTCCGTCAGCTGAATAAATGCTGAAATAAAACCCAGAAGACAAAATTATACTTTAGTACTTCATGGCTCCCATAGCATTTTTGCAGATTGCATCTAAGCTCTCCTGCCAAATGAACAAGGCACTTCACATAGCGGGTCCAACTAGCAGCCCTGCCCACACAGCTCACACCACCAGTATGGATGGGCACACACTGGATCCTCTGATAAGATTGTGCCAGGGGCTTCATCCATTTTCCCAACTTATGTGGTCCTTGTTTGTGCCACCAGCTGAAACCTTGCTCGTTTTATGACTACTTAGTCTCAAACGGATAACTCTGTACAAGTGACCAAAGGCACTATAATCAGCAGACAAGATGCTTTCTGGAAATATCGCCAAGTATCCTTGGGATGTGTCATGTGCAGATCATTTGTTTTTTATGTTATTATCGAGAGCTATGAGGGTGGTAGGATATGTGGTTTATTTGTTATATTGCAGGACTCATTACTTTTAGCGTGTGGAGAGATCATAACATCAGTACCTATGTAGTAAAAATGCAGCTGCTAACTATAAAGTTGCCTGAATGATATATTATTCATATTTACAAAAAGGCTAATTGACTTAATTTTTTTAATTGTTTGTTTGTTTTAGAGTGGCATTGACTTTAGGTGGATTCCTGAACATAGTTGAAAATTACAACTGGATATGGCTCCTGCTTTGTACTTTTCAAATACACTGTGGGGTTTGTATAACAAGACCAAAAAATTACATCATACGCCATACTCTTCATTTAACATGTTTGCTTAAAAATGAGCAATATCAATTTTTTTGGCAAAACACAAATTCATGATGAACATCCTACAAGTAAAGGCAAAAAAACAACCATAACCTCACATCGTGTTGTGACAGCAGAGAGCTGCGTGGACAGCATGCAATTTACACGGATTTCCATCAGAAGAACAGTAAGTGCCCAATCAACAACAACAATGTCAAAACCATGCCACGGGGGCTATGATTGGGACCTGGCTGCTGCAGTCCAGCTGTGACTTGTGGATTACAATGCCCTCCGCTGCAGAGCTTCATCAAACAAACTGGTGGCGTGCGAGGCTACCCCTACATGTATACAGCACACTGACATCTGAGGAAGAGCACAAAAATAAGTGCTTAAGGTTGAGACGCACCCCACTCAGGAAGACAACTTTCACAACTAATGTTCAGAGCAGGTTTAATGATTAAGATTCTGCCCGAGTTCCACTGGGGTGACCCAATTCAGTAGTTGTGCATCACCCATTCAGTAAATAGTGGCACTTGAACATCGCTAAGTGGATCCAAACCAAATTCACAGTGCATAGTCAATAGCTGACCTTTTTGGGGCCACCGATCAATAACAGAATATTTCAGACCTTCAGCAGCCACAGAACCAAAGAGTTTGCAGTGCATCAGGGGGTCATTGAGAAGGACAGGGTGGAGGGCGGAGTGGGCCATCCGGAGAGGCTGATATCACTCGAAGTGTTGCTGAGGTGAAATCAATAATGATCTATTCATTGAGTGTCTCCAGCACTCCTTGTCTGCCATTTCCAATAATGGTGGGAGAAAAAAGAAAAAAAAAATGCTTGGACAACTTGTATATAGATGCAGTATGGCCAGTTCAACTGTTGTGTTGAACTTGCCTTTGCACTGTTGCCTTCATTTGTCCTGCAGAGAACATTTGTTAAACACAGATAATACTGGGTTTGAGAGTGTTGTAACACTGCAAAGCAGCAGCTCTGCTCTGGGATAGGGAGCCACCACCACTTAGCTGTGTCTGGGCCAAAAGCGTAGAAAAGAAAGGCCAAAATTAGTGCAGTCCTACCCTGAAATACACCCATATGAGTTATGAGTATTCAGTTTTACGAGTACCCATACTTTGGCTTATGAGGCATTTATTCGCAGTTAGGAGGACTGAATTTGGATTTTGCACACCTCCCAACAGTTGAGTGGTGTAAAACAGAGCCGCCACACGGCTTTCTTTACAGCTCTAATCCAGTTTATACAGTGTTGAGATCTCAACCTCCATTGCTCCTTGTTTGCTAGTTCCACCTGCTTTAATCTTGGTAATCATGGCCCGTGTTTGGACTGTCTTAACAATGTCAACTTGTTTGGTCACTGCAAATTCATGTACATTATTGTCATTGATTTCTTTTGTCTTGAATGTTGTGTTTCGGTTTTTGCTTTAAAGGTTGAATTAATCCATAAACATTGAGTATCGTATCTACGTATGCTTTGTTCGAAAGCATTGTTAAGTGCGTGGTACAAAATAGCTACAAAAGAGCTGAACAAGTAAAGGTAGACATGCAGTTTTATAGAGTGATTATGGAAGGAAATTGAATTGTTATGCTGTGTTATGACAAATAATGTCAACAGTTGAAGTGATTGTGTCTATTTTAATGGGAGTGGTGATATTTAAGCATTAATGGGTGACAATTTTAGAGCTCAAGAACACATGAAAAATTTTACAAATGAATGTAATAGTAATTACATCTTTGATTTACGAGAATTCATCTTATTAAGGATTTCTGAGATGCATTATCTTCATAAGGCAGGGGAAGACTATATCAAAATGAAGTGTTTTTTTTCTCTCCCTTTAAAACCTTACTCTGCTCAAACTGCAGCTTTGCTCTGTTTTGTTCCTTTAGGGTTTATGGGTTATGTATGTATTACTGCTGTACCTAGCCAGCTTATATTTGAACTTAAAAACAAAACTGCATATTTATTCTGAATTTCAGGTAAATAGTTAGAACTCGTAAGCAAAATTAACTGCTAGCTTTGCGACTGTATGTGAAAATACAGGACTTTGTAGAAACCATAGCAAACAAGTTGATTCTTGGGAATTAAAAGCAGGTCAGCTCATCAGAGCTATGAGGTTTAGCACAGATGCTGCATTGGAAAAAGAAAAGCTTCTCTGACAAGATACAGACACCTTTGATAGACTACACATGGATTTCTCTGTGTGAACCAAGTCAAGGTTTCACAAATGGCCTCTGGCAGAGCGATCGGAAAATAATTAATTATGAAGAAACACAGAAACACAAAAAGGCCTTTGTATATAAATATGTCACAAAATGACTTTTCCTCTGTCTTCCTGTTGTTATTCATGACGAGGGTCAAAGACAGCCAAGTAGGTGGGGGGGCAGATCGAGTGGGAGGAACCAGGTGGCATGCCAACTAGGTGAAGCAAGATGTCATATCATTCTCTGGCCGTGGGTCTCAGCCAGGCTCATTATTATTTCCTGGCATCCCTTGTGATTAGGTCACCAGCAGGCCACATGAGACACCTGTATGGGTGAGATTGGATCTGTGTCATTGGGCCGTCTAATTCCACGCCCCCATCGGCCCACTGCTCCCCCCACCTGCTATTTAACCTGCAGAACTGATGTCTGAACCCCACGCCGCTGCACTTTGATGAGCTACTTTTGACTGCTTGACAGAGAACACGTAGGTGCGGCTGCTTTTGATAAAACAAAGCTCTGTTCTTTTTTCTAATTTTGTTTGCTTCACGTTTGTTTGTTTTTGACTTGACACTGCTGTGTGACAGTGGTGGAGATTTGGACAACTTGACAGTAGTCATCTGTGTCTTATGGGGTGTTTGGAAGTCTCTAACTAAGCACTCATGCACTGATGTGCTTCATCTTGATTTTCCCTCAAATATGACAGCTGTAAATCGCTCTTTGTCATTTAAATGAAGGCTATTCAAATACTGTGCCTTTTTCATAATCCTCTGACACTATGGTACTAACTTTTCCTATGTATATGTGTTTCAGACTTCTTCTGCGTGTTGCCCCCCCCAAAAAAAAATTGAAAAAAAAAATACATTGAAAAATTAAGTTAATAATGAGATTTATTTCCTATCCACCAAGAACAAAGACCAATTTCTCTACTGTATGAAAGTAAACATCACTGTGGACAACAAACAATTTCTTTGGGAGAAAAATACCTCACAAAATAAATGTGTAATTAGAAATGTGAAAGAACAATTATTTTTCTAGTAATTCCACAAACTACCACCAGCAGTACCCCGATTTCCAGACAAAATAAAATTTCTCGATTACAGTCAAATCCTAGATAATCCTCCAGTCCATTAGATCATTCCAGTAAAATAAATTCAGAGACCATGTCTTAAACAGAACACTTTTTATATGATGAAGGCGTACCTACTACAGCATACCTAAATTAAAGCCCAAGGTCAGCCTTCAGCAGAGGTGTATTTCAGCATATAACAAAAGACAAGCTTTTTCGGGCTGATCTTGAAATTACATCTCAAAATGTTAGTTTAATGTTTTTGACAGAACAATGAATGGGCCCAGTTTAATAGGAAAAGCAGTGCATCTGGCATAAACTTTAGACCTTCTTCGCAGGCCTAATGGTCCAGACAGTTCGGAATAGACCCTTGCGGCCATTTTGGCAATGTGCCTATGTTGAACTGACTTCATCTCTGACCTGTATTTTATAGCCTGCTTCTTAAAGTGAGGAGCAGGTTTTTCCGGTGTGTTGGGCCAGACCAGGCCACCTTTGGACCCTGGGAGCAAAGCATGCATCGAGCGTTCCCTTGCGATGCTTATTAAATAATCCCTCATGACCTCCTCCTTGTTCTGTGCTGGTAGCAATCTCACGCAAAGTGGCAGCCCGTTGCCATGTTTCTCTGGGATTCATGAAATTTTGATAACGTGATTCCTCTACAGCCTCAACCTCAACCTTAATTAAATGAGAAGCTGAGACACAATTAATGTGCTCCAGCAGTTTGCTTTTTCATTTGAGGGACCTCTTGCCTCTGAGAAGCAGCCTTGCCAGGACATTCCCTCCTACTCCTCTACCACAGTGGCTTCATTGTGCCTGCCAGCAAAAAGTACTATTGAGCCAATTTGCACCAATATCATTTAAATTGTTTCACTTATGGCTTGTTTTAAATGATTAAGCAGAGATCAGAAGACATAAGTGTCCTTGTGTCCTGCAGGCCATCATAATGAAATGCTATGTGGCACATGCAATAACAGAAACTTTCACTTACACAAAGATTAATGAAAAGTGTATTCTTTTTGTCTTCGTTAACAAGGCAGTCATTTTGCTGCTGTGAGAATGGAGTACTGAGAAACTTCCAGACTACCTCTGAATTACACAATGTAGCTGCCATGAATTACACCATAAATGTTTGTAGACTGGGCATTGGCTGAATGACGGTGGTAAATGGTACACACATTTTGTCATTAATCAGATACAAGTATTCCTTCCCCTGTGTCAAGGAATTGAAAATAAGACTTAATTCTATGCAGTAATGATGGCAAACCACAAATTTGAATATTTCCCCACGTATCCTTGCAGCAGGACACCATCACCAAGAGGTCTTCCATAACTGAAAAAATGAATTGAATAAGCAAACTGCTATTTTCTCACAGTGTATTGTACTTTGTTGGTTTGGAACCAGACAAGGGCTGTTTAACGACAGCCCGTAATCATATTAATTAGCGTATAACTGCCATTTAAATCTCTGGCCAGTGGAATTATGATTCATTTGGTACAATCTGGACAAAGAACAGATTCACGGCTTCAAAGATTGTATTCTCAGACTTTTGCCTAACTGGACTGGGTAAAATTAGCACATTGTTTTTTTATGTATAAATAACACGAAGTACAGCTATGCAGCCACCTATACATTACATATTTTTTAAACATGTGTCTGCATTTTTATGTGAAAATATCATACGACAGAGGGCCATAATTTGAAAAACCCAAAGGTACCCACACATTTGGGCGCAGTTTGAATGTGCCGAACCACCACATCAACGCTGTGCATCAGTAGCACATTTAGCTCTGGGGTTGGTAGTTGGTTTGGACAGATAGTGGACTGTTTATTCATTTGACAATGTGTAATTATCCTGACCTAGACAGTTAAAACTTCAACATTTGAAAATTTCCTTGTCATCACTTTTCCTATGATCAGGCAGTAAAAGATGAAGGTTGATTTTCCCCCCTCCAGTTTTGACCGCTCACAACCACTCCGGAAACAAGAGTTTTTTATTGTGCTACTTCTGACATGATGGAGAGGCTACTCCACCTAGCTGGAGACAGAATTTTACATGCATTGCAGGGGAAGCAGCACTGGAAATTAGAGACAATGACACTCTATTCCAATTCACCTTTTCAAAAAATACTGACTGCTATTCTGCATTTTGTTTGTGCGCGTCTTACGAGCCATTGTGTTCCCTCAGCTGTGGGACGGGATTGTCACACTCACTGTTTTACTGTCTCTCCTGCCAGAACTGGATGTTCAATATAAAAGAGTTTAATGCTTGAATTCTAGTGCTGTTTTCCATACTTTTGAAAAAAAAAGAGTGCAATGATTTCTGGCCTTACTTTAAGGTATATATTTAGTTAACAAAAACGGTAATATTAGGATTTATTTCACTGTGCGTATAGAAGTCATTGTATATACCTGCCTGTTGATGTTCATTGTTGTTGTTGTTACTGTTGTTGTCATCATACTGTTTTCAAGCCAATGTCAGATACAGCAGAACCTCAGATGTGGTAGAAAGGTTCAATTCAACCAACATAACAAATAGCCATGAACAGACCAACAGCCAAGTGTCATGGTCCATGACAAACTGATCAGTCAATCACAACACTTCATATCTCAGAGACTCTTAGTTGTTGTTGTTATTAACTGCCCTTACGTTCATGTTGATTCTTAGTGACCTCATAAATAGAGAGTCTCCGAAATTTTTATCACCTGCTTGTGTCTTTAGATTTGAAAGGGGTGCCTCCATTGTTACACTGACTGAGTCCATCCATCTTATTGCTGGTTATCCTCTTCTTTCTCTTTTTCTTTTTCCTTCAACTTTCCCAAGCTCTACAGAATTTTCAAGGGAATCTGGCCTTCATGTCTCATATCCAAAGTACAATAACCTCAGCTTCATCATTTGTGCCTCTGATGAGTTGTGGCCTAATTTGATCCAGAATCACCCTTTCTTTCCCAAGCAGTTTAAGGTATCCTTAAAAATATCCTCTAGCACCAACGTTCAAAGAAGTCTCCCTGTTCCTCTTTCACGTCTAAATTTCACATCCCATAGAAAATATATTGTCTTGTACAGTTCTAATGTTTATTCTTGTGGGTACATCATCACATTTAAGAACCTTGTCTGGATATTCCATGCTAGTGAGGATGCATAATTGCCTCTTGTTCTGTTATTATAATTAAGGATTTAGATCCATCTTCCCATTGTTTACTAGCAAAATGTTGAAGAGGGTTATATAGAAATTCAGGATAGGAAATCTTCTAAATTTTTAGCCCACCTGTAAACGAGCTCTCTTGAGTATCCTTTACTCTGCTAAGACTAACCAAAATCATTTTTAATTTTATACTGATTCCAAGATTCACGATGGGAAAAAATTAACATCCTGCACACAGACATAATGGAATGAATGACTTTGATTTCCTTCCTTGTTTTGGAAGATGGCCAACCGCTTTTTGATATGCCACTGAATAGGCACAATACGTCAAAGTACCTGCACTTCCTGGTCTTCGATGCATTCACTGCCAAAGGCAAGTACAGGCACATTTGTGGTGGCTGCAATGCTAAACCAGTGGAGAAGCAATTGAGTGGGCTAGGCATATATCCCTCGGAGTAGAAATTACAGTGCACTTGAGTAGAAAATCGCATTTTGTGACCAACTGGCAGTTTCCCTGTCTCACATCTATACACAAATTAAACTACATTTTTCCTCTCTGGCCCTTATTTCAGGCAGAAGAAATAATTAAAACCTGTTAGAAACTCCTGAAATATAAGTACAAGCAGGTCCCAAAAGTACTTGTGATTATTAATCAATGTAGAGACTATGTGACAAAAATTTTTCATGCTCTTATTGTTCTTTTAAGCGTTCCAGAAAATGCATTTCACACTCATGAAAAAAAAAATCCTCAGAATTACAAATTATAGCTACTGTATGATTGAAGAGCCTTCACAAAAGGGATTTTGTTTTTCCTAATTGTTATATACATTATATTTTTTTTATTTAGCTGATGCTTTACCCCAAAGCAACTTAGAATGTTAATCTACCTAAAATTATTTACCCATTTATACAGTTGGGAAATATTTACTGGAGCAATTTAGGGTAAGTACCTTGCTCAAGAATACTACAGCTGGAGGTGAGATTCAAACCTGCAACTTTTGGATGCAAAGGCAGTAGTGCTAATCACTACACAACCAATTTTCCCCCACAAAATGAATTAGTTTTCAACAGAACTGATACAGAAACAGAACAGATACAGAAATATGAAAATTCCATATCGCTGGAGTCCCACTATTGCTTCATTGTATCAGGGTGTTCATTCCAACACTCGGACCTACAGTCCACCGCTACTGTCATTCTAGCTGAAGATGACCTGCCCTTTATGGCCTTCTGCTTTTCAAAAGGCGGCCTAGACAAACTCTGCATCTGACAATTCTTTTTCACAGACACTGTGGAATCTAATTTGGATCTATCTTGTCAAGATTTATGAGTGTCTGCATTTATAAGTAATAAGGTTCTTGGTTTGTTACACTGATGTGATTTATTTCTTGTTGCTCCTAGTTTTTAGGCACTTCAAACATTATCGTGCACTGTTCATGCATGGCATCTTGTTCTACTATAATAATTAAGGGTTTAGGCAAATTTTCTTCTTTTTCTTTTTGCCAGCATTTACTGAAGCAACTTTATCTTCCTGTAAATCTTTCCTTGGGTGTGGAAAAAATTACCTACAAAAAAACTGCACCGCAAACTGTAATAAATATGTAATTACTTATATTGGAATATCTGGACCATTCTATGTATTGTGCTGTTTAGTCCATTGAAAAAACATGGGATGAGTAATTAACAGACATTGATGAGTGGTTGTTCTCTTCCAACTAAATGTGAAACTACAATCCTTAGTGTTAGTCAGCCTGTTAGAACCTAGGGGAGTTTACCATGTGACTGACACTCGAAGCAAAACAAGTAATAAGAGTAAGCTTGTCAACAATATTGGGCAAAATGATACAACTTCTTCAATCTGTCTGATTTTGCAATCGCAACATGAAAGGACATGCCAAAGAACAAGCATGATTATAACTCAAAGAACTGTCAAACTGCCAAAGCTGTAAATGTAAAGAAATTGAGGGAAAGTAGAAAGTTACATCACCAACTCTACCTTCTTCAACAATGGAAACTACTGTCTTGTAAAGGTTATGGTGGAAGCTGTCTTGTGGTACTAAATATCTGCTGAGAAGCTTAGTGAGTGACCCAAGCATTGTACTGATACAGTGATTCAAAATACCTCCCACACAGTGATTGGTTCTCTGTACCTAATATTATTTATTAATTTAGCTGACAATCCTATACAAAGTGAATTACAGTGCTAGGTCTGTACACTAAGCTATTCACAACGATTTAGCCATTTATATAGCTGGGTAATGTTTATTGCAGTGGGGTGCGGTGGCGCAGTGGGTTGTACCACGGTCCTACTCTCCAGTGGGTCTGGGGTTTGAGTCCCGCTTGGGGTGCCTTGTGATAGTCTGGTGTCCTGTCCTTGGTGTGTCCCTTATGCCCTGTGTTACTGGGTAGGCTCTGGTTCCCTGTGACCCTGTATGGGACAAGTGGTTCTGAAAGTGTGTGTGTGTGTGTGTGTGTGTTTATTGCAACAATTAAGGGTAAATACCTTGATCAAGGGTTCTAAAGCAAGAGTGGGGATTTGAAAACAAACCCTATGATTACAAGGTTGTGGCTGTAACTACTAGGCTACCTACTGCCCCTTAACAGTCTTACTAAAGACAAGCTTGTGGTCCAGATCAGCTCTATGGAACACCAACTCTTTGCTGGATCTCTGCTCAGTACATCTTACTTTTCAAGACATGACAATTAACTGCTTTAAGCAGATAGATCTATAGAATGACTTTGATATCTGTATTTTTTTCATTGAAAAACGAAAACGTAATTTGTTTAATTTTGGCCACCAATACATATTAAAGTTAGAGAAATATGTTGGTCATGGTTTGATTGCAAATTTCATGTAATGCATTTTTCCTATTTCATATTCATTCAAGATTAGAATAACAGTGCATAATTTGAACTGACCGTAATTGCACAAGACTCAATTTTTTTTAGAAAAAAAAGCTCAGTTTTTGGAAAAGGCAGGGTACTCTGGAAAATGGCATGAAAATTGATATTTTCAGACATTTTTGGGACACATTAGCTGCCTAAGTAGCAAAATGTAATGTAAATGCATATTACCATATATTATGATTTGTAAACTATGCAAATGATGGTTATAATTAAAAGCAAAATATCATACTTCAGAGTCTGCATGTTTTGGACCACAAAAAAAGACATCTCCAGAGTTGTCTAGTCAAGGAGAGAGATAAAAATTAAACTTTTCTTCCGCACCATTTCGCACAAGGCCATATTCCAACACAAGAATGCACCTTCCGGATCACAATCAACAGACCTTTTAAGACATCCTCAGTTAGCATGCATGAATAACAAATGCAAACCGGACACTATCCTTCAAAACAGGAATGATCTGGAGAATCATGCGCTTGACCACACCTATCAGTCAGCTTGGGTACGAACTTGTTCGACCAAGATAAGTTTGCAAAGCGAACACATTGCTTGCATAGTGAAGACAGGCATTTCTGTGTTGTTTCGCTGATGTACATTATTAAAGACCTGTGACAATAAGCAAGAAAGACACACGTCAGCGCAGTGACACTGGAAGCCCCACCTGGTCCTCAGAGCCGTCGATCAGCCTTCGAATCCACTCTAATCCCGCATTATCTGTAATATGCTGTCATCCATATGTATGCTTCACAACAGCTGACACCCATGCTCCAATTTTAAAGCTCGAAAGACCTGCTCGTTCAGATGAGTATGTGAGTTTTGTCCCTAATACCATGTGCTGAAGTTGAGTAAATTATTTTTTGGCAGTAGTAATGATAACTGAGCAGCAGATGACAAAGTGGTTAGACCTGTCACCACACAATTGGCATACACTGGGTTCAAGTCCCTGCTCCTGGTATAATCTCCTTGATCAAGTTACTTACCCCCGTTAGTTCCAATAAAAATTACCCAGTTGTAAGACACTGTAAGTAGTTTAGAGTGCAAGCCTAACATTGTAAGTCACCTTGGATAACGGTGTCAGCGGCATAAAATTGCCATAGATTAAAGAACACTGAGCTGACTTCTCCCAATCAAACACATAAAATGGGATGATCTTACTTTAGATTAATGGAATAAAACCTCATATTAATGAGGACTTCTTAAATTGGCAGAAAGCCACAAGCCCCCCCTGGAAGAAGGAGTCTCCATCTTTGTGTTGGGTGGCTGCAAGGTTCGCAGCTTCTTCCAGACTTGTGGGTTTTGACATGAATACATGGCCTCACACCAGCAGCACCTCTTCCACAAGGGACACACCGTTCCAGTTGTGGTATTCAAATAGAGCCATGGAATAGCTTTGTACAAATTCATTCACTGTGGTATCGCATTTAAACTTCAAGTGCATTACACTCCAAACCACATTAAACAAATCAGGCTGTGTATGAGCAGTATATATTATAGATAGGCATATGCAGATTTTAATGGAAAGTGGGGCTCTCCAGGTCAACAACTGTGGTTTGCATAAGTACAGGGCTGTGTGTGTGTGTTTGGCAGGGGTTTCACCTTTTTAGTGGAGCAGAGCTGAAATGAACACTGTCATTATGCATTTTTGTATATCCATTCCATAATCGCCGACGAGAACAAATTTCCCGCTGTGTATAGCCACAGTTTACTTCATGCTATGCACTATGTCTGGTAAAATCTCACAGAAAGATGAATTATGGTACATCCGGCCTTCCAGGACGGTACTGAGAAGTAAGACTTGACATGACTCCAGCATATTCCTTGAGGTTCAGCAAGGCTGGAGGCCACACACGCCAAAAAAAAAAAAAAAAAAAAAAGTGAGCACTTTAATTGTGTCTCGAGAAAGATATTCGGAGTTTTGGACCGTTTTGTCTGTTTATCAGATTTTCCAACCCTGGCTCTTTAGTCCGTCGAGAGTTCCTCATAACTTGGAAGCAACGATCCGTTGCTCTCTCACTTTGGCTTTGTCACAGAGCTGCTTTTTCACTCACTGTTTTCTCCATTTTACCAATTCGGATTTTTTTGCCTGCAATGACCGACTGAAACTATGTACCTGTATTTTTTGAACATTTAAAAAAGGAATCATACTGCATTCCAGAGGTTATTCTGTAAGGAACCTTCCAGAAACTTTTTGGTCCAGAGGTTTTGTTCAGGTGCACAGATGGCTGGAGAGCTGAGGCCCCACATCAGATGTCTGCAGATCAACTGTTTTATACCATCCATGACTCTACATGCACATTTTCTTCCCATCATGCAATTGGATTATATCATCAATAATGGCCTGAAAAAGGCCAGTATTTCTATGCCCCCGCTCCGACTTCTCATTCACTCCCCATTTCTCAATTATGACAGCCTTGATCAAGGCAAACATATGTCTCTTCAAATTACAAGGAGCAAATTAAAGTTAATTTATGTTCCTCCCAGCAAACCAAAGCTGTTAATTTTAAGAGTGACACTCCAGGGGATGATTGCTCTGACACATGGTCTTGAGAATTTATTGCGGGTGGTTACCACAAACTGCTGCCTCCGCTGAACTAAGCTACACTCTGCAGGCAGACATGCTGGGATGGATTTAATTTTGTCTTGGAGACAGCTCTGCCTCTCTGATCAGCACTACTGATGTTTACAATAAGTGCTATGTTGATATGTAAAGCCCAGTTGCTATCCGAAGGCAGTTGCACAAAATTTACAGTTCTGGGGTTTAACAAAGTGATTGCTCTACTTTAATAAGTGTGACTGTTTTTGCAAATATCCCTCCATATATGCATCCATTGTCAATAAGGGTCTCGGTGGTATGGAGCTTCTTCCAGAAACAGAAGGAAGGGTACACCTTGGATGGGACGCCAGCCTATGACAGAGCAGTCACATACACTCGTTCATTCACACATATTAAGAGCAATTTAGAGTCACCGGTTCACCTGAAACATGTCTTTAGACTGAAACTAGAGCACCTGGAAAAAGGCCAGGCCAAAACCAGGAGATCACCAAAACCGTCTCACACACACCGTCTGAACCGCTTGTCCCATATGGGGTCACGGGGAGCCGGAGCCTAACCTGGCAACACAGGGCAAGGGGCTGGGGACACACCCAGGACGGGACGCCAGTCCGTCGCAAGGCACCCCAAGCGGGACTTGAACCCCAGAGACACCGGAGAGCAGGACCCAGTCCAACCCACAGCGCCACCGCATCCCCCCAAAACCTATATAACTGTTTTCCAAGGTGTTTTTTTATATACACACATTTCTCATATAGCAGTTTCTGAACACCGGCTGGTGTTCTACTATTCATGACCCTTTGACAGTGTAACACCTTGTGCCCAGGGTTAGATAGCCCAATGTCACTCGCGGTGTAGGGCTATAAGGGACCTGGATGGGGAAATGGGAAATCTGTCCCAGTGGAGTCAAGCTGCAGAAAAGGGACAGGACACAAAGAGAGAAAATGGCCTTTCCATTCTACGCCCAAAGACAGCCGGGACACTAGATTAGCTGAGCCGAAGGTATGGGCGGAACTCAGAGCAGCTAGTGCCAGAATGTCTGCTTGGCATGGCCCTCAGCCGTGCACCCCAACTGCTGGCTCCATTTGGCGTCAGATAATTTTGCCCCTGAGTGATTAAAAACTCGTAGACAGAATTGCCCCTGTGCTTTCATTTTAATTTGGTTTTGCATTCGTAAGATGCTCCGCCACGTATTTGAAGTCTTTGTGAATTCCTGCCATGAACCTGGATATTCAGTGAATGTGTTCAACATATACAATGGGGACGGAGACAATTTTCATTTTTCAGTAAATGGCCAAATTTATCCAAGGACTTTGGGATAAGGAAAAGCAATAGCTAACACGGGAACATTTTATTCAAGCAACCTGATTAGTCCCTTGATGCAAATTGGGATTTGGGGTTATTTTATAATTATACCCTAGATGTTTTCCTGATTCGCTTAAAGTTCTTCTACAGTGTGGGAACCAGCGTATTTGTAGGACAATTACTCAATATGAGTACCCTTCTCAGGCAAAAAGGGACCATTGCATTGCTAACCTCACTTTCAAGTCATGTCTTTATTGCACTTGACCCCCGGATTTCTTTTAAATGTGTTCTGCAGATACGGCACAGATCACAAAATTTCAGGACATGACAGATGAGACAGTGAGAGAGAATAAGGGAAAAGAAAGAGGGAAAGAGTTGAAATGCTTTTTAAACTAAAACCAAGATGTTTTTTTCCCTCTTTTTTTCTTTTCTTGGATCAGGTTTCCTCTTAAAACGCAACTAATTTATCTGAATGTGTGCGGCTGAAAACAAATAATGTGAATTTAATTTTCGTCTGTCAATAATGATATCCAGCAACAAATATAACTTCTGTAATATATCACAGTGTGTTTGTATTCCAAGAGGGTTCCTGAGGAATTTAAAAAAAAAACACACAAAAACTGGAGCTTTAAGTACTGTAACATTCTTTTTCCCAGCACGTTAAGTTTATGGTTTTCCGAAACTTACAGTAATTCCAGAAACCCAGACATATTTCCATTCTTCATTAATATGCATATTTCTATTTAAAAATTAATTACATATATTAATATACTGCACTGCTAGAGGTGGTATGTTACCGTGACCAAGCGAGATGGATGGACAGGCAGATAGAGAAGAAGGGGCAAAGAAGGTCATAGCCCTGCTATAAAAGCAAAATTGCAGGAAATATGAATTTGCTGCGCTTCTGTGGTCTAGTCACACAACCTGGGCCTGGTGTTATGGCCTCCTCTCAACCTAGATGGTGAATCAAATACACAGGAGGGTGTAAAGCAAAAGCAGGTGAGGGGAGACATGCGCGCACACACACTCTCACACACTGCTTACGAGGAGCCCCTGGAAGCAAACAAAAGGGGGAAAAAAAAGGGATCGACAGATTCGCCTCATTGCATGCCGGGTGAACCCAAGGCAAGCAGGAGCTGAAGGGAGCCAAGTGGAAACAGTCCAGGTCAAGAGTGGCCTCCGGGGCCCGAAGCTTTAGTGACACCCAAGCCGAGCGGGCCTGGGAAGGAGCTCCTTGGTCAACGCAGGGACCTATCTGGTCCGGACGGCCCGCAAACAGAGCAAATTACATGTGCTGGAATGGCCTAGACCTCAGATACATTCAAACCAGGCCCGGCAT
This sequence comes from Scleropages formosus, assembly GCF_900964775.1. Lineage (NCBI taxonomy): Eukaryota > Metazoa > Chordata > Actinopteri > Osteoglossiformes > Osteoglossidae > Scleropages > Scleropages formosus. The sequence goes on from NC_041814.1 coordinate 21,874,700, forward strand.
ATGGTAACGATACTGACATGCTGTCGAGGGGTTACAGGGAGGGTTGGACCACATGTATTTGGCCCAAAGCTGCATTGGGAAGACATTCTTCAGGCAGCGTTGTGGATATCGCTGTTCTTTCAGGCTCATTTTCCACTCAGTTCTAAAGACCGGAGCCGTTTAGGGTAAAGTAAATCTGTGCCGCCATTCGTGTCAACGGCGCATCCTGACACGTAGCAAACGTAAGGTGAAATGAAGAAAATGTTAAGCGCAAAACTGCAGGCCAACAAGGTTACTAAACTGCATAACAGGAGAATGATTGTCGATCCCCCCCATTCACAAGAACTAGCGTTAAAAAAAGGGTTGTGGCCCTCACTTGCACAGGAAGTTAGTGATTCGTTGTGAGTGAGTGTAACCGAATAGCCTACTGTATAAAAGCTTCTGAATATATTTTCGCTGCATATACGTTATCAAGTTATTTTGAAATAATCTTCCCTTGTTTGTTCAAACTCCGTTGCACTCACACATTTATGGCATGCCTTTTTTTCCCGCCACTTTATTACCGCAAGCACGCGGGATTGGGGGGGGGGATTCTTTTCCTTGTCGCCATAGACATAAAGCGTGTTCTACTACTGTAAATACAAATATAATTACAAAAAAACGGTGTATATCCATATCTCGGGGCGAAATGAACGTTTTAAAGTGAAAACCGCTTCCGCGCTCGCGCACATCAAGAGGAGCGGGAGCTGCATGCGCGCGATGTGCCGGAGAACTTACACATTTCTCCGGAGTTTTGATTTATTTTCTGCTTCAGACAGTTCAAAAACGTTGGCTTGACAGAGAGGCTTTCGCAGTGAAACACTTAGAAACCATCAATCACCGTCCGTCGCTCCTGGACACGGCGCCCCGCAGACAGCGCAGGGCTGCAACGTGACCGCCATGCTTTTTTTGGACCCTTTTCCCTCCGAAATCAACATTACTTCGAACTCGCAGGTAGATGAAGTTCATGTGATACCCGTGGTTGTTGAAAGTACAGCATGATTTTGACAAAAGAAGCGTTTTATTACATGACTGAAAGGTCTGCGCATATAATATTTCCCAGCGAATACGTTTGTGTCGTTTTCGTTATACAACATCGCACCCTGGTGGCCAAACTGAAGAATTAAACTTCTTTATAATAGAAATGTATACTCACGTCACACTCATGTGCATTAAGACTGTCATAATAATGAACAATTATAATGGGTTAAAACAAAGTAAACGTCCTCTTCAGTGTGTACTGAACAGCAGTGAGTTTCGTTTTTCGTTGTTTTGTTTACATTTATTAGCAACTTACAGTGTTGAACTTTTCAATTATGTATCTTTTCATACAGGTGGGCAATTCTCAGGGTAAGTACATGGCTCAAGGACACGATAACCGGATTTGGGATTCGAACCTGCAACCTTTGGGTCTTACTCTTCAGCAAAAAGCCTAGAGGCTTAGGCTGTCACGTTGCCGGCCGAGGTCTCCCGGATTGAATCGCCCTCCTGCTGTACTACCCTAAGGTGAGTTACTTATCAATAGATAGCCAGAAATACCCTGCTTTTTAAATGGCTGAAGCACTACTGGTGGCTTAGTATACACATCTTACTTTCCAAGTTACCAGGGGTTAAAGAGGCAGCCTTTTGCCTAGTGGTTGGAATGACTTCCTTAGCACTGAAGGTTGATCGTAACATCGATAAATGTTACTGTAACGAAAAAAAGGTATTTCAGCTAATGTGAGAAGGATATACTTCTATTTAAGCATGCCTCTGGAATATTACGCTATTTATAATTATGTAGCATATTAAACATAAGAAACATTCAGTAACAACATTCAAAAGAAGTTTTGAAAAAGTGCATTGATCAGTGTTACATTTGTGCGCAGCAAGACAGAACATTCAAAACAACAACAGTAGTAATAACAATAATAATAATAATAATAATCATCATCATCATCATCATAAAAGTACTCGGATGATGATATCATTTGGACAGAATGTTGAACTGTAAGAACAAACCAAAGTTATACAAAAAATCATTTTCGTTCACTTAACCACAAGTATATTTGCATGTGTGGTGGTTCTGTATCTGGTCAAGCGTTCTGTGATTGCAAAGAAAACACTTCCGCGACCTCTGTCTTGTCATAATAATGACAATAAATGAAAAGAATACTCATTTACTATAAATCTCTTTCAGTACAATGTCATTACATGTACTGCTGGAAAACGCCCTTAACCACTGTGTGGCTGTGATGTTTGATCCCTCGATGAGACACTACATGTTCTGTTACTGTTTAATAAATCTATTCCAAAATGTCTGGAATTCAAAATATAATCAAGTCACATAAACAAAACCACATGCTACCCTTTTCATCGACTTTCAATAACTTCCTTATCATGGCAAGAGAAATGATATGAAACAGACATTGTTTGCTTTAAACTTTCTGCATGTCATGAAAAACCCAGGAAACAGAGAACGCATCTGAGACGCTCTTTCGGAATGTGGCAAATAAAACTATCATCATGCACTTTGCGGTTGCAGAATTGCTATTTAAAACATCTTGTTTTAGAACTAATGTTATGTCAACGGAAAAAGCAAATGCTCGGGAAAAAATTTGATTTTGCATCTGTCAAAAAAGTCACAAGGTGCAATTATGCAAAGTTTGACCTAATATGTGCAATATTCTATAACATAATTATACCTATTGGCAGCAGGGAAAACTAAGATAATTGTATCATGTTCGTGTCTGCATTTCTATTGGTTTGATTTATGCATTTTTTTCTGAGTTGACAGGTAAATAAGAAAAATTGCCATATTAAACACTAATAAATATAAATAATATCATAATTTGCCTGAAAATAATATTGCCATCTTTAGGCTGGAGGGCTAAATCAATGCATGTTTCACAGAAACTGCATATGGGCCTGCTGTTTGGTGCTATACTTGAAAGAATCTTATATGAAATACAGCTGGAGGGGAAAACTATTTTGTGTAGTTATGCTCTGCACCTGGATTTCAGTCTGCGAAAACCTTATTGAAAATATCCTGTGAGGAAATTAGGTCTGCAGAGGGGAAAAATAAAAGTTGTCAATTTGTGCTGAAGTAAGTATGGCATTGTTTCGGACCGTTTCTGTCAGTATTAAACATTGGGGATGGGGGTGGCACGTGAGCTGGATGCCTTTCCATATGCTGCAGTATGTTCACAGTAAGAATTTTAAATACAAAGAAACACCTGAAAAGGACATTCTAAAGATCTGGACAGATAGCAGGCACTTTATTCCAAAGCAAGTTGCATTCTTATTTTTGCATATTAGGAAACTTATAATAAAGCAGCTTGTTCAAGGGCACCATAGTGGGAGGTGGGATTTCAACTCATGTCCTTTAATAACAGTCTCACCAAACTTTACACTACCTTCTGCTCTATATCGTATCTATTACTATATTATGTCTTAAAGTACAACGATGGTTTTAAGAGTTCACTAAATTGTGTTTTTAAATCTTTTTAGAACATTGTCCTGATTTATATTATCCTTAACAGATTACAAATATAATATTTATACTGTATATTATTTTTTTTTAACCTATTACACTGAAACTCCTTTGGATGGAGGGTACAATACAACATGTACACCGTGTTAGCGCTCTTTCTGAAAGATTACACAATTTACAGCATAATTAGAGGTGGTTTTCAAATTATCAGAACTAAATATGTTTTTATTGCACTGTGATGGACTGCCATCCTGTCCAGGCTGCACCCTGCCTCTAACCTTATGCTTCTAGGTTAGACTCTAGACCAGCACAACCCTGCAATGGATTGATAATGGATGGATGGATGTTTTACTGTACTGAGCGTTCAGGGACCATGAGGTTCAAACTTTATTTAACTTCTTTCTCCTGTTCTTTCTCTATTTATTTTCTTGAAGCACCCTATAGAATAATGTAAAAGTTTCGCCAAACCCTGATGGTGCTTTTCATAATGAATGGAGATCCTGTACTTCTTTCTCTCGCCGTATAAAGACCCTGCTCTCCACGCTCATTACAGCCTCCCCACTGTCATATGCTGTCATGGTCTAATTACAGTCGTGCTTGATCTCATGAGATCAGGATGTGACACCTGCAGGTGTCTCACTAGCACCGCAGACCCTCCCCAGGCGATCCACCATGTGCGCGCTATCACTGACATAGCACGCTCCTGCACCTCCTCCTCTATCTGCTCCCCCACAGGTGGAGCTCATCCCAGAGCGGAGCGACCGCTCACTGGAGCCACCTTCACATCACCAGGAACCGCGGAGAGAATCAGCTGTCAGTCGTTACCACGCTGGTTGTTAACAAGTGCTGAGGGCAGGCCACCCTGTCACCCTGAAAGCTTCGCCTCCTTTCCCCCCCGTGAAAGCGAGCAGTCCAGACCCACTTCTTCCCCCCTATTAATCACAATTTTTCATGTAACGATTAATTGCAAAGAGCTCTTTCAATTTTCCACTCTAGACAAAGTGGCAGTTTATTAATAATGAAAAGCAAGGAAATTTACATGTAAATGTGAACTGTAATATCATTAGCCTAGGTATTATAACACAGCTACATCACAAAAAGACTGCTAGAGATCACCATGAGAACTGTGTGTGTGTTTTTATTTAGTTGGTTGGTTGTTTATTTAACATCACAAGACATGTTTTGGCAAAGCAGGGGCTGGTGTCCCATCCAGGGTGCACCCCTTCTCAGCCTTGTACCCATTGATTCTGGCTCCAGACTGGATAGGCTCTGGACCATCGTGACCCTGACCAGGACAGGCGATTAACGTAAGTGAGATTAAGGTTTTGTGTTTTCAAGTTGTATTCAGCTTTCATTGCTAGTTTTCGTTTCTCGTTCAGTCCGAAAGAACTAGGTCCTCCTCCATTCTGCTGTGTTTCTACTAGCTGCTGTACAGACCACTGTCGTACTTTTGTCTCTGCTGGCCAAGGTTACCAGGCCTTTCCATGGTTGGGGCTGCCCATGGATCACCGTGTTGAGTAGTAACAGCGTATAGTACATGGACAGGTTGAGAATCTTCGCACAAGTTTCTCGGTCCTCGCAATCCAAAACCTGTAGCAGCCCCTTCAAAATATCGCACTCGCATTTTTAGTCATCTATTTATGGCTTTCTCTGTGCACTCGTCTCTGCGTTTGCATCATCTTAGGCTGATGTAGCTTGAGCAAAAAGATCTGCTAAGCAAATAAAAACAAAGAGGGGAAGGTGGAGTGGAAAACAACAACATAGCGATACAAGGGGCTTTGAGAGCGCATGTGTTTAAGAGCAAAGTTTTACTCTTTTTACCACTCTTGAAGGTGCGGTGGATAATTTATGCCTTCTCGTTTCACAGTGTGGTTTTATAAGTTGCGTCGGTTTTATCTTAAAATATTTTAAATTCATTCCAAATATGGATGTATGTATTTTAGCTATTATTTTAAACCAGAAAACATGTTTTGGCCAGTAGCTACTTAAAATCATTTGAATATGTTTCAATATTCTGTTAAAGTGTTTGAAAAACCATTGCAGAAAAGTGAAATATATTACATCATGTGTATAAGAATCAAAAAGAATCACAAACTTTATTTTGTGTACTGTGGGGATTTTTTTTCTATAAACATCTTTACTAATTCTGCCTTAATGAAAGCAGTAATGAAAATGTCTGTATGTTTTTATTCTGTCTGTAAGGCAAGCAGCCCTCACTTTCACGACACTGTAACTTCTGAGGAAATGGGCTTCTTAAAGTTTTATTTGTAAATCTCACTTTTTTGGAGTTTTCATTCAAGGCTGTTGACCCTTTCGCGGCATTCGATGGGGAGATGAAATCAAGGTCTGCGGATGGGAGCGTTTCAGTGCGGTTATTTTGATTTTGAATGTCGGTGTTGACATGGTTGAAGTTGTTTGGCCTTCGCTTCACTGCAGGACCTACACCTGGCCATCAAGATCAGAAGCCGAGAAGCGACCAAAGGCTCTTGCGTGTTCTGGTTTTGTGGCATTAGTAATGAAAGGATGTTCTATAACTTCCAATAACTGAACTCTGTAAATGTTTGTTTTCAGGAGAGAAGTGTAAGACCAACACTCTGGTCATGCTCAGCTCTCTATCGAACACAGGGTATGTGAGCACACACTAACCTCTAAACCCTGGCATGCACTATTTTACTTGAACCCACCAATCAGAGCATCTCCACTTCACTTGTGTCCAAAAGTGTCCCATCAGAGGGCTCAACAACTTCGCTTGACCACAGGTGCGAGGCTTTCAGCAGACTCTAAGCCAAGATGAAAAGCACACCAAGCATTTGCCCACACACAGTTTAATACACTAATCTCCCAGTATTCAATCTCCCAGCATTTTCCAGTTTTTCAAGGATCTGGTCAACAAGTATTATTGTTAATTGTTCTGGATTTTCATATATCCAGGCTGCAATGTTGGGTCCAAGCCCATGACAAGTGGCCCGGCGCAACAGACTGAGACTGCACTTGAAAACTGCACCCAGCAGCAAAGTAAGACACTGTGGGACACGCTGCACTTTAATTTTATTATTCATTTTTGTGTGACATGTGACCTTCCTCTTCCTGAAGCCAGTCCACAAACACTATCAAGGTAAGGTCACTTTGTGAAATGTTTATTTTTTTTTATTAATTTCATATACATTATCCTTAATGAAATGTGCACAAATAGCGCACTTCCACCCTCTGGACACAGTGAATCTTTAATAGAGCAACAAAAAATAAATATGTAATTTCTGCATTTGTTTATAATTTAGAGTTGGACAAAAAAGAAGTTAAACATAAAATATAATGAAATTAAAAATGATTGATGTACCGAAAATGAACTGCTCTGGTAAAAATACCCAACTGTGTAAAGGGGCAAGTCATATTGAGGTGCCTGTAGTATAAACTAACACCATAAGTTGCCTTGGACAAAAGTAAGCTAATGGATAATAATGTATATAAGGTTCAGTTTCATAAACCATTCACCACTAATGTTTCTGGTGAGTTTCGCTACTTAGCCTGAAACAGCACGATCTTGAAAGACAAAGTTTTTGTGTTATGATTCTTCAGATTTTTTCAATATTTAAATAATTGTTTATTAAAAAGCTCATTACTATAATGTATCTGCATTTAAAATATATTTGAATATCTTTTTTATAACTGTTTTATTACAGCAACACAATTTAAAATCTTATTAAAAATGTGAAGTAATGCAGAAATACTGTTAAAAATCTCAGTGCACTAAAAACAATAAAAATGCTACAAGTTAAATTGTGGTCTCTGGACAGGTTACTCATTACCATTAACACTTGTTCAAGTGTCTCTCAAGTGTTTGAATAAAGTCGGGTTCTTCCATAAAGCCTCACAGAAGTGCAGATTAAGGTGAGAAGACCTTTATTTCTCATACCTTAAAAATGTCACGGTTTCCTCTGTACCCTCTTTAACACCCTGAGTTGACTTTACTGCAACAGGCTCTCTTTGAGAATGGGTAGGAAGGTAAAATAAAGCCTTTAATCATTTCGGTGCACATGCAGGATTGGTGAATATGCCTTTGTCCTTATCAGTACCCCCATCCACAGCTGGAGGTGCATTCTGGGAGAGAGTGAACAGTGAGAGACCAGTGACAGAAAGACATGTTCCTGGGGGCAAAACCCAGAGGTTATAACAAACATATGATGGCGTGACACTTATTAAAGTGGAATCTATCACAATTTGTGAGTCCTCATCCCCACCTCCATTCCTGGTTGGCCATAAACCCGACCTGTAAGGTGTGTTGCAGGTGCTGGTAGCGCTGGGATCGTTGCTCATGTGGGTCTTTGAGGGTGTTTTTGGTGCAATCCCAAACCTGGGAAATATCAAGGACAAGGCTGCAAGAGTGAAGGAAAAGGGACCAGAAGAGATGATGACATATTCTGGTGGTGATTTGAAACACCCAGATACTCGGCTCCCCACACATCCACCACCAAGCAAGATGCAAGTAAAAGCCCACATTGTGCCATTTTCCATTTGATTTTTAATATATTGATCCCAGGCACTTCGGTGGGCTCACCACCTGCCGGAGAAACCATAAGGGGCCGGTGCGTTGTGATTTGGGCGGTGGTCGGGGCCGAGTGCCCGGCCGACCCAAACCTCGGGCGCCAACTCTGGTTTTTGGGACTTGGAATGTCACCTCACTGGCGGGGAAGGAGCCTGAGCTGGTGCGGGAAGTTGAGAGATACCGTCTAGATATAGTCGGGCTCACTTCCACTCACAGCTTGGGTTCTGGAACCACTCTACTCGATCGAGGGTGGACTCTCCACTATTCTGGCGTTGCCCAAGGTGAGAGGCGGCGGGCTGGTGTGGGCTTATTAATAGCCCCCCAGTTCAGCCGCCATGTGTTGGAGTCTACCCCGGTGAATGAGAGGGTCATCTCCCTACGCCTTCGGGTCAGGGAACGGTCTCTCACTGTCGTTTGTGCTTATGCGCCTAGCGGCAGTGTAGAGTACCCGGCCTTTTTAGAGTCCCTGGGGGGCGTGCTGGAAAGCGCTCCCACTGGGGACTCTGTCGTTCTACTGGGGGACTTTAACGCCCACGTGGGCAGCGACAGTGATACCTGGAGGGGCGTGATTGGGAGGAACGGCCTCCCTGATCTGAACCCGAGCGGTGAGTTGTTATTGGATTTCTGTGCTAGTCGCGGTTTATCCATAACGAACACCATGTTCATGCATAAGGGTGTCCACCAGTGCACTTGGCACCAGGACACCCTAGGTCGGAGGTCGATGATCGACTTTGTAGTCGTTTCTTCTGACCTTCGGCCATATGTTTTGGACACTCGGGTGAAGAGAGGGGCTGAGCTGTCAACTGATCACCACCTGGTGGTGAGTTGGATTCGATGGCGGGGGAAAAAGCTGGACAGACCTGGCAGGCCCAAACGCATAGTGAGGGTCTGTTGGGAACGTTTGGCGGAGGCCCCTGTCAGAGAGGTCTTCAACTCCCACCTCCGACAGAGCTTCAACCAGGTCCCGAGGGAGGTGGGGGACATTGAGTCTGAATGGACTATGTTCCGCTCCTCCATTGTCGGTGCGGCTGTCCGGAGCTGCGGCCATAAGGTCTCCGGTGCCTGTCGCGGCGGCAATCCCCGAACACGGTGGTGGACACCGGAAGTAAGGGATGCCGTCAAGCTGAAGAAGGAGTTCTATCGGGCCTGGCTGGCTCATGGGACTCCTGAAGCAGCTGACAGATACCGACGGGCCAAACGGAGCGCGGCTCTGGCAGTCGCCGCGGCAAAAACTCGGGCTTGGGAGGAGTTCGGTGAGGCCATGGAGGAAGACTTTCGGTCGGCCTCAAAGAGATTCTGGCAAACCGTCCGGCGACTCAGAGGGGGGAAGCGGTGTTCCACGAACACTGTTTACAGTGGAAGTGGTGCGCTGCTGACCTCAGCTGAGGATGTTCTCGGGCGGTGGAAGGAGTACTTTGAGGATCTCCTCAATCCCTCCGACACGCCTTCCGTAGAGGAAGCTGAGGCTGGGGACTTGGAGGGGGACTCGTCCATTACCCTGGCTGAAGTTGCTGAGGTAGTCAAAAAACTCCTCGGTGGCAAGGCTCCGGGGGTGGATGAGATCCGCCCCGAGTTTCTCAAGTCTCTGGATGTTGTGGGGCTGTCTTGGCTGACACGCCTCTGCAGCATCGCGTGGAGTTCGGGAACGGTGCCTCTGGACTGGCAGACCGGGGTGGTGGTCCCTCTTTTTAAGAAGGGGGACCGGAGATTGTGTTCCAACTACAGGGGGATCACACTCCTTAGCCTCCCTGGGAAAGTCTATGCCAGGGTACTGGAAAGGAGAATCCGACCGATAGTCGAACCTCGGATTCAGGAGGAGCAATGCGGTTTTCGCCCTGGCCGTGGAACACTGGACCAGCTCTATACCCTCACTAGGGTGTTGGAGGGTTCGTGGGAGTTTGCCCAACCAGTCCATATGTGTTTTGTGGACCTGGAGAAGGCATTCGACCGTGTCCCTCGTGGCATCCTGTGGGGGGTGCTTCGGGATTATGGGGTTCGGGGCTCGTTGCTACGGGCTGTTCGTTCCCTGTATGACCGGAGCAGGAGCTTGGTTCGCATTGCCGGCAGTAAGTCAGACCTGTTCCCGGTGCATGTTGGACTCCGCCAGGGCTGCCCTTTGTCACCGATTCTGTTCATTATTTTTATGGACAGAATTTCTAGGCGCAGTCAGGGAACGGAGGGTGTCTGTTTTGGTGGCCGCGAGATCTCGTCTCTGCTTTTTGCGGACGATGTGGTCCTGTTGGCTTCATCAAGTCAAGACTTGCAGCGTGCACTGGGGAGGTTTGCAGCCGAGTGCGAAGCGGCGGGGATGAGAATCAGCACCTCCAAATCCGAGGCCATGGTTCTCAGTCGGAAAAAGGTGGATTGCTCCCTCCGGGTTAGGGGGGAGTTGCTCCCTCAAGTGGAGGAGTTTAAGTATCTTGGGGTCTTGTTCACGAGTGAGGGAAAAATGGAGCGGCAGGTCGACAGACGGATCGGTGCGGCGTCTGCAGTAATGCGGTCATTGTACCGGTCTGTTGTGGTGAAGAGGGAGCTGAGTCGTAAGGCGAAGCTCTCAATTTACCGGTCGATCTACGTTCCTACCCTCACCTATGGTCATGAACTCTGGATCATGACCGAAAGAATGAGATCGCGGATACAAGCGGCAGAAATGAGTTTCCTCCGCAGAGTGGCTGGGCGCACCCTTAGGGATAGGGTGAGGAGCTCAGTCACCCGGGAGGAGCTCGGAGTAGAGCCGCTGCTCCTCCGCATCGAGAGGAGCCAGTTGAGGTGGCTCGGGCATCTGTTCCGGATGCCTCCTGGACGCCTCCCTGGGGAGGTGCTCCGGGCTTGTCCCACTGGGAGGAGGCCTCGGGGCAGACCCAGGACACGTTGGAGAGACTATGTCTCCCGGCTGGCCTGGGAACGCCTTGGGGTTCCCCCAGAGGAACTGGAGGAGGTGTGCGGGGAGAGGGAGGTCTGGAGTACTCTGCTCGGACTGCTGCCCCCGCGACCCGGCCCCGGATAAAAGCGGAGGAAGATGGATGGATGGATGGATGGATGATCCCAGGCACCAAGGCTGAAGATGGAAATGTTTACCTTCATTTTTGTGTCAACATCTGCGCACACATTAAACACAAAGAATTTCAGCAATTTCTGTAAATATGTATGAAAATAAATGCAGTAAAGTGGATTTTGCTGATAAACGCGACTTCGTTTAATCTGTTCAACTCCTAAAATAGCGACTAACTGCAGCCAGCTTTAGCTGAGCACAGTTTGTGCTTTTATATGCTATGTATTGTAGAACAGTGTAATAAATTAAGAGGATGTGAGCCAGGTCTTCTGCAAACAGAAGACAAGGAAAGCACCAGGCCTTGACGGCATCTCACCTGCCTATCTGAAAGTCTGTACTGACCAGCTGTCACCCATCTTCACCCAGATCTTCAACAGATCACTGGAGCAGTGTGAAGTCCCCTTCTGCTTCAAATGCTCCACCATCATCCCAGTCCCAAAGAAACCCAAAATCACAAGGCTGAATGATTACAGACCTGTTGCCTTGACATCTGTAGTCATGAAGTCATTCAAGAGGCTGGTGTTGGCCTACCTGAAAGACATCACTGGACCCCTGCTGGATCCCCTCTAGTTCGCCTACAGGGTAAACGGGTCAGCGGATTACACAGTCAACACGAGACCGCAACATCTCGACAAACCAGGGACTTATGCAAGAGTCCTATTGGTGGACTTCAGTTTGCCGTTTAACACCATCATCCCAGACCTCCTTCAGATGCAGTTTTCTGTGCCCACCACCATCTGTCAGTGGATCACCAACTTCCTGACAGGCAGACAGCAACTGGTGAGGCTGGGGAAATTTATTTCCAACACCTGCACAGTCAGTCATGGTGCTTCTCAGGGATGTGTCCTCTCCCCCCTACTCTTCTCCCTGTACACAAATGACCTCCAAAGAGCCCTCTGTGAAGCTCTTGAAGTTTGCAGATGACGCTACAGTTTGGCCTCATCCAGGACGGTGACAAGTCTGTATACAGGAGGGAGGCTGAACAGCTGGCTGGTGCAATCAAAACAAAATGGAGCTGAACACGTTCAAAACAGTGGAGATGACTGTGGACTTCAGGGGGAACCCCCCTGCATGCCTCCCCTCACCATTCTCAATAGCACCGTGTCGGTCGTGAGGTCCTTCAGGTTCCTGGGTTCTGGGTCCTACAATCTACTGAGACCTGAAGTAGGACACCTTTATTGACTCCATTGTGAAAAAGGCCCAGCAGCGGATGTACTTCCTTCACCAGCTGAAGAAGTTCGACCCGCCACGGGACCTGCCGATCCGGTTCTACTCAGCCGTCACCGAGTCCGTCCTGCGCACCGCTATAACCGTCCGCTTTGGCTCGGCTACCAAATCGGAGAGAATCGGGCCGCGAAGGACGGTCGAGACGGCCGAGAGGATCATCGGCGCCCCCCTGCCCACCCTTCGGGTCCTGTACAAGTCCAGAACGAGGAAGCGGGCGAGCGAAATCGCCACCGATCCCACACGCCCTGGGCACAAAGTCTTCGCGCTCCTCCCCTCTGGCAGGAGTTACAGAGCACTGTCTGCCAGAACGACCAGATACAAGTGGAGATTTTTTCCCCTCAGGCATCACTCTCATGAACAGTTACACTCCCCTATAGGTCTCCTGTCAGCGCAACACTTTCCAACCACTTTTTTGTAATTTAATTCTTATTTACCTTTTTGCATCTCTACTATTATTTACACTCAGGAAACATGTTATTCTGTAATTCTGTGTCAGCTGTTTGCAAATACTGGAGGCACCTAGAACGACAAATTCGTTATGCGCATCAGCACACCAGCCAATAAAACTCATTCTGATTCCGAAATACTAACCTCAGCTCCTGTTCCAAATTGTTTCTTGTTTTTTGCTTCCACCCACACAATCTCAGCCACTGGATAATAGCTGGTCTGATCACACAAAGCACAACAGCAGCTTAATTGCTTGTAAAACAAAATGCTAAATTTCCACTAGAATAAGGAATACGCAGCAAAAAATTAAAACTCTTCACTGGTGCTAATAAAAATTAAATGTTCCCAAATCAGGTAGCCACGTTAACACACGATGAAGCGACAATACTCAGCATGACCACATGGTGGAGACATTTCCCACAGTTCAGGGTCTTCAACTCAGCTACAAGATCAACGAGTCTTTATTTGTTAACAAATATTATGTTCAGTCAAAGAATACAACTTAAGGCTGACAAATAGGTAATCTCAAAAGCAAAACAGATATTTCATAGTGTACAATAGCACATTTCAGAAGCAATGTACATTTTAATCAATTTTTTTTTTCCCATTTTTGAAAACAAAAAAATATTTACCCATTAAATTCCAGATATTCACTTCTTGACAAATGTACTGTATACACCACACTTCTTAGATTATCATCAAGTTATAGTTTATTCTTTCAAACTAAAATAAATTAAGTGGTCTGAAAATTTATAACTAAACATAATACTGTGCTTTTACAAATTTCAATACATAGTATAGTATTATGAAGCATTACAAAGCAAAGATAGCAATGACAAAAAAGAAATAAAAGTAAACCAATATGAAAGAGAAATAACACTTTCCATGTTAATCACTGAATACGGGGAACTTCAAATGCAAAATTATCACTCCTCGCGAAACAAAAGTATTGCATAATAATGGCAAACAATAAGATGTTCATGAATTTCTGTGCTCATTAGTTCTTGTATTCATAATGAAAGCGACATGCATAGTCTTAAGGATGTAAGGATTTAAGAAAAGTGCATCATAATGCATCTTGCGAGCTGCGCACAGGTTCCGGGTCAGCTCAAAAATGCGACGTACGTCTTTCCGCAGTTTAGGAAATTAACATGAGGGATGGATGCGATGCGTGTTGCAATTCCCGTGTTCGATGAGGAAATCTCAAGTAGAGGCCATGGACAGTAAGAGACTTCATTTGTAAGACTATTGTTATTTTCTTTTAATTATTAGATGCAGCATAAATAGAGACTGAGGTCAAGTAAAGTGCAGTCGTAACAAAGGTGGGCCAAAAGTTACTACACACACACACACACACACACACACACAGTTACAAAACGATGGGTTTCTATCCCTGATACAAAAAGGCGGAACAGTGTAAAACAGTGGCAGTTTCTAGAACAAGACAGTACGTAAAAGTAACAGACATCAGCGTGAAGCACTTTCTCTTTGACGTAGCTTTGTTACGAGGCCATCCGAGCGCGCAGCAACGCGGCACTTCGGACCGCCGGAAGTCGATCCGTACGGCCTCTGCAAACGGTAACGCGTCGTCACGGCGCCGCTCCTCAGAGTCTCGGCAGAAAGGGCAGCGCGAGGAAGATTTGAGCGCACGGACGGAAACCCAATTGGCTAAAAGCACAGTCCCTGAAGGACCCCACCCCAGCCCACCCCACCCCACCCCCCACGCAAAAGAACACTGAAAGACCTCCATTCCCAGCAGCACCCCATGATATACCAAGCCCCTGGTAACCCGCAGGTCAAAAGGAACGACTGGGGTTGAACCTCTGTCTGTGTTGATGTTCCCTACATCAGCTACTGAGATGGTGTGTAACTCCGCTGCTGCGGCGCCGCCGCCCGCGAGACCAGCGGCGGCCCTCATCATCCGTTGTTAAAGATGCCGACACGCCCATGCGGGAGGGCCGCGGCGTCCTGTGCGTTTGAACCCTGGCCTTTCTTCCTACACCAGGGAAAGCAGACCTCCCTGTCTTCCGAGCAGCCCATTCCGCCGGTTGATGTTCCGTCCCGCCTTCTAGGGAAGAAGCTGGATCCTGCTCGGTTTCTAGCAGAGGGAGCAGCAACCAGCATCTGGCACCACCGCCGCTGTTCAGGTCTGCCTGTTAACCGCCTCTTTGCCCTCCTCGGATGTAGGGGGTGAGTCGGCGCCCGAGTCTTTACTTTTCTCCACGTCGGCATCTTCTCCTGGGGGAATCGGAGCCAAAAAAAAAAAAGAAAAAAAAAGGCACATTCGCAAGCAGCAAGGGATTTTTTTTTTTTTATTATTATTATTATAACTGCAACAGTCTGAAAGATGTCCGCAGTGAGGAAAGAACATAAGTACTTGGAGGAACATAACTCCCACAACACAGAGAACAGATGTTTGCTGTCAAACACAGCAGCAGCAGCACCACCAGCTTCCCACCACTGCACTTAGGGGTTTAAGATAAAAGCAGTTCATTTGCACTGCCAAATTATGAATTCTCCCCATTGCCAATTTTCTGAATTCATTCAGAGTCCATGCTTTAGATCAGTGCATTCAAGACATGGCACTCAAGGGTGGGGGTTCAGTAAACATGTCTAGCGGAAAGAAGAACCAGATCCACGGCCAAAATGTCTAATCCCAAAGTAGAGGGCACAGTTGTTAGAGCCACTTCCCTGCAATCAAAAGACCTGGGTTTGAATCCCCACTCCAGCTGTATTGCCCTTGATCAAGGTATTTACCTTAGACCATCAAGCAAGCAGATCTGGATCATTCATGAAATCAAAGTGGGGAAGAAAGGAGGAAAAAAAAAAAAAAAACAACCACACATACCGTAGCTACCGATGCACAGAAAGAGGTCCGAAGTGGTTCTGCAATGCGAGGCCCCACCCACCTTCTCGATTGATTTTGAGCTCAGAGAGCGCCTGAGACACGTCGCCCGGGTCCAGTTCGTCCGGGCTGCTTCGGATGTCATGCAGCGCGTTGCGTCTCCCGCTCCTGCCTGAAGCGATGAAGTCTTCATACGTCGATTCCACATCAGTCATCGCTGAGACGTTTCAACATAGCAGTGCCTGAAAGACAGTCCCGCCGCACTGGGTTACGCAGACAAGCATCGCAGCGCCACTGGTTCACGGCCCAAATTTTACCAGAAATTCACCCAGCTGTGCTCCGTACAACTTCTATACAATTTCAAAAATGATCAGCAGTGAAATTATTTGCGACCTTTTAGAGTGTATATTTCCTGAAATGCTACGACGTTGCTGGGAAACAGACTTTTGTCTTTTTTAATTGTGGCAAATACGGGGTGTCCTTTGGCACTGTTCTGCATATGTCCCTTAACTACAGCAAGCACATGATTATTGTTAATCCTGTTTATCATTGTTGTAATCTGCGATGCAGCCATGGCCGTAAACACTTTCTCAGTGGAAGCGGGAAGCCAGCCGAGTATCACCGAGGGCAATGACATCTCAGCTAGTCATTTTAAACTACTAAAATTAACATTGAGTATGAAAAATAACTTTGCAACGCAGCCTTAAAGTTAATCTTGATATATAATGAAAAATACTTAAAGAGACATGTCAGGGTCATCGCCTTGTAATCTGAAGGTTCCCCGTTCGGATCCCATTCCTACTGTAGTACCCTTTGTCAGATTCTTTCCCTAAATTGACAAGGGAAGAATATCCTGACACATAAATGGGCATATAAATCATTGTAACGTTGATTACGTGACACTGCACGCTGCCTTAAACCAGCGCCTGGGTGGTGCGAGAGGACGTGGGTTCGATCCCCACTCAGCCTGTGGGGAGTTTGCACGTTCCCCCCGTGTCTGCGTGGGTTTCCTGCGGGTGCTCTGGTTTCCTCCCACAGTCCAAAGACATGCTGTTGAAGTTCACCCCTAGTGTGTGAGTGACAGAGAGAGTGTGTTCCACTGATGTATGGGTGAGTGACCTGGTGTAAGTAGTGTACCTAGCAGGGTAAGTCACCACGGTGAATAACGTGTGTGGGTTGATGACAGTACATAGAGCTCACTGGAAGTTGCTTTGGAAAAAGCATCTGCTAAATAAATAAATTTAAATAAATAAATATAAATGTAAATTAAGATGCCAAGTAAATAATGATCATTTTCATCACAGGGCCATGGCTAGGAGGTGAAAAGGCCTTACTGCCAACGGACAGCAGAGGGAGACATTTCTCACAAAAAAAAGCCTCAATTTGCGCTCCTCTGTTGGAATTGGATTAACAGAACCTAAAAAAATCTGCAAACTTCCAACGAGAGCAGAGCCAGTGGAATATAGTCACGTTTCCAACAAGAGGTGTGTATTGAGGCAAAGGAACATTCCTTTGTTTTCTGTGGCTGCTTCTTGACACTGCTAAAGGGACACCTCGTGCTTCGTGGCACGCCGGACACGTCAACTTACCGAAGGCCGTGGACGCCAGCACTGTAAATTAAAATTACCACAGGTTTGCTGTAGCCAAAGTGGCAGAAGTTTAATTCCTTGTCTTTTTTCTTCCTCCGCTTGGAACAAAATATTCAGTCACCAAGGAGGAGTACGCAGATATACAAAATTGTATGTGTAATTTCAGTTTAAAGTACACGTTCAAATTACACAGCATCCCTCAAAACAAATGCAGGAAGGCAACTTTTTTGAACTTATAGCCTTGACAAAGAATCCTGCTTAACTTTTCCTATGAACAACAGATTGCCCAGATTAAATTGAACCCATTCCAAGTTTTGGAGAAATTCTTTTCAAACCAGAGGTGAAGGAGGAAAAACGCATGTCAGCCTATAATACGCCCACATTCATTAAATGCCACAACTCAATAACATTCCTAAAGAACGTTGATGTATTGTGCAAAGCACTCGTGACTCCTTACGTCAAATCCCTCTGTGCAGATTCAGCCAGCACTGCACTACCGCCCAATGCAAAAGGCAAAAACGCACTTCAAATTCGGCCTCTTTACAACATCAAACGGACCAAAACACCAAGAAGCTTGAAGAAATTTGCTCCAAATGGGCACAACTGGCTCAGGCTCCACCAAGTCCATCGTAAGGTAATGTGCCCCCATGGTCACCGATGGAGCAAAAGGGCTGCGAACTTCCAGGCTTCCGAGCACCTGGCCTGCATGCACGGAAGAGCACAAACTGGAACACAAAGGCCATAACATCATCTGTGGGTTGTGGCCATCTGCGCTGCACACGAAAGTTAACAGCCACAGAGATTGATCAGCTTTTAGTGATCATTACTTGCATTATAATGCATTATAAGCAGACTGCCAAAAAGGCGATGATGACGCTCTACTCTAAAATTTAATCATCCATCATCAATAACTGCGTGCCTGGCGCAGGATCACGTTTGTCCGGAGTCTATCAAGAAGTACAGTCCATTAAGTGAGGTACACTTTGCACAGTATCTTAATCCGTCACAGGGAAATCACACACACTCATTCACTCACACGCACATACACACAGTACAGGCAATTCAGAGATGACTTTCAGAGGAAACCAGAACACCTGGAGGAAAACCACGCCAACAAGGGAAGAACATACCGAGTCTACACAGACTGAGCCTACGTCGAACATGTAGCCCAGGCGCAAAGGCTACCCTCTGAGTCACCGCACTATCTTAAAGATCATCAACAACTATATACTTAGTATGAATTATATTGCACCGACAGTTAAACCATACCGCTCCCAAATATTCAGACCACAAGCAATAGATTATTCTGATAAAATGTCAGGTTATCTGCATTTTCAACAACTGAACTGTTGGGTGTAGTGAGTCAAAAATTTCACCATACATTTAAATAAGTGTAAACCTGAGAGCACTTAGATTTATATCCAGCTTTTAACAATGTTGTTCAACTCGATGATCTGTTCAAAATGCAGTGGCATAGCTAGAGATACAGTAGCTTCTGGGACACACTATTCTGGATCAATCTGGGAGTGGGAAAAATCTTGTGTTAGCACTAATGAATGGAGAGTGTTGATATCTATTCCAGATTTTATCTAAACACTCACATCCGCATCAGCGAGAAGACAGACCGTGCATCTTGCGGTTTAATTTGCTCTTCAGACGACCAAGTAGCTTCCTAGAACAAGCCCCGTTACTTCTGCAGGAACGGACAACTCCTGTTCGAATGACGCTTTTTTCTAAAGGCCAGGCAGGACGTCAGAGCGCGCACACGCACACGCACACGCACACCCCCTCTACTCATCGGGTGTTATGGAGATCAGTCCACTCTTGGTACACCACTGTGCAAAGCCAGGTAGAGGCCCTTTCATTTTCAAGTTACAGACTGCTGCCCACTCATTTGGAAATTTTCTAGAAGGCCGTCAAGCTGAAAGAAGAAGGGGGGGGGGGGGGGGGGGGCTTACCTAATGCACCACTGCTTGCACTTCCCATGATGCAATGCTCTGGTGCTATTTTTGGCATATGCCATCACCTTGGCTCAATCTCTCTCAGCTGTTAGCCTCAACATGTTGTCATTCAGCCGGAAAACACTGGCAACAGGGAGCAACATGCAAGTCGCTAAGAATGGCTCATTGTCCCGAACGTCTTAGCCTGAAAAATCCTGTCCAGTTTGCCCGATCATGAGGGCTTATATTGGTCACATCTATCTCTGATGGTGGGACAGTGTAGCGTGCGAGCTTTATAAATCCATTAAACAATGCACATTAACTTCCTGGAACATTTAATTTTCAAAGTGATTTTCCCAAATGTCACATTACACCATCAAGTTTTTTCCCTCCTCTAACCTGACATTGATCATCTCTGCTCTCAAGCTATCAGAACATGACTGATTTGTCATCTAACAAAAAAATTTTTTGGTCTAACTGCAAAATAAATAAATAAATAAATAAATAAATAAATGCATTGCCCATTTCTTGGACAAAAAAAATTTGTTAACCATTAACTACAAGTCAATTGAAGTGAAATGATGATATATACAGGATTACCTCACATAATGTCCATAATTTTCTTCTGAAAATGTGTAAAGTCATAAAAAAACTATTCATCATTATTCATTTAAACTGGGAAAAACAGATAATGCATTCTTTCGCCACAAAAGAGTCACACAGTCTTTGACTAAACATACAACATTTCTGCTTAATCCTTTTAAACGGGGAAAATTTTATTCATCGAAGTTATAATCCAGAATATCAGAATTCTGGATACCTTTAAATCCTATGTTATGACCTATATTTTGAAAATCGTTTATACACAATATTTGTATCATGATCTCTTTTTATTTTGTCATTTTATACTGTGATTTTTTGGTGAAATGGTGGTACCAAAGGTAGTGCTGATGCCCCACTGTTCCAGTGAGGTGGGTTTGGCTGTGGGTTTCAAGTCTGATCAGTAAACGTGGAGCTTATTTGTTCTCCCAGTGTTTACATGGGTTTCCTTTTCTGCAGTTCTTTCATTGGTGTAATTCTCTAAATGCTGAACTAACTGTAAAGCATCATTTGCCGTAAAAGAACAGCAAATTAAACCACACAAAGTTACACATAATCACATTGCCTTTTAGGAGAATTCCATGCATTTTATCACTTCAAGATTTAAACAGATGAAGTAAAGCTTCACTTTGTCTTTTCAACTTTTAGCACTTGGGGGGGAGCTTTTTTGAAAAAACTTTTGGGTTCACTATTGTACAGTCAAAAGATTTCTGAGAGATGCTTACTAGCAGTCTATCTAAAATGTGCTGAAGAGGCCAGGCCATGCCTGCAGGTACAATCTGTTCACCTTGTCTGGTGCTCGACTTCACCATACTTTAAATTATGTTCTCATAAGGCATTTCTTGTAAATGTACTTTTATAGCTTGTTATACAAATGTAGGATAAAAATTACATTTGCTCATATTGCAATTCTCATAAAAGAAGCCTTTATTAAATGAGAGAAACATGCACTGCGAGTTCAAGCGCATAATTAACCAAAGTGCAACATACACAACGTTCTAAAGCAGAACTGTACCGCCAGTAACCTAATCCAGTATAATTTATTTAAAAAGAATTTAAAAAACTGCTTATAAAATAAGGCACAGATTCCACCATCTTAATATTTTAAAGTTATTCATTCACTTAAGCTCTTAACATGGGGACATGACTTCAGATGGTTGAACATTAGCACAACTGACATCATCAGCAAGAAATCTAATATAAAAAATGATTTCACTGCAAATCATTTGCTTCACTGAATGCAGCTTTTGTTAAAAAATTAATGTGTGTGACTGCCATTTAAGCAGAACACAGGACAAATAAGTGTGTTTCCAAGGAACTCTGCAACTTACAAGCTATGTTACATCTTCCTGCCAATTTTTCAACTGGAGTCAAATACAGTGCGATTTATCTTACTTCCCCCTTTTTAAACTCCACACCACCCTCTGCCATCATTCAAGAAGTATTTTTATGAAGGATTTATTGCGCATACTACAAAACAGAACTGACTCCTGTTTTCCATTGACAAATCTTGCCCGGAAAACGCTCACAGGCAGGGAGGAAAATGTTTTTCAGCCAAAGTTGATTTATTCACAGCTTTCACATAGTTGACAGTATAAATGTTTGCTAGCCTCCATTAAATAAATTATAAAAAGCAACCCCTTAGGTTAAACACTTCAGGTTTAAGAATTAAACCCCTTGTAAAAATACCCCCATCAAATAAACTATTATTTTTATTACATTGCTTAGCACAGTTATCCAAAGTTTCTTTAATATCACACACACACACACACACACACACACACACACACACACACACTGGCTGAAACCGCTTGTCCCGAGCGAGGTCGCAGCAAACTGGAGCCTAACCCGGCAACACAGGGAGCAAGGCTGGAGAAGGAGGGGACACACCCAAGACGGGACGCCAGTCCATCACAGGGCACCCCAAGTAGGACTCGAACCCCAGACCTGCTAGAGAGCAGGACCTGGCCAAACTCGCTGCGCCACCGCACCCCCCTTCTTTAATATTTTTCCTTTAAAAATATCTATTTTACAGCAGCAACTAAGTTAAGTATTTTACTCACGCATTTTACAAACAGGGGCCCCTCCTGTAATGTGAAAACAAAACACAGGTTATAACTCAACATGCTAAACCCTAATTGTAAGTACTGCAGAACCTAAAAGCGCAAGTCATTCAAAATGTTTCTCTGCAGACATTGAATCACTGGCCAGTGATTTATTTATTAATTACTTGTCAAAAGAGAAACGGGACCAGTCATTCTCACTCATGAAACTAAAAGCAGGAAAATCAATAGTGTTTTTACACAAATTGGGGGGAGGGGATTGGTCCAATTGTCTCAAGGAAACTTCCAGTGTTGGTACCAGCCAAAACTGCCACTGCAAAGAAACACCTATGTATTTGCATAAACCTCTGCATGGTCAGAAGCTTTGTATGGAAAGTCTGGTTGAGGCGGGTGGTGCCAGCAGTACACATGGCAATGCCGGGTAAACCAGGGTAGGTCACAGTTGCGTAACACGCAACACGGGCCACCCACTCGGCATCGGTTGGGATGCCAGTTTGCCCAAAGGCAGCCTCAGCTGACTGTCACTTACTAAAAAATTCAACAAGTGAAATATGTTCGGGCATAAACTCTCCAAAATCATACTGAATAAGCGTAATCACATCATAAAATACGGAAAGAAGAAGAAAGCATGCCTAGAGGAACTTTTTCCTTCTAACCATCCATTTTCAAACCACAAAAACCTAAGAAAAACAATGGTTGCTTAGAATAAGAGAAAATTCAGACATCTCTACATTAAATAGCAATAATGAAAGCTTATTGTCATGTTTATCATTCTAAAGCCTTTATCGTCACAACCACACCCCAGTTAGAGTATTGTTAATATTTTAACTGCTCCCTTTGTTCAAAATAATAGATACATTCCATACCAATCATTTTGTCACGCACATACCATTAAAACTCACACACGTAACCATCATACAATGTAGGACTGTTCACACCAAGCATTTCACCAATTTAAACAAAAAGCAACTTCCCAGAAAGGTTCTCACCAAATGTTTTAAAAGTATTTAGGTATGTCCTCCACTACAATGGCAGACTATTCCAGAAATACCTTCTTGGACCAAAACAAACAAAAAGAAAACAACTTCTTTGTCTTATTCAGCATTTCATTACAGGAGTGTTGAGCCCATGAAAGTGTCGAACACTTCTGCATAGAATAAAATAGCTCAGTGGCATCCCATCCACGGGATACCCTGTCTCACGTGCTATGGTCCTGGGATAGGATCCAAACTACAGCAAGACTGCAATGGACAGGTGTTTATTGACAATAGATGGATGGACTGACAAAACAGATGAACATATCCTAACTTGCACTGACTATGTCATCTATGCAGAGTTAGAAAACAACGTATAAAGCAGACGTGTCAACTGGACTGCCTGCTCTTCTGAGCATTGCTGCTTGGGTCGGACATCCAGGACACGCTGGCCAGCATCTCACTAAATACATGTCTCGGTGTATAAACCTAACTTCCTTGGATCGGTTATTTCCCAGCTGACAGTACTGCTGAGTATTGACTTTTGTCAAACTAGAGTGACCTGTTACAACAACAGCTATGTGAATTGTCTTCAGTCACGACTTTTTGGTTCTCTCCATTAGGTCAAGGAAAACAACACCAATAAAAACCCCTAAAATACTTACTTTAACCTCTATGAGGAGGATCGTACCTCTGCTTGTTGAGAGAAAGAGCTCGACGTCTTTTTTAAACTAAGCACCTGCATGAAATGTTTTAAGACAACACACAAAACAGGAGTGAATTACTCTAGCAGATCTATTGTAAAGCTACCTTGGAAGATACCTTTTCTTTAGGGAAAATAATGTAACAAGTCCATGATGGAGCACATCTCGTTGGTTGAAGGTTCAAGATCATGTCCAGCATTTCAAGGGTTTCTGTGGAAGACATGTTCTGGGAGCCATGACATTATTCTAATATATCAAATATATACATTTTTTTTTCAGATTCAGCTCATATTTCTCCTATGCAGGCCACACGGTTTGGTATATATTTTGCGTGTAATTATGGCAACAGCCGCGTTCTAGAGATTGTAAAACATAAACCGACAGCGCGTCTCCAAGCGACCAGTAGCGGTGTTAAACGTCTTTTTTCCTATTCATTTGACCAGAAAAAAAAAATCGCTCAGGAAAAAATATACGCGCTGCAAAACATTTGCATGTATGTATGCAAGACATGCTGTTCTTGCGTTTCTCTTCTTACATCCTAAGCACACAAGACATGATGATGCGATGTTGAAATCGAGCAGATCCGTCCGAAGCAAATGGAGCTGCGCTCGCCGCTCGTTCGCCGCTCGCTCGCCTCCAAAACCCCCCGCGACGTCGCAACAAAGCGGTGCAACGCAGTGATCAGTACGATACGGGTTCGCGACATTCGCGCGTGCATCCTTACCTTCAGTGCTATGCCCGCGGCTATTTTTTTTTCTTCTTTTTTTTTTGTCGTTGTTGTCTTTGTTTGTTTTTAATCACAATATAAAAGAGCGATGGTTCGCAGAGAGAGAAGCCAAACGCCCATTTTTTTTTTTTTTTTTTTCTCCCCCAGCGCGAAGAGCAGCGTTACGAGGGCGCAGCCCCAGCCGCTCCAGCTATGATGTCATTAGGGATTCCAACGTTATTTCCCACGGTGGGCGTGGGGGTTCCGAACGACAACCCACGACCTCCGTAGACGTGCGGTTAAACTGACACACACCCCACCCCCTCCCCCCCAAAAAAAAAAAAAAAGGAAACCGTTTCAAAGGAGATTATAGATGAAGAAAAATGTCACGTGGGCAACAAGACTTTTGACCCCTGTGCCTCGGGCGAAGAAAAAACATAATCTCCTACTTTACCTTCCTCCCACTTCTGAATTACAACTGTTGCGATCCAATCATAAATCCAATCATAAATCAAATCCAATCATAAATAAGTCTTATTACGATTCTTTACTGTAGGTCCCTAAATAACCACCCGCAGAGTAAAAAAAACTGATGTACATAAGATCACTTCACAAAATTTCATCCCCAATAAAGCACAACTTTTCCAAATTAAATTGGGGTTTACTGTCCCTATCAGAGACGAAGCGAAGCGACATCAGACTTTGAATGTTTTTAGTTTCAATCTGAGATATGTTTCAAATGAAGTTTATTTCAAAATGTCTCTTCATTTTTTCTATCGACGTTTTTTCCACCCGTCTATGAATTACTGATGGTTTGTGCTGGGGGTCCCCTCTAGAGGACGCTAAAATGGGCAAAAAATGCGCATCTTAAGCTCAACAATGTAACGTGAGGCTATTTTCCCCATAAGACATAACAGAAAATTCCATCACTATGAACAATATTTTTATGAAATAATGTGGACTGCTTTTTTTCAGAAAATAAACACATGAAACCACATTTCATTTTTTTTTTTTTTATTTTTGATTTGGAGTTACAATGTGTCCCTTTACCAGTGTGGAAAAGCATCAGGATAAAAGTGTAACGGTGAGATATGGTGACAAGTTGCGATGTTTCTGCAAAACAACGTATAGCAGGGACCCACACTATAATACTGTATACAGTACTATATAAGTGCTATAGGCCTAAGGAATATATAGGACATAAAATACAACACATCATGAAATCACAATGCCCTGAAAAACACTGTCCACCACTGACTGTTGCGTGACTGAGAATTCCAGTTTTTGTGTTTTATTTTTTTTTCATTGCTAAGGAAACAACACATTCATAATTTATCCAAAGTAACTAACACACACACACACGGTCCAAAACTCGGGTGGTCACGAACCGGAGCCTAACCCGGCAACACAGGGCGCAAGGCTGGAGGGGCAGAGGACACACCTCAGATGGGACACCAGTCCGTCACAAGGCACCGCAAGCGGGACTCGAACCCCAGATCCACCAGAAAGCGGGACCTGGCGAAGCCTACTGCGTCACCGCGCTCCCTTAGTGACTAACAGTTTAACTATCTATAATGTTGTCATTTTTTGTGCTGAAACAATTCAGGCACCTTGCTTGACTAAAGAAGCAAAAGTGGACACTTAACCTGGAAAACCTTTTGTTACTTACAATGCTGGACCACTCTCTTTTTTAAGCACAACAAAACAAGGCTTTCACCAAGACATTAAAGAACATGCCAAAACATTCTTTAAATCTGCCAAGCACAGAGAGCACATATAAGATCAAATTAAGAACCCAGCAGCCTGTTTAATGAAAATAAAATCATGCTATTTCAGCTGTTTGCAACATAATATCTGACTTCATTAGACAGAGCGCGACGTACAACGCCGCATCCTCGGGGACCAGCTTTCTCCCGCCAGATCTGGTGGCGAAAACACAGGCGCCATTGTGTTGCACGCTCTCCAGCAGAAACGAGAAGCATGCAGTTTCTCAGAGTGAAACACAGACTCTGTGTTGGGGAGCAGCCCGCTTGCTGCTCAGCGGCAGCAAGTCCACAGATGTGTCTCAGCTTTCTGGCACCCTGTCTAGAAGAGGAAGACATGATGTTCCAAATGAACCATAAGTCTCCATTACAGCTGTGCTTTGGTATTGCTTACATATAATTAATAAACTGAACTGACGGTTGCATTTTTGATCATGACATTGAAAGGTAATTCAAATATTTAAAAGAGAATTTTGAATAAGCTGATATAAAATATAATATCGTTAGTAACAGACACTTATAAAAACTATAACTTGTCTAAATTATATGAATTTCTTTGGCATCGGTAGTCAATTTCCATCTTAAAATCATGAATTCGCTTGACAGTCTGAATTGCTTTTATTGTTTTGCATCACATGTCCATCTTGTACTTGGCGTGGCGCGCATCGCCCTCAGTCATGACCCCATGCACTTGTCCTTCTGTTGGATCCTTATCCCGACGACAGGCCTCCTCCCAAACTCCACCTGCTGTCCGAATTGCTCAGCGCGCGCTGCTCCGCGCTCGCGCACTCCCCGAAGTGCCGGGAGCAGCCAATGGGACGCGCGAATGCTGGCTCGTGCTGGCTCGTGCTGGCTGGTGCGGGCTGACGCACGCGCGCGCGCACGCGCGCGGAGAATCGGGGGACCGGACGGTCCCGCTAGTTGCTACAGCAGCGCGCGGCGTCGGTTGACTACACGGCAAAGATGGAGGACTTCGCGGGTGAGCGAACGTTTGTAGCTGCGTAGCGAGTCATACACACAGGCATTTGGACTGTAGAAAGGGGCGAACTTACGTGACCGCCTTCTCTGTGCTTTCATTTCTGTTTTAGCCCCTTCGGCCCGGCTGGGTCAGCCAGCAGCAGCTAGGCCAGGCTGAGCCTACTCAGGTTGTTGTGTTTGCAGAGCTAGCAGCGGGGCTCCTCCCCCACCCTAACTGACTCTCTCAGACTCATCGTGAAAAAGCACACATTATTCTTACTCTTTGTCCACCCAGCTCGACATGTTTTACACAGTTTTTCTCGTAATTGCTCTTACATTTACGCTTCATACATTATCCATCAGGTGATTTTTGATATAATACAGCTGTGCTGGCATTCTGAAATACAGATTTTTGCAGTTCAGCTGGTTGGCTAGCTTAGCACGTCGCATTTTTGATCTATCATTACATACATTCATTAACCCTGAATCATGTAAGCGTTAACATTTGCACATAAAAAAGACGCGCAAACGAAGGCTTGTCAAGACGCTGTTTTTTTTTTTTTTTTGGCCAAAGTTTCCAAGAATTTGTCATTGTAACGACCCGCGCTACAAATATAAATATGATTATGTGACATAGCATATAGGCGGCGTTTGTTTCGGAGGCGGTGGATCACTGGATGTTTCAGTAATGAGTTTTTAAACAGAAAATCATGCATTTTATTTGGTCTGGCTACGAAAGATCAGACTTCTAATTCAAACGATATGATTTTTTTAATGAAAAATTAGTGTATTTTCATCACGGTTCTGTTTTTTTTCCCTAAAATTTCAATTTGTCTTGCGCATCTGTGTCTCCCCGCCGATCCGATAGATGTCGGTAAAACCGACGGAGACAATAGTTCGACTCGTCGTCTTTGGCGATCGTCAGTGGTGGTGGTTATAATAATGATAATGATCATCTCACACACACTCTCTCTCTCTCTCTCTCTCTCTCTCTCTCTCTGTGAAACCGCTTGTCCCGAGCGGGGTCGCGGCGAACCAGAGCCTAACCCGGCAACACAGGGCGTAAGGCTGGAAGGGGACGGGACACACCCAGGACGGGGCGCCAGTCCGTCGGGCACCCCAAGCGGGACTCGAACCCCAGATCAGCCACAGAGCGGGACCGGCCAAACCTTATAATATAAGTTATATGCCACGCGCCCATGATAATATTATATTATATATAATGATCAGTGATTATTTATCGTTGTCACTGGTGATTATAATTTTCAAAGTGCCAGTCATGATGGATTTCACTGTGTACGGAAGTGGCAAAAAGATGAATAATTCATGCGCGAAATGAAATTCCTCAGTGTTGAGAATTGTAGACACAATTGCAGTAATTTTAAACAAGCTTTAATTTAGTTACAACTTGAATAAAAATAATCTTTTTTTTTTTTTTTTAAACTTATTCTATAGTTTGAGTTTTTTATTATTAAAAATTGAAGTTAACCAATAAATAAATGAAGGGGCATCTGTATAAGTTCAGAAGTCTGCGTGTTCCTGATTTGTTTAGTCTGGGGTAGTCTGTGCAGTGGTGCAGCGGGTAGGGTTGTTCTCTCCAACACCTGGATGGTGTAAGAGAATGTGGGTTCGATCCCTGCTTGGTGTGTGTGGTATTGGCATGTTTTCCTGGTGTATATGTCTGGGCACTCGTTTTCTGCCCACAGTCCAAAGACATGTTTCAAGTGAACTGGTGACACTAAATTGGCCGTAGTGTGTGTGACATTGTGTTGCATTGCTCTATAGATGACTCTCATTTACTATAAATGGTGTATCTAGGATTGCAAATCACTGGATTAAAAGGGTCTCAGCTAATTGCTGCATAGTGCTCATTTTAAGTCTTTGGAGAGAAGCATCTGGTAAAGGAAAATACATAAATGTAAATAAATTATACATAGATGGATATACATATAAATCTTACCTTACAAAATATCATTAAAAACCTTAATATCTTTGAGAGAAATGTTGGTCAGTATTTTCCAGTTTAGAAATAGCTCATTTATTTCACTTATTTTGAGTTGTATTGATGTAATGGTTTGTCAGATTATTCTGGAAATCTGAAGTTGAACGGGTCAGCTTGCTTTTACTCATTTAACCAGTTCTGCCTTGCTGTACACTGAGTGATCATATTATATGGTACTGTACAATGAAAAATTGTTGCAGTGGCTTATGAAAATATGTACCCATTTTTTCATACAGCAACCTTATCGGATACAAAAGTCTTTTTATTTTTTTTTAACCAGTTACACATTTGTCTTGTACAGTGGGATGGAAAAAGTGTTCAACAAGGAATGCCAGTTGCTATTGCTCACGCGTTATTTCATCCAGTGGCAGGTTTTTAAAAAGAACAGTTCAGTCCCAGTGCAACACAGTTGCTGCATGGCTTTCAGGCTATATTGGCCACTGGTACAAAATGATTAAACATGGGCAATTCTGTTAATAAGGAGCATTTATAATGATACTTTTCTCTGGACACAATTTGTAGTGGCCTTGAAAGTGCTGCAGTACATGTCATATGATAGACAATGTTTGGTTTTATTGAAACAATATAAAGACATAAAGAATAAAGATGACAGATCAATGAAAACAATGCTAAATGAATTTGTTCTCACCAAACCAGCTGCCATAGTCCAATAGTCCAGCTGTTGGGAGGTATGTGAAATCCAAATTCAGTCCTTGTAAATGTGAAGAAATGCCCCGGAAACTGTATGTATTATGGATAACAAATGAAACACCTCAGAGTTGAATTCTTGTCATTTGAATGGGTATACCTCAAAGAATGACTGCCTTTTGTTGTTTTAATTTCAGCTAACATTTTTCATCTAGGAACTAATTACTTTGTTTTCTGCAAGAAGTAATAGAATTTTGATGTTCTCACAACAGCGGTTTGCCTAATGGGGTGATTTTGCAGAAGAAAAGAATGTCCATAAAGAAATGGGTTCATTTGTCTATGATTAAATGAATAAATTTAAATGTAATGTATGCAGATCCTGAGATGCCTTCTGGTGAGGAACTTGCACCTTGCAGAATCTGTGGACGACGTTTTTTTCCTAAAGTGCTTGTAAGTGGAAAAACTTTTAATTAATTTTACGTTACCTTTGTATGCGTAAGAGATCTTATAGCTATGTGGAACGGCTACATAAGTTTGTGTTACTATATATTGGTATTACATAATTCAGTTAGAGCATGTACAATTAAGACAGAATTGTTTTTTAAACAAGGGATAGCTGGTAGCATAGTGATTAGAGCTGCTACCTTTGGACCCAAAGGTTGCATGTTTAATCCTTACCTCCGGTTGTAGTACCCTTGAGCAAGGCACTCAGCCTAAATTTCTCCAGTAACATTACACAGCTGTATAAATTGGTAAAATAATTGTAAGTACCTTAACATTGTAAGTTGCTTTAGAGAAAAGTGTCAGCTAAATGAATAAATGTAAATGTTTTAACACAGCTCGTGAATCAGTACTGCAGTGCTATTAAGCGGGATAATTGCTGTGTTTTCTGTCACCAGTTTTATTGTGATACAGTGCTTAGTGTGGCTGCCTTGTAGTTAGAGGGACCCTGCTTTCAAGACCCTGCTCTGGCTGTAGTACCCTTGATGAAGGCACTTAAGCTGAATTTCTCCAGTTAAATTTAAAGTGTACTTAAGACAACGCTCACTGTTGTAACCATATTTGATATGATATGAAATTTAAACACTTGAAACTTAACCACAAACGCATTTTGGCGACAGGCCTTTATCAGCATGCAAGGACATTAATGAAACGTGTAAATAAATAAGGAACACACAATGTCACGTCACTCACAATGTCATGTAACAAGCCAAAGCAGTGGACAAAGAATGGTATACATCAAGACACTTGAATGAACAAAGGATGGCTAATGACAAACTTATTAGGGGAGTTCGTTGTATTGCAAGGCAAGATTGCTCATTTTATTTGGACAAAATGGATGATAGGATTTTATAAATGGCACCACTGATACAAAACAGAACCTCAAATATGAAATAAAGGTGATACAGACTAGGAAGTTTGATACACTGTTACTGCTATAAAAACCCAGCTGTAAATGCCGTCCAAAGTACACTTTATTTCTGTGTTTTCTGAAGATCCACCACCCATTGTGGCAATATATCGTCACGAGTTGCGATGAGCATGTATATGTTTTCTAAATTATGTAGCTGTGTAAATGGGTAAGTAAATTAGTCAACCAATTAATAATGATATTAATAATACAGCTTTCAAGGTGATTATCTTCCTGAAACCATCTCCTCTAGTTGTGACACTTATGTGGCAACCGCATGTGGAAACATTTAGCAACAAAGGGGCATTACTGTACCAGTGGACCTGTGTACAAATTTGGATTTAATTAAAAGTCAATAGATTGGTACATATTGTGCTTTCTGCAGATGTTTGCATTCCATGTTTTTGTCTCCAGCAAAAGCATGTGCCCATTTGCCAAAAGGCTGCCACTAAGAAGAGGAAAGTATTTGATTCCAGCAGGCAACGAGCGGAAGGAACGGACATTTCCACGCTCAAGCCTTTAAAACCAAAGGTTAGAGGACATCCTTTCAGTGTCAAAGTTTTTAAAAAAGAATTTTTTAATTTGTGAAGATCAGCATAGTAATGTGCTTGCACAAATTGAAACTTTACCACTTAAAATTTTGTCACACTGAGTAAATCGTTCCCACCCTTTCTTGTTTCTTACGTACTATATTAAACTACTTCTAATTTTATTTCAGTTAAACAGTACATTCAGCACTTCTAAGTCTGATAAAGTAAGTAGTCATCTTTGTTGTTTTAGTAGTTTACAGTGTTTTATCTTTGAGTATGACTGTATAACAACAGGTATAGCTATATATTAACATTTTAATATGTATCTCAATTTACCCTTTCACTTTTAAGTACAAGCCTTGTAAAGTGTTTTTACACATGTAATCTCGATGTTCCGTAGCAGCTCCCTTTAGTGGAGCAGTCTTTACTGTTTATTATTTGTGTGAGATGTATTGTTAGGGAGTAATGTCACTTAACATGAAATCACTGAATATGTGTTCCACCCAGTCACAGTGTTTTGATATGGAGGATATAACATTACCAGTTTCAAGTATGATTTTGTCCTCAGTCTGTAGGTGCCAGTTAGGTATTCACTCGTTTGTTGTTCTTAGCAACAGTGCAGTTGCGATACTACCAGGATTACAGTTATGCCATTTTGAAATGATGAGTAGACTGCACTGGCCTAACGCTCACTTCCTTAAAGACTAATAGTCCATTCCTCTGTGTCAGGAATGTAAACCCTGCAGTCGGGGAGGGAGAACTGTGGCATGTTTTCAGTACTTAAATGTTTTGCGTTTGACTGACTGAGGATTGTTGTAATACCCAAGAAATCTTCATCCTGCCACATGCACACCCAGATTACTGTTTGTGTGAGGGAAAATACTTTGTGATTGTCATATACTGGAAATTTCCTTGAAAATTATTTTGTTTTTTTGCATTGGTTGTATAAAATAGAGACTGGGATTTCCTAAACTGGAAACTTCCATACATTCAATACAACCAGAAGGGGACTGACCTGCAAATAAGGCTGTACAATTAATGGTAGTGACAAATGCTATTACAGTAGCCCCCCGCCCCCCATCCGTGGGAGATATGTTCCAAGACCCCCAGCGGATGACTGAAACTGCAGATAGTACCAAAATCTATATATACTATGTTTTTTCAATAGAGAAGAAGAAAGAAAACTAAGGACCAATGCTTAAGTTCAATTCAATTTATTTTTATAAAGCGCTCTTCTCACACAGTGACACAGAGCACTTTAACACAGGCATAAAGCAAGAAAAACAGATAAAAACAAAGAAGACAGAAGACCTCATAAGTATTTATTTTGTAAATAGTTTTTTATTTAAAAATTATAAAAAAAAAGGTTACTTGGAACACAAGCATTGCGATACCGTGACAGTCGATCTGATAACGGCTGTAAGTGGCTAACGGGCATGTAGTGTATACAGCC
Organism: Scleropages formosus; assembly: GCF_900964775.1. NCBI lineage: Eukaryota > Metazoa > Chordata > Actinopteri > Osteoglossiformes > Osteoglossidae > Scleropages > Scleropages formosus. The sequence continues at coordinate 21,907,644 of NC_041814.1, forward strand.
CAGATACACTGGACAAAAGACGTCCCAGGCGGGATCGTGCGAGATTTTATCATCCTACTCAGAACTGCGCATAATTTACGACTTATGAATTCTTTATTTCTGAAATTTTCCATTTAATATTTTTCTAGTAACTGAAACCAAGGAAAATGAACCCGGGGATAGGGGCTGGACTGTATTTGATGTATACCCTCCCACTGGTATCTGTACCCAATTTATTTTTAAAATTTACCATTAATTCAGGGGTCTGAGCAGCCAAAGAATCTGTTCTCATTATTTCCTGTGGAAATTGTTGTAAACTGTTCCATTACAGATTTGAAATGGGTTCTCTCAAAAGTGAAATAAAATAAAAGCATCCATTAACATTTTAAAATAAACATGGTCTTCCATCTTGCTGTTGCTGCCCCATCATTAAGTTTAAGATGCTACTAATCATGTAGTATGATGTGGATGAAGTAACTCAGTACTCTCAGTATACATCATCACTTCCATCCTCATCTTTATCCCATGGTTCTCTGTGTTTATCCTCTGGTACATTACATTCCTTATGTTGACGTAATTGCACTTTTCTGTTATTTTTTGAGATGTACGTTGCTTTAAAGAAAAACATCCACTAAGTGAATAAATGTCAAAATAAATGTGTAAATTACTGTTAAAATAAGGAGTGATACAACTGTAAAGTTTTTTTTAGGAGTGAGTAGTACAGATTCCTGTAGTCCAGAGAAGTCAATGTCTGTATAACAAGCATTTGTATAATAGGAGATGGTTGTATAATTAAAAAAAAAAAAGGGGTTTCTGTCTTTCCATTTTCCAGTGAAATCCATCTTTCTCAGATTTTAATTTTAAAAGACAGCGGTAAAATACTTTTACAACTTTTAAGCACTCACCATTTTCGACACTACATTTACATTTATTCATTTAGCGGCGTACATCTCAGGGAAAACACAATTTGTGCATTGCATATGATCACTAGCCTTCGCTTGCTTACTGGGTAACTGTCAGGTCAATGATAATAATCAACTAGCTTGAGTAGAAAAACAGGCAGAATACCTAATTGGTCAGTAAATGGCAAGATAAATACATAAAACATTAGAATTAAAGATAGCCTACATGTGGTTAGTGTAGTAAGCAGCATAACACATTTTGTATCTGAATATACTGTACAGTATTTTCTTTGACTAAAAATACTTGTTTATAGATTAAACAGCTAAACTCTGAAAATTAAATTTGGTTAAACAATGTATTGGTGTAAAAGGGATATTATGTAGTTATAGCATACAACTACTTTTTTTTGTCCCAGAATAGTGATAGGACACTCACTTGGTCATCACACTCAGCAGACATCACAGTTGTGTAGCACTACTATTTATGATAAGGAATACTTAATTTTATGTCCAGCGGACAGATGGAATGCATTCATTGTTGGAGTTTAAATATGACAAAGGCCAACCAACGTCTACAACCGCTTGTCCCGAGTGGGGTCGCAGCAAGCCGGAGCCTTACTCAGCAACACAGGGCGCAAGGCCAAAGGGGGAGGAGACACTTCCAGGACGGAACCCATCATAAGGCACCCCAAGCAAGGCTCGAATCCCAGAATCCATGTGTTACATTAAATGTAAAATTATGTATGCAGGTGTATCTGTGGTCATACATTGCTATAAAAGTCATGATCACATGTACTTGGAGTGCTCATAATGTAATGTTTTGAGGCCTCTAAGAGTTTAAATGTAGATTTTTTTTAATACAGTAGGTGATAGTTTGTCCTTTAAAACAATAAAGTTCTTTTTAGTGTTTTTAATTCTGATATACGCTAAAGATACAGAGGAATATTTTCTAGTTGTCTATTTCTTAAAAGTCTGTAAACTAATTATTTTACCTCTCTCTATGTTCTAAACAGATATAGTGAACAGTTTATGCAACTACTGCCCTTTTTGTATTGCAAAGGTAATCTACATGCCTTCAGCCATATTTCTGTAGCATTTGTTTTTAGAGCTGCTTATGTAGGCAAAATAGTTTTGAATAAAAATGGAGGCATACCTTGTGCTGCTTTTAAATTGCACAAATGCTAAATATGCTTGCTATATGAATGCCAAAGGGCATGTTTTATTTGAAGAAGAGACAAGTCATTGTCCTTCTGAAATGTGACTTTGAGACAATCAGATGATGTGTGTCTTCATTGCATTTTATTTCTGCTCACCAGCTTGTGTGTGAATGTGGTGTGACCCTGATCATTTCCTATTTGGATATCAATCCATTGATCATGGCCCAGGGCTCAGTTATGTGAAAGAAGTTGAAACAGCTGTCTTTGCTATAATGATTTAAGCTCAGATGGAGATGGGAACATGGGGAATGTTTGTCTAATCACTAGTGAAGTGTTAGAAGTATCATTTGCAACTTGTAGTTGTCAAGAAAATGGAAGTACCTTTGTAAAATATGAAACACTGCTACACTGATTTAAAATTTTCTTTACTTTTTATTAATGTGCGTATTCATATATGGGCACGTTGTGATTTTCAAGACCTTTTTTCGTCCTTTAAATTTGTTGTGAAATGCTTTAAGATTTTTTGTTTTATTAACAGTTACACTAACACCGAAATCAATACATTAATCAGTGTGCACTTTAGCATGATGGGATAATTTGAACATTTCTCATTAGTGAACAAAACTTTGTTCAGCTTTTCTGTCTAGGGTTTACACTACATTAGATCAATGGCATCACTGCACCTTCACATCTCCAGATATGATTTCAGTTTCTGCCAAATGTCTAATTTGTAATTTTTTAAACACCCTGCCAGCCTGAACCACCTAAGAAACAGTCTAACTGGCGGAGGAAACATGAGGAATTCATTGCCACAATCCGCGCTGCAAAGGGGCTGAGCCAAGTAATGAAGGATGGAGGTCCTCTTCCTCCTCCTCCACCTCCGTCTTTTGACCCAGGTATGGCTGTTTCCATTTCACCAGCGCACTGGATTAACAGTCAATTAAAAAGTCACATTTACATTATATGTCAGAATAAATATAGAAGCTACATTACAGTATTATGCTGTGTTGTAATGCTATCCCTTGTCTTTGTTTATAGTGTAGTGGTTAGAGCCATCACCCTGCAATAAGTGGACCTGTGTTCAAATTTTGCTGTAGTATTCTTGAGGAAGGTATTTACTTTCCAGTTAAAATTAAAAAGGTCTATAATTGTGTAAATATTTGAAAATCTCAGATGAAAGGATGAGTCTGCCACGGAAACAGACAACTCTCGCTGTTTGTACATATAACTGTAGAACACTGGCGAGGCAGGAAATGGATTTCCTCTCTTGGAGGAAATAAAGCGAATCAAGTGTGAAACGAGAAGGAAAATGGATTGGCATGCAGTGTGGAAAGACGGCATGTCTATAACCCTTGGAAAAGGAGAGGGACCACGACCTTTTGGCAGTGTTGGGTTTGTTATAAGTAAGGAGGGGTTGTAGAGGGTTATATTTTGTCAAATAAGATCATCACGCGTTGGGGTACTGTATCTGCGCATCAGCAAGAGAGCTAGCCTGAAGATAATCTGAATGTATGCTCCCACAAGCTAGTGAGGAAGAAGTAGTAGAAGATTTCTATGATGAAATAAAGATGGTCCCTGCGAAACTATCAACTTACACCGTCCTGATGGGTGACTTTAGTGTGAAAGTTGGATAGGGAAAAGCTGGCAAAAGGTGCATCGGAAGGCATGGTACAGGAGAAAGAAACGAAAGAGGGGAGAAGTTTATAGCAGTGACAGAAGTGAGAAAGCTGTGGATTGAAAACAGCTGGTTTAAGAAGAAGACGTCAGGGAGATAGACATGGATCGCGCCCAATGGAAACAGCAAAAATGACTTTGACTATACTTGACAAAAGGCACATCTTGCAGGCTGTCTCAGTTGTACGGCAATTTAACAGGTCAGGGTGAAAATTGTGTTCAATGAAGGGAACGAGAGAAAAGCCCTGTGGATAATGAACAAGAGATAGCTGCCCAAGACGTTTGACGAAACCAGACTGAAGTGCTTCATCTCTAGGCTCGATCGGAGCCAACTGGAGGACGGCGATCAAGACTGCGAAGTGCTATCAAACAAGCTGAGACAAAGCATCAAGTTCGCAGAGGTGGCGAGGCCGAAGGAGAAAATGGGATGGATCTCACAAGAAACGAAAAGGATAATGGACAAACAAAATTTGTAAAGAAACCAAACAGACTATCTTGAATATTCTTTTGCTGTCCAGGCTGGTAAGGCAAAAGCTTAAAGAAGACTTCAAGAACTCCATTCAGCGAAACACCTAAAGACTGTGGAATCGCATGGAAGCCTCAAAAAATGGAAAAGAGGTAGCCCTACATAAGCGACATGTAACAGCCCTCAAGTGAATGGATGGAACTGCAGCTACAAGCAAAGCAGCAATGGCAAAAAGAACAACCTCCAAGAAGATAAGACAATCTCGTCAGATGTGAAAGCCGTCTGTGGAGGAGAAAAGCAAGGAGAAGGGATGAATGGCGAGCCTGTTGTGATTGGTGCTGTCTAAACAACAGCTGATGGATCGATTTAGCCAGGGAATTGTAAATAGCTTAGAATACTAACCTAAACATGTACGTTTCTTTGGAGAAAAGGTACTTGTCATACTGACAAGTACAATGCAGTTAACATGTCAGTTTAAGTCTCAGGACAGGTCTTATGGTTGTATTCCTTGAACAGGCTACATCACATGACTTTCACCCTAGGGCTCTTTGACCAAAGTCTTTGTTAGTTAAGTTTAAAGATTTTTTTTAATAAGTTACTTGTTGTTTTAGATTACATCCAGTGTCCCTACTGTCAGAGGAGGTTCAATGAGAATGCTGCAGAAAGACACATCAAGTTTTGCAAAGAGCAAGCAGCACGCATTCCCAACAAGGGTAAGGTTGCAGGAGATACAAAAGGGAAGCCTCCAGCAAGGACTCAGGTATGATATGTTTGGCTACTTAGAAGCAGTAAAAGCCTTTGTTTAGAGAGCAGTTTTGTTTTATCCAGTTTGATCTCATCATGAGTTAATTGTGTTTACAGTATAAGCCTCCCCCAGTAAAGAAGACAAACTCTCCAGCAGTGTCAGTGGTATCTTCAGCATCACGGTTGCCACAACGTTCCACCCTCGGACAGCCTACTGGAGGTATGGACTTCTAGGCCAACACCATCTGGCCCTTTTCACCATTGTGATTGGCTGGGGTTACTGATCAGCCGAAATATTGTCAAATTAGTTTTTCTGTGAGTCACCCATGACCGAGAGCTCATAATTCTGGAGATGAAAATAACACACCTGAAATGGCTTCAAAATGGCTCGAAATTAGCACTTTGTGGAAGTTCACAAGTACTAGTTTAATGTTTTGTTCTAGTGTATTTCAGGAAATTCTTAAAATGAAGAGAAAAATGTAACTTGTGTCTTATGGAAATATTCAAACTGGAAAAAAAAACAGCCTGTTGAACCCCTGTTGCCATGGGTTGAATTGCCAGCATTTCTTACAGAATAAAAATTAATTAATTGATTAATAAATGAATCAGTTCCTGAACAAAATAAAAGGGATTTTTATGTCTGGCAGTAACACCCACTTATGTTGTATTTCTAATGAAACATTTCAATGGTGTTTTACTTCTATATATGTTATATTTATATGGCAGCATGGTGGCACAGTAAGTAGCACATTAGTGCCTCAGCTCCAGCATGGTCTGAGAAGATGTGGGTTTGATCCTCACTCAGTCTGTGTGGAGTTTGTGTGGATTGCCTAAAGGTACTCTGGTTTCCTCTCACAGTCAAAAGACATGCTTTCAAGTGAATTGGGGACTGAATTTTGTGTGTGTGTGTGTCTGTGTGTGAGAGAGAGATTCATTGGTTTTTAAATTATTGATTCACTGGAAGTAGTTTACTGTAGTATGTCTAGCATTGGATGAAAAGGTGTAGACTGATGCTACTACATTCTGATTATTGGAAATTGCTTTGAAGGAAAGCATCTGCTAAATGAATAAATGTGAATGTAATTTTTGTTCATTATTAGTAGCATCCTATTACCAGACACTGTATTCAGCAAGCATGGGGCATTAGGCAGGATACGTTCTAAATGTTATAATACGGCTCACAGATATGCATTATACAAAGAACTAAAGTTCAAAAGATCAGTGCCTCTGGGTTTCAAAGTGCAAGGTGGGAGCACTACTGCTCTACCTACTGATTACATAGGCGGTGAATAACACAAGTAAAATGATTGCAGAACCAAAGTAAAATGCCATTATATTGAATAATAATCCCAGTGTATGAAGTGCATATATTTTCATAAGCTACTGTTGTGTACTTTTTGTTGTCTGTTACCACTTTACCTGAGTTTACTTTTGTAGATCACCCTTTCCATCAAGTTGCTTCAAGGCACTTAAGAGAGAGTGAGAGGTGGTCGTCCAGTCTCCCCCAGTGTGGACTAGGTGATGTACAATGCATAAGATCAAGAAGTGAATGGAAAAACCTTGCAGGTTTTGGTCCAGGGAAGCTCGCCTCAGGCACGCTGCTATGAAAGATGTCAGAGGAGGACAAATGAAGAAGTATAATTACAGTGTATGGCATACAGGATCATGGATATTAGAACACAAAAGTACACAGTGAGTTTGTCAGACCTCCGCATGGGCTGCAGCATGAGCACCTTTATTCAGAATACACGAAGGAGCATCTAAAATTAGGGATTGCAACAAACCTGCAAAGAGTGTATTCTGATCTGTAATTTTAATACGTATGAGCCATACCTACCTGCTGGTTACTGTAGTATTAGGATTAATACAGAAGTGTTGCATAATGTGTACCTCAGTAAGAAAGGGCACCGTGTGTCAATAACAGTTCTGGTAAATGCATTTTCAGTGTTGCGGCCAGGGCAAAACCAGACAGATTTTTATACAAGTTTTGACAGAGAGGCAGGAGCTGTATTTGGTAAGTACACTGTAAATTTAGTTTGTCTTCTTTAGCAAGGGTCTGACCACAGCTACTTTAAGTAAGTCAGAGACTAGGCCTGATTATATTTGGTTTGTTTGGTGTGGTAAATATGTATAGTAAATACTGCAAGTCAGAGGAATCTTTTTTTTTTCCCCCAAAATGGTATTTAGAGGGGGACATGGTTGCGTTCGCGTTAGACAAAAAAATGCAATAATTGCTATCTTAAAATGGCTAAAGCTTTGCTTTTGTAGTGAGCAATGCATCAAAGCATCTTCAGCGTTTAAAAATGGTGGCTGGATATGAACTTTATTAATACCAATTTCATTAATAAAGGCATCCTGCTGCTAGTATTAGGTGGAGGAGAGCACTCTTTACATCTGGCTACCTTAGTTATTGTCTGAGCTGTTTCATCTAAGTCTGTTCTTACAGGTGCATTGTAAAGTTAATGATTTCCAAAGTATTCTGGTACCTTCTTTTACAAACATTGGTTATAAATTTTATAAATTACAAACAATTCCCACTTTAATTGCATTTTCTTCACTGTTCTATTTTCTAAGACTTGGGGAGAAAAATTACATTCCTGTCTGCTAGCTGCCATTAGCTGGCAGCAAAATGCATTCAGAATGGAAACACAATGATGCTGTTTATAGGAGGAGCAGCTTCACTGAGTTCTGCAGGACCCATGTCATTCCACGCACTTCTAACAGAATTTACGGTATTTACAACTCTTGTATGGTGTTCCTAAGTTAAGTGATCAATAACAAGATGAGGAACATAGCATGTTTATGATATGAATTTAACAATCTTTATTGAGTAAGTTTTGTGGAAAGGATGGTTTTATTTTTACTCATTTTTAAATTACACTACAGTTAATGTACCTTGAAATTGAAAAATGAGGTCTTAAAAGTAATCTTATTTTCTGTAGCTTTCTATATATTTGCCCTTAAATAAATCAAGTATTGAATGTGTAGCTGATAATTTTGAAAGTAGCCTGTAGTTGATAAGCATCGGACATGTTTATTTGATGAATTTATGAACATTTCTGGATGGGGAGGTTGTAGAGATGATGCATTTTTATTTTCAATGACTGTATACAGGTTCATTTTAATGTAGTTTTGACGTTAAAGAGAAGCACTAATACTGTTGCACTGAGTTGTAGTGGTGTCATGTTAGGGGTTTTATTGTGTTCTGTGTTGTTTCCAGGGAAGGCTGCAGATACTATAATCATGGCACTGGACCAGCATTCTTTGATAATAGATAGATGGAAGTGTTTACTTCTAGAGATTATTCAGAGAGTTTATTTATTTATTATAGCTGTGTTTGAGGTTTTTGCAGGTCTGTAATACAGAACCCAACCTATTACAGTGGACATATGTGTTATTCAGCATTTATTGATTGTGACATGGTAAAAGTGATGAACAGATTGTGAAAAGACTTCATGTTATGAGGGGTTAGGAAGTTGTTTACCATAACCTTTCTCTGTGCATGTCTTCAGATGTGGGAGTAAAAATTCTCTCTTCTCAACACTTTTTGTTTTTGTCAGCAGTGTTTAAATGGAGATGTGCTTGAACCAGTGTGGCTGCATGGCTGTAAGATTAAATTAGCAGTTTCACTGTCCTGGGTTTGTGTTTAACAGGTGTGTATGTGGTGATGGCACATTAGTGGCAGGAAGCCATGAAGGTGATGAGTATGGGGAAGGAAAAGCACAGCATTACAGAAGGGCAAGTTCTTGCAGATGCATCCTCAGAAACCACCAACCACTCCATATGCTGTCTACACATCTCAGACTGTGTTCTGAGCATCCTTTGTGAATGGAAACTAGTAGAAGGGATTTTCGCAGGCTCAAGCACCATTAAGATGTACCTTTGTTCAGACTGCACAGAACCTGCAATCACTGATTAATCAAGAGGAATTATTAGCTTTACACAGTTAGCACAGCCTTCTGAGTATTTATAGCCTGTGCTGCATTTGCTTCACACTGGAACAGGTGTTGCCTGGAATGGCATTGAATGGCAGGTGGGTTGAGATCTCATTTCAAAATAACATTTCCTCTCTTGTATACCATCAGATCACTTATTTACCAGACCTCTGTTTCATAGAGCATTTACATTTATTCATCAAGCAGATGCTTTTTTCCGAAATGATATACAGCTCAACGTATAGAGAGGTTTAGTTGGGTGCAGAGACACAATTTATTAAAGCATAGCTCATTTGTCTGATTCCACTGTTTCAGACTACAGACGCTCCTCTAGTTACAATGGTTTGTCTTAACGATTTTTCAAAGTTGCAGTGGTATGATAGCGATAAGCATTCGGTAGAATCCGTACTTCGAGTTTTGAATTTCGATCTGTTCCCACGCTTGCGATATGCACTACGATACTCTCTTCTAATGCTGGGCGATGGCAGTAAGCCACAGCATCCACTCAACCATGCTCTCACTCTTTGTAGCGGTCACGCAAACGAGTGTAAACAACAGATATTGCTGATTGCTTGAAAGAGTTTTTTTTTCATTTTGTGTTTTCTCATCCCATTATGTCTACTAAATGCCCATGTGTGTCTCCTGCTTAAATTTTCCCTACTGTAGGCTATGGTAAGTATTCTGAGCACGTTTAAGGTAGGCTAGGCTAGGCTATGATGTTCGATAGGTGCGGTACTGTATTCTTTTTCGACTTATGATTTCTCGTTAATCGAGGAGCATCAGTAAACCAAAAACAAACAGCTGTATACTAGCATACTATAGCTATTTACTACTATACCAACTCTAGTAGATTACCACACTTCTGCTTCACTCATGTAATGCAAAACTTAAAAGTTTTTTTCGACGCACTTTGGATAAATTTCATTATACCAATTTTCCGTTCTTGAAATTGAAATTTGGGTATTAAAAGCCGTTATACCAAAACTTTGGAGAAAGAGTTTGTAAATCGAGGGATGCCTGGTTATTAATGTGTGACTGTTTCCTGTGTGCATATTATATTTATGTATCTTTCTTGGAACACAATAATAATTACACCAAGGAGCATTTTATTAGTATTTACATTTCCATTTACATTTTAATAGTAAATGTATTGCGCGGGGGTGCGGTGGCGCAGCAGGTTTGGCTGGGTCCTGCTCTCGTGGGTCTGGGGTTCAAGTCCCGCTTGAGATGCCTTGTGACAGACTGGTGTCCCGTCCTGGGTGTGTCTCCTCCCCCTCCAGCCCTGTGCCCTGTGTCGGCAGGTTAGGCTCCAGTTTGCCGTGACCCCACTTGGGACTAGCGGCTTCAACCTGTGTGTGTGTGTGTGTGTGTGTAATAAATGTATTGCAAGCTAAACTAAAACAAAATGTATTGCATTTTTTTAATTCTGCTTGCTATATGGTCATGTTGGAATATGGACATGATCATGAATCTGGTTCAGGGGAAAACCTGAAAAGAACCATTGTTTCCACCCAGGAACTCAAGCCAGCAAGCCCCCCCCTGCTGGGTCTGTGAAGAGCGCCTCTTCAGGTTATTCCTTGCCTCGGACCAATCCCTCAGGCCTGACTAGCCCTCCATCTGGGTGAGTCTGTCAACAAGACAATCACTAAGACACTCACTCCACCACTTAGTTCCAGGTGTTTAGTCTGATGTGGATTCCTTTTAAGTTCTCTGTACACTAATTTAAATTCATAATAATTGCTGTGTGTGTGTTTGTTTAAGGTCTAAGCAAGCTAGTTATACAGGTATGTTTGTTTTTTTTTTTAAACTGCTCTTAATATGTTTCCTTCACTACTTAAAACAGTTCTGACAGGATTTACCTTGGGGGAACCTTTAATTTTGGGTTTTCCTGTTGTGCATTAAATCAAAACCTGCCCTGTTGAGTCTGTAGTACAGTCATGACCTGCATAGAATTTTTTTTTCCCGTAATTCACACACGATTTGACCTCATGTGAAATGTTGTTAAACTGAATGTGTGTATTCAGGCTCTAAGTAGTGGTTTCAAAATGAATCACTGTTGCCATGGTTTAAAAATATTACAAAAACCAGTTTAAAATGTAGAGCACCTTCTGATTAGTTATGATCAGTTTTTTCATTTGCCTTTAATGAATACTTTAAAACAGCACTGAACTGACCTATTGTTTACGCTGTAAATACATTAAAGTAGCACTATTTAAGATTGGACTGCGAAATTGGTCCAGTGTTAAAAGAAAAGAGATGGATGTGTCTTTGTATGTATGGCTTTATAAGTATTAGTCCCCCACACTGTCTGTCAGTAATAACTGTATGTAGAGCCAAAGCAAATATTGGATTTAGTTCAAAAATTAAAGCCTGTCTGGGAAACACTTGAAAAGTTTTTATGTATTTATTTTTTTTTAAATACATGACACTGAATGAAACATTTAATCAGACTCTGGAACCAGCTGCGATTACTTTTCCTTGCCTTTCCTGTGCACTGTTTCCTTGCCTTTCCTGTGTTTTCTGGATAGTTTGAAGCCCAGGACACCTACATCCCCAGGGTCCTTGAAAAACACATATTCAGCAGCAGGAATGAACAAAAGGAAAGTCAGTAATGCTGACAGCAACATTTCAAGGTAATCCCTTTCACTTTTTTTTTTTTTTTTTTGGGATATAACACTGAACACACTTCCAAAACCCAGTATCCATGCAAATGGAAAACGTGGATTTTTTTCCCTGCTTACTTTGACTCATTTATTCAATGAAATTGAGGGATACTGTGAAAAGTGTCGTTTAGGATTTATATATACGGTGTGTGTGTGTGTGTGTGTGTGTGTGTGTGTGTGTGTGTGTGTGTATATATATTCTCCACTCTGTCAACTTAATTTTTTTCAGTAAATAACGTCATCTGATAGAACAGCTAATTTCTTTTGAAGAGAACTCTGCATTATACCTTAAAGACATTATTTCTACCATCCTGTGTCTTTTACCTGTTGCTGTTAACAGTCAGTAATACTGTTACTTTGTTGAATTGTGTTACACATTTTTCATTAGATAAGTATCTTTTTTTTGGGTATGCATTGGGGCTCTAACCTTAAAAAGGCAAGTTAGCTTAAATACATACTTAAGGATGAACCTTGTACATGGACGTGTTTAATCCAAATGTAAGAAATGCTGTCCCCTGCCTTTCAGGAATGACTCCAAAAATGCAGTGGAAGTAGACCACCCCACAGGTCAACAGACCAAGTTTTGTCATGAGTGTGGAACCAAGTTCCCTGTGGAGTCAGCTAAGTTTTGCTGTGAGTGTGGGGTGAGGAGGATGTGCATTTAACCATGAATGAAGCAAACATAAAGGTCACATGGGTCAATTAGCAAAAAGAAAGCTATGCTGAATTTCCCTCAATATCAGCTCCAGAAAACCACAAAATCTACCCTAATAGTATACACTGGCTTCTCATGTCACAAATGGAGTTAATTTTCAAAGATATAGTTGATATCCCAGTTTAGTCATTTATTTTTAATTTTGTTCCCTGCAGCTGATTTGCTAAAATTTGTACTTGCAGAGTGAATGCAACCTCTATTTGCATGCCCAGGCAGTTTTGTTAAAACAACTACACAGAATTAAGAGTGTAGGGCCTCCTTAACCACTTCCATAGTGTTTAAAGCTTATCTTGGTGTTGGTGAGTGTAGATGAACAATAACAAGAAGACAAACATTGCCTATATATATGCAGAGAATCAGTGAACAGTGTGGATGTAATAGGAATTTGTCGAGACAAAGTATTGTTTAATGTAGCTCAGTTAATAAAGTATGTTTCTTATGGTGATGGTTCAGGTCTTTAAAGAATCTTACCCACAACTAAAGAAAGGGAAATCTGTGTCACTAAGCTTTTTCTGCTCCTTGTTTAATGGTAGAGGTGACTATGGAGTTACAAAAAAACTCATTAGATTCGCAGTTGTTTTCATGAAGATGAGGAGCCACTGTATGAACATTTTAATAGATTGCCATTTCTTTGAGCATCATTTTCCATCAATTTCATTTACCACAAATGTATGTATGCATTTCTTTTTTTAAAGTGCAATATAATGGACTTCTGATTACAAAATGAATATATACTGGTTTCTTGGAGAATTTTGTTTAAACATGTATGGATTTAAATTCTTATTTAAGGAACCATATTTATTTTGCAATCAGAAAATATCATATGATCATGTTGATAAGGCTAGGAATTCAATTTAAACTGAATTCTGTTAAATTAAATGAAATAGCTCTGTATCACTATACATTAATATTAATGTTTTTTTTTTATTATTGAAGAATCAGACATTTTCAGAGTTTTTTTTTTTTTTTTTTTCCCCCCCCGCTTTCCTAAAGGAACATATCAACTGATATCTTGATCCCCCCCCCCCTTTCTTCTTAAATTGAATGTGACATGGATGTACTAAATTGAAACTAAATGCATAGGTCATTTTGTTAACTTATTCTTTTTTGTGAAATGTAAGTACCTTAAATTCTGTTTTAATGTCTTCTCTTTCTGTGCTGAATGATATTTATATTATTCTATGTGAACTGTGTTCATTTATGCTGTTTTTTTTTTTTTTTTTTTTTTTTTTTAACTCAAAACACACTTCAGCTAAATGTAAGTTTAATTAAAGAGCAAATACATTGCCCAAAATGTAGCATGCATCAGAAATCCATGTTTTTCAATTAGGATCTGAAACAGGTGCTTTATAGATGTTTTTTTTTAAAAAATTTGGACAGGTTTTTACTTGCGAGCAGCACGTTTCATTAAGTAGACTGGTTTTGATTGTTTGACTGGGAGTGAATGGTTGGACAGCAAAAACATTTCTTTTTATTGCTAATTTTCTGATTTCTCTTTCCTGATATTATCTGTTAAGAAACCGATCTGTAGGACTGCTCCATTTGTCCGTACCCTGTCTATTACATTACAAGAGTAATCTAAAAACTGTTCTGTTTGTAGTGCTTAATTGATTTTTTTGTAAATTTATCAACAACACCGATTTTCTGTCAGCATGAAAAACATGGCAGCATTGATTCACAATATTCACATTTTTTCATCCATTAATAAAATTCACCAAGATTGTTGTAGTGAAGATGAATGCAAATGCTTTGTGTAGTTCTCTGTTCAGCAGTACAAACAAATGCCTAAACCAGTGACCCAGTAATGAGGGACTAAAATTAAAGCTCAAGAGACTACTTCCATATCATATTTCCCATCTTGGTGACAGAGAAATAAGTTATTTTCAATCAATTCAGCTGGTGCACTAGATCACAAATTTTGTAGTAAGCTATTTTATTTGAACCAAAACCCCAGGAATGGGGGATACATTCTAATAGTCATCCAAAAGTCATACGGTATATCCAAATTGTCCAGTTTTTCTATAGCTTTCAAAGCTTGATATCTGATAGAGTACTTCATTTTCAGTAAGTACTGCAAATTTGGGTTTGATTCATCAACTAGATAACTATCCCAGTACCGAGCTTGCATTTTTAATTATTAGTGCTTTGGCGTTAAGTAGTGTTTCTGTAAATTGAATAGCAAATTTTTACTGAATTTCATTTTAACTAATACATCTTGGAAACAAATTTATGAAACTCAAAAACCAAGCCTTTAGGCAACGAGTTGCAGCAGTAAGGGCACTTAAACAGTTTTACCTTGAGAGTTTACTTAGTTGTACAAACTGAGTGTTATAAAAATTTTTACTGCACCTTTTCTTCAATAAACTGAAGGAGAAAGCTTGAAGGACATGTTAAAAGCTGTTACAAGAACAATTAATTGATTATTTTAGTGTATGGTATAATTGTGATATTCATCCTTCAGACCACAGAAAAAGAACTGGCTACATGCACATTATTCATATGTGACAAATGCAGTGAAGAGACAGATACATTTAGTTTATATATTTCAATATATGCCACACACTATATAAAAATATATATTTATGTATTTTAACAAAGAATGGCATGTAATCTATGTTTCATTAGTTACTGATTAGCCTTTTATATGTAAACACAGTAAGACACATGGCTGAGTTAATAAAGAAAAAGTAAACAATTCCATATATCAGACAGTTACAGGAACAAAACAAGCACCAGGTTTTTGCTGAGAAACCAAAGGAAGTTTTCTTTTGGTTCAGAAGAAAAGTGCAAAGAGGTGTTTCTGTGTGAAGCGAGCGATTCCCTTTCACACCCGCCATGTGTGGTTTTCCAGCGTTCCAAACACGTTGCGACTAGATTTGTGCAGATCTAATTACAAACCCAAACCACACAGGGTCATATTGACTGTTATCCAAAAGCAGGTTGTCACATAAGACATGTGCTTCACAAGTCTATATGTTACTCGTGTTCTGATCTGGGGGCTGCCCCTGTAGCTGTCCCTCCAGTAACACCCAGTACAGAAGAGCACTGGATCCATCCATAGCGCATGCCCTTCATGGGTCGGTCCCCCTCCATTTTGTTTTCTTTTAATTATTTATCGTCACAAAAGAGGTGGAGAGCTGCCAATTGCCGCCCTAGGCCCCGACACGCATACGTCATGGTAGTGCTGCCCGGAGCTCTCCGGGGCTGAAGAGTGACCACGTGTACGCTGGCATCTCCTAAGGGTTCCTTTCAGCCAGTCTGCCATAGCACGAGCGTATCCCATCGAGGACTTGACTGACTGTACAAAGCGTCCTTCTGCCCAAGGACCCCGGTCGGAGCAGAGAACACTCTTGTAAGCTGTCACTCTTTAAGAGGAAAATGGGAGGGGAAAAAAAGTCTTTCTCTTGGTGTGCGTGTGTGTGTATATATATATATACACAGTATATATAAATATATATATATACACACACACACACGCACATCAAGATATATAAAATCTATTTTTATATATATATATATATATATAATAATTAATTATAATTCAATTTCTATATATAAAATCATTCATGGAGTAACCTTTAAAGGTTCACTTAGCATTCTGCTCCCTAGAACAATACAGTGGACATAAAATTAAAAAACATTTTACATTACTGATCAGTGTGTACTGGTTTGATGTGGAACCTTTAAAGTATTTTGTAAAGTAATTAAGCAGCAGAATGCAAAATGCACAGATAACTGGAAATGTGTTCAAAGCAAAAATGTAAATTAAGATGAACTGGTTATTGAAGAGTTAAGATTGAAAATCTGGACTTGTAGCCTGAAGGTAGTTGGTTTGAGTTCCGCTTATAGTTCTTGAGATGCCATTTAGTAAGGTACTTGCACTGAATTGCCCTGGTAAAATAACCTGGTGGATAATTTAAAATTTATTTAGTTCTTGCCTACAAACCTTGGATGCAACTACGAGACCAGCTGTAACTTTGAGAAAGCTGTGTAGTTGAGGTCGCAGGGGCTTACAGTGGTTGGCAATATTTGAAAAACAGGAAAACCAACCAGTATAACAAGATGCCAAGATAACTGTGAACAACTGAGGCATAGCAAGTTTGCAGTAAAGGGGAAGAAAATGTGGTTAAGATCAGTTCAATAAGAAGCTTTCTGGTCTAAATACCAAGAGGGGCATTTGGTTCAGAGCCAACACATCCTTAGCCTGAGCAGTACCAAGACAGGTGTGAAATGAGATCGTGTTTCGCAAAACTAAGACAACTTCCCTTATCTGGGCTATGACCTCAAGTAGAAAGCCAAAGCCATACTGGAGTGGGTTGGAAAAAAAGGAAAGTGGAGCTCTTTGACTGAGTGGCACAACGACATGGGGTAGCAATGGTGCCTTTAAGATTCTGGGCTCTGAGCCCAGATCAATCCAAATTTCACAGTGTGTGCTTGTGTGTGTGATTGGCTTGGAGGCTCATCCATTGTAGGAAAGTCTATACTGTCTTGCACCCTATACTTCCTGGGATCGACTCTGGATCACCACACCTTTGCACTGGACACGCTGCTTCCACAAATGGATTGCGAGGAGATCCTCGACTGGCTATGTTGTCATATTCCATTCCTGTATATATGAATAATCTGCAGAAAGCCTTGCGATGCTATGGAACAGGACTCGGCCTTAAACCTGCAACCTTCAGGGTACAAGTACACGTTTGTAGCCGCTATACCTTATGCTGCTCTCATGACTTCCTTTTAACATGTGTAAAATGTACTGTGTGTATGCATACAGTAGCCTTACATATTACATCAAGTTTAAATTCTGCATTTTGATCAAATTTTAAATCCTTACCTTTGTGTTACACTGAAGGGAGATTTCTATGAGACTCACAAATTTTCTTAATTCACACTTTATTCGGCTTTTTCCCTGTGGTTTTTTAAATTTGATACAAGAAACCATTTTAAGAATCGAACTTGTTTCCTGAGGGGAAAATTGCAAGAAAGTTAATGCTTCATTCATTCACTACTTTATATTAACAGTTTAGTGTACTGCTGGAGATGTATCCCAATGTTGCTCAAAGCAATTGCCTGACTGAACTGCAGGGGGAAGCACAGTCAACTATGATTTTCTGTCCCCATGTGACATCCATTACTAATAGTGATAGTACTAGACAGCTTTACAATGATTCACCCATTTATACAGCAGGGTAGTACTATATCAATTCAGGGTAAGTACCATGATAAAGGATACAACAGCAGCAGCTCAGATTCAAATTGAAGACCTAACTGCAAATCAACTGTGCCACCTGTAGCCCCCCAGTCCATTGCATAATCCAACCAACCAACCAACCAATATCAGCAGGGTCGCGGTGAACCTGAGCCTAACCTGGCAACACGGCGCAAGGCCGAAGAGTGAGGGGACAACACCCAGGGCGGGATGCCAGTCTATCACAAGGCACCCCAAGAAGGGCTTGAACCCCAGACCCGCCGCGCCACCATGCCCCATTACATAATCTGTTATCTGATTTGTTTATATAATACCTAGTGTTTACGAAGTAATACTATATAAACTTCTTTAAAGTACAGTATTTGCCTTCCATTAATTTCAAAAGGTGCATTAAAATTAAACTGAATACATGTAACACAGTTCAAGAAAATCTGTTTCACAGGAGTGTATGACAGGAGACACTTAAAAATATTTACTTACATTGTTTTCTTCACACATCTCTACAGGTTTGTGTGTTGGGCATGTCTTATTTTGTAAATCTTTCGCAATTAAACGTTCCTGCGAACAAAAACAGAATGCAGATGCAATGTGTAAACTCAATTAATTCAAAATGTTTTTTAGCACATCTGTATATTTTGTTGTTGGGTATTCTCATACTTACAATATACTGAAGGAAAGGATGAATGATGTTATTATAATCTCCAGTGACATCTTTTGTCTTTTCGTTTTTACAGGAATGGGTAGGAGGCAGCAGAATCAGAGTCAACACATAAGTACCCAAAATAAGTTGGAAAACTATAAAAGAAATTGAGGAAATCAACATTATTAAGCTCACCCTTTATGTTATTATAAATGGTAATAGTAGTGTTAAACAGCAACAGGCTATCAGTTCTAGGATTTTGATGTTTAAATAAAAGGGAACAGATTTCCAGGACACTGCTGATTAAGTGCATGATTTGCAATGTATAGCAACTCATAGTCAAATTATTTTCCATAACACATATGGTATGCATATACAAACGTAATTTCTACCAAATACGTTTTATTATCTCGTATCTATAAAATCTGCAACACTGTTTGCCAACTCTAGGTTACATCAGGCATTTCACATGTTTCTCGATAAAAAGTAATAAGCTCAAAGAATAAACCATCAGCAGATTGTTTTCATCCTTAAGCCTGCATTGCTAATATTGCTCAAGGTTTAGCATTAATTCATTAATAAGAACATATTTAAGACTAATACTTTATGATCGTACTGATACACATTTAAGTTTCAAAAATGTAAGCTCGCCCCAAAACAATCTCTGTCAAATAATCTTCAGATTGTTGAGACGTATGAAATTGCAGTCCATAGTCAAGATATACTTTAAATAAAGCAGATAAACGGAGAGGTCAAGCTGGAGAAACACGGGATGCACCATGTGTGTCAATGGCCAGGATTAAAAAAGCTGACATCTCCACAACTGGTTTGTCTTTTATTTTGTGCCACTCAAAATACACACCTTCAAGTCATTGTTATTTTTTAAATTTGCAGACAAAAAACTAAAGGTATTAGGTCCGCAAGGGAGTGCGGTGGCGCAGCAGGTTTGACTGGGTCCTGCTCTCTGGTGGGTTTGGGGTTTGAGTCCTGCTTGGAGTGCCTTGTGATGGGCTGGTGTCCCGTCCTGGGTGTGCCCCCTCCCCCTCCAGCCTTGCGCAATGTGTTACCGGTTTAGACTCTGGTTTGCCACAACCCACTTGGGACAAGCGGTTTCAGACAATGTGTGTGTAGTAGGTCCGGGTATAATAAGAATATGGTGAGGAAAACTGAAACTGGATTTCAAAATAGCGTCATCTTTTTTTTATTTGTATTAAAAGTGATCAAATGGGGAAGATATTCTTTTTTTTTTTTCTTTTGTAATAACGGGAAATGAACACTTTTTTCCCCAGAGCGGAACCTGCGCTGTATAGAACACACACTAGCCGCTTGAGCAATGTCAGCTTTAGCAATAGATTGAATGAACATGTTTCCGCTTTAGTACCTGTCACAATACAAAGTATAATTTTCAGCCTTATCCTGAAAGTGGAATAACCCTTCCTCTGTCCCTCAGAACTGCTGAATCCCTATCAGCCTTCAACAGTCTAACGGCTCATCTGTTTTGGACCTATTTGCCTCAAGCTCCTGAAGATTTTTAAGTTAACCCTTCATCACCTATTACTTTTACACATATATTTTTCTACTCAAATGTCACCTATTAATACGTACTTGAACACGTGTGGTACGAAACAAGCAAATTGGTTCACAAATCATATATCAAAGGTTTCTGTCTGTTGAGCACTATTTTTTTTTAAGTTGTAAATATCTAGAGACACGTTTGTGCCAAACTTATAAATATAAATGTAATCTCAATATATATGTCACATATGTATGTCAGCTATAAGGTTTGATTATAATTACACACACATTTTATGAACCACTTGTCCCATTCAGGGTCACGGGGAGCCAGAGCCTAACCTGGCAACACGGGGCATAAGAGTGGAGGGGGAGGGGACACACCCCGGACAGGACGCCAGTCTGTCACAAGGCACCCAAAGCGGGACTCGAACCCCAGACCCACCGGAGAGCAAGACCCGGTCCAACCCACTGCACCACCACGCCCCCTATTAATTATAATTAACATTTTAAAATGTGTTTCTCAAGCAACCTGAGCCAACAGAGTCAAAAAGAGACTAAATAGTCCACATCCAACCTGGAGAAGAAATAACATCTCATGTGCCATGGAGACTAATATCACAACTAATGCATACATCAAACCAGGAAAAAGTGCACTGGGAAAGAGAAAATTGTCTTCTTCAGTCAAAGTTTGCCAATGCACAAAAATACGCAAACTGGAGGAATGAAACA
Source organism: Scleropages formosus (assembly GCF_900964775.1). Lineage (NCBI taxonomy): Eukaryota > Metazoa > Chordata > Actinopteri > Osteoglossiformes > Osteoglossidae > Scleropages > Scleropages formosus. Next base: position 21,927,972 of record NC_041814.1, read on the forward strand.
CAGAACAACTGACCGCTGGTCAAACACACAGAGGTTACTTGGGTCTCATGAGTCACCCTTAAGAACTTTTTTCCTGGGTGGAGAAAACCAAAAGATCCCTTCAACTCATGCTCACTTATAAACAATTGAAGAAGGTAGTGGATCAGTAATTTCAGGGGCAACCATACTGTATGAGTCACTGGACTGCTGGATGCTGTCTGCATGAGCATGTAACGGAAGGAAGAGAAAGCCATGTCAGACACCCATACGCTGAGTTATGCTGCAAACAGTGTCCATGACAACATTCTCATACACACAACAAAGATTCAGGAGTGGCTTCTTGAACGTCAAGTTTCAGTGATGCATTTTCTGTGGCCTCTATTAACCAGATCTAAACATCACTGAACATATAGTCAGTTCTGCAGCAAAGATTTATGGAGCAGATTTCCACCATCTTCATCTATGAAAAAAAGAGGCTTTCCTTCCACCTACAGGACATGACTTCTATGACAGAATTTGAATAAGGATTTATGAGGATTTGATTACAATCACAGCAATAAAGCAAATGCACAAGACACTAAACTGTACCTAAACTATGTGACTGATTAACACCCAGTATGTGTGATAACAAACACCAGTCCTAGTAATAATAATATAGTATTGTACAAAAACAAATGCTTACACATACTAGACCTCACATCATTTATCATCAGTGTCAGCTCACGAAAGATTTTTACAGGGGAACACATTGAGAAATAAAGAGTCAACAGTTCCAACTGCATCTTGCAAGACCATGCTGGAAAATAAAACTGTAAAAAAACCATTGAAAAGTTTATACACATTAAAATGTCATATGTATTTAGAAACCCAACTGGCTGTGTCAATTTTTTTTTTTTTTCGTTTTCCCGAACACTAACGGTTTAATTCTAACATAACTAAACAGTAAGATGAGTCATTTCACTCCACATAAGCTTTTTATTTGGATGATGTGGAAAAACCTACTGAGATTGAAGGAGAAAAGATTTTCGCAGGAAAAAGGAAAGAAACTAGGCCTTAAAGTTTTTTTTTTTTTTTTTTTTTATGAGCCTGAGTAAATAATGTGGTATGTACGCACTGAAATAGTGCTGTTGAGCACTACATAGATAGAGCTCACCTGCTCTGTATTTAGTGGTCTATATACATAACTCATATTATTTACAATAAATCTCTATCAGTCTGCAAAGTTTTTGCAAATGACACACCTGACAATATATTTTTGTGCCGTTAGTTACAGTATTAGGGTTTCTTAACATTTTTTGAGTGTATTTTCAACATGCCAAAAAAGCAGAAAAAGAAACAGAGAAATAAAATAAAATGTACAAATCCTCCTGCAGTGCTTGACTCTATAACATTAATTCAATGGCAGATATGCAGATAGATTATAATAGGGAAACAGCAATCAGATGCCTGTCAGCAAGCTGGCACATGATATAGGAAGTCATGTAGCAGCTACTAGGCTATGAAGGAATAGCCCTCTCATGGCAGAGTCCCCGGTTCTGTAGTAGCGCCACAAATCACCATTGTTATGGCATTACTATCGCGTTATTATTATTGCCGTCATTATTTTGAAATGATGGGGAGTTTGGAACATTATGCTCATTATTGTGTCACTATAACTCACTAGTATTCGGATTCTGTCGCTCCAGCAACCCCTACTCTTGTGCTTCATTATATTTTAACACCACTATAATTATCAATCTTGCCACAAATACAAAACTGTACAGGAGTTAAATGAATTCCCTCCAACTCCAAGTCCAAGGCCATCAACACCATCACTAGTAGATCAAGCCAACATCCATGCGAGCGTGAATGGAGCGGCGCGCTCCCGGCTACGTCAAAAAAAAGAGATACCTTCGCTTTTCCAGCGAGGCCGCATTTCTCGTAAATTCACTTAGGTTTCTTTATGACTTGAAGGAAATCCTTGTGGGATAAGTGCGGGAATCCCCGGCGGAGGCGTGTATGTCGGTATATAAGCTCTCCCGTCATTGTAGCGTCCGCGGCGGAGCGACGCGCAGCAGCAGCCACGCGGAGACACCGTGGTGGCTCGCGCCGGGGACGCGAACTCACAATCCTCAGCGTGCCGCCGGAGCTGCCGAGGTAGGTGTTCAGAAAGCGCAAAAAAAAAAAGGAAAAATCCCACGGCCACCTCCTGACAGCCGTCCGCGACCGGGAAAGAGCGCGTGTAGTCGCCTAGGACATATATTCGGCTGCGTCATTGAACTTGTACGTCATTTTATGTTTTTTTTTTCTTTCTTCTCCTCAGCCAGCTTCTCCGTCAACTCATTTGTGCAGCATACTCACCATCTGTCATTTTAGAGTCATGATCCCTAATTGACTGAAGCAGAAACTCCCATTCCCACGCCCACCGGCTGCCACTGCGTCCATCGGCTTTATCACTTCTGAGGAAGTTATGTGCGCATATATATATATATTATATATATGTAATTTTTTGTTTTTATTTTACTATCATTGTTATTTTTTAATCTGTCCCAGTTTTTCAAATTGCACTTTCTGAGGCAGCGGTGAGGTACGGACCCACGTTCCGACTTGCGCTTCGCGTCCGGAGCCTCTCTGCTAAGTTTATGGGCACCCCGACTTCCGTCAGCGCGGACCGCTTTCCTTTCACTTTCTCCTGCGGCGTGGGAGCGCCGGCTGCGCGCGCTCCTTCAGCCACCGTGCTGGGTGCGCGCCGCGGTGCCAGTCCCACCGGCGAGTGCGTGGAGAGTCACACCGACCGAGCGTGGCAGAACTTAATGGGGGGGAAACCAGCTACCAAACTTTGCACCGCACCAGTAGTAATATGCGTGAGGGCGCAAATATAAAGTCGTAATCGCGCCTGTTTTACAGATTTTCTCCCCGCAAAGACTGAAATTCCGTTGCAAAAAATCGCGCTATAATCGCAATGATCCCAAACTCAAACATTCATACTCATACTGCTGCCGGTACTTCGTTGGTGGAAACGTCATGGAAGCGTCTTTTCCCACTTTGCATTGCAGCTTCTTTGGAATCGCGCGTCGGTGGATTCGGTTTACACGCATAACTTTTGGGAAGAAGACGGAAAAAAAAAAAAAAAAAAAAATTGTGCTATGCTCACATAGAACGATCAGAGGACAGAGGTAAACGATAGGGTGAAACGGTGCTTCCTTGTCCGCAGAAGTTTAAAATAAAACAAGAGCAGTGCTTTTCCATTGCTTTTGTATGAAATAATTCCATGAAGATCATAATTCGTTCTCGGTGCAATGAACTGATTGTAGCGTTTTCTGTCAATTTATTTCTGGGTCTGCGGTTCAAGTCCTGCTTGGGGTGCCTTGTGATGGACTGGTGTCCCGTCCCGAGTGTGTCCCCTCCCCCTCCAGCCCTGCGCTCTGTGTTGCCGGTTTAGGCTCTGGTTCGCCGCGACCCCGGTCGGGGCAAGCGGCTTCAGCCAGTATGTGTGTGTGTGTGTGTGTGTGTGTGTGTGTGTGTGTGTGTGTGTGTGTGTGTATTTCTGGGCATTTTGGGAACCTCTGATCCGAAACCATTATGCTTGACGTCAGTGCTGCAATTTCCACATCAAGGAATAACTGTTGCAGCCAGATTGCACATTATTACTTTCCTTGCAATTAACCATTAAAAGTATTCAGGACATAAACATGATTCAAGAGTAAAGCGTTTATTGTCCTCAAGAACACCTGAGGTTTGCTTGTGGTATTAAAAGGCTCCTCAGCATACAAAGTTGGTCAAGTTACTACAGGAACAAGCTAGCCCTAACCTCGAAAGTAAGTCACTTCCTCCTGTAACTGGGAAGATTACTATAAAAAGCTTGTCATTTTATTGAAGTTTTTATGGGCTTTCACATTTACTGCTTCAGTCATGACTATTAAGTATGATATATAACTATTTGGTTGAACAACATGGTATTTTAAGTGTTTTCTAAATATTTATTTTGCACTCAGTAACTTGCAGTATAATGTTAGTGTACATGTGACACATTGTTAAATTAAAAGTACACCTATACTGGATCAATATCAGTGAAAGGGCCAGCCCAACTTACTGGGTTATGAAAATGACTTCAAAAGTAAACAGAGCAGTTTTTTTTAAAAATAAATAAATAAATAAATCAGTTTTTTTTGCGTTATTCATCTATGAATGCTCTGTAAAAGGAGCATTGGGATGGCAATAAAGGCCAATGGAAATAAAGGCCGGTATCGGATTAGAAGCAAGCAAACTGCACTGTTAGAAAAATGTAACCTAAAACTCTAATACTGGCTGTAAGTTTTCTTTTCCTTGAGAGCTGGGCTGTTTCAATGTAGGGCTGTTTGAATCAGGTTCAGTCTGTGTGGAATATGCATGTTCTCTCCGTGTCTGTGTGAGTTTCCTCTAGCGCTCTGGTTTCCTCCCACATTCCAAAGACTTGCAGTTCAGGTGGATTGATGATAACTTGCTTGTTGTGAGTGAATGGGCGAGTGAGTGTAACTGACTATTCTGTGATTGACAGATGTCCCATCCAGGGTGTGTCCCCTCCCAGTCTTACACCCAGTGGTTCTGGGATAGGCTCTGGGGTGCTGCGATCCTGACCTAGACAGTCGGTTAACATAAGTGTTTAGAAAGCCATTGTTTCAGTCCTAGCAGACACCATTAGCAGCTAAGGTGCCACATTCTTTGCATAATGTGGGTTGACCAGACACTGAGTATTTTAGGTATGTTACCACTTATTCTTAGATGTGTTGTCGGGCCAGCATGTAATGCAGGTAGTGCTAATAGCTGCTGCTTTGCAGTTGAAAGACCCTGGTTTGAATCCCACCTCCTGCTGTAATACTCTTGAGCAAGGAACTTATATGAATTTCCTCAAGTGAAAATTACCCTGCTTTATAAATTCTGGATAAATCAGTGTAGCCTGGCCTTGTTGGACGTTTAGGGGAAAAGGTCAGATTAATAAAAGCGAATCGAGAAAAGGTCAGATTAATAAATGTGAATCGCAATGCAATGAAACTCAGTCACGCAGAGCCACATGACACGTGCACACACACGAACGAAACTCACGTGATTTCCCATCACCGTGTTGTTATTGTAAGAAGGCATATGAGGTGATCGTTCTCAGCACCATATAAACGTGGGGCTCCATGTATTCTCAGCTCAGAGATGGATCCTCATGAGTCCTCAAAGACCTGCAATAGAAGCAGTGTATGGACAAGTAGAATTAAGCACATTTTGGAAAATATTTCCCTATACATTCCATTCACAAAACAGTACATTGAAATGTATTCTGTATATATTGGCCTATGGAAATGTATTGCAACAGTGGAATACAGTACAATATACTATTATATACTACTATATACAAATTACTATATATTGACACCTTCTACGAACACCCAGTTGTTTCAGGGAAGGTAATAGGATACAAACTTATTAGAACCATGCTCTTTCAGCTATTCAAAGAAATCGTCCGTTTATTTTGTGCCCCTCTTTCTGTTAAATCGCAACCTAAAGTTTAATTTTCATGAATATAAGCAACTTAGATTAATTATTCTTTCACATCTGGCAATACAATGTATCTTATTGCTGTAGTCTGCTCCAGAAACTCTCTACCAAATGTGGTTGACTCAGCTGTCCTGAATGAATTTTTTAGGATTTATTAAGCTTTTTTGAAACCTGGAGATAGTGCTACATGACTTCTCCTACTAATTGTTGAAACTTTTTTGTAACCATGCTACATCTGTGTGTATTGCTGTTTTCGATTCCTGTTGATGTTGTTATGACTCAGTTCCGTGGTTAATTAAATACATTTTGGAAAAGCTGTTCCTGTATTTTCCATAAAATATATTCCTGTATATTCCATAAACAACAGAATAAATCTGGCACTTTAACAATAAATTTTATTTACAGTATAAACTTAAGACAACTGAGTCCGTATTCCAAAACTACAATGATATAGTGTATGAGACGAACACAAGCTGCAACACAATAGTGGGGCAATAAGCTGAATTACCGTAATGTAGGTCTGAAATTCTAAAGTGTTGACTGATTCCAGGTGCTTTAAGATGCTTTCAGCATTATTGGAGTGTGAAATTGTCTTTGTGAGACACGAGTGTATTTTAGAAGGCTCATCTTGTTCCAGAAATTCTGGTGAAGCAGAGGCGCATGTCCCCGTGTAACCAAAAACAAAACGGTGCATATGTAAAAAGTGGCGGAGCATTCCCACTGACGCTGCGTGAGCTTCGTGTGACTGCATGCACTTGCTCCCAGCTATCTGCTGGATTTACATTGGTTTTCCGTTGTTAGATTTCAGGCTCGATTCCCAGAGTTGGAACACTGTGTCTACCGATGTAACCCATCAGTCTTTCTCCACGTTCTTCTGGGGACACACCCTGCTAATCTGGACCTGATTGGCGCTGACTACCCTCCAGTCGCTCAATTTTCACTTTAACCCTACAAGGTGTTTCTCAGCAAAGGCCTTCACCATCCTTTATGATGAAGTTTATTATTCAGAATGACTGTTGACATTATTTAATTGCACATTATTAAACTGAACTTGATTTTGGTCAGTGACCATAAGTGAAAGGTGGTTTTATTCAACCTAAACTATTGAAATAATTTAACCTGAAATTGTTTTTAATTGCATAAAAATTAAAAAAAAAAAAAAAAAAACTGAAAAATACATTTTTTTTTAATGATTACATTGGTTTGGGGAAAGAATGCTTCTGTTGAAACAAGACCTTCAGATTGTAAAATTGTACAAAAAATATGCTTAATTAAAAATATCTGGTGAACTCGGGTCTGTTGGGTTAGATTGTATTCTAAGAACTTGGGTACTTGGGAAACTCCGCCAGAGAGTCGAGACACACTCTGTTTAGATGAGGGTTAAGTTCACACGTTTGGCTTTAAGTACAGTTGCCGAATACCTGAATGAGTCACTGAGCAAGATTGCTCTTGTCTTCATACATAAAGTGATTCATTGATCAACCATAATCCGCCCATGGCATGAGTAGTTTGAATAGTCTGGTGTTCACCGTTTGTGGACTGGTTATATAATCAAAGTTCAAAGAACTCATATACATACAATATTTGTCTTATTTGTTAATCCTGACTGCATTTGTACTGGTAGGATGTGGTGGTGCTTGTAGTGAAAGTATGGCTGCTATGTTGGTACTGAAATGGTTTTGGAGATTTTGAAACAATAAAATAATTTGAAATATGGAACTGCTTGAAGATACCACCAAAGAGTACACCAAAGAGTACATTAGCTAAAGTTAAACCCTGTGGGAACACAGCAACCACATGCACATGCAAATATATATATAAACAGGTGGATGTGTTATACAGATATAATTATCTATGTATCTTATAGATGATTGACAGATATGTACTATGGGAAAATAAATAAATTTTAGTGCTTAAAGAAAAGTGCTTAAGGAAGAGGGAAATTGCATAAGGGCTGTGCACGCTAGTTTTATTTACGCAAAATGAATGGTTGTGTGCCGTTGGTGGCCTTGAGATTTGGATCAATTTCAGAGATATTGGGCAATTAAAACAGAGTTCAAACTCCTGTTCAAACAATGGCTGGAATGTCATTTTGTGGATTTTCCAGGAAAATTAAGTGGGCTTTCCCATCACATAAGATAAAGTCATGTGCTGACATTGAAACAGTAACTATAACTGTATGTTTACTATCTATTATTTTGTAACGTGCAGTTCGAAGGAATTTTGTGTTTGTTCTGGGTATGCAGTCATTCCGAGTGCTGGCAACATGATTTTAAAACTGTCTCCGTCACCAATATGTTATTTTCATGTTATCAAACCTTTAGAATGCAATTTATGCCATGCTCTTACGTTGAATATTTACTTTAAATCAATTCTCACTGAAAACTTGATATTGAATAAGTTTTTGGAAAACCCTTTGAATTGCCTGATTCTCAGAAGTAAAGAGTCACATTTTGAATATAGATTTACTTCTCTTAAAATCACATGACATTAAAGTTGTACTGTACATCGTATGTATGTTTTCAAATGTAAATGTTAAATACTATGTTTCATGTGTCTAAAATATAAAGTATAAAAATAGTGGCCACTATTCTGATTTAAACTTAATTTTAGAATTTGTGTTAATTAAATCGTACTACTCAAGATCTAATGTTAGTAATTACAGTATTGAAATTTAATAAGATCACTGAGTGAAAATTTTATTTTAAGAGTGCTAATAGGGCTTGTATAACTAAATTACCAAGTTATAATAGTTCTAGTCTTTCAGTAATATAGTTACATTTACATTTATTTATTTAGCAGGTGCTTTTGTCCAAAGCAACTATACTTCTCAGAGTACACAAAAGTGCTTTTGCCAACAAATACATAGATGCAGACTTGTGATTCTCAAAGTAAAGTCACTTAGTCCAGTACCACGGTTTCTGCCTGTGCGCGTTACCAGATAACACAGATAGTTGTACTGTATATAGAGTTGATAAGGAGTAAAGCAGTGTTCTTTCTAGTTTTTTTTTCATGATGGGAAGTCAGAAGAGAAGTGGGTTTGAAATAGATATGTTCTGAGAGCCTTCTTGAATGTTGACAGGGATTTAGCAGTACTGAGGGAAGTCATTCCTTTCCACTGGAGACAGAACTGATAACATTCAGGCTTTTGATTTTGGGCCTTTTATGCCTGGGACAACCAAAGCATCTAGAGATGGAGAAGTACAGTAGTCTAGTTAGGGCATAGCAACTGGTCAGGACCTGTAGGTATCAGAGAGCAGATCTACTGCATTTATATTTATTTACTTAGCAGACACTTCTCTCCAAAAAAACTTCCAACAAACTCTATGTAGTGTTATCAGCCCACACACCTTATTTACTGCGGTGACTTACACTGCTAGATACACTACTTACACTGGGTCACTCATCCATACATCAGTGGAACACAGTCTCTCTCACTCACACACTATGAGGGAACCTGAACAGCATGTCTTTGGACTGTGGGAGGAAACCAGAGCACCCAGAGGAAACTCACACAGATGCAGGGAGAACATGCAGACTCCAGACAGGCTGAGCGGGGGATCAAATCCATATCCTCTCACACCCAGCAGCGCTACTCACTGTGCCACCTTTTTTGATGGTCTTGAAGGCTGTAACCAGTCTCTTGAACTTCATATGGGCAACTCTGTCATTCAGAGAAGAGAGACAAAGGGGGGGAGATATATGGAAACACTTTGCCAGGTCAAAGAGAACTTGTGCCGCAGTATTCTGTATCAGCCGGAGAACCTTTATGGATAAAAATTGATCAGCTTTAATGTTAGACATTTCATATATAATAATAAAGTTTTATCTTACATTTGCTCTTTTATCTGATAATTTCTATATAGCAGCTTGCAGTGTTTGGCTACATACAATTATTTACAAACTTAGACAGCAGAGTAATGCTTACTGGAATGATTTAGGATAAATATCTTGCTAAAAGGTACTATGGTAGGAGAGGGATTAAAACTGACAACCTTCAGATCCAAAGACAGCAGCTCTAACCACTAAACTACACAACATTTTTTCGCATTATTGACTGATGTATAGACTGCAGAGACATCCACAACAGAGCAGTCATCACAAACAAACACTGTTGGAGCCTAAATTCCAAGTGTTACAGATGGAAATCACACACTCTGTCTGAAATTGCTTGTCCCAAGCAGTGTCGTAGCAAACCAGAGCCCAGCCTAGCAGCACAGGCTGGAGGGGGAGGGGACACACCCAGGATGGGATGCCAGTCCATTGCAAGGCACCCCAAGCAGGACTCAAACCCCAGACCCACCAGAGAGTGTGACCTGGCAAAACCCGCTGCTCCACCGCACCCCTTTACAAATGGAACTAACACATGTAATTTTCTCTGTTATAATCATTACTTTCTAATCCTTGGGCTCAGCTTCCTTTGTTTTTAGCAACATGGTTGGTATTTAAATTGGCCTTTTGCAGACAATTAAAGATTCTTTGGAGTCTCCATGACGAGGCACAATAAAGCTTAAAAAAAGGGTTTATGACACAGTTTCGCGAGCTGTTCTGCGTTGTTGATGTTCGCACACACTTGTAAGGCATACACAAACACTTGGAAAGGATGTACCGCTGCGCTGTGCCTCGTGAGGGTGTGTGTCCTCTGTGCATGCCTGCACATCTCTGTTTCATCTTTTAATAAAGTGTAAACTTAGTTATCAGTACTTCCTTCAAGCAAAAGCTGGTCATGGACTTTTGCCCTGAGTATGGGAATTCACTAAGTTGCCAAACCGAAAAACTCAAAGAGGGGCTCTTTCATTGTTCGAACTCATACTGAAAATCAAGATCAAGTAAGCTTTTGTCCTTCTGCTCCACAGGAGGTGTCTGTCCTCCCTGAGCGTGCCTTAGATTTACATTTATTCATTTAGCAGACACTTTTCTCCAAAGCAATGTACATCTCAGAGAAAATACAATCTGTGCATTGCATTAGGAGAAAGAGAGACATAGTTGCAGGCGTGCGATTCTTAAGTAAAGTTAGTTTGTTTCTTTCCACTGTATGCACCAGTGTTCATCATCTCCATTATCGTTGGACAGGTGAACTGCTCCAGTCAAACTCCCCACCTGCCACTGTCACCGGACTGTCTAGGTTCACAGTAATAAATGTAAGAATGAAAAGGATACAAAAGAATAAATTGTGTAGCAATAATCCATTTCTAGGGTGAATAATAGTAAATAATGAAGAGTAAATGTTAATAATTAGCTAAAATAATAAAAGAGGGAGTAGACTACACTAAGTTTCCACCACGTTTCCTTAGAGCTACGTGATCCATACCTAGCCATTCTTGGTTTTACCTTCCTTATGCCCTGTCACATCTTATCTTGCAATGAGCAACACATGTCCAGGGGATCTGGTCATCTTGTGGTTAGAGGTCATTGCATCTGGTCTTCTACTTCTCCTCTTTCAAACACACTGAGTCATTATCCTCCTCCTTCTGTGATGCAAACAAGGATTACATAGATAGACATTGTCACAATACTTGAGGACTACTGTCCTGCTCAGAGTTATGGCTGCTTCATACCTCTTAACAGCAATGTCACCTGAAAATCTTCTGCGTTCTTGACTCCTTCCTCATTCGTACCCATTGTTCAGATCATCACAAATTTTCTTAATTGTTCAGAACAATACAAATTTTATTCCAGTGTTACAGTTAAATACAGGCTGTTGTATCGCTGTTGCTTACAAGTCATATTTTGACTTAGCTTAGTAATATATAGAACCATATGTTTCTCTAAGACAGTTATTGCTAGATTGTATTTGCAAAAATAATGGTGCAGTGGGTAGCACTGGTGACTCAGAGTTCTTGGACTGTGGGTTCAACTTGGGCTCAGTTTGTATGGTATTTGATCTAACTCAGGTCAAAAGAGTGTAATTCAGGTGGTTTACTGGCTCTAAATTGTCATTAGTGAGTGTATGTGTGTGATCACCTTGTAAGGGACTGGTACCCTGTCTGAGGTGTACCCTACTTCACACCCTGAGTTTCTGGCACAGTTTGCAGACCACCATGACCCTTTGCTGGGCAAGAGATTACTGATAATAGTGGAATGAAAGAAATGTAGTACCATGTATGATTTGTATAGTGCCATTTTTCTGGAAAACCTAACTTTACTTAAGAATCACACATCTGCAACTATGTCTCTCTTCCTCCTAATGTAATGCACGAATTGTATTTCTCTGAGATGTACGTCGCTTTGGAGAAAAGTGTCTGCTAAATGAATAAATGTAAAACTTGTAAATGTAAAACCTGTCTAAATGTGGTTTTATTCATTTCAAAACACAAATATTTAAAATATTTATATTTTTCCTGCGTTTTCTGTTGAGAATGGGTATTTTGAAACCTAGTTGCGCATTTTTAAAATACCCAACAGACTCGGTCAAAACGTACTCTAAATACCAACATGATTCATTGCACTTTCTCACGTTCGGCTTTGCACTGAATCTCATGAAATGCAAGACAAGGTGCCTTTCATGAGAAAATGTACATGTCAGTCATTACCACACGCATCACTGTATTTTAATTGCTGTTATTTTAATCCTGTTGTTTATTTTTGTTATAGACAAGACTACAGGATTGACTCAATCTCAAATAAGATGCAGTAACAGCAATCCATGGAAGCAAATCAATTTTCAAAAACTGAAAAAGTAATTAAAAAATATTTCTACATTTAAATAAAATTTTTTATTAGGCAATAATGTAAACATCTTCATTTTGCAACTGAAGAATTCAAGTTAAAGTTACATAATATATTGTTTTTTTTTTTTTTTTTCCTCTTAATGCCTATGAATTCTGCTCTCAGAAAAGAATTAGACCTTAACCAGGTGAGTTGTGCAACTGCTGAACGGAAGTTGGCAGTTATCCAAAAACTGAAGATTTTCTGCTCACGACTTCAGTGTAAGGTGATATATACTTTGGTAATACAGAAGTCATGAAAGTATATTTAAAATTCAGAGAAACATTAAATTGTTAAGGAAGAAAATAATGTTTTCAAATAAAAGCAGTAACCTATTAGTTGATTCAAAATCAATAATAATAATACTAATTGTTGTTGCTATTTTACTATTATTATTTTATGTGTGTCTATATTACAAAATCTGTAATTTTCTTTAATTCATGTTACACTTGAGACCCCTGTACTTCAGAGGCACTTACTGTCAAACTGTTGCTCGATGGCATAGAATTAAAACAACAAAGTGTCGTAATTGAGAACTTTGTTCATGTTAAAGCTTGAAAAGAAGAACGCATTCGAAAAAGCAAAAATGATAGCGATGGAAGATGGGGTTACAGCCCGGTCTGGGGTTGGACTGCAACGCAGGGTTATGGAGACTGACTGCTACCAGGAAGACATGCACCAGTTCGTTCAGAATACAAAAGGGTCACAGTCAGGGCTTTTACCGCTATTTATGAAGCCGTTGCACTTCCTCTGCACGTACATACAAGTTCTCATTCCCAAATAGACAGTTAAGCTATGGCACCTCGATAGCAACAGCAAGACCACAAAATCTTTCTGGTAGAGCCAGCCTCTCTGGTCCGGTGGCCATGTGACTTTTCAGTATTCTTTCATTTCTGCTGCCCAATAACAGTTGGCTGTCAATTCCCAGCTACACCTGTGGAGAGAGAGAGCGAAAGAGAGAGAGACAGAAAGAGAGAGAGAGAGAGAGAGAGAGAGAGAGAGAGACCTGCCCACAAACAAAACATTACAGGGCTTTTGGACCAAGGCTGTGACAATGATTTTGACAAACCTGTGTAATTTCAAACTTAACTTTATAAATCCAGTGAGCCAGAAAAGTATGCCAAAAGGGGAAACAAGCAATCACTTGTCCCAAGCAGGGTCACAGCAAGCTGGAGCCTATCCTGGAGACATTGGGCATGAGGCTGAAGAGGTGGTGGGGGGCACACCCTGGACAGGATGCCAGCCCATTGCAGGGCCACAATTAGTCACCCAGGCACAGGTGTACTGGAGCAATTGCAGGGCAAGTACCTTGCTCAAGGGCCACTACAGCTGGAGGTAGGGATCAAACCAACAACCGCCGGAGCTAAAGGCAGCCACTCCAACCATGATGCCACCAGTCACTCGGGAAGCAACAAAATAAGTTAATAAGAAAAGGAATAAATAGAGAAAAGACTTTTTTAAAAAAAACTAGTCGGTAACAAACGAGCATATTAAACTTTTAGAATCAGAATCAGAACGAGCTTTATTGCCAAGTATGTTCACACACACAAGGAATTTGTCTTGGTGACAGAAACTTCAACACCACAGACAGAATGACAGTGACAAGACTGATGAGAAGATGTGAATGAAGGATAAAAAATGTACAAAAATATAAAGTACCCAATATACAATAATAGTCATTAGACATTGTATGTATGTACAGGTATGTTCTATACAAATGCAAGGGAGTGTGAGTAAGAGATATGATGTGATAAATAGATATAAATATAAATATAAATAGTGTTGTGTATTGCACTGGTTTACTCTCTAGTGGGGATTTAGCTGTTCATGAGGAAAGAAACTTTTCTTATGCCTGGCTGTCCTGGTGCTCAGTGCTCTGTAGCGCCAGCCAGATGGCAAAGGTTCGAAGAGGAAGTGGCCTGGATGTGAGGGGTCTAGAATGATTTTGCTAGCCATTTTACTGACTCTGGACGAGTGCAGTTCTCTGAGAGCTGGGGGGGATGTGCCGATGATTCTTCCAGCAGTCCGAACTATCTGCTGTAATCTTCTGATGTCTGCAGAGTAGAATTGCAGCAGTAGCTCCTGTGGCAGGTTGAACTTCCTCAGCTGGCGAAGGAAGTACAACCTCTGCTGGGCCTTCTTCACAATGGAATCTATGTGGAACTCCCACTTTAGAAAATGACAGAACACATTTTTACAGACTTACGGAGATAAAACCCGCAACCAGAAAGCCAAACAGTGCAAAGGCATGAGGAAACTGTCAAGCGCTGATGGATGCGCACACCCCTCCCCACCACCGTCCCCGTCCCCGTCCCCGAGGGGGCGACAGTGTTCACGCGGAGCTCTCCGCGGCGCCCGGCTCTTGATCGGGAGCACGTGGACCACGTGGTGTGCAAAGTGAAAGGACGGCAAAGGAAATCCTATCAAGCATGTCCCTCGTGCGCTTCACCCCGTGCCTTCTTGTTCGGACAGGAAAGCAGGAGTCCGAACACCTTAGGGAATGTTTCTCAAGAAAAGTGACATCTGCAAAAGAAAAAAAAAAAAATTAAATTGTTCAAAGGTTAATCCGTCCATACCGATCTTTGCTGGGGGCTTTTCAGACGTTTTACCGCACCATCTAGTGGTCGCTGGGCGCAACTGCACACCTTATTTCTATACGCAAGTGAAAAACGGATTGTGGCTGAATTCTCTCACTCCGTTTTTAATCACGTGCCTTGTATTGGATCGCGGGGCTCCACAGTATGTGACCGTATCGCTTCGCGAAAGGGAGGTGAGGGGGTGGTTATTACCCCCTGGACGAGATGCCAGTCCATTGCACGGTAGCCACATGCACACTGGCCAGTTTACAATGTCCAATTCCCTCAGCTACCTGTCTTTGGACTGTGCGAGGAAACCGGAGCACCTGGTTGAAACACACATGACATGAACTATGCCCAAACAGCATAGAGACTGTGAGACAACAGCGCTCCCTGCTGCACCACCATGCCATAAAATACGGACTTCTCCCCAGCCTTGCATTTCTACATTTTGGCAACAAAAAAGATAGTGCACTTTTAACAGTTTCAATCAACAAACAGTTGCACTGCCCTGGAAACCAGAGACATTTTCCGATATCGAATTGAAAGTCAGGGGAGGCGCAATGGCGCAGTGGGTTGGACTGGGTCCTGCTCTCCAGTGGGTCTGGGGTTCGAGTACCGCTTGGGGTGCCTTGCGACGGACTGGTGTCCCTTCCTGGGTGTGTCCCCTCCCCCTCCAGCCTTACACCCTGAGCTGCCGGGTTAGGCTCCGGTTCCCCGTGACCCCCGTATGGGACAAGCGGTTCAGAAAATGTGTGTGTGAATTGAAATTAAGGTGTAATAGAAGGTCTGATGGATGTTTATAGTTTTGTATATTTAAGTTTGCCAGTAGGCTTGTGACCTACACACAACCTTATTTAAAACAAAGAAGGTAAATTGTCTTGCAAAGAATGCATGATTCTTTACACAGTAATTACAGAAGTTGGGGGAAAATAAAATCATGAATACTTTTTATTAGACATGTTTGACATATGGTATTTTGAAATTCAATTACATGTATTTAATATTATAGCCATAAAAACAGTAACCACGAATTTTAAAATATCAAGGGCATTTATGGAGTTTGTTAGTTATTGAGAAAAATCTTGATATGAGCCATTCTGCTAAAATTATATTGCATGACGATAACAGCTTATACCTAGTTGTGTGCACATCATCAGCTTACACAGCAAAATTTTATTTGAATAATTTTATGTTTTAATTTGCCATTTACAGATCTGGTTATTATATGAACCGTTTTAGGCCCCTTCGTCACTGCATCACAGCTACTGGTCACTGTCCATTCATCCATTTCTTTTTCCATGGAGATTTTTGTCAGTGTTTCCTCCATAATCTGCAGCAGTCAAGCCTTAGTTTACTGTAAGTGCTGTGTGGTTTTGTGTTTATGTTTTGTTTCCTGGACAACATTTAGCCCAAGGTTTTCACCCATTTTCAGCTCTTTTGAATTTGCTCTGTGTTCACATGGTAGAAATAAGCTCCAACACAAGGGCGTTTATAGAGATTCAAGGTCCCAGCTTCCTAGGTAAGAGGCTGGTGTCCCGGATTTGAGAAATCCTGGGTCTGCACTCCGCTGAGCCAACTCCAGCAGCTGGGTGGAAATGTAGAACTGAACTTCTTTGCGGACAAACTCACACTGCCACCAATCATAACTATAGCGGCACCTTTGCTCAGTCATCACTGTTCAAACATGGTTGTGCTACACAATGCACAAATTTGGTCTGCTCCCTCGAACCGTTCAGTGCACTGTGACCATAGTCACCACCATTGTTCATAACTGAATTAAAGAATATTGCCATGGGACTTTACTGCATTTGGTTTTACCCCAGAAGTCTCTTTTGACTGCATAATGAATGAGTGTTTTTTTTTCACCTCTCCACTAAGAGCAAAGCAATTCTGCAAACAGTCGTTTCCCACCTTATTTGCATGGTTAGTGCCATTATTTCATTAAAAACAAAAACTGGTAAGTGTGCATTTTGACTATGCAAATGTGAAATAGGAAAACTTATCAGCTACATTGTAACAAGGTTTTTGTTGCATCTTATTTAATATAAAGGATAATTATATTTAATGTAATAAGCAATTTAATAATGTGGATATTTTATTTACATAGCAAAGAAATAGACATCTTACCATTTTTGTAGCTGTTGTGACAGTCTATTGCATAAAAAGAGAGACATATCTTAATTGTTTTTGACTTCTGTGTAACAACGTTTCACTTATTTTTTTCTTATTTCCACTTTCTTAACAGAAAGCTGTTACACTGGTTATTTGATAATCTTCTTGTGGTTATTAAAACTTATACATTGGCTACAGTTTGAAAGGACAGAGTGCCACTCCTTCACTGGACTTAATGCACACCAGTTAATATGAAATGTATCCATGATTAACAAGTGCAAGGATGTTTAATACTTTTAAACATTGCTGAAGATGCAGAGAACAGAAGGTCAAGTACTGAGAAGGAACCCACTACTGAACACTGGCTTGTCGACTTTAAAAAAAAATAAATAATTTGTAAATTAAACATACAAGACTCTGCTAAAAATAATACCAGTTATGCTGACTGGAATCATTATAAACATTATTCATAATGATTATGTAATCAGTGTAAATGACAATTAGTTTGTATAATTACACGCGGTATTATCTGTAATTTTACAGATAATAAACCCATCTACACATGAGCACCAGAATGATGGGTGCCAACCAGCATGAGCTCCAAAAAGGGAGACTGCCTTAATGCGTTTTGTTCTAGAGTGTGTGTTCCAAGGGATGGGCCTACCACACTGAAATCTTTGTGGGGAAGGGTACCAGTGTGTGAGGTTCTGCAATGTGTGAGCTCCCTGGAGCAAGGGCACCACACAGTAGGATCGGAGAAGATCATGGGTTTATTCTCCAAAGACTCAAGTATGCACATGACATGAGTTCTGTGGAATGGGGGTACCAGGTGGCATGAGCTTCAGCTAACACAGGGTGGAAGCTCAAGAGAAAGAGGATGCATCAATGTTTGATCTCTGGGGTGTGAAGCCACTTCATGCTGCTTATGAATTTTAAGATGCAGGGAGCAAAGGAACCATGAGGTTTCACCCCAGGGAATGACCTATATGAGCTCCAGTGAGGAACTGTACCTCAAAAATAGTACAGTACCACACTGTGTGACTTCCTGGGAGTTAAGGTAACACTGTACGTCAGTTCCAAGAGGTATGGAACCACAGACTGTTCTCTCCAGACAGGGGGATACTACACTTTGTGGGCTGTGAGCCTTAGAGGAAGAACTTTCCAGTGTGTGGACTGAGTGCAACAAGGTTCTTCAAAGGAGTGAGGGTACCACAGGATTTCACTCCAGAGATGGCTGATCCGTATTCTCTTTCTTGAGAACATGTGTAAGTGAAATATACTGTGTAATACAAGAGGAAGAAGCCACATGAGAAATTTCTCTGCACCCTCATTATTCTATGAAGAGTTACCGGGATGAGTACTAACTACAGAAAGGTAGTCATGACTTGTGGTCACATGGCTTCCAGGGTAAGGGGCGATACAGAAATTCTTTATCTTCTTCTGTGCATGCGGGAAGGAACCCGCGTGAACACTGTGAGGACATGCAAACTCCACACGGACTTAACGGGGACCAAACTCAGATCGCTGTGAGGCCCCAGAAAACTGGTTGTGCTAAAACATCTAGTTCAACTTCAAGTTCAAGTGCTTTCTATTGTCATTCCTCTATATAGCTTGTATACGGTGGAACGAAATGTCGTTTCTCCGGGGACTATGGTTCAACACAGAACAGTATGCAACAGGACAATAAATACACAGGACATGGGCTATAAACTGTAAACTGTTTGCGGTGTATCGAGTCATGCTGGGTTAGCTGTTTACTTGAAGTGGCCGCTGCGTGTTACCGCGCCGCCATCTTGAAGAAAGCTTGCAGTGCTTGCAATTCATAAAATATCATAGTGAATATGTAACTGTAACATGACAACACTAATATCCCACCACAAAGAATTCTGGGAGAGCATCCATCCCCTCACCTCCCAATAAAGCATTCTTCAGTAACAAGTTTGTGGCCTGAATTTCTTTTCAAAGGGTAGCTGCACATTTTTTTCCAGTCATGCAGTATGTATATATATATATATATATATATATATATATATATATATATGCAGATAATTAACAATAATGGATGTATATCTATACAACATTTGTTGTGCCTAAGGGATTTATACCCTAAATGATGCTCTCTTTGGTTTTGATTACGTTAGAAGCATTTACACAGGGGTTTACCAGTGATAGAGTGCATAACGTTGAAACCATAGTATTGAGAAGCAGAAACACTAACTCATGTTCTGTTACACATACTTAAAAACACACAGATTCAACCACTGCACTATACATTTCCCAAAATGACCCTCCCATGTCCTGCTACTTCCTTTCTGAAACACCCCAAAGAATGTAACACAAAACAGTGTTGCCTTTTCATTTCTGAAAAATATCAGTTAAAAACTGACTTGTCACTTTGCACTGTGAAACATACATTTCGAAATGTTACATTTTAATGTGAATATATAGTCTTTTTCAAGATGAAACGCAAACACCGTTGAAGTGAACATAAGTGGAATTACAGTCACATGATGTTGTACAGCTCTGAGTATTTTGGTAGTTTGGGGCTGGTGCTGAACTCCTGTAGTTGGGTGACTCTGTCTAGTCTGGTAACACAATGACCAAGTACATCAATAAAAAGGGATGGAAAATAAGCCAAGCATTCTACTGCTGAACAACTGCACAAACAATTTGGTTTATCACAGTTTTTGCAAAATATTCTTGAAAATTTCTACTAAAAAATAGAAAAAAAAAAAATCTTTTAGGTGGAGGTAAGACCTTCTTATCAAAAAATGAGTACACTACTTATCCTCTGCAAAAAAAGCAGCTTACTTTTTTCATGTTCTTAGAATGATGTGCAAAACTTGAATACACAATACAGACCACAACAGTACACTGTTCCGTAAATCCTCTCCTTAGGCATATCCCCCATGACATCCCTTCATGTCTTTTCTTTGTGAAAGACTTTATTTTTATTCCCCTCTCTTCATTGTATCTTCTCTTCTCTTGCAACGTAGCTCCACTTAGAGCCTATCTGTTGCTCACAGTTGCACGCTATCTTTCCTGCAATTTTTGGATGATGTCACTGAATGCTGGATCACATCGGTCAGTTCTGGTCATGCATTTCAAGATATGTCTTAATACACTAAACCTTGCCTAAACAAATTCTTGTTTCTGCTGGGAAAACTTTTACATTAGTTTTCAGTCTTAGTTCCGGCACTCTGACAAACTGGTGAAAAAAAGGATTAAAAAAAACCTTCCAATACATAGCACCATGGCAGTAAATCCAAATGCAATTCCCAGAAACATATTGAGTCATAACTGTATCCATTTCTCAAACAGCAGAAAACAAGACTGTATTACTTCCTCTTGTGAAAACTCATAGAAAACAATATGACATCTTACTTCACATTTAACTGAATTATCAGAGTAGAGCTGTTATCACTTGCTCAACATCGTGCCTTCTAAGCTCAGAGAACACTCTTTGGCTTGTTGCATGGTATGGCATGCACAGAAGGGAGCAGCTATTTCAGACCGTAGAGGATTGTTCCCCCGTTCATAATGCTGTATGGAACACATGAACTTTAAGGTGCCATTTTAGCATCTCCCTCAAGACCAAAGTCGCACTTATTCAACATTGTCAGTCGGAGCAGCCCGAGGACCCGGGTGTCTACCCAATTGTGGAATCGTTTGTTGCTAAGGTTCTTGGGACAAGAAAGTACTCGTAGTCTGGGACAACCGCGGTGAATCCGAGGTGCAGACGTTGTTGTACATGGGGACAATCCAAGGCCATGGTCGATGAGGACGTTGTGAGGGTCGATGCTACAGTTGACAGGAAAAGGGACAAAGAGAGAGGTGAGGGAAAAAGGAGGGAGGGAGATAGACAGGGGAGAACAGATAGGGTGCTGTGGAGGAGCCATGATCACAGGAGGGACAGTTGTCTCAAAGAGATTCCACAACTGGAAAGGATCTGTGGATGGTTTTTATAGCTGACTGCTCTGATTGCTATTGGGTGCTTAATCAGAGTCAGGTGCTGCTGGTTGTGGTGTGAGTGTGGTCATGAAAAATATGTTACAGGAAATGTCTCTCAAGGATCTCGATGCAATTTCATTGAGGGCTGTGGTCCAAATGCTCCTGAAAGACACTCGCGTGACATTTCATCATGACTACAGAAAATGACCCGTGTTTTTACCTCCCTGTGCAGCAGTTTAGTCGAGTTGAAACCTTGACTCATAAAGCTGCTCTAAAATAAGATGGGAAAATAATGCAGTATTGCAAATACTTGCACACATGGGATTTTACATTAAACAGCAGGTGCTCTACATATATACATTTCTAACTGAAAATTGTCCAAAGAAAGACTCCCGCACATTGATAAGAACAGATTTACAGAATGGGTTTATACATTTGTGCAGACAAGGGCAGGAGTAACAAACCACTGTGATGTTCCTCCATCTATACATGCATCAGCTTTCTGATAGTTCTCAGCGCAGAGGCAGGAATCCGCTACTTTCGTCTGTGAAGATTCTCAACCATCCAGGTCATGGGGTTTTTTTTTTTTTTTTTTTTTTTTTAAAAAAAAAAAAAATCTAAAACAAAGGCAACTGAACTCACATAAGTTTTCTTGAAAACATTTCACCACTCATCCAAGTAGCTTCTTCAGTTCTAAAAGACTAGTGGGGAGTTTTGGTTTTTAAACTTGGAACATCTGTGGGTGGAGCCCATTTGAGACTCACATGACTGGTCTGTTAACAACCCAATAATCACCTGCCAATTAGAGGATGTTATTGAAATTAACCTGGGTGGTGTCCTGTTTTTTTTTTTTAGATATCCGCTATTTTCCTTCCCCAGTCTTTGTGGCCACTGAAAAGTCCATAGCATTCAAACTGTTAAAAGAGAAATCAACAGATTCGACCCTAAATAGCTCCAGTAAAATTACCCAGGTTTATAAATGGGCAAATAATTGTACATACCTTAACAGAGTAAGTTGCTTTGTGGAAAAGTGTCAGATAAATGAATACATGTAAATGGAGGGGAAATTTATGGTAATCGTTGGGGTGTGTGTGTGTGTGTGTGTGTGTGTGTGTGTGTGTGTGTGTTAACGTAGATACAAGATGAGAAGATGATACAGGTACCTGAACACTGCCTACCTCAGCCTGCAGCAGTTCCGCAAGGTGCTGAACATCTTGTGAAACTTCCTTCAGTAGCACAAACAGATGGAATTTGCCCTCCTATTAATTTTTAAAAGAATAATAGGGCAGTGAGCCAAGTTCCATTCCAATCCATTTGCCCTCCAAACATGGAGTGGTAACAGCACCGGAAGTCCTCACAGCACACAAACAGAGGCACGTACATACAATTCAAATAATTCATCCTGTTTTCCTTGGTATTACAAAAACATGTATTTATATAATTCATACAGTTTCCCTTGGTATTAACTTGTTATAAAATATTTTGGTTAACAAAGACTATTCATTCACAATTTGCCACTCTGTCTGCTGAATATAACTTGTTATTTGGGAAGAATGGCATCGCCGAGGCTCCACAGGTTCTCATTAAATGTAGTTTATGACTTTTTCAAGAACTGAAAGAATTCATTTAGACCCTTAGTGGAATCAAGGTACATTTCCTTCACCGTATATGCTCCGCAAATTCCTAGGCAAGAAGCACCAATGGTGAAAATGCCGAGGGCGTGCAGGAAACTAATCTGAAAAAATTAAGAGAAATTTATTTGGTTATGCAGTAAAAGCATTAATTTGAACACATCATTCCTTCAGAGAAACTCATTTCTAAATATGGTCTGTTCCAGGTAAAAGTTCAATGAAATCACAGAGGACATGAAAGCGAAAACCACCTATTGTCACAATCACTCACGGTGGTGAGCACTAACTGCTTATTCAAGTCAGGGTCCAGCTGGTCAAGGAGTACCATTTACCTCTTCTTACCTCTTCTTACCTCTTCTTCACAGCATCTCCAAGCTCTGCCGCCAGCTGCACCCAGGTGGAGAAAAAAGGGAACATTTACAAGTCACCATCACTGCCCTTTGCAGAGCAGTGCAACAATAACAACAGGTGGTAGCATAGTAGTTAGAACTGCTGCCTTCAGATGCAAAGATTGCAGGTTTGATCCCCAGCTCTGGCTGTAGTACCCTTGAGCAAGGTATTTATCCTACTGACTGTTACCCAGCTGTACAAATGGATAAGTAATTGTAGGTATATTAACACTGTAAGTTGCTTCGGGCAAAAAAAAAAAAAATATCAGCTAAATGTAATAATCATAATACAATGTCATACTGAAATCACACGCACATCTACAGCCACTTGTCCTAAGTGGGGTTGTGGTGAGCTGGAGCCTAGCCTGGCAACACATGATGCAAGGGTGAGGGGACACACCCTGGACAGGATGTCAGTCCACCTCAAGGCACCCCAAGTAGGGCTTGAACCCCAGACCCACCACAAGGCAGGCCTGGGCCAAACCTGCTGCACCACTGCACCCCACCATTTACATTGAAACTATTTCTTTTTTTTGCAAAAACAATGGTTTTATTTTACAAACAAATTCAGATCAGTTTCAGGTTATGTTGCCAGCATAAATTGCACAGAGGCTGTGTCCATGGACAGCTGACAAGGGGTAGTGTTCACAAGTGCGGTCCCAATGTGCCTTCAGTAGTATCCCGAGACACTTTTAAAACTAAGTTGTAGCTGCCACTCCAATACAAAACCAGAGAGTAAGGGTTCCTACTGTTCTAACCAAAAAATAATTTGCAAAAACCCAAGTCAGGTTATTTGTAAAAGCAAAGCAACACACTTCACTTTCCCAGAACCCACTGTGCTTCTGGAACACGGATGTGTGTGTCTCGTGCAGGTGCACCGCTAGTTAAAACCTCAACCAAAACAATTACACAGAACTAAATTCACGCCTTCAATACTTAAACCCGTATTGTAATTTAGCACAAAGCGAAGTAAAATATGTCCATGCAACAGCACATTTGAAACATTCCCAAAATGGCAAAAAAAAAAAAAAAAAGAAAATCAGAAGTTACATAAAATAATGCTGTTTGTAGCTGCTCTACTTTGAACCAGTATGGATTACCTTTTTTAAGACTGTAGCATTAATACAGAGTAAATTAAATTGAAAGAGAAGGAAAAACATTAGTGCTGTACAGCTTGATTGAAGTTGAAAGCTGACAAGACCATTAATGCTATGGGAACGTCGAATATTCAGTTTCAGTGGTCTAGACAAAGACTGGCCCTGCCCTCAGGCCTCTGCATGGATATTCTGTCAGGCTTTTTTTCTTTATGTACTATATTACAGCTACTGTTTTTTTTTTCCCCCAAAACTGAAAGGAAACAAAAGTGCATTTTCCAACAGCTTGATTGTGTAACCACAGTTTTGTTGGAAACGTTACTCAGGTAATGATGTACAGAATGCATAACCATTCCCTATGGCCCAGCAATACCGCTACGTCACATAAAGCTATAATGAATTAAAAATCACTGTAACACTTTAATCTACTTTCATTGAAACCTCGTGCAGTGCAATGACCAACAGTGCCATGTTCCTCTTGTGCTTTAAACAGTGAAATAAAGAAAGGAGAGTGCGTTGGAAAAAGTGTGAAAAGTATCTTGAACACTGACTGTATTTTACTGGCCAAGGGGAAGCAACCAATTCATCAAATAAATTTGTTAGTAAGTATTTAGTCACTTTCAGTTTCAAAAAGCGTTGTAACATATATGCAGCTCTATTTATTTGCTGGGCAGTTTCAGAAGAAACGTTTTGGAAGTAGCTGTAAAAAATAAAAATCCATGACGCAGGAGAACTACCATGCGCCGCAAACCCCCCCCCCCCAGTTAATTGTGCATTTTACCACCTACTAGTGGCCGAAAAAAAGAAAAAAAAGGCCGTTTTCACTCAGCAACAGAACATTTTTTACAACGTGTAATATCCTGTATGTATGTTTGTATCTTGGAAAATTCATAACTTGGATGTTTGTAATGAGGTACAAGTGTATGTACAAAAATTTAGCCTGTAAATAATTTTCTGGCAGAGACATCACAGCAACGCACATGTTCGTATTTTCTACCGGTGTTGCCAAAGCTGGAGATTTCCATCAGCCTTCTTTCACTTGTGGAAAATTTATACTTAATAAGACTTTAATAATTAACTGGACTTTTGATTGCTGAGAGAGAAAGCAGTATCCTTTTATTTCTCAAGCACGTGCACGGGTTTGGTAAGGTCAGAAGAAAAGACACATATACAGTCATTGTTTCACCAGCTTATAAGGGATAGTTGTTTATAACATTCCAGTTGATCATCCTTCCTTTAAGGTTATCTGCTTCTGCCCGGTGTCTGGGATCAAGACAAAACTCATGATGTTTCCTCTAGACTTTGACACCTGTTGCTGGTTACAAGTCAATGTTTTCGCTAGTGTTGCTTCTTTGGGAAAAGAACAAGTAGTATGTTTCAAATCAATTTATATTTCAAACAGCTATATCAGCTATATATACATTCTACAGCTTGATGCCATTGTGTAAATTAGCTTTAGATAGGTTCTTATCTCAGCTATTATTGTTTTTGAGTATATGATTTCTGATAAACATTGAAAACAATATTGTTTGTAATAACAGCACTTACATAAAATAATATGCACAGTGGTTTGCACTGGGTTGCATTGATTTTTATGGCAAGTCTTCATTTTTTGTCTATAATAACAATATAGGCTTAAGAAGTATAAAGTGCTTAAAATAATTAAAACAAAGGACACTTCAGATAACAGTACCTATTACATTTTTATTCTTTCCCCATATAGGAAGTCACGGGCTTGGATCTGTACTGAATCACCCATCAGTAAATGGAAGATCGATGAAAGAGTGAATCAGTTTCTCTCTTTTGATATTTTTTTTCAACGCGTCAATTTTCAATATTTTTCACTGCTGTGAATCGCGATGAGTCGAATCAGGTGATCGACAAATGCATATCACCCCCCCCCCCCCCCACACACACACACACACACACACACACACACACACACACACACACAAACAACAAAGTACATGTAACACTGTTACTGTTACTAACAGTAAAGCATTATATTTTTCTTTTCTCAGAACTCAACTCATCATGTGCCGACATGATGTGTACGAGGAGCGCACGTGCCGACGGGAGGAAAGCTCTGTAAATCACGTCACCGGACTTCGCATAACGAACGGCTGTGACACTGAACTCCAGGGCTCCGCCCAACTCCCGAGTTTCACACGCACGGTAAGTGAAAGAAGGCGGGGCTGGATGGGTGTCAATCAATTTTTCTTTTAAACTCCATTTAGTACGACCCCCCCCCCCCACACACACACACACACACACACACACACACACACACACACACCCCCCCCACTTCGATCGGCACCAGAGATCGACGCGCCCCTGGATCGACACAACCCCCCGCCCCTCACAGGATCAGACTGCGAAGAGGCACCCTCGCAATGGCCCACACCCTCCACAAGAGGTCGCTCTTCGCACTCTAATCAGACACCGGAATGCAAGCGGCGTTTGCTGCTGAGACGAGTGTGTGCGCGTGCGGTGCAGCGCGCGCGCGTGTGTGTGTGTGCGTGTGTGTGTGTGTGTATGTGTGTGAGTGCATGTGTGTGTGTGTGTGTGTTTCTGGGAGCGGAGTGGAGTAGGAGAGCTGCCGTCTCCTTGGCTGTGCGCACCGCACCGCACCGCGCCGATCCGGACCCGGACCCTTTTCCTCGCCCCGATTCGGCGGATACTCCCCACCCCCCTCCCCCCCACCACCAGCACCACCACCACCACACACCCGTCGCTCTTCATCATCCAGCATCCATCGAATGGTCCATATTCCTGGATCTCCAGTCGGGCATGAGAGCGCATCTTCTTCCCCACGTCTGAATCAGCGAGAGCAAAGCGCCGGGCAGTGCCAGCGGAGGAGAGCCTCGTTTCCTCAGGACAGTGTTTGGTGAGTGCGATGGATGTGATCCCTCATCCCAGCTGCTCTTCATCATCCTCCCCGCACGGACACCGCTGCATGATGATGCTGAGCGCGACGCGATCGGCACCCTCTCCTTGACGACGGCGCGCCTCGCATCCTCGCATCCTCCCGCTGTTGCTAAACAGCGTCTCTCCTCTAAATGGCTGCATCCGCCACTAAATCCGTCGCCTCGCATTCATAACGCATTCATATTTAGCCGAACGTCCCGTATGATTTTAACTCCCTGCGTAAACGGGCTTCCTTCTTTGCTGTTGCATTTGCTTACCGTAGCCTCGTGCCCAGTGACCTAAATTTCGATTTTTAACCCTTCATTTTTTTTTTTTTTTTTTTTTTTTTTTTTATTATTTTTTTTTAAACGTGGATCTCTCACGTATGAAAGACTCGAGTGGTTGCACTTAAAACCCCCTTCTATGAATAATAGGAGGTTCCTTTGCTGAGAGGCTTCATAAATGCTGTGTGTTTTACTGGCACAGTTAATGGCCGAGAATGAAAAAAGCATCACTGTTTCCCCTCTTGGTTCTCCTGTAATGTGTTTGAATCGCAGGCAGGTTTATCACTGAGCCACAGCGTCATTTATCACAAGGCGGGCATATGGGACTTTTATTTGCACCACATTTCAAAGTGCACTTCACAGCTTATACATTTATACTGTCAAAGCAGTTTTTTAAGCACCAAGCCTAATTTAATTGAGGTAGTTTTATTGCCTGTTTCTCTTGCAGTGTGTGGTACAGTGCACGGTACAGGGACTACATTATGCACGATATATGTTAAAATTATGTAATAACAGTACTTCTGTGTCACACCTTTTCCAATGTGTGGATGGAGAGAATTGTGTAGCTTTGACTCAGTGGAATTTGCTGGTTATGTATGTACAGTATTCAGGTGAACTGGTAGCTCATATTCATAAATGAGATCCATGCACAAATGCAGCGCGGTATTCATAAGGCATTAATGGTGTTTGTCTGAAAATGATCACATGTCGTTTTTGTGTGCGGGGAAAATGAGGGTGTTGAACTGGTCAATGTGCTTTCAGACCTTCAGCATATTCATCAGTATTCATAAGTAACAGAAGATTTAAGTTCCTTCTGCCCAGGTTCTCTGCTGTATGTTTGTTCACCTTTTATTGTTTATTTTATTAACATTGTAGAATGCTCCTGTTAAAGATTGATGAGGAGAAAAATGAGATTTTTGTAACTTGCAAAAAACAGTCTTCTTTTTTCATGGGGATAAGTGATATGTTGTCTTTGAGAATTTTTTCCCTTTCATGGTCTTGTACGATGCATGTAGCGTATATGGTACTGTCAGTTTCATGGCTGTAGTTTGTTCTCAGGAGTCTTCTCAATATCTGCAGTAGTTAGAATGAAACATCAGAAGTATGAGCCTGTTTTTTCTAAGTTTTCTCTCTCTCTCTCTCTCTCTCTCTCTGTGGGTTCAGTAAGATTGATTGATTAGTTTAAGCTCTTGACAGATGGCTCACGAACCCCAAATGAAGAACTGCAAAAAACAAGCACTGAAAAGCCGAAAAAAGATAGCTAGCTAATTTAAAGTATCTCAGCTACCTAGCTAGCTAATTGGCCAAACTCGGTAAACCTGATTTATGTGCGCCGTAAATATTATAACAATAATATAACCTTTAAATTAAAAATAAAAAACTATCTTTTTGCAGCCAGATGTTTTGCTCTAATTTATTGTTTATGGACTAAAACTGTGCAGAAGCCTGAGAAGTTTTCCCGAGCTTTGGTATCAAATAATGCACTGTATTGGGAAAACAAGGATAAACGTGGTTGATCGGCGTGAATGAAAGATCAATTTGATGTACTGTAAGTCATGCATTTAGAGGCTCTGTCAAATCTGCTGTAATTATTTCATTCTTCTGGTGAAAGACTGATATACAGTATTTAGCTGGAGAACCAATAGCTCCATTAGCCTCTCTTGCTGTGTGGCCTACTTACGCCAAAAACTTAAAATGATACCCATTTCCTCACCGCTTGACACTTGGCATTATAAAGATGGATAAGGGTAATGGAGCTGTGATAGACTTATGCCTCATCCAAGGGTGTGCTTGTGCGTCAAGCATTCTGGTGCCGTAGAAACTGGGATAAGCTGGAGGACCACAGTGTTATCCCTGCTCACTCCTGACTGACACATTTCTGAGGAGTTTATACAGCTTACATCAACTCCTTCTGAGCATTACAGCATTTACTGATGAGCAGTCATTCTAGTAAGTCTACCTTATATGCAAATATGTACATACACGTATTGCTCAGTAAATCACCATATTTTAAAGAATTTACACTTTTGATGCATCTCTGCAGCACTGATGAAGTAAAAGTCTAACCTTAACTCACAAGGAGTAAATGTACTTGAGTCATTTTTTAACAAGTGATCCTTGCTGATGTGTGATATTTAGTGGAATAGGTATCAGTGTCTCAGGCCTATAATTATAAAATCAAATTACCTGGCAGCCAGATGAATGTATCCTCTGTTGGATGGAGGGCATTTTAAATCTGGAATTAGTGGGATAAGCTATTGATCAGAGTGGTTACTGGCAGGTGTTGACACGCTGAGCGCTTGTAGCAAGTCCAGGATCACGTCTCGGAATGAGCTCATCGTCAGAATGATGCGGAATGATGCTCTTTTTGGCTGAAGTAAGGGCTTCTATTAAAAGGCATGTGCCTGTCTCAGGAAAGACATGTTTGGCAACACACAGAGGCACATGAGATGGAGACTAGGTGGCAACTTTTCACACACGCACAAACTGGCGGGGATCGCAGCCAGTGATGTCATTAACACTCCTACATGTATCTGGAAGGGATTTCTGCAAATTCATATCTCATTGCACTGTACAGAAGTATGCTTTCTAAACTGCAGACAGCACCCCAAAATTACATTTTTCATACATTCTGTTGACAAAAATGGATATTATCATTAAGCTATATGTGATAGCTAAATAATAATACATAATGTGGATCATGACATAAATTAGATCCTGATTGTTTTGCACAGAATAATTATGAGGCAGCTTTCATAAAATCCCTACATGCTGACTCTGAGTAGAGAAAGGACTAGGGATATTAAGACATTGAACTGTCGTGTAACATGACTACTTTACTATTAATTGCTCCCCATGTTGAGGTCTGATTCTGGTAGGGGCTCTTCACCCTTATTGTGGCAGATTATCCATTCTATGGGGCAAAGACTCACTTGGGACACAGTGACACTTTGCAAGGCTGGCACATCACCCTCACAACCATCTCCCCCCCCCCAAGAGCCCTGCAGATGAATGTCTGGGGGGTGGGTCCAAGGCATTCCAGCAAGGCCTCCAATGTGAGTCTCACTGTCAGTTTTGACACACTCATTGCTGTTCCTTGTCTGAGCAGCTTCCACTTCTACCCTTAATTGAGGAAGAAGGCAATCTCTTGACCTGTGTTTGCATCCTGGCTCCAAGGTAGAAGATGCTTGGGAGAAGGTGTTGGAAGAAGTAATGCGCTGATCAAACGCTGAGTAAAAGGGAAGTTGCTTGAGCTAATGAGATGTTGACGTTGAGATCTTGTTTGGTTGCTGAAGAGGCTATTGTAAGGTAGGGTGCATTTCTCATTGTAATGGGGCAAGATTCGCATAAAAGGAGAACTAAATCAACACAACTTTCTGGTCTAGCATGTATGGTTGCATTAGCAGCGGTCAAGATTCCACTTGTTTTCATGTATTGCAAAGCAGTGTGGAAGATCAGTATCTTTGCATTAATCTTGTGTGAACTCAAAAGGCTCATTAAGCTAACTGCAAATGCTTCCCCCGACTGCATATGTGAGTAATAATTTACATGAAATTCTCCATTTTGAACTCTGGAACTCTTTTTCTACCATAAATAACTATGAATTATGTAAATTTATGCACAGCATAAGTCGTTTTTCGGTTTATGGGCAGCGTGAAATATGAAGACTTTTGGGTATATTTATGGTTACTTCCTCACTTTAAGTCAAACATGTAACACGCCCATTTCTCTAATACCAAGAAAGAGGCAGCGTTTTCTAACTGAAGTAGCTCCTTTGTTAATTCTTAGTTTTCACTTAAAAATCCCCAGTTCCCTCTTAGAGTCCCAGTCCTGCTCCAGGTGGGCGTCTCTCTTCACAGGTGCTCCAGGTTTCTTTGAAATGAACAAACAACCTCAGCACTTCACATAAGTGCTAAATTAGTTCAATTATGGGTATGATTGCTTTGATCGGGTGCTTAAGTGTTCAGTTACAAAGAAACCCGTGCATAAAGTGCTCCTCCAGGACCAGGATGGGGGACACGGTGCACTGTGTAAACTGCCATGGAACTATCAGCAGTTCAGAGATTAGCAGACGGATTTCACGTCTGCTTCTCGCTATCCCCCTCTCCACCCCCAAACAACTCCTCCCCTGTTGATGGTATATAATGGGCACGAGTCCAGGTTGTCAAAGCATGCAGATCGTTGTACAAAAAATCACAACATGCTGTGCCACGCTGTAATTATCATTAATTATTTAAAAGGTGCATTTTACCAAATGGCCTACAGCAGAACTGCTGGTGCGTATTTAATACTAACTGTACATCTCCAGTCGCCTCTTGGTTTGTACCTGTCATTGCTTATGCTGTGGAGGTTAATAATGGGTTTGGCTATCAGGGTCTCTAAAGGCTAATTGGCCATCAAAGGAAGCCAGGCTCTTAAAAGCCTCGGCGATCATCATTTCTCCGTACATGAATAATTCATCTCAGTCTGCTTTTGATGAGGGGCTTTGCTACGAACACATTTTGGACACATCTCTTTCCTAGTCTGTTTTGAATTGCTGGATTTCGCTTTTGTAGAGGTTCCTTTTTGTACTTTTTAAACTCATGAAGCGATGACTTTGAGCGCAGTTCTATCACAAAAATAGCAAATGACCGTCCAACCTGCTGAAACAGCTGTGGCCCAAAATCAAAATTCCTTCTTCTTAAATTCAATGTTTGTATGAGAGTCTGATCTTTCAGGCAGAATCAAGGAATTTTCAGTCGGGTTTTTGAAGTGCTTCCTTTTTTTTGAAGATTTTGCAGACTGCACACTTGGCAGGACTATCTGTGTCTTACAGACCTTGACATTAATGAGAAATTTGCAAAACCAAGATATTGCTGCATTTTCAAGCCTACTGGCCCTTGCATGAGTTGCAATGACCCTATGACGTGTGCGTGGGAGAAATGGAGAGAAAAAACTGACAGCGGATCAGGGCTCTCTACGGGATACATGATGTGCATGCCTAATACAGTGCGTAGTTTGTTAAATATTGCGCTAGTCCTGCTTTTGCTGCAGTTGCGAAGCTGAACTTGCAAAGTCTTGTCTTCTGTTCCCCTGCCCATACACCCTGCTATCTGTCTGAGCCTTGAGTAAGTCCCCAGCCCCGGGGTAGAGATGCAACATATGCTTGCAAGGTTTTGAAATAAATGTGCTATCCACTATTTCCAGTGATTTTGGTACCCGTAAAATTCTCTGGATGATGCATTATTTATTTATTTAAATTCCTTTAAGTTTATTTCAATTTAGTATTGTTTGCTAAATATTTCAGTTAATTATAATTGACAATTTAAAATATACATTTGTTCAGGTCTACTAAAGAAGTTAAGAAGCAAAGTGTTAATAATATCTCTTTGTGATAAAATAAATGAAACATTCATCCATTGTCAACAACTGCTTGTTCCATGTGGGGTTGCGGCCAGCTGGCGCCTTACCCGGCAACACAGGGCGCAAGGCCAAAGGAAGAGGGGACACACCCAGGATGGGACGCCAGTCTGTCGCAAGGCATCCCAAGCAGGGCTCGAACCCCAGACCCACCACACAGCGAGCACCAGCTGAACCCGCCATGCCATCACGCCCGCTTTAATGAAACATGCAATGCTCAAAACACAAAGATTTTTAATATAGAAGCATCCTGTCTTCAAAGTGTCACAAGTGGAACATGGTTTTCAATGGTCTGTTGTGATTGTACAAGGGTTGTAAGAAAAAAATCCAGCTAGATCACTGGCAAAGCTGGGAGATGTTTGGGTCAAACACTCATCAGTGGGGGATCTCCTTGTGTCAAAGACTCCAAAGGGATGTAGGCAATGATTCATTGGTCTGTAGCAGCTGGATGAGAGCAACTTTTCCAGTTTCACATGCACAGGCTACAGTGGGAGTAAAGGCTCTTTCATACTGGGAGAGAGTTGAGGTTTCCAAGGATGAAGGTAGAAGGGATGTGAGGTTAGTAACAGTTTAGGGATAAAAATCTAAATATGGAAGGAGAACAATATATTTGGAAATATGTTTACCTGAGAGCTGATGTGCAGTTATTATTTCATGTACTTATCTGGATGTGATATTTGTCTATATCAGTGTTACTACAGTGTCCCATGTCCGTCTTTCACCGCTTTGTGTCTTTTTAGTGCTTTTGCCTCAAGCAATATTCTACTTATTATAAATAAATAACATAAACAAGGGTACTACAGTAGGGCTCCATCCAGCAGTTCCCAGCCTACGAGTGCACGTCCTTAAACTGTAGTTCACCTACAGCACATATCCCATTTTAGATACTGTATATG
The DNA here is from genome assembly GCF_900964775.1 of Scleropages formosus. Taxonomy (NCBI): domain Eukaryota; kingdom Metazoa; phylum Chordata; class Actinopteri; order Osteoglossiformes; family Osteoglossidae; genus Scleropages; species Scleropages formosus. The sequence continues at coordinate 21,961,404 of NC_041814.1, forward strand.
TGATCCAAAGGATGGACATACTGGCGCAGAAAATCTGGGATACCATATAGTTTTACATAAATTAAAAGCAAGTTTTAAATAATCAATTTCTCTGTACAATTTGCATGTATATGTTCACACAGAAGCAGGACCTAAACTAGATTATGTAACTTGTTTCAGGTGCATATACAGGTGTATATGAGGGATATTTAAAGGAGAGTCACAGTTTACCATAATAAAAAATCCAAAAGCAGAGTAATGTTACATTATACAAAAGGAGTGTTAATTGTTTTGACTATCTGGCACTTCTGAAAGACAGATTTTGCAATTAATAATCATCTGTCATCACTCTGGGCCTAAACACTGAGTGCTGGGACATTGCAAACTAAATCATTAAGGCGAACAAACAGTTTGCTGTGTTAATCAAAAATAAAGCTTCGAGCTAGAGAAGAAGAAATGAGTGCAAGAAGAAATGATTTTGTTCTTTTCAATAGGGAAAACGGTACCTTTGTGGTTCGGGGTGAACAGCATCAAATGTGTGTTAGAGTCTACATGCTTCAATTTTGTAGTATTTAAAAGAAAAACAAAAATAAAATAAATAAATAAATAAAATAAATGTTTTAACACTTCATCATTCAGGTCCCTTAGGGAATTGAAAGGATGGGGTAAAGAGGGATGTGCTATCATTACAGCTCGTAGCAGTTAAATATATAGTAGTTTTAATTATCTATACATTGAAAGCTTCCATGGAGGAGGCATGCCAATAGCCCCTTTAATAATGCAGACCTTAAATTCATTTATTATACTTATTCATTCCAGTACCTTTTACCCGCAGCCAGAGTGATTAGTTAAAATGGAGCAAGCTCAATCTCAGCGTAAGTGTAGTTCAGTAACCATGTGCTCTGGCTCTTTCACCACAAGGACCTCAATTCCTCCAAGAAGCCAAGGGGACGTTTTAGTGTTTCTCAGGTGTCCAGTTTCTCCTCTCCGGATCAGTTTTGCTAGATTCTACACACGCTTTCCATAGGTCCACAGCAATTAGTCCTCCCGCTGCTTCTTGATAGGCTGGGGCTCAAAGACCGGGGTCATGTCATACCACGGCTGCTGTAGGAAACATTGCTCAGCATTGCTCCCGGAGTCTTTGCAGTTGTGCTAAACAAAGGCCTTTCAAAGATGAAATATGAGAAGTTGCGCTCAGATATCGGGCTATTTATGGACCATACAGAACCTGTGCATTTGCATTGTGACTTGAGAAAATGTTTCTACTTGACTTTACAATAGCTCAATGAAGTCAATAGTGTCACTCTGTTCTCTGCGGAGACAATGGATAATTAACCTGCTATGCGTTGTAATCTTTATAATGAAAATGAGAAACAGTTTTTGACAGCAGTATAACATTAAGGATCTAGTCTTTATCTTTCCTTTGTTTTATGCGGCATCTATTTATGGAGTGCGAGTCACTGCACTTCACAGTCCTGTTTGCAAATGATTAATTAAGTCCAGAATAGGAAAAATAGTGGCTCTTTCTTGGTACGTTCTCGACTTCCTTGCGGGGGATGATTCTGCACGGTTGACACAATGAGGGATTAGGCCTAATCTATTTAGTCATTCCAACGTATGTCTGTCTATCCATGTGAATATGGGAAATTTTTATTTTTCTTACAAAAAAAGAAAATCTGAAGCTGTTGACTTACCGTACTTAGCCTTTCTGGATTTCGGGAGAATGGGCTTTAGGGTTAATTTATATTTTTCATTCTAGAAACAAACAGTTCCCTGTGATATACACTGACCAGTTTTAGATGTGGTCTGAGTTATATTTGAGTTAAATTTACAGCGCAGCTGCTATATCATATTAACTGAACTGTCGACACTGCTGTGTATTCTTGAAACATTTTCAAGAAACAGCAGTTTGATTTTTATTTGTATCCTCGTGTCTCTTTGAAATGATTACTGCTTTCTTAAACTTAATTGTGGTCAATTATTAAGCAATTACATCATGAAATTGCAATTTATCATGAATTATTAATCAGTTATTAATTTACTTATTTCAATAGCTCCCAGCTACTGAACAATTAAGTAGATGATTGATTAGTTTTAATTAAACTGAATGTTATCTATTTTCTCTAGTACAAATGAATAAAGTACTTGGACCTATAATTACATAAAATTATTATTATATAATAACAAAAGTATATGTACAATGTTCACAAAGACATGGAATGACTGTTCATGAACACAAATTTGATTTAAAAATATGTAGGTATATTTAGAAGCGAGACATGTAATGTGAAATGTCTAAATTCCAAAAAGCTGTTAGATGACACTGTTTACTAAGATTATAAGACTACAGTATAATGGAATTAACTTGAATGATGAGCATTCCTTTTCTTACTTGAAGGTACAGCTGATGTGCTGAAGAAGGGACATTGCTGACTGTGTATTGTGGATAACAATGCTTTGGTTAAGAACATATTTCAGGTCTAAGGAGGCCCATTGCTATAGAACCCTTGAGTGAGGTACTTCATCCTGAATTGCTCTGTTAAGATACCCAGCTATGCAAGCTGGTGAAGATGCAAGCTGCTTTGGGTAAAAGTGTGAGCTAGGCAAATAAATAAAAGTAGTTTTCAATGACAGTTCTTGAATATTATATATGTGTGATTTTGATGTCGATGTGAGTTTTGGGTGACATGTACGGTTCAGTTCTCATAGAAGTTATTCTCAAATTTAAAAACAAGGGTGTTACAAACTATTTTCAGTTGTATCCAAAGAATAAAAGCTACTATTGTGCTTAATAATATAATATAAAAATTACTAATTTGTGACAAGAATTGTAGCATTAACTCTTTGTGTAGCACTACTTTTGGTTGTAAATAATCCAAAGAGTTTAAATCTCTTCTCAACTACCTTAAGAGCAAAATATATTATTCATTATGTAGTGTGCTATTTTTAGATCTTAGCTCCAGTTATTTCATATGAATCCCAAAACGGCATGAAGCCTGGTGTCAGGGCTGCCACACAATTACCACCCTGAGTGACAGCTCAATTTTATCCCATGGAAATTAGGTGGCACTGAGTAAGCTCACTGAAAGCAGATTTAGGAGGGTCTGAGGTTCAAAAAAATAGGAAACCATGCAAAAAGAATACTCCGCATGTAGGATTTTAAAATGAAGTAGTTTTCCTTTTTTTTTGAAATAAAACTGGGTTTGGGGTGGTACAGACTACAGTGTTCTCCCTGAGCTCTGAGCCTGGCAACTTCAATGTCATTTACTTGCCTAAAGCAGGAGTGATAGGAAAGAGCAGCTTTTCGGCAAACTGCAGAGGTGACTTGTCGTCCATGCTGTGGTTTCTCAGCCTTACGTCCGACCAGTAGGGGGTGGCTCTTCAAAGCACAAGTCATTGCAGAAACATCAGTAACTTAGCAACATGCATACAATTTTGCGGGAGTATAATTTACATTTATTCATTTAGCTGACGCTTTTCTCCAAAGCTACTTACAATGTTAAGGTTACACTTATTACAAGCTATTACAGTTATTTACGCATTCGTACAGCTGGGTAATTTTAGTGGAGCAATTTAGGGTAAGTACCTGCCTCAAGGGTTCTACAGCAACAGGTGGGGATCAAACCTGCGACCTTTAGATCCAGAGGCAGCAGCAGCTCTAAGTACTACACTATCAGCTGTCCCACTATGCGACCAGCTGCCCCCTAATGGGGCAACTCATAATGTAGTGGTTAGAGCTGCTGCCTTTGGACCCAAGGGTTACGGGTTTAAGTCTCACCTCCAGCTGTCGTACCCTTGAGCAAAGTACTCGCCATAAATTGCTCCAGTAAAAATTACCCAGCTGTATAAATGGGTAAATAGAAACACCTAAGCAAAAAGACCCAGTATTGCATTTTTATCCTTGAAATCATTCTATTTTGCTCTATATCTCATAATACATCTTTATTATCGTTCTGTTATTCCACATTTGTAGACCACTATATATTTTTATTTTACCACTATATTTTTTTATCTTACTTTATTTATTTTTTCCTATTTTTATCATTATATATTCTTCATTTTTCTATAGTATCTTTCTAATTTCTACTGTATTTGTATTGCCTTATTTATTGTATCTATACTATTAGTTTGTATTACGGACAGTCAGAAAAGCATTTCACTGCACGTCGTACTAAGTATGGTTGTGTATGTGCCAAATAAAACTTGAATCTGAACTTCTAAATTGCTTTGGAAAAACGAATCAGCGAAATGAATAAATGTATAATTATCTTCAGGAGGCACAGCCACTGATTTTTGTCCACTATAGAAGGCGTGTTTTTTTAAGTGCATCACCCAAACTGTACATGCTACAGTGCTGTGCCCTAACACACCTTATAGTGGACGTTCTCTGTTTTTAAATTACTTCACATAATTAGGTGTGGGGATTGGACAACTCTAGAAATATATGAAAAGTTTTCTTTTTTTGCCGTCTGTCATGAAGATATTGGTGCACCAGCAGCTTTTCTCTCCTTGAGCTCGGAGTCAGAAGCGGAAACCCTCCATAAAACAACAATCTGTGATCGTGTACTTATCGCATGGGGACAGCCGGTAGTGTAGTGATTACAGCTACTTTGTTTGGACACAAAGGTTGCAGGTTTAATTCCCACCAGTGGCCTAACCCTAACCCTAAAAAAAAAATTGCACCAGTAAAATAATCCACCTGTGTAAATAATTGTAAGTGACTTTGGAAAAAAAAAAAAATCATCAAATAAATGTGCGGCAACGTCTTATTACTAATTGTCACAAAGAAAAGAAATTTGTTCAGAAGTCTTGTTTGTGCCACAGCATTCAAAATGATAAAGGATTTATCAATACTGATGTTTTAAGATAATCCTCAGCTACCCATTGCTCATTTAGAAGAGACAGTCCTTTGGCACAATTGCAGCTGTTAATAACTGTCAGACGTGGCAGAGCGACACGTCAACCGACGTGTTGCGTGTTCATCTTCACAGAGATTCTTGCATTGTGCGTTGCTGCCATACAAAGTCACAAGGAGTGCAAAGTGCTGGAAATCTCCTGGGGGGGAACAGGGCCTGTGGGGGCTGTATAGCCCCACCCGGTGACGGTGGCAACTCCGCATCAACGCGAACGCAGGGAAAGGGGAAGCACGGTGGCTGATGAGGGACATTAGTCACAAAGTGGAATTTTTCTACTGTGGTTTTAATATTAATCAATTCTTCTGGTTTAATCATAATATTATTAGCCAGTTTTTGATTGATTAATAAAATATAATAAATATATTGTATTTATATTAATGTATTTTCCGGAAGACCCAAAACTGAAAATTAGCAGTTATTAACAGATGGTAAAACAACAACTATTTGCTGTTGGGTGGTGAGATCAAAACTCTGCATATATACAGTATACAAGACTGCTAAGAGTGAACTTGGTCACCCTTGTTTTACAGTAAATTGCCTTTGAAATGGCTTAACTAGTGACACAGAGAGATTTGTCATTCCAGTTCCTTGGAAATGCTTGTTTTTTTTTTTTTTTTTTTTTTTTTTTAAACTCATCGACATTGATTTACGTTGTTTGAAAGGCTCAGCAGGGTTGAGGTTTCAGAATGAGCTTAAGGCAACCTCTTCCTCTCTGCAAGAACCACATCTTAAGGGAAAGTTGTAACTAACAGGGTATTTAGGCATGACACAGATAGTTTTGTATCTGATACAGTAGGAAGAGGAAACTGGGGAAGCACTAATGAGAAGTGATTTTGGAGGGACCTGGTGGTGAATTTCTGCACTTAGGATATGCAATAAAAGGACATGTACAGGTCTTATATTTCGAACTGCATTATACTATTATTGTGTTGCTTATCTGAAGTGTTTGTCCAAAGGAACTTAAATTATTCGGACCATTTACAAAGCTGGGTTTTTTTACCTGAACAACTGAGTGTAAGAACCTCACTCAAGGTTACTACAGCAGTTATAGGGAAAAGGACATGAAATGGCAACCTTCATTTTACGAGTCCACCTTTTTAACTGCGACACTTTACTAATAGTGAGAGCACAAAGTCTAGTTTTTAATTGCGATAATTCCAGTTCTGCTGTGGAAATTGTCATTTTCCCCCCAAGCAGGTACTTAACATAAATGCACTTAACCCAACTTTATGAAGTAGAGTTAATATGAATAAAGAGTAACCTTTTAAACGGTTTCAAAGCTCTTTAAGTTTTGCATACTTAGAAAACATTGAAGTGTCTTTCGATATGCTTTATCCATATAATTAATTGACTGCAGCTGGTACTCTAATCATATGGATTAATATGTTGATTAATTTGTTCTCTCTTGACCGTCTGTATGACACAGTTGAGGATGATCACTCCTTGAGCTTCACTGCAGTAAATTAGCAAGACATGACAACATGCTGAACACAATTTAATAAAATCATCGGAGAGCAGCCGTTTCGGCCTTGAAAACCAAGGTGTATTTAAATCGTGCCGCAGGATCAGGTCCATAAAAAGGAGGGAAAAAAAAAGATAATGAGAAGCGTGGTTGTTTGATCACAGCAAGGCTCATATAATTACTCTTTATCGTTTGTGTCACGCCCAGACATCCTTTGAGGAAGTTAGTCCAGAAGCCCTTTAATTGCTTCAAGCTTGGGACACTGTGGTCCGCGCACTGCGACTTTTGTGCCGGGAGACATGTCTTTATGAACAGAACTTGCACAATGCGGGCCTCGATTAACCTGGAGGCAGCACAGACCAGCGGCTGTGAATAGATTCTGTCAGAGCGCATTTCAAACTTTTTTTGTTAAATAAAGGAATTAAGCAAATGCGGAAGAATAAACGCTGAGACCTTCGCGCTTTAAGTAAATTGTTCCGTGAGATTAGGGAAGCATGAGGAGAGCTCAGCACTCTCCGCAATTCTTTTTGCATCGCGCCAATAACTGTCCAATAAAATTCTCATCCGTATAAAAGGTGGAGGGAGTGTCATTATTTTTATTCTTGCCATGGAAGGTAATTGCCGTCATAGCGGAACTGTTTTGTTATCGCTGAAGTTGTCCATAGAAAGAGAACTTGTCCATTTCTGTCTCTTTTTGTCTAAGCAGGCTGTGCACATATGGCGATAAGATAGAGAGGGGGAGCAAACAATCGAGGCGCATTCCTCCATTCTGACACATCTTTTCAGGTCCTGAAGGAACAGAGTGACCTTGGAGATAATGCAGGACCTCATCCAAGTTTACCACAGCTCAGGACAAATAGATTATATTCCTTAAAGTCCGCGTGGAATATCCGAGTGGTAACCCTATACACAAAGAAGTCAGGAATGACTGTGCGGCACACGGTGCCATTCAGTGGATTTCTATACACGACGGTGTACTCTGCTTTATTCGCCTTCCCCAATCTTTATATTCATGTCCGGTATGACTGTTAGCTGTTAATCACAAAACTCGTTCTAAACCTCTGCCACCAGCCAATCGAGTGAAGGTACACCCTTAAGTGCATTTAGGATTCTTCTGTGACACAATACATGGTAGAAGGTGTAAAAACAAAATATTCATATAGGTCCCCTGTTCATCATCACATCATCTATACCAAGGAGGCGATGAAGCGGGACTGCTGACCTTACCTTGTAAAACAACAGTGTTATCAGGAAAAAGTCACCTGCTGACAGAAAAAGAGCTACCATCTTATCTAGGCGTCACATACGCACAGTGCCCACACATACATACATAAGACGGTTCACATGGAGGCACTCTGGATGCGCTGAGGCTCTTACTTCACTGTAAAGTGACAAATGGATGTCAGAATGAGGAACGTCTCTAGCGAGTGGTGTGGGGAGTGGATGCTCTTCTCTTCTCCTTGCAAAGAAAAGTTTGGATAGTCAGTGTGACTGGTGGTTTTTACTTAAAGTACCATGTTTGTTCTGTGTATATATATATATACAGTTCTCACGGTCTGATGATTCACCGTGTGATGGCGAGGTGTTGCAAACATTAAAATGTAACCCCTCCACTTCAGCAGGAACAACACTCTTCTATTTGCAATTATTCTACATTTCCTGGGGTCGCTACTCAGTTTTAGAGATGGAGCCCTCTGGAGCATAATAGTGTCCGATTGATTTATAAATTAGATGTCAGAACAACATTGAACCAGTTCATTGTGACCATTTAAACACTATAACAATAGTGAGTGGTCATTTTCCATTATTGACTGCGTGCAATAGGCTCTAATGTTTGGATAATCCGAGACACATATGCGGAGCACACAGAGTATTAATGTCAGAACGGTTTAAAATGTTTTACATTTCTATTGTTTTAGGATATGTTAACTGATAAATACATGAAATTTAGTAGGATTAGAGTATGAGCCAAGCAAATGAAATGTAAATGTGAAAAGTCATTCTGCACAGATGAGTAGCCTCAAAAATAGTGGCTGAACTACAGCAGACTTTCGCAAACAGCAGTCGACTGACTCTCAAGTGTGGTGTCAAATGTGAAAAGCGGCTAAATAGAACATTTTTTTTTTTTCAGTCTCAGCATCAGCGATAGACAGTGAAGTCGCTTCTGACGCCATAAAGAATCAGACAAAAACCCGCGTCACCAGAGACTTTCTTTTTGGTACACGGCGTTCTATCGCGGGAAGCAGAGGTTTTCAAGCGCACTGTGCACACATGGGGTAAGTGGGAATCCAGCGGTGGTTTGATACCACTGTGCCCACATCCCGGGGAATGTAAAACTGGAGCAGTTAAGTGGTGTTCTGGGCTGCTGTTTATACAACGAACTGATAGAATCAATAATAACCAGTAAGAGGCATCAGGGACGTTCAACAGGTGGCATAGTGGTTGGAGATGCTGGCTTACACTCAAACGACCCATGTTAAAATCCCACCTCCTGCTGTGGAACCCTTGATCAAAGTGCTAACCCTGAGTGACTCCAGTAAAAATTATCCAGCTGAATAAATGGGTAAATCACTGTAAGTGGCTTACCATTACGAGTTTCTTTCAAGTGTTAGCAAAATGAATTGTCATTATATTTACTTACTTACTTAGCAGATGCTTTTCTCCAGAGCAACTTCCAATGAACTCTATGTAGTGTTATCAGCCCACACACCTTATTCACCGTAGTGACTTACACTGCTAGATACACTACTTACACTGGCTCACTCAGCCATACATCAGTGGAACACACAGTCTCTCTCACTCACACACTATGAGGGAACCTAAACAGCATGTCTTTGGACTGTGGGAGGAAACCCACACAGACATGGGAAGAACATGCAAACTCCACACAGACTGAGCAGGGATTGAACCCATGTTCTCTTACACCCCCCAGGCACTGTGAGACAGCAGTGCTACTTGCTGTATTATTATCATGGTTTGTGTGACAGTATGCTAATGATACCTTTACTCTTTTTACTGATGCTTTTCTCCAAAGTACCTTACAATATTACAGTTACAATTGCTTACCCATTTATACAGCTGAGCAATTTTTTTTTTTTTTTTTTTTTAAACCAGAGCAATTGAGGGTAAGTCCCTTGTTCAAGGGTACTACAGCCAGAGGTGAGGCTCAAACCGGCAACCTTTGGGTCCAAAGACAGTAGCGCTAATCACTACACTACCAGCTGTCCCTCTTACTTAGAGGACTAAACAAACCAGCAAAAAAGCTGTGTGGTTACCAAGGGAATTCAGTTGGATTAGTCACTCAGTTTCCTACTACTGTAAACTGCTATTGCTTTGAGAAGGAACTCTTACAAGAAACACAGTGCAGGGTACACTAAGTTATTTACACTTACACTAATTTATACTTATTTGTGTGAGTGGCACTTCTGTTCAAAGCAAGTGACAATGTTAAGTTTGCATAGCAACAACTAAGTAATTTTTATTATAACAATTTAGGGTAAGTAGCTTCAGCAAGGGTACTATAGCGAGAGCTGGATTTGAACAGCTGAACAGCTGTAACTGATATGCCAGCTGATGCTAATTGAGTTGTCAAAGCAGGACAAATTATTAGAAATCAATAATTTTATGGCAATCAGGTTTACCTTGATAATCTCTTTAGGCTGTTAGTTTTTTCTGTGCATGACTCACATGTCATACCACACACACATGGCCCAGAGCCCACCGCAGCCACCCCTCATCTGGCCAATGAACATGAACCACAGCAGGATACAGGCTTCCCAGGCGACTTAGATCTCCAGCCTACCAAGTGCCAGTCAAGGCTCGGCGTCCCGCTCGGCGTCCCGCGCCAACATCAAACGGCTCACGCTCGAGCGTGTGACCTACTTTCACAGCTCACCGTCGAACGGATGTTGCAGAGCACACAGCGAGCCTCGAATTAGCTGTCCAAGGAGGGAGCGAGTTCTGTTCTTCTTCAGGCTGCTTCGGCATCGGAGGTGCTTCAAAGACATCTTCCCCACCATATTTAATGTGCTGGAACTTGCACTGGAACAGCTTTGACTTGAGGTTCTTTTTTCCCTTACATGAGTACATTCCACTAGGGACAAAGTCAGGATTTAATGACCAGTGCGACACAGAATAGGTTTTGAATTAATACATTTTTCTTTTTTTAATATACTAGAAAACAGAAATTAGTGGTTAATAATACAGATTTTAAGAGTGGTTCAGAGTTCAAGTGCAAGAAGTGGCTCTCTGTTGTACCATTTACAGAAGCATTTATTGTGAATTGCTCCAGTAATATATATACGTTAATATAAAATGGAAAAAGGTTGTTTTGCCCTCTATGCATTGAAATAATAGTAATAAATCAATACATATCAAGTGAATAGATTGAAAGACATATATTTTATTTTACAGCTGCCAGTAGCCAAATGTGGTAGCGAATTTTGCTTGATATCAGAAGTTCTTCACAATTTCACCTTTGACTTGGAAGAAAATTCTAGATTCCAGGAAACTACCATGACATTTGTCCTTAAATTTGAATAAGAGACTTTTTTTCCCAAACTATTAGCATTAAGCTTTCTTTTGCTATACTTTTTGGTTGCATAAGCAATTATCCAGATTTGCATTTCCTCAAGCTAATGGAAGTACTTCTGCTATCAGTGCATGTCGAACCTTGGCAGCACTGCTGGTGGCAAAAGGCAGAGAAAGACTAAAGGTGAATGGAGGGGGAGAAAGTTATTTTGCATATTTCTTATTCTATTACTGTACTACTGTTATAAGTCATGGCAAAATGGTATATTAGGAAATCATCAAGCATCTATTTTATTAAGTTTTTAAGTTTAATATTTCCTAGATCACATTTGGCCATGTTTTAAAGTTTGCATGTTTTTTCTAAGCAAAAAAACTCAAGACTTGGTTTCTTGCCACTTGAACATAAAGTCTGAGCCACTGGTTTTTCTTCATTTTTTTGTAAATATTCTACATAAATATTTTGAATTTGGGGGAGCGCGGTGGTGCAATGGGTTGGACCGGGTCCTGCTCTCCAGTGGGTCTGGGGTTTGAGTCCCGCTTGGGGTACCTTGCGATGGACTGGCGTCCCGTCCTGGGTGTGTCCCCTCCCCCTCCGGCTTCACGCCCTGAGTTGCCGGGTTTGGCTCCGGTTCCCCGTGACCCTGTATGGGACAAGTGGTTCTGAAAATGTGTGTGTGTGTGTGTGTGTGTGTGTGTGTGTGTGTGTGTGTGTATTTTGAATTTGGGGGCACGGAGGCGCAGCGGGCTTCGTTGGGTCTCACTCTCTGACGGGTCTGGGGTTCAACCCCTGCTTGGGGTGCCTTGCTGGCATCCCGTCCTCGATGTATCCCCTCCAGACTTGCACCCTGTGTTGGTGGGTTAGGCTCCAGCTCGCCACAACCCCACTCGGGACAAGCGGCTTCAGGCAGTGTACGTGTGCGTGCATGCATGTGTATGTGTTTTCAATTTAGTCCATAATAGTACACTAAAATTATGCTTTCTTTCCAAAGTGACAATAGTAGGCAGAGTTTATTAAATGCAATATAGAATATCCCCAGAACAAAGAGATTCCAAAATGAGAAAGAGATGCAAAGAAAGGAATTAAAAGAAAAAGAAGCCCAAAAGTGAGGTGTACTGATTAAAAATTAGATTAGACCTACAAACGTTTGTAATTCTAGTTAGTAAATTTTCAGTTAACAAATTGACAAAAACTGCAGTAAAATTTTACTTTAAATTATTTTTAATTATTTTAACTATTTTTAATTTTTAAAGTATTTTAATTGAGTGCATTTCCAAATCTAAAATCTCACCTCCAGAAAAAAGTTGGAGTCAGTAAATTATACATAACAAAATACTTATATGGTCTTTCACTTGGTGTCTAACATGTTATTTATTGTTTACTGTACTATTATTTTGAGAAGTATGAGTTATTAAACCTTTATTTGTTGTTTTTAAGCTAATAGTCATCCACTTAGAAGTCTGATTCTTTAATTAGTTTAGTAGAGGAACACGGGAAACTTATAGGGACGTAAGCATCTCACGGTTTTAAGTTAATATAAAATACCTGAATGTATTACAAAACCAATGTTGCTGAAAAATAAGAAGTGAAATGTTAAGGAATATAAATTTAATTTTATTTAGGTGGATTGAAATTGGGGGTGTGGTGGCACAGCGGGTTTGGCCAGGTCCCACTCTCTGGTGGGTCTGGGGTTTGAGTCCTGCTTGGGGTGCCTTGTGATGGAGTGGTACCCTGTCCTGGGTGTATTCCCCTGCTCCCTGTGTTGCCGGGTTAAGCTCCGATTCACTGCGACCTCGCTTGGGACGAGTGGTTTCAGCCTGTGTGTGTGTGTGGGTTGAAATCACAGACACACAGTTCTTTATCAAATTAATGTTTTCCAATAAATTACATCCATCAATCACTCTAAATCTTCATATATGCTGGACTTTGAAGGTGGATTTTAATAAGCAGAAAGTCAGTTTGATAATTTGCATTGCAAAACCTTGGATAGATGTTTCGGGAAATAATATTCATAATAAAGAATCGCTTATGTTTGAGAACATTATGACTATTATTATTACTGCACCCTCATCTCATAACTAATGACTTTTTAATGTTTTCATGCAAAATAAATAGATGGAATTGCTGAATGTCTTCAGTAACCTTACTCTTTCATAATCAACAGCTTTGCATTAAAATTTTCTCAAACACTTGATCACCATGTCAGATGTTTTGCAGGTACCTAGTGGATAAAACACACACACACGCACTTTCTGAACTGCTTGCCGCATATGGGGTCGCGGGGAACCGGAGCCTAACCCGGCAACACAGGGCGCAAGGCCAGAGGGGGAGGGGACACACCCAGGACGGGACGCCAGTTCATCGCAAGGCACCCCAAGCAGGACTCGAACCCCAGACCCCCTGGAGAGCAGGACCCGGTCCAATCCACTGTGCCACTGTGCCCCCCTGCATAAAAAACCTGAAACTCAAAAATTAAGATGGATAACTTTTATTAAAATGTAATATGAAAAGTACAATACAGTGATATCAAAGAATGGAATGTAAATTAAGAAAAAACAATCCCAGATCATTACTACATGATACAGAGTAAAGGAAAGAAAAGAGGTATTTCTATACCCTCCCATGTAACATCTACCCTGCTGTAGAACCTCAGGTTCTCATGTTCAGAAGGTCACCTCCTTGACTGCTGATGCAGTGTCAATATCAATTTCCCCTTTAAAACCTGGCCTGTGCTTTAAATATTTCAACATTCTCATGCAAAACAAGAACGTGCTGGTGCGAGATAAAGCGTATCACCTGTAAAAATGGGACAGCACGATCTAATGTTTTGCATACACTCTAATCACCGCTTAGCTTCTTGGGCACTTTATGCATCTAGTTAACTGTGAACTTGAATTGTCACAAATGTTTCCAAATCAAGGGGGTTGTGGTGGTGCAGCAGGTTTGGCCTGTGCCTGCTTGCTGGTGGGTCTGGGGTTCAAGTCCTGCTTGGGGTGCCCTGTGATGGACTGGCATCCTGTCCTAGGTGCATCCCCTCCCCCTCCAGCCTTGCACCCTATGTTGCCAGGTTAGGCTCTGGCTCACCGCGACCCTGCTTCAGAGAAGTGGTGTGTGTGTGTGTGTGTGTGTGTATGTGTATGTCTGTGTTTCCAAAACATGTAGGCACAGTGTTTAAAGCAGCACACATATCAATATTTGAGTATAGTTTACTGAAGATTGCAGACTTTGATAGAAGTTAACAAGACAACAAGGTCATCATGATGATGTGAAAAAGAGAGAATTATTATTGCTATCAGAGTTCAGGTTGGCTTGGGGGGGTGTTGGCTCCCAATATAAGAGCAAAGTTCTATTTGTTTTCCCCTGCCCCCTCTTCGCTTCACATTGCTGTCCCTTGTGTAAATATACTTGCTTATTTATTAACGTAACATTTACCTTATCTCAGTTTCTTCAGTGAATGTATGAATGCAACCATGCTTGTTTTTAAGTAAGCCACATATTATATGGTGCAGTAACTGAATAGAATTTGGTTTGCATGTTAAACCACTTCAACCACTAAACTATCTGCACAAATAAAACAAGTAATAATAATAAAAAAATAATAATAAATAATAATTAAATACACATTACTCATGTTGCTGCTGTTAGTTTGAACAACCTAATGTCTCAGAGCCTGTATATAGATAATAATCTTGTGTTATTTAAACTTGTAAATGGTGCACAAGCAATTTTTGTAAATTAGTTTTGTACCCACATTTGCCTCCATCTTCCCATCTGGGATGGCCAGTCGAATCAAAATAATATCTAAATTAAAGCTTTAATATATAGTCATTTGGCAAAATCTTTTCTTTTAATGACTTCCATGGCTCTTTAAATTACATTCAGATCTGCACCTTAATGTAGCATTTTTCTAGGCTAATACAGAATTTTTATTAAGCAGTTATATTTGCACGATTAATGATTAAATGATTTAACCCTCAGGTATTCATCTTTGAAATTCCAATTTTGCGGCTATCGATGGAATGCCACATGGATATACTTCATTATATTTGAATTCCATAACAAAGGGATTAAAGAGCTTCCAGACTTGTAGTGGAATATGCAGGACAAAATGGGGACAATTACATAGTAAATGTGAAATTAAAATGGGTAGAAAAAGCTATTTTATGTATCTTGGGCCCATAGGATTTGAGAATGGATATTTTTTTCTTTTTACTCTTGTTGGTTGGAATGGAGGGATGTTCCATTCTATGTGGAGTGACACAAAAGGATTCCATCGTACATTTTTTTCACTGGATGCATATTCATTTAGTTTTAGTTTTAATGTTCTCTGTTGTTGGCTGCCCACTTCATCATCACTTCTGTGTCAAGAAGTACATTGCTGTTGATTCTCTTTATTATTATTATTATTGAAAAACCTATTCATTTATTTCACTGCTTACTTTTGTCCTTAGTTACATATAATGTGTCTTGCATATATGTTATGCGTGATGGTACATCATTTTTTAAACTCTAACCTTGGCAATTAAATCTAAGAACAGAATGCTATATAAAAATCAATTGCATTGTAGATGTAAGCTTAATTAATTATTGTCATTATTTTTAAATTGGAATAAAAACAACAACAAAAAAATGTTAGCCAAGATGAGTTAAAGGAATATAGCAGACCCTAACTGCATTTATAATATCAGTGCTTAGAGGCCAGTGCTGTTTTGTTCTCTGCTGGGTTCATAGATAACCCAAATTATGTGAGATTTTTTAATATAAAAAACCCATAAAAGAAAATTGTAAATTTTGTAAATTGTACTTACTTCCTGCAATAAAAATAAATTGTTAATTATTTTTAATGAATTAATTTAAACTAATTTATTAAAAATAAATTAAATTAAAATGAAGGAATAGCTAACCTAACATTGAGAATGTGCTTGAAAGTATTTCTCTTAGGAATTTTATGCCTGATCTCTCCAACAGAGGAGACTAGCCAAGGCTTCTTATGGAGACTGCTAGGTTCTGTACTCTGCCCTCTCCTATACCACTACGTCGGACTTACTGTATGTTAGTACTGGGAACAGGCCGTAAGTCATAGGTCAACCTATATAGTTTGCAAGTGTGGGCTTGTATGTTCAAGCAAATTGAACTCCAAAGTAGCTACTCCACTGGGGACAGCATATGATGAGAATCAGTCCCCCAACTCCCAAATCAAAAGCAGTCAGTGTAACTAGATTATCAAGGCCTTTTTGTGGGGCTTCTGAGATTGCTACTCTGGAATCGGTTTTACTCACTTGAAACATTTTTTGCTTGCTCTAAGACTTTTACAGTGGTTCAGCAGGTAGCACAAGTGCCTCTCGGTGTCTGCATTCTGCAACTGGACGTATATTTGAGTCCCATTCTGGTCTGTACAGACTTGGCATATTCTTCTTGTGTTCAGCTGGGTTTCTTTCAGGTGCTCTTGTTTCCGCCCACAATCCAAAGACGTGTTTCCCATGAATTGGCGACACTGAAGCTTCCTGTAATCTTTGAAGGTGTGCAAGACTGTATGTGTATCTGTGCGTCCTGTGATTGACTGAGCTATGAGTGAGCAGTAATGACCCATTTGATCAAAATCCCCATCAAGGCTCTATAACTTACACCTCTAAATGTTAAAGCTGCTAGTTCATTCGTTAAAGAGGAAAGATCGAAGAACATCTTACCTGTTTCTCAAAACTCCAATTCATAATATCAAGGAGACCCCCCACCAGTTTAAAGGACAGCAATGAATGTTTTTAGGGTGCAAGATACCGAGCAGTATTTGAGACACAATGTTAAAGCTTAGAATGAACAATAGCAAAGTACTGGATAGATTTACCTGCCTTGGAATAGTGCTTACTTTTTTATTCATTAATGAATGTTCTTTATCTTCATTAATATTACTCAGGAGTGCGTAGATTTTAATATTTTGGTATGCTGATCTATATGCAGACAGATGCCATGTGCTCCTTTTTTTCTTAATGACCTTTATTGAAAACCGACTCAGTAATAAGCAAAGATTGTCCTGGGGGTAACAGATAAGCCACACATATCTTTGAAAAATGGTTTTCTGTTTTAAATAATAACCTTATTCAAAGCACCATCGATTACATATTCAGGTCAGATCGCTCTTTGTGCCAAAAAAGCAATTCAACAGATAAATATGCTATCGCAGTACTGCTGAATTCCTTAGAGAATATGAAAGGTGGCTACCTGACATGAAAATTGCCACATTTATCTTTTGCTTACAGCCTAGTGGTTTGATTGATACTTAGCCACTTGGACAAGGTTTCTGACCCCAACAAAAGTGTACATTTAGCAAATGTAAGGGCCGTGTTCCCACACCAATGTTAAGAGAGTGCTACATTATGCCATCCAGTTATTTATTACTTCATGTGAATAGTTAATTGAAAGTTACAACATGCATGAATCCATGTATTGCTTGTTTGATTTCTTTGCTAACTAAAAATGAGCACAGGGCTGTTATGGTGTGCAAGTTTTTTTTTTTTAAAAAATCATCTCACTTTCCAAAAGATCTATGGGAGAAGAAAAGACCTGGCATTTCACACCACAATGTTCTGTTACATACAGATTTCTGAGGCTTTAAAAATGTACATTGTTGACCTTGAATAGGAATACATTCTTAGTGCAAAATAAAACATTCTTACAAGTTGGTCCATTGAATGGTTACAGAAGTGCTGGATTTTTAAAAACAATCAAGAAAAATATTTCTCATAAATTTCTTTTAAAAAGAGCATATGCTGAAAGCTAGCAATGAATTGGTGATCCTTTATTCTTCGGTGTTATTTCATATTCCTCTGCATTTGCAGAGCTAACTGAATTAGAACAAGATGCGTCTCCTGGAAATTATGCTAATGTTAAACTTTTGCAGCATTGACTTTTAGATGATGCCTTTTAAACTTTATACTTTCATAGAATTGCATGACTGACGTGACCCTTCAGATGTTGTGGACATTGTTGACTGTGCTAGCAGCTGAGTAAAACACCTTAACATTTTGGTAATGGATTTTCTTCAGTGTCCTACAGTGCCCCTCCTTTATAAAAAATAATAAAAAAACACATCATGCTACTCTTGAAAGTGCCTTTGAACTGGTCTGAAATATGCTAGAAAAAATTAAATTAGCACATGTTTCATTATCTAGATGTTGAGCAATTACATTCATTCTTTCTTATTTACCTGTTCTAAATAAGATACAACAGTATAAGTCTAGCTGTTACTTTTCAGTTAAATATCATGTCGATTGTGGTACAGGAAAAGCTGGTTACATTTTTTTTAAATTAATTAAATGGTACATTGTAATAAACAGGAAGTCCATATTTCTCTTTTTTAAATACATAAATAAAGGGTTTATAATACATCTTTATAACCCTGGAATTAAAAGATTTCAAAATCACTGAAACAAAAGACACCAAAAAAGCTGAATAGTCTCGTTCATGGTTTAAAGAATGGAACATGTGAGAATGTGGTGGGTAAATTTTTATTCCTTTTCCCCAGAACTGTGAAATAGCAGTAATCACATAATGAAGCTCAATGAATGACTCTTCCTTGAAAAACAAAGAACTACTGAGATTCAAGTAAACGTTAAGAGCGCAGGGCATAACCACAACTTAAACTTTAAAAATAAAACTTCGAAGAGTCCGTAAGAGGGGTGAGAGGGGTCGTCCACAATGCTGTTGGCCTTGCAGATGCAACAGTTTTTGTATATGGAGCCGAAGAGGAACTCCCATGATCTTTTCAGCTGTTCTTACCATAATAAGCTGCTCTTATCCGTAGTACCCTTGAGCAAGGTACTTACCCTAAATTGCTCCAGTAAAAATGACCCAGCTGTATAAATGGGTAAATAATTGTCAGTATCTTAACATTGTAAGTTGCTTTGGAGAAAGGTATCAGCTAAATGTAAAATAGATAACCTGATTTCAACCTTAAGTCTGTCTTTTTAAAGTTCTCATGCTTCAGATTTGCCCACACTTGGTACTTGTTTCCTCCCAACAAGCCTGTCTGAGGGTGGTGTGAACCAGCTCCTACCTGCTGCAGAGTAAAACTGGAAACATCACGAGTGACAGAATTGAGGGTAGGAGATATCTTTATACTCACAGTTTTTAATGTGTAAATGTGGGTGGGTCCTTAATAGTTTAAATACAGCATTGAAATCAGGGAAATTTTTATCTTTCATCATTTGAGAAGGTTAGCAGTTGACATTGGGGTTTTTCCCCCCCTCAATTTTCACTTTGTTTCAGCTGAGAAACTGTTATATTGGTCTTCAGTTCCAGCATTATGATCTTGAAATAAAAAAAAAAAACTGATTTTTTTTTTTTTTTTCCTGATGAAAGTACAGAATGAATGGCATTCACTTACACTTAAATTACATTTACATTGCATTCAATACACTTTGTAAGTAGTGGAGCACTGCATATGTGTTCAGAAGGAAGGTATGTAGATTTAAATAAATTTCCTCTAAAATGAGCCTACTATTTTGGTTGTTGTGCACTTTCACTGTCTTCATTTGGTCAAACAAAAACAAGAAAGTATAATGAGGGAAAAGCTAACTGTACAAAGGATTCATTGAGTCAAGGGCAGCTTTTTACCATCACTTAGATAAATGTGGAGAGAAAGGGGAGATGTGTATGGGTCCTTTGCTGTAACATCTACTCCACTGTAGACCACTCCATCACGTTGTCATGTCCACATCTGCATCCCCAAGGTTCCTCATGCACTGTTAATGTACTGTACATTTTCACTTCGAGAACTGCCCTCATTTAGAATTTTTAAGCAAATCCAACATGGTATAAGAATGCACTGCGACTGGATAGTATTTCCGAAAGCCACATACAATATTTAAAAATAGAAACATACACTAATGGAAGAAATATTAGTTACTCAGCAATTTCATGAACACTCAGCACATCTTATATGATCATGTCAACTCAGTTCATGTGGGGAAAAGAAAATCTGGAACTACCTTCCATAGCTTTTGAAATTGCTTTCAGAATCGAGTGTTAAAGTCTACATTTCTTCTTTTATTCTTATTTCTTTGGCTTGTCTGTGTCAAGTAGGAATTTTAATTCATTAAACTTGTGGGTGGCCAGCTTTTGAAGTCCATCTTTTCTGGTATTGATGAAATATCTGGCTCATGCATTTGAATTTACCTGGCAACAAAGGGATTAAAAAAAATTTAAAAAATCATCCAGAAAATTCAACTGAATATGCAGAAGAACAAAAATAAGGATAATTACAAAGTGGATGTGGTATCAAAGGAGAAGTCAAAGCTATTCTATGTACTTCGGTATTTCCAGAAGGTGTGTGTATATGTGTGTGTGTGTGTGTGGTTGGGGGGGGGTTAAATGATGAGTTGGGAATTCTTCATTCAATATGGAGGTAGAAAAGATGATCTAGTAAGTGGCTGTGAACTTGGTCAGCAAACATTGGTTCAGCAGCACTGACAATGCATTCTCCTTGTTTTGTCATCATCCATAGTCTTAGAATGGAAGCAGTCACTACAGAGGGTGGTTTAAGCAAGGGATTTTTGTTTGATAAAATCTGGAAGCAAAGCTAAACGTACTGGGCCTTTTATGGAAGATAGCTCTGGCTTTGCCGAATAAGTTTTCCATCAGTTCTCGTAGGAAGTTCAGGTGAAGACTAGTGAGATGACAAGTGCTGTATCTTAAACAGATGTCTAGAGCCCAGGATTCAGGCTGACTTTTAGAGCAAACTGCCTAGAAAGAAAACGAGTTCAGCAGTCAATATCCAGACTATTTCATCACTGCAGGAATTTGAATGTTTGTGGGTTTTCCGGTGAAACCCGACCAACAAAACCGCGAATCATGCTGGGAAAGGACATCTACGGAGAGGGCAAACTAAGCAGAAGAAAGAGCTGACTGTTAAATTCAATAGCAGTCCATATAAAGACTGCTTGGCAGTTTCAGAGGAAATCTGGCTCAAAGGAACTGTAAATCAGGCTGGTACACTGCAGATACTACGTTGTATAATTTCTACTTAGAATTTTAAGTATCTTTGGATTTTGATTTTAGATTAAGGGTCCTTGCATGTTTTTTACTTTGTATAAAAATGGCACCAAGTGTCTCAAACATCATTCTGAATTAAACAGTTTTTAACTGAGAAAATAAACATTCTGTCTCTTTGTCCAGAGGAGTTATGACTTGCTTTTTTAAAAAGGTTGTGTGAAGCCAGAGCCTTCCTTATCTATGCCAGGGGCTCAAAGCATTAGGCCTCACAATTGAGTCAAACAAGAAAGAGAAGTGTGAAAGACAAGCGTGATGTCGGCAGAGGAGCAATTAAATGTCCGTTAAATTGGCTTATTAAACCCATTAACAAAAGTTCCCAGGGAGTTTTCTCTGCTACAAAAAGAAACCGCAAGGATATAGAAGGGTATTTACATTTCAGTTCCTATTTTTTTTAAATCCCTGTATTTATTTGCCTATTTCTGCTGATAAAGAAACTTGGCACAACTGTGATCTGTGTCCTGCTGAGATTTACCTTTAATTTAGTCGATATAATACCACGCTTTTTTCTTTTTTTTTTATTGTCGCATTTTGAGGTCATCATCAGTGTGTCCAAGTTACCTTTCCCCTCAGGAATAAGCTTTGCATGTCATAAGCTGGTGGTTCTACAAATGTCTTTTAAAAGTATGACATGCAAATCTCTTGCCTGGATGCTATTTGATGGTTTTGGAAAAGTAATTTAAATTTTTACAGAAAAATCCCCAGACTATAGACGCTTTCACCTTTCCAGGAGTTGCTTTATCTGATTTGGCCTGAAGTAATGACAGATGCAGTGACCTTCTGTCAGCAATTCACACCTACTTAGATCATAAAAAAAAACAAAACAGATCATATGTTTTTTATTTTTTACATTTTCTACTCTTGACAGTAACTGGTTTGTGACCTTAATCTAGTGAACTGTTTCCTAGACTGACCTTGTGAAGTTTTACATTACTCCCAAACATCTCTCTACTCTGCAATTATAATTTTGATTCATGATTTTCTGAAAACAGACTTCACTGTCACCTGCTTTTTAAGCAGTCATTGCCAATTGGTGCACAGTTGCAAAGCAACTTATGGAGGTATTGGGGAATATGTATAACAATATAGTATTAGCAACAATTGATTTATGCACAAATATTGTAGAGTACACATTAGGCTTGATTGAATTTTGAGGATTGAGGAGCTATATCCTGCTCTGCTACACTTATGTATTAAACTACCTCCAATAACTAATACTAAAAAGGCTTTAAAATAATTAGAGTCTATTAACATGGGGCTTAAGTGTACTTCATTTGCAAATTTGAAAGCAATTCCGTGATATTTAATTAGGAAAGGATAACCGTGTTGCTTTTCTCTGACAAAAACAACTTGGAGTGGTTCACTTCATAATAATTCGTAACATTTTGTGCCTATTCTGTATCACTGAATTTGTCAGATTTCAACATTTAACCTATGTGAATTAATTTTTCACATTTTAAAAATGTTCCATTATCAAAAAAGCACCTATATTGCTTCCTAACTTCTTTTAAATTGCCAATAATATTCATTGAGTTTGAATTGTTTTCATTGCAATTTAATTAAAACCTCAAATATATTTTTGAGTCTGAAATTATTCTTTGTAATTACCTGCTGTCAATTTCCATTGTCCCTAGTGTGGGCATTATTGGAGCAAAATATTTAACTTTAGTGAGACTATTGTTAAAAATGCAAATCGATGAATTTTCCTTAGCAAGTGGCCAGTTGCCCTGCACAAATTGTATTTTCTATGAGATCTACATCGCTTTGGAGAGAAGCATCTGTTAAATGAATAAATGTAAATGTAATGCCCTCATGGAATGACCTGCAAAGGTATTCCCGAAGTGGACTTTGTTACAGATTGTGAGAAAGGAACATGAATACTCTTAACACATTGTACTTGACCACAACAAACCTACATAAATTGAAAAAAAAAAAAAAAAATCAAAGAGCTCTCAAGCTGCACTTCAGGTCTCATTGAGTCCATTTCTCCTCTGTGACATTGACATCACCTGCATTTTATTTTCATTTAATCTTAGCACTTAGCATTAAGACTGAAACATTATTTTGACAGTAAGTTATCTCACCTGGAGTTTCCGGTGCACAACAGTGACTTACTCTTTATCTTTATCATTATTAGCCACTAGCTCGTTGACACCTTTCTCTAATATTATGAAATTTTTACATTTGTACCCATTTATACAGCAGGGTATTCTTACTTTTAATTCAGGGTCAGTACCTTGCACAAGGGTACTAAAGTAGAGGAGTTTGGGATGAGGATAGATGGTTTAACGATGAACTTAATGTGCAGTTTTGCAGCTCTTAAGGTCTGTGTTTAACCAGCTATGGTTGTGGGCTTGAGTGCATGGAACAATCAATCAGTTATGGGCTGCTGTGTGACACTGCTGTAGTTGCAAGCCATCAGTAAGAACTCAGCAGTGTCACACAGTGGCCAGTCTTGGAACTTATTTTTCTGCACAACATAGAGTAAGGACATAAACTATCAACATTTCCAGGTGGCAAGGTGGGTTTACCCTGTGCCCACTATGTGGCGGGTCTGGGGTGCCTTGTGGTGGACTGGCATCCCATCCGGGGTGTATTCCTTCCCTCTTCAGCCTTGTGCCCTGTGTGGCCGGGTAGGCTCTGGCTAACTGTGACTCCACTTGGGACAAGTGGGTGTAGACATTGCATTGCAACCATCACCATTTCCTTACTGTAGGCATGTGGGAAAAACCTGATCACAAGCTACACAACTTTGAAACAGCACCATTAGAAATGTAAAAAGAGCATTATTATGCTAGAGTATAACAGAAATTTAGTTCAGCATTTGTTCTGCTTCACCTGTAGAATCTATTATGTTGCAGCCAAATGAAAAACAAGAACTTTATCCTGAAATTGCACCACAAATAAAGCATCAAATACAGAAACACACATCATAATGCTAATATTGACGTTTTCATTTCTTTCTATAACTAAGCATTTAAATGCTTGGATATTCAATTTGAATAAAATTATCCAAGATGACAATTGCTTAATCAATTAATCCATTCCTGATTCGATCTCAGTGTTCGCTCATACATACGCACACTGATGGCAGTCATTGGCTTCAGCTACCTGGCACAGATGCAGATGTGCATAAATGATTGAATTAGTCAGTTATTCAATTTGTAAATAACTGAGTGGATTATTCTACTAGTCAAGAAATGCATCACTCTTACCAAATAATCCAGGCTGTTTATCCATGTTTCTTGAATCCAAGTGAACAGCTTCCTGTGCCTCCTAAAAAAAAAAAAAAAAAAAATTGTCAATTACTTAATCCAATGAGTGGTAAACAAAAAATGCAGTTGTGGGGGAATTATTATTGTCCTTCTGTTTCTTTTTCAGTCCTGGATCCTGACTGACTTGACATTGTATATGTAACAAACAGGCCTTTTCACATAGGAAACAAAAGTTGAGCAGTTCATGTAATCCATGGCACATAAAGGAACCTGTCCAGGAGTGACACAAATGCCCTCTCCTGGGTTGAAGAGAGCAGCGGGACAGATCCATGTGTCGGATCCAACACAATGTGTGGTACAAAACCTCAGATGCACTACTTCTTCAGCATGAGCCAGCTGGCAAATTGGGTTGGACACAGATCTCTGAAAGACACTGACATCATTGTTTCTTTCCTGCATGTTTATCTCTGTGTTTTCAACTCAAGGACTTCACCACAGCCAGGACAGCTTGGATAGATCTCATACAGTGACTGTGTGAATGAAACAAAGGCCACTGAACAAGCTACGCAGACCTTTTTTCGAAAGGATCTTTTTGAAATAAACTGAAAGCAGTAATGTAAATGGCATGCTTCAAGACAGCTGTCAGTAGGGACTGGATGTTAGACTGATCCAGGTGGTAAGCGGCGATCAACCTGTCAACAGTATTTAGAGCAGTGCACATTTTTGCAACTTATACACTATCCCTTTATAGGTAGTTTTCCAGAGAAAATAAAAATGTGCTAAGGTATTCAATATATTGCCGGTGATCAGAAAGACAGACCAGACAAAAGTGAGTGCCTGTTTTCAGAACACTTCATTTCAAGTTACTGTATAGCTGCAGCTTATACTTTTAGCACATAGGGACTAACTTAGTCATGCCAATAAAGAAATTCACAGTCTTCTGAACAATAAACAGGAAAAACAAAAGTGCCACATCTGTCCCCCTGTTGGCCCAACATGCAGAACGGGTAGGATCAATCAACCCAAACATTCCCGCTACAGGAATACCACTTCTTACCGATAGACCATTACAAACCTTGTGTTTACTATATATTTATTTTTGGTATTTGCAAGAACTCTAACAGTAGGATTTTTACCAGCTGGAGAGAACTTCCAGCAGATGTTAGAATTTTGACAATAGAACTTTGCAGTAATTTACACTGGAGGTAATGAATGCGTGACTGAGTTTTAAGCATCATTAATGGGATGAATTTTCTTAATTTGAAAGTGTTTATGAGATGGGAAAAGCCTCTAGAGATTTAATGTGTTTTTAAGGAAGCGCTGAAATGTTTGCAAAGGAAGTAACATTAACATGTTTCATACCACGTTCACACAATTGCTGACCAGGGAATTCAGTGGGTATTGCTTGACGGATACACCCATTCATATTAGCCATTATCTGGGAATTATCCAACTTGAAACCCAGAATAAAAGAAAATAACGAATGAAGCATAAAAGAAACCCACACACAATAGTGTGATCTGACCGTAGTTATTCACATCATAAGCACACAATGCCAAAGCAAGCAGATACATACAGTAAACAATACTGCAGGAAAGTTCATGCTGGTATACTAGGAATTGCTGATTCCTGGGTTCAAAAAGTGACTTGGTAGGGAACGGTGGTTGCTTGATTTTTGGCTACTTGTATTTTTTTCTGCACAAAATAATGAATAAAGCAACGTCAGTGACTCTTGTTGCTGCAAAGAGAGTAGCGAGTTAACAAAAGCAACCAGACTAATCAAATAAAAGCAAAGCCAAAAAAAGGGGGGGGGGGGGGGGGGGGGGAAGGGAAGGGAAGGGGGGCACAAACCAACACCACTTTTTCATTCTCTCGCCCCCCACTCCCCTTATGCTCATCTTAACTTCTACTGAGTTCTTCATAGGATGATTGGCTGCACTTGGGGCTTGTTAGCAAATTAACAAAGTGCTTCAAGATTCAGTTGCCAGTTTTGTGGACTGGATGTGTTCAGGTTGATACCTGCCTCATTCATTCATTATCAATAACCAATAACTAATGTCCAGTATTAGGTCATGGTGGTTTACAACATATCCCAGAAGCATAGGGCATGAAACTGAGCATACCCTGAACCAGGCAGCAGTCTATTGCATGGAAATCAGGCGCTGTCATTCAAATACCAAAGGCTCATTTGGAGTCACCCACTCACTTAATATTCACATATTAAGACTGTGGGAAGAAACCATGTGAATACAGAGTGAACATGCAAGCTAATAGACTGAGCCAGATTCAAACCCATGTCCGAACCTGCATCTCAGGGGCTGAGAGGCCCCAGGAATACATGTTGTACTATTGGGCCTCTCGAAAGGGGAGCTGACTAATGCCTAACTTTAACTATAGCTGATTTGCATAACTCTGAAATTTAGAGAGGGGGATGTGGTGGTACAGCGGGTTTGGCCTGTTTGGCTTGGGGTGCCTTACAAAGGACTGGCGTCCCGTCCTGGGTGTGTCCTCTCCCCCCTCAGCCTTGTGCCCTATGTTGCCAGATTAGGCTCTGGCTCCCTGCAACCCTGCTCGGGATGAGCAGTTTCAGTTAACCTGTGTGTGTTTGTGTGAAACTTAGAGAAGGAGCCTATACCAGCTAAAATATTTTAAACAGATTTAGTTATCTGCCAAATGAACAAATTTACATTTATTTATTTAGCAGATGCTTTTCTTCAAAGTGACTTCCAATGGATACTATGTAGTGTTATGAGCCCAGACACCTTATTCAGCACAGTGACTTACACTGCTAGATACATTACCTACAACAGGTCACTCATCCATACATCAGCAGAACACTCTCGCTGTCACTCACACACTATGGGGAACCTGAACAGCATATCTTGGGACTGTGGGAGGAAACCCACACAGACATGGGGAGAGCATGCAAACTCCACACAGACCAAGCGGGGATTGAACCCACATCCTCTCTCACCATGCAGATGCTGTGAGACAGCAGCACTACTCGCTGTGCCGCCATGCCCCTCCAAATTTAATTAAACTACAAAGGAAAATGTCAGTTTCTGAACATACGTGCTGAATGGGAATTCAACAAAATTATTGCTGGAAGAGATAAACATTTCAGGAATGAATTTTAAACATAAATAAATGTTAAAATAATCAAGGAAACACTGACATCTGACTGCTTTGTTTCCCTTTCACAGAATGAATGTGAGTTTTGATTTGCTAGATACCCACTGAAGGAAGTATGTGTAACAGCTGAACCTGGTGTATTCAACAGACTTGCTAATTTACCAGCAAATCTGGGGGAGCAAATCTTAAATGTCTTGGCATCTTCTGCCTGATCGGAAGGTTCTAGATTGAGAATGATAGATCTAGGTTCATAGCTGCACTTTAATAGACCAGGATGAAAACAGCCCAGGCCCAGTTCCAAATTTTTCTCTCGTTTGATGGCTGTCAAAACAGGCAATCATAAGCAGGAGCTTTCTATGCCAACTCCAGTAACAATGTGTAAACATACTATTATCCCTGATTTCCAGCTTTGGCCCCTTGATCTTCATCAGAGCCCAAATCCAATGCAAGAGACCTTCAGAACAAAACCAGAGGACTGAAATGTTTCTTCTGTACTCATCTTTCACATGTACTATATTACTATTGCTGAAATGCCCTCTGCTTTGTTGGGGGGCCATGCTGTAGATGCAGTGCGATATCATAGTGGCTAATTATAAATGTTTTATTCAGAATGACATGTTTTGCTCTTCTGAATTTGGCATTTTTGTGGTAGTGATGACTAAAACCTGATAAGGTTCTTGCAGAAATTACTTTCATCCTTCAACGCACAACGTGCTTCTTAACTGAAATATGTAAAATAAGATGTGTTCAGGGAGAAGGAGCTTTTCTCATTTCAAAATTACCTTTGATGTATTTTAAAGTAAATTACTTTTTGAGAAGGCTCAAATTCCCACAATTCTCTAGGCGGTATTTTGGGAGCCATTTAATCACACTGACAGTCCTCTTTCAGCATTTACTAACAATGGCAGCAAAAAAAGGACTATCACGATCTTAATGGCCTTAATTAACTGTATATCATCTATTACAGAGTCAGAGTTCAGGGTTTCCAGTTCATGATTAGTACAACAATATTTAGTTCTTTTCTATATCCATGCCATCAGAAAGAGTGGGTTGACCAGCCTTATCGCTAAAATAAATCAAGGTAAAAGATTTAATCAACTTTTGCACAGAAAGACCATGATAATTATTTTCAGAAGGTGCACCCATGATGACGTGCAAGGATTGTGTCCAGGCAGCTCCACAGATAATTACCTCAGTGAAATTAGCAGTGCATTGCATTTTAATGAGGCTACAGGGGACCCTCGTTTGCATACTGACATATTGAAATTGCACTGAGAGCAGTCATTCCAATAATAACCTATGGCATTCTCGTGAAAATAAATCTACTGTGCAATGTGTTAACTGCCATTAATTAATGGCTTGTTTTTATTTTCCTGTATTCTATGTGTGATGGCTAATAGGATTATCTAGTGTTTCATGATATCCAGATGCGTTTTAGGCAAAAATCATTACTGTCTTAGTTTCTGACTCCAGGATAACATACTGTATGCATATTTCAAGTTCTAGTTTAGTATATTTTTTAAACTAAACTGAACTAAACCAAACATTAATATTATATAACAGTTCTGGATATTGTGAATTTTATTGCCAGTGATTTCTTGAAACAGCAACAGCAGATTCATTTAAGAACTGACAATATTGTACATAATATTTAGGTCTTAAACGCTGTTCTGATATAAAATAGTGACACTAACTTCTTATTTGGGCACAACAGAATGCTGTCAATTATAGAGGCTAGGGAATTTAAATGGTCATAATCTGTGGTTTCCTAGACCTCATTATATAAAGCCAGATAGCATGGTTCTTGTAATGTGTGGTGAAATATAACACCTTGAGCATCCTGAGTGAGAATAGACATGTATAATAATTCCTTAGGTGTCACGCAACAGGAAGACTAATTCCGTGCTTAACATGCAGAATGAAGAATAATTCCTTCGTTAACATGCAGAATGAAGAGTAATTGCTCAGTTATGTTGTAGGAAAGTTTAATGTCTAGCAAAATACAGTTCTGATGTGCTCTTTGACCACTTTTATAGCCGGTGTCCTGTTTATACACACACACACACATTTTCAGAACCGCTTGTCCCATACGGGGTCACGGGGAACCGGAGCCTACCCGGCAACACAGGGCGTAAGGCCGGAGGGGGAGGGGACACACCCAGGACGGGACGCCAGTCCGCCGCAAGGCACCCCAAGCGGGATTCGAACCCTAGACCCACTGGAGAGCAGGACTGTGGTCCAACCCACTGCGCCACCGCACCCCCTATGTCCTGTTTATAGTTATAATTAATTATAATTAAAGTATATCCCAGAATAGTGTTAATAGGTCTGTTACATTTTAAACTTTTCAAGAGCAGTCAAGCATCCAATAAAGAACCTGTTAAAATTAAGAAAACATAGGCTTGAAAGGACATTTCCTGTATTTATGTTGTTTTCAGTGGAATGTCAGAATTTCAAAGTTTCATATAGAATTTCTCCAACCACCTACTCCCAAATGAAAATTATGAAACGTATCCCCTAATCATCATTGTTGACTGAACCAAACGATCACAAATTCTCCTTTGCGTAAATGATACCATTGGAACTGGGAATTTTTTTTTCCATTAGCTAAATTATAAAAAGATGATTTCGCTGACAGTAAGCAGTGAGTAGATGAGTATTTATTAGTTTAATTGCTCCAGTGACCTCAACAAATTTGAGAAAACTATGATAACAGCCTGCATTAATACATTTGATATGTTCTGATGAAAATGAGCTCAATTCCGTGTTAAGAGCAAAAAAGTGATTCATATATGGATCATTTAATATGAAACCAAGCAAAATAATTCTATAATATATCACTTGTCCCTTGGCTGATCCTCTTCTCCTCAGATAGGTTCAAGTCTGAAGATTCTAAATATTGTTATTTCGCTGATGTCTGTGGTTTACATTTTCTCAGTTAAGGCCTTGTGCAGTTGTGTTATTCTGCAAATTCTGAATCATCCAAAGCAAATGAGTTCCATAGGCTAAGAAACGCTGGATGCCATTCAGAAGTAAGCCTATGGCGGCCGTTTCAGGGCTATGAGATTCACGCAACAGATGAGCTTGTGGGTTGCTTCGTCACATTCCGCCACATTTTACCAACTCTATAACAATTGCAGAGTAAGCAAACAAGCCGTGAGGTGGAGTTTCCAGGCAGGGAGGAGGCAGCTGCAGTCAACGGTGACCCATCCCATTGGTTCAGGTCTTCTGGTCACCTCCCATGTGAAAAGAGACCTTCATAGCACGTTGGGAGTGGAATTACAAACCTGTCAGCCCTGCCAGTATTTGAGCTTCATTCTACCTCCCTGATGCTGACAGAATGTAGCTGTGTTAGTATCACTGCACCTGGAGCCGTTGTGCTCTCATACAGACAGGCCAGGATTTTACAGGGTGATGTTCTAGCCTGGTAACACATCTCTCAGCTACACTGAAAAGGACCTTACCAGCCAGTTATTTTGTTCAATGTCATGAACAAACTCACAAGCTGACAAGGATAGGTATGTGAGCTAAAGATATTCCTGCTAATTTAAAGCCTTATGTCAAGAATGTTTTCCCTAGTGATAAGCTTTAAAACTCAAGATTGTACGTAAAGGACAAAAAGTAATCTTTTGTGTCAAAAATCATTGTTTGAGTGTGACATTATTGCATGTTGATGACTACATGGAGCCTGTGCCACGTGCCCACTGGATAATCTGGTGAATTTCACCAAGTTAGTGCCGCCATTAATAAAGCCAGCGTGCCTCGTCTAAGATGACAGCATCTCTCCACAGTGAACTAGTTTCAGAGAAAATTAAATTATGTCTACTTAAGTCGCTATTTGCTGAATGCTAATCTAGTTTAATGTAGCCTTCATACATTAGTATTCTCAGTTATATAAGTCACGGAGAATGCCTGTCATAAGAACCTTTAAAAGGAAACAGGCAATGCTAATTTCCAAGGTTGCATTCTAACAGTGTCTCTGATCTTGAGCTCCCAGAATGCCCTGAGAAGCAGCATGCGATATAAATTTATCACATGTTTATGCTCAGCAGCAGCCATGTCCTAGTTTTTTTGTGGTGATATGTACTGAATGGTGATGATGAAATTGTATAAGAAGTTCTGTCATTTGACTTTGATTTATGTTACAAAGCAAACTGCAGGCCCAAAGTTTGGAACAATCTTTCCAAAGGTATCATGCGTGTAAATGTGTGTAAAGCTTTTATTATTCAATGATAATTATTACAGAAATACTAATTTACCATAATGATTTTCTAATGCATTCTGGAGAAACTCCTATTCCCCCTCTATGTAAATTTGTATGATTTCTGGGGAAAAAAATCTGATTTTTTAATGTTTCAGATGTAAATGAGTTGCTAATTACATTTCAAAATATAGGTCTGCTGGTCCTCAGGGTCTTGATTTCGGTGCCCTTGGTATAAGTCGACGACATTTCTGCCCCCAGTCACAAGACTTAGGTTGATTTTATTTTTCAGAGGGCCTCCAAACACACTACACTAATGATGGATTTCTCAATGGGTGTCTTCTCGCAGGAGCTATGCCAGTACCAGACCAGCCTTCTGACGCAGAGAAGACAACCATGCTGAGCCCTGTGTTGAATGCCTCCAATGGGGATGGGTCAGAGACAGAGAACACCTCTGCCATCTTGGCATCCGTGAAGGAGCAGGTAGGTTGTCCCCCCATCACTCTGCCTTTGATGGCACCATACTGTTATCAAAAGACAAGATCTAAAGATGGGCAAGATCCAAAGTTTGCAGATCATGCTCAATGGAGGTAACCTACAGCAAGTGATAGTCCTTTAAATTTATGTTATAAAAATCATTTTCTGCTGTGTATTCATAAGAATTCCAGTCATCCTGAGGAAAACACTACATTAATTCAGCCAAGTATCTGGTTCCCTTACTGTAAGGGGTTTTATAAATCCATTCCCTGCCCATGAATTTGAAAATTGACTAATTGCTCACGTAAATGACAAACTATTTTCCGGCATTTCTCTTTTCCAACTCCAGTGTCCTTACAGTTCTCAAAAGGCGTCAGTGAACATTCACTTTATTAACATCACCTTCAAGTTTACAACAGCCATGTGAATTGGTTAAACTCATAGTAGTGGGAGCAAAAGGATGGTGCTTTGGGCTCCTCATAAATCCAAAGCTGGAGTAACTTCTTAAAGTTTTTAATATAAAGCTTATACTTATAATAGACACGCTGACCCAAATATAGAATGTCATATACCGTAACACCATTCAGAAATAACTCCATTCAGAGCAGAAATATGAGAACTGAACTTAACCCTTAAACCTGATGGCTGTGGTTACAAAAAGAATGGTCAACATACAGTTTGCATTATATCTCACATAAAAATGAAACAAAAAAATGTATCAGGTGGAGCAGAGGCAGAAGTAGAAATGTGATATTTCATCTAATTCCGTTGAAGTTTATGTTTTCACAGTTCCTTCCCAACAGGATGCCACAGAGTGGTTAATTGAGAATAAATCTCATACAACAGAATCACATGCAGCAATTAGTAACAATTACAGGCAGTTAAGAAAGTGTGGAAAATCCAGAAGGAAATGGAGGGAAGGGCCAACTGGCTGCCCGCTCCTCTTGGCCATGGTAACACTGCACAATTCTCCCAAGTATTGATGTCTAGCTGCTTCTATGGATCATTGGCAACTGGTCCGAAAATCTGAGATTTTTTTTTTTCTTCATGCGCTCATCATGCCTGTGTTCCAAGTTTGGGGTCCCCCTTTGTTTCAGTTTAGTTTATTTATATGGGTTTTATCCTAAGATCTCACTTCTGTGTCAGTTTTGTGAAGAAAAACCCTGCTTCCCATGGCATTTCTGCATTTCCCACTGCATGTCCATGGGAAGACAATGTATTAAACAGTAAATATAGCAATTGTGATATGTTTCTGAGAAATCACAGTTTAAAAGGCAAAAAAAAAAAAAAAAATTCTTTGCCGTGTCTTCAGAAAAGCACAAAAAATAACCATTAAAAGAATAAAAATATGGTGTAAACCTGAAGAGGTTTAAAATAACATTCCATCTGGCTTCTTAAGCCTGACACTTGACAGTAAAGCAAAGGATGCAGAGAATCAACTATGTATTAGCTTTTTATCGCAAGCACACAAGCATAGTGAAAATTCAGGATGATTAGTCAATGAGCCACATCTGCAGAAGTGCTCCGATGACATTTGCTAACCCCTTACATCAAAACAAACAAAATCCATCTGAACATCAAACAAAGCTTATTCTGAAATATACAGTCTGAAGGGGGCTCAGATTCCACTGTCTTTGTCTCAGTGAAAGTCAGATTCATGACTCTTTTGCAATACTGTAAATTATTATTGCTTGTCATCTGGCGCTTTGCTTCAGCTCATATTTTCACTTATTGCACAATCCAAAAATTTTTAATGGAGCAACTTCAATGAAGTACCTTGCTCGTGGATGTAACAGGAAGACCCCTAATGATATCTGAACTCACAGCCTTTTGGTTACAAGGCTTTTTACTATGTTACCTGTTGCCCTACTGCACTGTTCGATGTCAAAAAACTATTTCCCTCCCATTAATGAGACACCCACAAACAGAAACACACACCCACTAACCCACATACACACTGAAATTTATTGAAAAAGTATTGGACTTATTGAACTTATTGGCCACAGAGTGGTTAATTGAGAATAGACCCGAATTGTCATGCATGGCTATTAATTGTTTGGCATTTCTTGGAAAGGGACGTCTTTTTGGCAGTTGACCATTTATGGCATTCAGACAAGGTGGCATTAAGGTATGTTGAGACAGCTCTTTTGTCAATAAATTAGGATACTTTTGAAATCTAGAGAGCTGATGTAGCGGTTTTCATAACTAGCACATTGAAATACACAGACAGCTGATGCAGCAGCTCCTGTAGCTTCAGTGTATCTGGGGAGTACATGTAATAACTCACTCTCGGTTTGATTAATATGACCCCCTGGTGCTTAGGCGCTAGCCTCACAAGTAAGCGTGACTCAAAATCGATTGTTATTGTCATTTTTTAGGAATCTAGCCCATTTTTTTACTTGAATATACCAGTATGGGTGCTGGATGGGGTGGGTCAGGAGGGTGTGGGTGCTGATGGTCGAGACCAAATCCTACATTTAGTCCTGATGGGGCCACAGATTCTGGAGAGTGTTTAAATCCTGGCAAAAAATACCTTTTCTGAGTGTCAGCTGCAGGACTTATCCTCCAAGCCTGTAGCAGAGTTCTGATCACAGCATGAACTGGCAATGTCTTTCTTCTGTCTGTGTGCTTCTCTCGGTGTGAAAACATGCAAACCAGCAAAAGCTGGAAACGGTCTCTCCCTAAGTTGCCTGTTATATCATTTTCAATGCTCAATACATCTCAGTAGAACATGGAAATAAATACAGATTAGTAAACAATTGTGGTTATTCTATGCATGTGTATTATATTTGTGCTTCTTGGTGCACAAATAATTCTTCACTGTTTTGGAGATCAGCCAAACTTTATGTATTCCTTTGATACAATAGAATTGTTGAACCTGTCACAATAATTCACATTTTTATTCGTAGAGGTGTCTGTAAAAATTATTTTCAGATTCGGTAAAGCGTAATTACTCAGTTTCAGTATCCTCTTCAGGGGGCAAAAGGGAAGGTTATTTCACATGGGAAAACAGATGTCCAAGAATGAGAAACCGAACGCTATGCTGCATCCCACCAAACACGAACTGTGTTCAGCCTCATCTGTTAATGTGCTCATCACATGCAGTACAGAAGCCACGGAGAACAGAGACTGTCATCAGAACTCTCAGAATAGAACTGAATTGCCCCTTGATGCCCTATATATTTAATTGTCAGGTCTCAGCATGTTCTAACATACTCTTAGTGTCTGCCTTAGTCTTGCCTGTCAGCCACACAGCACTAAGCCCCTCTTGGAAAACGAGTAAAACATACCTTTCTGTTACATGTGAGAGAAATCTCTGCATCTGAAGCACTCAAATTCTCTGCACCTGAAACTTGTCATCTGTTGTGTAAAACATTTCCTTCTTTACTCTGTGTTTTACATTGTGTTGGAAAAAATTGTCTGCTAAATGAATACATGCAAATCTTTTCAACCCCATCAAGCTGGAAAAGGTTTAGGCCCTGCACTTTACTAAACCTCTTTACAATCTAAGCATTTATCATCCTTTCGTACCATTTGGTGCATCCAGATGTGAATCGAACATATTAGTATATGTATATATATATGTATACAGACACCCCTCGACTTACCCAAATAGACCGTTCTTGAACCCCTTACGTAAGTCATAAGTTACGTATGTCAGATTTCCCCTCCACCCTCACCATTCAACATCATTGCATGCTCCTTTATACATGCAGCATCCTTCACTATCGCATATAGTCGACACGGCTAAATCTGGTTCCCATGCTAGACAATAATCTTTGTCCACCTTCATACTGCCTTATTATTTTCAATTTCTTCTCCAAATCGATTGCTTGCGAGGTGGTTCTCATTTTCCTTCAAATGCACGTTTACCACCGGGCATTGTGAATAATGAAATGGGTGAGAAATATGGAAAAAAAAAAAAGCACTACACTAACGAGAGGAGATGTGTTCACGGCTCAGAACACGCGAGAACTGGGAAGATGCAGCTTCCTGCCTTGTCTGGCTACGCCGACTTGCACTTAACGTATTTCAGATGTTTTGCATAAGCGCTATCCGTAAATAATGTGTATGCCAGGAATTTTTTTCCGGAAATCCGGCTTTATGTAAGTCAGATCGACATAAGTTTATGGGTGTCTGTGTGTGTGTGTGTGTGTGTGTGTGTGTATACAGTATATATACACTATATCATTTTTGCCATAATCATCGTGTATTTTTTTTCAAAATAAGAAAGAGGGTGTTCTTTCTTGTGTTTGTAACTGAATATTGATTCTTGCCAATTCCCTGCATCATAGAGTTTTATAAGTTTTCTTTAGTATTTCATGTAATTTGTTTCAACAGAAAAAGGAAATATTCAATTTGAACAACCTTTGGAGCACAGTTATCCAACATTTCTGAAGAAGATCAAATACTGAATAAGCAAGTTACATGTCTCCAGAGGTCCTGTTTGAGAACAAAATTTGAAGCACAGAAAAAAGCCACCATTTTTTGTTACAGTCTTGCAAATGACAGCTCTGTGCCTCTTTGATACTCATGGTCTGCTAGTCTGAGTGCATTTTCTCTGCTGAATTGGTTCAAGAGAGTTATAATGTTGCCCATTCTTGCAAATGTTGCTGGTCCCAGTATGTAATATAAAAAAATCAGCTACAAAACAGCTGATTCTATTTAAACTTAATTAGAATCAGTTCAGTTGATGTCAGGTGAAGAAAAATTACCTTTATATGTGATTAAGAAGAGGGGGTGTGGTAGCGCAGTGGGTTGGATGGGGTCCTACTCTCTAGTGGGTCTGGGGTTCAAGTCCCCCTTGGGGTGCCTTGCAACGGACTGGCATCCTGTCCTGGATGTGTCCTCTCTGGCCTTATGCCCTGTGTTGCCGGGTAGGCTCCGGTTCCCCACAACCCTGTATGGGACAAGCGGTTCAGGAAATGTGTGTGTGAGATTAAGAAGGTGAGTCTTTAAATTGGAAAACAATGTCCATTTTTGTATGAACACTTGAGGAGTTGATTTTCTTAAACTTTGCTTATTTTTCCAAGAAAAAATACTCATAGTTTTCACTTGAATATTATTAGTTATAAGATCTTATTAAATGAGAGTAGGTCTGATATTGTTTATTTGTAGACTAGATATCCACTGTTCAAAAAATTACACTTTCTATTGAAATTTATGTATAAAAAATCTATTAAAGAATTTTTTAAAATATGGTTTAGCCTTTTTGTTTAGCACACTTATTTAGAATGGTGGCATTTATTGTGGAGCACCTGGTAGTTGTGCTGTACATACTGCTTATGGGATTTGACCTGTTATTTTAAGTTTTCAGCTAACGCTGATGTACGTTGTATAAAGCATCATACATTCAGCTGAACATACCCAGTGCAACCATATAAAAGGCAAAATGCAGTGCTTCGAAATTAGCGTACACAGGCAGTTTTTATAATGCTAAAGGAAATAGTAGCACTCTCAAAAGGAAGGCAGGACCTCTCAAGGGGATCCCAACCTGAGCCAAAGTATGATTCACTGAACTGATGAACTGGAAAAAGTATTAATACCAAGAAAAAGCATGCATACAAAATAATAGGTTGTTTTTCTATTATTTATGTTTTTTCCACTCTATGGGCTTTTTCCCTATAAAAAGCAGAGGCATCCCTAAGACCTTCTCAA
This sequence comes from Scleropages formosus, assembly GCF_900964775.1. NCBI lineage: Eukaryota > Metazoa > Chordata > Actinopteri > Osteoglossiformes > Osteoglossidae > Scleropages > Scleropages formosus. The sequence continues at coordinate 21,999,016 of NC_041814.1, forward strand.
GAATGACCTTTTCAAGTCTGTGCGTCTTTCGCAGTGCGTGTGATGGAAATGTGGCACTCTGTTGGCTGGGGTCTTCATGCAAGCTACTGGGGAACTTGGCGGATTGAGGCCAAAGCAGTGTGCAGATAGGAATGTGTCTTGATGGCCCCAGCACCTGGGCAGCAGCTGTGTTTCATAAGCATGCTTTTAAGCAGAGGGCAAACCCTCCAGGATGGGGATCTACAGGGGAGGGTGAGGATAGAGGACCGCTGAATTACACCAGGATATGTTCCTTTTTCCCATCATGACATCTACCAGGTAAAAAGTACAAGCTTTCTTTGCTGGAATTCCCTCTTCAGAAATGAAAAGCAGAAATTGTGTCTTAAGCACTTGGCCAGAAAACCTTCATAGAGAATGTCCTTATGATTTCTTTGGAAAAATTCACTACATTCACATGGTTGAATTTTTTGTATTATGTAAAGTCAAAAATACAGAAATAGAGAGATAACTCAGGAAACATGCTGTGTAAAGGTTGTATTCTATTTCATGACTTTGAGCTAGCAAGATTATCATGACAGTACTACTGTAAACAAGAGATAAATTACCAACTCATTCATATTCAGAACAAACCAATTTTCTGCAAATACCCAAAGGACTCAGATTCATGAGGTACGGTGCAATAGCTTTAGCCTGGTCATGAATGAGTTTAAAGGGGTCCCATGTTTGCTACAGTGCTGTCACGATGTTATTAGTGGTTTAATTCATTGTGAAGATTTTCCAGCGTGGGGCGTATAAATTTGCAATGGAAACTGCACTAAGATGTTGCCCTCCTATGATATGGTTGAGTGTCACATTTTATTTAGTTCTGAACAAAGAGACGGGATTTTGCAAACAAGCAGAATGTTGCTGTCTACCTTCAGGCTGGGCATCTGACAGAGAAGCCTTGCTCCTGTTCTATGAGAACCATTTATTTGATGGGAAGGACACCCATGTGGCCAATGACTGAGTCAGTTCCTCTTTCACTTTATCTCAGTTGTGGGCTTCACTTTTTTTAGAACCTCCTAACATCATTACCTCAATCGCTTGCAGTTTCAATGCTTAGATGTGGTACTGCTCAAGTTAGATAACTGCATCAATGGCCAGAGGAATAGAATTCAATGGGTTTGACTATCTCAACTCTCAAGTGCAGCAAGTAAAGATGGGTCATTGCAATGTTGCTTGGAGGAGTAGAACTGAAGTGCTTTAGCACAGGTATTTAAGGTAAATACCTTTCCCTTTGGGATAACTCATTAAAGGATTTTTGGTTTTATATGTTATATTTTAAGTTATTTACTGCTATTCCAAACAGTAGATGAAAGCTCATCGGGTTATTGTCAAAGTTATGACATCATACAGACAACATTGTTGTACTGGCAATATAACTACTTTTAAATAAGTGTGTGCATGTGTGTCTGTGTTATATCTATGTGTATATGTAAATATTAGTGTATAAGTTAATTTGGTGTACCCTGCAACCCTAAGGGTTCAGAAAAAAATGAAATTGATGGTTCCCATGGGTCACAATTTAATTATTCTTGCTTGTTTCATTGTATTGTGCTTGATTCGCATTGGTGGAACAATTTTATGAACAGTATTTTATGTTGCAAAGTAATAATAGATGATTAAATAGTAACAAATTAAATTAGAAAATGGGAATATTGCTTCAATCTCACATTTGTAATGAAACTGAGGATAATAATGCTGTAATGTGTCACTTTGGATATGTCCCAAGGTAATACTTATTCAATACAATAGATTTGCACTTGCAATATTTACAGTTTTACTGGTTATCAGTTTTTTTAATTTTTTTTGAATCCAAAGTCACTTTCACGGCTTCTTTTTTCCTGGTTATGTTGTATAGCTCAAAGTATTTTGAAGCAATTCATCTGAAGGTCCTTGCTAAGAGCACAATGGCATAGCTCCTCTTGGGACTTAAATCTGCAAGTATTTTTGGGCTAGCTGACATTCTGACTGAGCATACTACCAGCCTTATTAAGTAAGTACAGGCAAAACAGCAATGGCAAGGGGTTGCTGTACAGAGTGTTGGATCACTACTGCAGTCACTATTGCATGGCAATAGCATGACATGGAGTGTAGAAGTTCATTGAACTGTACTGTGGGAATATAGCCCTGCCATTGTGCATGAAAGTGCAAGAATTCACCAGGGTTTGATGGAGTCCTCCTTTGCCGATCCAGCAGCAGTAGAGGCACTCGATCACGTCGTTAGTCAGGGCAGGCACTTTGGCACAGGCAGGAAGTCATTTGTCCTGCCGATGAGCCATTTATCCTGTTGAACATCAAGCTGGACGAAAAGTGGAGCAATGAGGTACAAGGTGGAAAGCAACCAGCGTGTTATGCGTTTGTGACTTTTCTCTCCTTCGACTTGCACTCCAGCGGAAAAGCGATTTTAATCCTCAGGTTATGTTCTGGTCAGATTTGAACCAATTGCATCTTATGTCCACCATAAAACACAATTTCTTTCGTCTGATTGTCATATGGCTTCATCCTTCACACTAGGCATCTGAACACAAAAAAAAGAAATGCTCGCCTGTTTCATTAATAGAATTTTATGTGTTTATTTTAAATTTGTACTTCCTTGTGTCTGGTCAGATCTGCCCAGTCATAGGCAATGAACTGGTGAAAATATTATGAAAAGCAAAGAGTATCGAATGCCAAATTCAGGACTTCATATACACACAAACATGAGTGCTATCATTTTAGGTAAATTAGATCTATAGACATAAACTCCAAAAAGTGCAGGATGTGTGAAATGACTAAATATGAGTGGTCTATGATTAGGTGATCAACGTTTTATAATTGGTTTATAAACAATTATAATTGGACATCAAACTCTGGATGGAAAATAGAAAGCTGTCACAACAAAAGTGTTGAAATCCGTTCAGTAGTGGATCAGTCGATCATATGTCAATCTTCCGGTCAAGAGGGCATCAAAGACACTAATGGGTGGGTGGGTTGGTGGATAACAACAGTGAAATAAGGCTTCTGGATTGATTTAAATTGTTTGCATTCAGATTCACTGATGAACAATGGAATAACTGATGTCATCATGATCGCTTTAGATCTCTCATTGGTACATTTACATTCATTTTCTTGTGTGAATGTGAAAAGCAGGTAATATTATTAGACGTTTAAGCAGGGTTGTTCGATATGGTTTTCAAATTCAGAATTTTGCCAGTTGGGCTGTCATTGTGATGGGGCTCAAAATGGATTCAGCAGAGTCTCTAACAGCAAATTGATTTTTAGTTTCAAGAGTGGAAATATGAAAAAGCTAAAATGTAAGAGGGTGACAAGTAAGGCACGGTGTAATATACGCTTATATGTGACAGGTAAGTATTTGGTCTTGTGATAATAGTCCTTTCTCAAGTGAAAATACATATGGAAAAGGTTCAGTGTCACAATAACACAACACGTACCAGTGTTGGAAGTCATTGGCTTCAGGGAGGTAGATTTTTAAGCATCTCTCCTGCAGAGCCATTTAGTGGCTGCTATTCTTGCACAGTTTCTGTGTCAAATACAGAGAGGACAACTTTGTAAAGTAATAATTTTCATGTGAGCCAAACATATTTAAGAATTTCATGCTATGCACTGAGTAGCTCATCAAACAAGTATGTGGCGTGAGAAAATAAACCAAAGAACAACTTTTTTTTTTTTTTTTAGAAAACCAAACCGCCCAAAACTAATTTTTGTTTCATTCATGTTTTTTTTTTTTCTCATTTCTCTATTTGTTTGTTTACATTTGTTATCTTTCAATCAAGAGAACCAAAGGAAACTAAACTCAGAATGAAAGGAGTACAGGTTTTCTTTTTCTTTATATATATTTTTGATTTATTATTATATTTTTTTGTCTTAAACCTGTAAACATGATACATGTTTTAATTTCTTACTTAACTCTATTACATTTACCTTCAGTGAGCATGCTAATGAAATTATTTTTCTCAAGTCAGTCCTTTGTGTAAAAGCAGGTGACCTCAGAGCATGTGCGGGTCACTGGGATGAATCCCAGCTCCTGCTGTAGCACCCTTGATCAAGGTGCTTACCCTGATGCAGTAAAAACTACTCAACTATATAAATGGAGAAATCACTGTAAGCAGCTTAATGTTGTAAGTTACATTAAATGAAAGCATAAACTAAATAAATAAATGTAAATGTAAGTGAAGGCTTCACCAGAGAGTTGGTCATGTATTCAGCGAGTTGAATACAACTGCCCCTATGGTGTCCACCTGCAGCAGCTCTACAGGACAGTTGTGTGTTCCATTTGTGACACATTCAGTAAGAGCCATACCTAAACCTTTCATGGAGATAATGCCGGTTTCTGGAGTGTAGGCCTTTGCACCGAGAGCATAAACTGCAAGCATATTAACCATTTTTCCTGTGGGAACGGGGACGTGCAGGATGGGGGCTGGACTGCTGAAGGCCTATCAAATGTCACAGGTAGAAATGTAGTAATTGTGATTCCTCTGCCCTATTGTGTGTGAATATGTGTGGAGTGGGAGTGGTGGGAGTTGACTACCACTCAGAAAACTTACTCCAGAACCCCAAAAAGACTGAATTTGATTTTAAATCAGTTTCTTCAACCTTGACATCACAATCATCAATGGTAAAACTGGGAAAATTCCATTTGGGAATATCCGTTGTTTTGCAACCATATCATGATGAATGTCTGTCTCAGCTATACGATTTAAATTTCGGTGGAAGACATTTTTGTACAAAATAAATATGTTTAAAGCTGGTTGCACCAGTGTAACACACAGGCCATTAGTCTAGCTACCACTAACTCTGTTTTATTAGTCGTTTCATATTCCTTTAGCTAGAAATCACAGGACTATGTAATTTCCTACTCTCAGAGTTCAACAAACCTGGCAGCACTTTGCAAGAGGATTATCTGAAATCTTTATTATTGCACCTTTTTAAGGGCTAAACTGCTGCATATTCGGTGGTCCACTCTAATCTTAATGGAAGATATAGGCCTCTGGCCCAGAAATGGATTTGGGTCCTTTCACACCTCTTGGCTCCTCTACTGTCTTCATTAAAATATGCCAGTTGATTGTTGGTCCTGATCTGACTTTTAAAGCATGCATCAGCTACCAATACCACATTGGTTTTTTAAACAAATGATTGGCTAAATCAAAATAAATATCAGCAATTTGAGAGTTAAAAAAATATTAGCATAGTCATTCTGAGGTTTTTAAAAAATATGAAGTGGGAGCATCTTTTTCTAAGACTGACAGAAGTAGTATCTGATAATCCTTTATAATTTAGACAATAAATTTGATTTTTTGAATTAGTCATATTTCTGAAGGATAGGCTTCTCACAAAGATAAAGGCTTAATCTCTTAATTTCCTTAAGGCAAGCCTCTGATGGTGCTCAATATAGATGGACCTCACAACCAGACAACATTTGAAGACCCCTTTGGCAGTAAAGGAATTAATGTGAAGAATTAAACAAAATGGAGCAGCTCCTTTTATCTGTGATTTTTATAAATCTGAGGTCAAAGGGTATGATTAAAAGCAAAAGAAATTATTCAAAAAAAGTTAAATTAAAGGGGTTTTAATATTTCAAACATTTTCATACAGTATATCAAAGAATTTAAACATCACTGATTTTATTGCTGTTGTTCCAATTTATTTTAAAAGGGATGTTCCATGCACAATATTCTGGACCACTTGTATCAGTTGTGTTGAGATGTGCCTTAACTAAAACCTGCTTTTTCTCTTTATTTAGTAACTTCACTGCTTATCCATACCTTTCCCACTTTGCTGTTTGCAAAAGGATTTTTCTGAGTCCTCGGTCTGAAAATAGTTTCACTGAAAACAGAATTGCTGATGGATCAGTTTTCCTGTTAGATTTCAAATGCGGTCCTTGCTGTTATTCTATCACTTTAAATAGCTTATTTGTGAAGCTAAGTCCATGCTTTCTTATGTGTTTAGGGATGGTTGTGCGTACCTCTCTGCAACATTTCACAAAATTGTGCTTTCATGCTTGAATTTTGCCTGAAAAAATATTGCAGTATATTTCAAAGTTCTATTAATGCATCTCTTCCATGTAAAAAAGTTTCCTTCTTTGTTACTATTTTTAATTAAAACAGACTGACTTAGTACATAGAGCCAAAGAGATTTCCATGCAGTAATAATGAATTCTACTGACAAGACTCATATGTTTGAATGTTTGTCCTTTGTGAAGTAGCTAACCCTTGACCTTGTCACACTGCTGAAACCTTGGTGTATTTCTGTGCCTTCTACACTTCACAATCTACATTGTTTTGTCTTTGTATGTAGAAACACCTACAGGAAAGGGCCTCCTTTTGCACTCCTTTTGCAACAGTGAGTACAATATATATAACATATAATAGGGCATATAGATTTATATTTGGAAATAGAAAAAGGGAAGATCAGAGAACTGCAATGGGCCAGTGAGCACCTGGACCTAAATCTTATAGAAAATCTTAGACTGGCCTAAAGAGGGCTGTGTATAGGAGACCCTCTTGTAGTCTAGGTGGGAAGAGTGGGATAAAATAGGAAAATCTAGTTGTGTAGCAAGTAAAGTGTAGGTTAGAGCATCTTCTTTTACTGTGGTCAGTCAAAGCAAAAGCTACTTGAACAAAGTACTTCATTTATTTATTGAGCTTCTCTCTAAAGCAACATGCAGTGCTGGACAACTTATGATGATTTACTCATTCATAAACCTGGATCTTTTTTTCGCTGAAGTGTATTTGCCCAAGTACCTTTCTCTAAGGTATTACAAAAGAAGATGGGACTGAAGTCTGGGTCCCTTGAAGTGCAAGACAGAAGTTTTAACCACTACACTATCTGCTGTCCATACATTAGTTAAAGGGTGTACACACTTATGCAAGAAAGGCATTGAAATGTTTAAAAAACAAAAAAAAAAACCCTAAAAAATGCTTTGATTTTTGTAACAAGGTTTATGTCTGACAGAATTTTTCCTCATGTCAGTGTTAACCTCAAAAAATGTCCAATTTCAGTTAGGGTATATAGACTTTTGATATTCACTGTACACATGCACACAGTGGATATCAAAAGTCCATACACCCTCACTGAAATTGGAAATTTTTTGATATACTATATATAGGCTTATCTTATATATGTACTGCATATATATATATATATGTTTATTTAAGATAAGCCTTTCTAAATGTCAAATACAGACCTCCAAACGGTGATACAATTCAGGACATTTTCTAACAAACGATTCCAACACCATGAGTGCTTGGATGGTGATATTTAGTTGTCCTGTTCAAGGCAGTTTGTTGACAAAAGTAAGATGTTCCCTGCTGGGGCATAAAGAGTTTGTCCGTATACCTGCCTGAGAATGATACCGTTTTAAAATTACTCTGCAGCCCATATATGTGCCATTTCTTTACTTTTAGAGCTTTTCCAGACCAACCTAAATGCTCCTATCATGCATCAGTTTCTGAGTTCTTCCATCATCTTTTGATTTTCTTTTTTTACTTCACTTTATTGACTTCTTTGTTATCCTCAATCAAAAGCTTGATAAACACATTCATAGTGCAGCTCCCAGCCTACTGAGCTGTGATGAAAAGAGGTATCCATGGAATTCATTTAGGGATCAGAGACAGGTTGGGGTTCTCTCTTATCTGCAGGTGATGTCTCCTAACAGTCTGATAAGGACTCCAGTCCTAATAAAACTGGCACTCTGGGATCAGAGTGATGTGAAATTAATTGACAGCATGCACAGCAATGATAATTTGTTTAGTCAGTTTTAAACCAATAAGTCCATCTAATGTATAAAACAATGTGACATATGGAGGTGGACGGTTTCTTCTGGAAGTAATAAAGCCGATGCTGTTTCTGTAGGTGTGCAGGGTACAGGGTGACACCCAGCTTGGTAACCTACAGGTTCAGCGAGGTTAGTTGACAACATGAATTTGAGCTATGTATTTATTGTATATGTAACTGACATTTTTATCCATAGAGACTTCCAGTGTGGAGTATGTTACAAGGATTTATCTGTTTATACAGCTGAATATTTCTTACTGAATTCTGGGTAAGGACCTTGCTCAAGGGTATTATAGAAAGGGGTGGGATTTGAACCTGTATCTATAAAGATGAAGATGGTAGCTCTAACCAATATGCCATCTGCTGCTCCTTACAGAGCCTCACTCTTTTAGCTTTCTTTAGTACTGTATTTGCTCTCCCTTTTTAGTATTGCTTGTAATTTTTGTTTGAGAATTGTTTTTACAGGTAGTGTACTGTACTCCTTATGCAAATAATTCTTGCACAATTTTATCCACCCACATATTTGTTTGTATATATACATGTATGTTTTTTTCATGTATTAGCCCAACTAAGGATTGATCAGATGGAAGATCAGATGTTTCATGCACATTTGACATTTTTCCTTCTGTTGATGTTACATGAACATTAAAAATGCATTCAATTTGAATACAGGAATTCATAGAAATTTTTTTCTAATCCCATTGGAGCTGATAATTTGTCCTTTGGTGAATGACAGTGGTTTGGTTGAATTGCAAGTTTAAATAGACATTTTTTTTTCCTTTTGTGCACAGCTTTTATATACAGTCTGTGTGGTATCAGGTATGACTGATCTTGTTCAAGGTCTCTGGTACCACATCTGACAACAGGCCATTCACTGCATGCCACATAGATAGGCAAATGTCAATGACGATGAAGGCAGCGCCTATGAAAAAACATAGCTGATTAGAAGAGGTTTTAATCACAGGATAATGTGTATACAGGATTCTTTAGCAACGATAAATTAGTCCAATGGCAACACACAATTATTGTTAGTTAAATCATTTGTCATTTTTATGGAAGAAGTTTGCGGTCTCTTTTTTATCTTTTGCTTTGTCTGCAGTATCAGACAGTTTTGGCTACCCGATAAATGGAGCGTAAACACTATACAGAAATAAACACATCCAAATTGCAGCTGATCCTTCTTGGAGCTGAAACTGTGAGGATTTTGTTGGTGCTGGATAGCTATAGTAGGGTCACATACCTGGAAACTGCTTTGAAATATGTTCTTTCTATATTTCTGTGTTCAAATTTGGCATATAATGGAGTCACCTCTTCCCTCCAAAATGGCGTGAATGGAGGCATTAGCGACATGTCCATTTTTAAATGGGTGAGACACCTGATCACAGTTACGTATCTGTTTGCCAAATGGAAACTGTCTTGAGTGATTTGTCAGTGTGACGCCACCATGAATAGAATAGCTCATTGGAATGCTGGGGAAATATCCAGCTGCTACAGTCAGAGAGGGATAAATCCTTTAGGTTAGTTATGAGTGAGGCCAAAAAAACTGGGCTGGTTTAAAAAATATTTTCCATCGCTAATGGGCATGCTGCTTTATTTCTTGGAATAAACAGTTAGAGTGTGGGCAATTAAACTGTCCACTGCTTTCTGAATGCTCACCTGAGGTTTTACTGATTTCTTCAGTTTTCTCCAAGCATGTGTTGCTCAGCACACAAAGCTAATATAGTCGGTAATTTAATTAGACTTTTTTTTTGCTTTGGCATGTTTAGCTGTGGAGACTCTGTCATCACAACTGAGTGATATCATCAGCCTGTGTGCTATAATTTCCTTCACTTGATTTGACAGTTACTTCTTTGATGAATACATTTTAATGAATGCATTTCGCTGTTTCACTAGTAAAATAAACATAGACACACATTTTTTCATTTCATTTTCATTTTTCAGAATTTCTAAATGCTTGTAACAAGAAATGCATGGAAGGGGACAATCAGTTAGCTACTCTTGCAACACCGAAGCTCTTTTAAATAGCTGTAACTTTTAAGAAATCCAATAAATAGTAATAAATGTTGTAAGAAGTGGGTTTGGACATCTGTCTTTCCATTTCATATGAGAAATGAGCTTCCGGTGATGTGTTTTCCTTTCTTTTGTCATGCTCATCTTGAGCAGCTACGCAGAACAGCTGACCAAAAATAAATACTCTCTATGATATGAGGCGAAAAAAATTTATTTGACAGCAGTGCAAGGGATATTTATATGGCAATAGAGAGTTGAACAGCACAGGGTACTAAGGACATATAAACTCCATAGGATATGGACTAAAATGGGCCATGATATCCTGTATTGCTGTGTACAGTTAGCTTTTTACTCTTTAAAATTGGTAGGCTTCAGATTTTCTCCAGCCAGACACTCCTCCTCCCCAGTCGATAACACAGGCTTCCATGAAATGCTGTCAACTCCTGCCAAATCTACTGAGGAACGTGCCATAAAGAACATATCCTATTCTTCCTATTTGTAACCGTGGTATTAATACCCCTGCTTTGTTGTCACTAATCAAACAAAGAGGCCAATATAACAGACACGTATGTGGAAGTCGCATACCTCTGAAAAATACATTGGAGGTAAGGAAAAAAGCGCCAAAGGTGAAATAATATTTAGTCAAGTAAGTAAACAGGACTGTATTTAATGGAAGGACACTGAGCATGTCGAATGAAGTGCTTACAATTCAGCTGTGGTTATTACTCAATGTTCACTAGCAGCGCTTGTCAGAACTATAAAATGAATGTCCCTCTTCATTCATATCAGTAGAAAAAAGGGTTTAATCTTTTTTCAATTTCGACAGGAGTCAAGTTGAAGGTAATAGTACACAAATTTTACCTGTCCAGAATAAGTGATCAGGACTAAATAACCAACATCAAGTTGTCATCAGACCTGTGATAAGATGCTGTTACAAATCACATTAATCGAAATACTTAACAAGCAAACGTTTTTTAAACCTATTTTCTTTGCAAAGCTGTATAGATTTTTTCATGTTCTTCAATTTTTATAAATATTTTCTTTCCAGCCGCAATACTTTGAATTGTCTTTTTTCCCTCAGAAATTATATGTGCCACAAAAGAACTAACTATTTTTAGCAACTGTCGAAGTGTTTCTCTGCATGTGCACATTCAGAATCATGCTTGCTTGGAGAGCGGTATAGAAACAATAAATTATGCATAGAAGAAATACACCACGTTCAAGGTAATTATTATATTTTTAATAGCTTTAATAAAAGATTTTAAATAGTGCATATACTGTATGACTCAGCTTCCTGAGATTGTAGTTCTGTGTAGCAATATCTGTAAGGTAATATGAAGAAAATATGTGGCCTGAATATGAATATGGAACACTAAGTGAAGACATTGCTCAGAGTTTTATGATGATTGCATACTATGGAGATATAATAGCAATTTGAGGACAACAGATAACTCTTCACATAATGAGAATGTTCTTTATTTTATTGGCTTATGAAAATTTTGTCATCCGAGGTTTAATTGCAGGGCTTTATCTCAGAGATTAGCTGCCACTGTACAGTGACAGGGCAATACTCTTGCATCTCTTGAAAGCTTACTGAAGTAATCCAGGTTGGACTGGCTGTAGCCTCCCCAACAGAAACCAAACCAAAAAAAAAAAAAATCAGGTTAAGTGCATGAATTATCTGCTTGCACTGTAAATGCTTTTCCCCTCCCCCCAGATCTTGCTGTTTTACTCAGTTAGGACTGTGTCATTTAATTATTTCCCCAACATGACTCATATTTATATTTTGTTTTAAATGCCTTATTTACATGGGAAAATGATGCCTTAGGCTAATCAGTGCACAGTGGCAATGTATTTCCAGTCTGATGCATCACTTCCCAATAGTACAAATCCTCTGGAGTCCTGGAATAAACAGTTTGTGTGTGACGCGCCATGGAACTCATCATATTGGATTACTTCTTTCAGACTGTCTGCCTGTTTTTGAGCTTTAAGGAGATGGGTTATTAGCTTTTAATAACTTACTTGCAAAGATACCCAAACTGTTGTCTCATGGTAAAAATTGGCCCAGAGTCATGAAAGCATAAGGGTAGAAGGTGAGAAATAGCAAAGCAGTCATGACCTATTGTTCACATTACCCCTTAATTAACCTGTTTGTCATTTACTTTTACCTGTTTAAGGGTAAGTACTGTTGAGTTGAAAGTGACTCAATGTTTGCTTTCTAAAGTAAGACAGGTATAGAAGTGCTTTACCAGTAGAAACACAGGCTAATATAGGGAGAACACACAAACTCTGCACAGCCTGAGGAGGGGTTGTACCCTAGATCTGAAGCCATAGCTCATGAGCTGTGAAGCACTACCGTTACCCACTGCGGTACTGCGTTGCTGCTGCTATATATTTATTTATTTTTTAAATAGTTGTGGTTTAGATGGACTTTTATTCTTTCCTGCACTGGAACAATAAATCTTTTTGCTTCGTTTCCCTCAAAACAGTCCCCTTTAATGCTCAGGAACATTTTTGGATTGGTGGCATATCTACTAAGTCATTTTCCAATTCCTTAAGTGAAAGACAGGAGACAGGAATTCCCGATGTCCCTCCCTCTCGATTTTTCCACAGCCTGCATTTAAAATAATAATATTTAAATCCTACAACACATAACCCACCTTTTAGAAACAAAATGTCTCCTTTTACACACACTATGTACATTTTTTAGAGTGCTCAGATTCACCAACCTCGTCAAATGCTAAATGTTGCAGAGTGGAACATCTAACTGAATCCTTAAGTACTGAATTTTGAAATGTACTTTGGAAGTCAGGGAAAATACGAAAAATTCATAAAATTCATGTAGTTGGAAATAAAATAGTAAATGCAGCAATCTTATTAGATTTCTTGAAGATCAATCTGATATTATAACAGAAGAAGAGACTTACTATTTCAGGTGACTTTAAAGTAATTTATTTAAAAAATTTTACAGAAATTCCTCTTTTTCCATTTGTGAATTTAATGGCTTTACAATAAAACAAATTTACATAATAACTTAGCTTTTTTTTTTTTTTTTCATTTACTCTAAAGCAACTTGCAATGCAAGACTTGGTTGCTAAGCTTCTTACAATCAATTACCCATTTACATAGGTGAATAATTTTGGTTGCATTTCAGGGTGAGTATCTTGTATAAGGGTACTATAGGCAAAGGAGTAGCTCTAATTGCTCTACCATTGGCAGAAGTTGTCAAACTTCCTGAATGTAGGATCTACTGTATGACTTTTCTGACACATTTTTTTATGTATAAAAATAAATTATTTCACCTGTCTGTTATTGTCCACAGAAGGTAAACAAAAAGCAGTATGTATCTAAAACTCCATATCAAAGTTCTGTATCCAGTGCCCATTCCACAGAGAACTGAATATGCTGACTGTTGCCAGTCCGATGGAAAATGATACCTGTACTTTGTTCTTGTCATTGCCTCCTTTAGCCACACTTTATATGAGACTGAAGTAAGACTTAACTATCTTAATGCTAAACAAATACATGAGTATTTTATGTCACATTTTAAAGAAACAGTACATTTAGAAAATAAAAAAGAAGTTTTAACTCGAAGAGAAACACACTGTTTCACGGTTACCATAAACTATTGCTTTGTATTTCAAATCAAATAATTTATTCTTCAGTTGTAGGCATACAACTGAGTAATAGTAATGTTTTTTGTATTAATGTTTCCATTTTTTATTTCAGACGGTTCTGTTTGCAGCATAAAGAGTCATTTGTGAGTCCTGGTATATGAGGGAGCACAACAGCATCATTAAACAGGAAGTGTAATGAGGCATGAAATCAATATGTACAATCTCCTGACAGTACTACATCACTACAGGCACTTGGTAATAAGGTGTCAGAAGTCATTCAGGCTGGTTTTAATCATCTGAACCTTGAAACTTTGGCTCCTCTTCGGATGTAAAAAGCCATAATCTTATTTGGGTTTGAGTCGGCAATGGTGTTAGGCCCTTTTCATAGGCAAAAAATGTTGAATTTATTTGAAGAGATGTATGTATATGTTCAGTGCTTCTGCTTTGAATATTTACTAAACTGTGACATGTGACATAGACATATATTTACAAATGCTTTTCTCATCAAGAGATTTGCAGGAAAAAACTGTGATATCTGAGACGGTACATTCATAATTATATTAAACTTCCAACAGCCTAATGGAACTGTGCTGTGACACTGAAAGCATATGAAGAGCCTAGGCAGCCCTGTAATGAGTATGCCTTTATTCAATATAATCTTGCTGGAATGGATTCCACCTCCTAACTGCATGATCATATTCCACTGCATTCCAAAAACCAAGCCAGCATGGCAAGGATTTACCTTGGGAAGCGGTGCATGGCTGCAGGGGGGTGCTGTTTCAGGCTGTGCAATGGCGAGAGGGTATGTGATAAGTACCTGGAGCAACCGCAGGGCATTCGCATGTCTCACAGCGAGATGCTGCTGGCCCGGGAATGCCACTGATTAATTAGCCATGTCAGCGATCTGCATTTTGTTTTGCTGGCGAGGTTAAATATTCAGGTCAAGCGATGTGAGACGTTCCTGGATCGAGCATATTAATCTATACAAGTTTCTTGCCTTGAATACAGCTAGCCTCACAATCTCATCTACTTATTAAAGCTACTTTTGAAGTAGTTTTCCCCCACCTTGCAAAGGCAATGCTCCTGAAAAACCCTTCTCAAGGTGAATTCTCTTAACTCAAAGTTGTAATTACCTTTAGTTTCAATGGCAAAATGTTATGCATTCCTGAGCCCAAAAACTGACATCCAGTTGCACTAAACCATATAGCATTAAAATGTACACAGTTGTTTGAGTGATGAGGTTTTAACAGTAACAGTAGTAACACTAATAGTAATAGTAACACACATACTCACAAAAAAACTTGCATTCATATGCAATGTATATGAATGCAAGTTTTGGAATAAATGTAATTTAAATGTACAGTATATAATGCTCAGTGTTTAATGTATTAACTAGGGCCAGCTGGTAGTGTAGTGGTTAGAGCTGCTGTCTTTGGATGCAAAGTTAAAATCCCACCCTCCATCTGTAGTATCCTTGAACAAGGTACTTACCCTAAATTGTGCCAATTAAATTGCCCACCTGTATAAATCGATAAGTAACTGTGAGTAGCTTAACACTGTAAGTTGCTCTGGAGAAAAGTGTCAGCTAAAAGAATAAATTAGTTCAACCTTTAATGCAAAAACAACAACAACATAGAACAGTAAAGCCAACAGAAATCTCTTCTAATGATGCAAATGAATTCACATTCACTGAACAAACTGACATGGTCTGTCACAGTTCCTAAGCTGTGCAAAAAAGATTTGGGTTCAATCCCTACTCAGTCTGTATGTGTTTTTCATACTCTCCAGAGTTTGTGCGGGTTTCTTCCCACAGCCCAAAGATGTGTTTCAGGTGGATTGGTTACTCGAAATTGCCCTTAGTGTGTGTGCCTGTGTGCTCGTGTGTGTTACATTGGTTCTGGTCTAAGGATTGGTGAATGAATATAGTGTATTGAACACTATGTCACCTTGGATAAAGGTGCCAGGTAAATGGTAGTTAATAGTCATCGTATGTCACTTTGGAGAAAAGCATCTGCTAAATGAATAAATGTTATTGCAAAAGTCTTATGCTACTCAGCTGTTAGGAGCAATGCGAAAACCAAATTCAGTCCTTGTAAATGTGACGAAATGCATTGAAATGCCTCGTAATCTTATAACTCAAATGACATATCTCAGAGAAATGACTATTAGAGAAGTATGTATAAGTAAAAGTAGCTTTGGTAGTGTTTTTTCTTTACAAAAGTATTACTTTCAGCTGTTTGTGGACACTGGTCTGACGGATGTGTTTAATACCCTAGGGTGCTAACTAAAAGGTTACTTGTTATAGTCCCTGGAAAAATTCTGCAGTTGTGAACTTAAGCTTGTTGTGTACTTAACCTATATAACTTCTGGGGCTTAGTATATAACCAGCTGTTTAAATCAGCAAATTCAAGTAATTAAAAAAATGTAGCGCCTACTTAGCAACTCATGAAATACTTAGAATTTTACAGTAGTAATTACAGTTCACAAAGGAAAGAGCACATTTTTAATATTTCACAGCTTGTTAACATGGTCATTTAGTTTATAATTGTTTTGATAAGGAACAACTTAGAGCAAATTCTCTTTTCCTTCGGAAATGGTTTAATTCATGTGCAGGACACTTACATGTATGAGGAAACCATATGCCAGAGATCATAATATCACAGTGTACACCCAACATTTCTATATATTTATTTATTTAACTGATGCTTTTCTCCAAAGCAACTTACAGTGTTAAGTTTCTTATAACTATTTACCCATTCATACAGCTGGGTAATTTTACTGGTGCAATTTAGGATAAGTACCTTGTTCAAGGGTACTACAGCTGGACATGGGATTCAAGCCTGTACCTCTAACCACTACGCTACCAGCTGTCCCTATCTGAGGGCATTGCATGCTTATGTGTTAAGCAGCCATGGTATTTGCCAAAGAGAGAACTCAACACATTCTCTTCCAATATCATCAGTGGCCCTGAAAACTCGTCTTGGTTACTCAAACTCATCTTATCTGCCAAAGTGCCCATTTTCACTCCTTAATGCAAACTTTGAAATTGTTTGTAGATTTAGGACAGGTCCAAATACATTAATAAACATTTATGAATTCACTTCTTGTTTTTAACTTTTCTTCAACTTACTGATAAACGAATAAAATAACAATCTAAAATAACAGCCTAAATCTGCTCTGATATTTTTGGGTATGTTTTACCTAAATTAAAATAAGACTCTTCTGAAGCTATTAAAAATGACAAGCAGAAAAATAGAAGCAATTACACTGAGCCAAGGGCTATTTGGTGATTATGATTAGTGACATCTTTATGATATTAAACTTATATAATTAGTATGCCACAAAGCAGGAGTTATCAAACATATGATGCAGTTTGCTTCTGAAAATATGATCATTAGTATATCTGAAAATTAACCATATCTAGAATGCCAAGCTGCTGTAAAGTGTTTTGCCCTTCAATATATTTCACTGAACATAATATGTAGAAATTCTACTGTTTCTTTTTTTGCCAGAATGAAGTTATATATACCAAGTCTGAAACAAACTTCAGATGATAAATTGGTTGCATGTAGAGTTATATAAGTCTCTCTTTATCCAATGAACTCCAATCTCTCGATCAAGTTCCAGGGTGATTTCTTTCTCTTAGTGGTGCAGCTGCAACAGTGGAGGCCTGGTGATTAATCTGCAGTTCGGGAAAGAGCGAGGACATCGGTTTGATGTGCCTCACACACTGTACCACTCACTCTGTGATTCTCCTGTTGTTTCTAATGAGAATATCAGTCCCCCTCAAACCAGTTAGGATTAAATGTTTAGTTCTGGTCTACACCAGCAGGTTTCCGCCTGGGATTTAAATGCGCATCTCCTTAGTCCTTACATACTGTGTCTTCTGCTGCATAGGGCCATTATCATGTTCTTCTAGCAAAGAGTCTTGCAGCATCTGATAATTCTCTGATATAATATTGATCTAACTACACCAGAAAGGAAGTCAAATTTAATGATGGATCCTCACAACCATGCATAGGTCCGCTGCATGTGAGAAGACTGCGACTTGTCACTTTGAGGAACAGAATGGGCACATGGCACCTTCCCCCAGCTTATGCCTGCTTCAACAGTCATCTTGGATCAGGCTTACAGGCAGCCACCCCCTGCCACCACCCTCCAGTCAGCCACTATTTCCGCATTCTTGTTTTGTGTAGGGGGGGTCGTCGTAAAATCAGGGACACTTTCCCCTCTCAAACCTGGCTCAGCATCAACGGTGTAGGGGCGTGGGAGTGCCACCGAACAACTGTGTAAGAAGCAGGAGCAGAGCACAGTGTGCTGACGGGAGCCGTCAACCTGGTGTGAGAAATGTGAGGGACTGTGGGAGTTTTGAGTCCAGGCTCCCTTCCCCTTTTTATTGCAGAGCAGGCCAAAAACAGGATGAGAGGTGGGCTTTGCAAAATGTCATTTTTTTGGTGTATGTTTTTGGCAGCAGCCTGGGGCCACCTGGACAGTCTGCTCTCTGATACCCACTGCTGTCACGAGGTTCTTTGTCAGTGGCAGCATCTAATAAGTCAGAAATCAGAAAAAAATATAGAGTGATGGTTTGGTGAATAGAACACTTAATTAGGGATACGTAAGGTGTGGTAAAATTATAAAGACAGATTAGGTGTCATATATTAATGCAGGCTAAAAATGTGTATGAATAATGCAGTGAAATCCTGCATAATCTGGATACTATGAAATATCACTCATTCATTAACTACTTGTCCTTGTTAGGGTCAGGATAGTCCACAGCCGATCCTGGAATCACTGGGAACTAGACAAGGACTACTAAGGGTACTCCTTGGATGTGACATCAGTCTATTGCAGGACAGCCAAACATGCATTCCCACACTACAGGCAATTTAGAGTGACTTGAAATGCATGTCTTTGGACCATGGGTGGAAACCAGAGCACACAGAAGAAACACACACAAACCCAGAGGTGAACATGCAAACTAAACATAGATTGAGCTGGATTTCAACCCTGGCAGCCCAGACACTCTAAGGGAGCAACATTACCCACTGCACCACCATGCCACCTTCTGTGAAATATGCTATAGTTAAATTAAAAGTTGAGAGGATTTTTTTGTAATAAAACAAGTTCTCATTAAGTTATCGTGTATCATTTTACTTTTAAAATGTTTTGTCAACATTTAAAAAGTTGTTTAAGTGGCAGTTAAGCTATGATAAAAAAGGTGGATTTGAAGTAGGTGACAGATTCAGAATCTATGTGGGGGCTTCATGTTTACTCTTGAATGAGGTATGCACTTCCTAACATATTGAATGCTACAGCACAATGTGACAATATGTATGTATGTATGTATTTTATTGGTTAGCTAGTGCAACTGTGCAAAGCAGCAAAAAAAAAAAAAAAAAAAAAAAAAAAGACAAAGACTAGGAATGAAATTCAACTACCAACATATCTTCCAGACAGACAAGTAAAGCTACCTGCCTGATTATAGTCTCGGATTGAAATTTGCTGAACTTTTTTATTGCTCTAATGTTTTTGTATACATGACTAACAGAATGTAAACTCTTGTAGCTTCAAAGATTATGTCATTAACATTATTCAAATTTGTAATTTTGTTATTTTGTCTTCAAGGCAAACCACTTACCTTGGGTCAGGCCCTGGGTCTTTTAAAATTTTAATTTGATTTGTGAAGGGACGTTTTTATTATTTTTATAATTCTCTAATCATGAGAATAGGCTTGGTTTCGGTTTTCTAATCTACCTTTCAGAAGCTAGGGAGAAATGTAGCACATTTGCAGAACCATTAACCACAGCACCATCCACTTGTTACAGGTGGTTACATGACATTTTGCCAAAATCTGCAATTCAAGTGTTTTTGAAAATTAAAAAATATGCTGTTAAGCACTTACTAGTACTAATATTATATTAGACTGATGGGTGCAAAATTTCGAAAAATGCTGGAGCTGCTGACACCATTGTTCATTATTCGAGGTGAGTACTCAATAAATACTGAAAAAAAGTTTGAATGTTTCTTTAAAATTTTCAATTCTCACTATAATTTGAAGCAAATATATTTTACCACATGCATTTTTGACTTTTTACTTCAGTCATTTTTCAACAAACAGATAGCTTGCAGCCAGGTGATTCAGCAAAATGTTTCATGTATCAGGTAATCACTCATTGTCAGTCCTTTCTAGATGGGGAAGTCATTCATTCTTCGAGGAAAGAAAGGCAGTGCAATCCATTAATTTTCCAGTACAGTATATTTGTCATGTCTGTTACCCACAATGCCTTGCGTTTGCTTGCAGAAAAGCTTGTTGCTAGAGCATTTTTACATGCTTATCAGTAATTTTAGCCAACGGTATCAAGCAAAAGAGCAATTAATACTTACATTAAATGTTATATGTCTATTCCCCTGCCGTCTCAGTGTATTAGTTTAATTATCTCTATGAAAATGCAACAGACGTCGATAAGGTTAAACATCGTTGCACACTGTTGGTGTAACAACAGCTGACTATTTATTGTTTCTTTCATAGCATTGCCAGCAACCTACAGTTTTTATCCATTTATACAGTTTTAGATTTAAATGGAACAATTCAGACAAAATACATTAATGACTGGAACTACAGCAGGGATGGTTCCTAGACTTAAAGCGACAACTTTTAGATTTATTAAGCTGTGTCTACTACATTGAAAGGCTGTGTCTAAGCACTAAGCCATTTTTATTTAGAAAATGTGACATCAGCTGTGTTTAATCAGTCTTCACAGAAAGTAATTTTATATCTGTCTGTGTAAAAAAACATTGCGCTACTGTTACTTTCACACAACACTCCCAGTTTCACACGTATATCAGCTTATTACAGAAATGGAAAGTCAAGAGAAAAGGATCAAACCAAATAGCCAGAAGTTAAAGCTTTTGTTGCATTCCAGAAGTTCTATCTGAAACCTATTGGAGCAACTTTAGAATATTATGACACGGATCATATTGAGCATTGTTGGTGTTCTGCAAGGAAACTGATGAGAAGAGTTTTTAAGCTTAAATATGGGGAGAGACGTACCCTAACGTACATTATTTTACAAAAGCCACACATTTTACTGCATAATCTAATAGCAAAAACATTGTTCTTCATTCTGGTCTTGATAGAGACCAATGGATACAGATTTTTGCTTAGACTAACCATGCAATTAATTTTAATTTCATTGAGCTCTTCTCTGAATGAATGGCATGATTAAAACCTAACATTGTATCCAAGGAATCATTATTTATAAAAGCCACAGAATATCCTATCTATATTCATAAAAAGATTATAAATAATTTTCTGTTTTTGTAAAATGCATGACGTGCACAATTTCAACTCATCATTACAAAGAAAATTTATTCAACTTTTTTTTTTTTTAAATTCCATGATTTAGATTGAGTTGATTAATGTTTAATAACCATTGATTTGTTTTTTTTTTTTAAATTATCATTTGTGTTAAAATACTTTTTTTCTGATTCCAGTCATGCTATACCTTCAAATTCTTGCTCTGTGAAGACAAATTAAGAAACAGCTCAGCTTAAATTAAAACCAATATACGTAGATGTCCTGTGGACCAGGACTGAAAACTAGTGGCACTGTGCATTCATTGCATTAGTATTTCTATCAGAACGTGATCAAGGTGTGCTTCATTCATGTGGTGCTGCTGTGCTATTAGAAACACCCTAGGCAAGAACAGTTTGCCTTCTACTTCTTAAAAAAGAAAAAATCAACCTGTTTATGCCTTTCATGATGTTCTCTTAGGGGGGCGCAGTGGCGCAGTGGGTTTGACCGGAGCCTGCTCTGTGGTGGGTCTGGGGCTCGAGCTCTGCTGGGGGAGCCTTGTGACGGACCGGTGCCCTGTCCTGGGTGTTTCGCTCCAGCCTTGTGCCCTGCATTGCTGGGTTAGGCGCCGGCTCACTGCGACCCCGCTTGGGACAAGCGGTTATGGACATTCCTTGTGTGTGTGTGTGTGTGTGTGTGTGTGTGTGTGTGTGTGTGTGTGTATGTGATGATGATGTTCTCTTACTAAATTTCTAAACATACACATCTTCTCTTCCAGCTGACTGAATCATTGTGGGATTGCTCAAAGAATACACGCGGTATCATTCTTCCACATTCTTGTAATATAATTATGTGGCACTAAATGTAATAATTTATTCTCAACAATGCAGGTATTTTGACGATTGGGGACATTAACTTCCATCATGCTTTCTCTTGCGAGCGCATCTTTGTACAAGATACCCAAACTCCTCCAGGGGAATACCAAGCGACAAAGAAACTGCACAGCTTTGGATGAAAATCAAGTAATAATACATATTTTTAAAAATACTTGTTAATCTGGATGAAAAATCTTAAAAATAGTGTGTGGGCATGGTGACAGTGTTTAAAGTGTGTAGGAGAGCCTTTGCTGGTGCTGTCAAATCCAGAGAGCAGCCACACCCTGCGGTATTCAGGCCTAATCTGCTCCCTGTCACAGGACAGACGGTGCTTAAAATGCCATTCTGCAGTTAACATCTTCATTCACGTTTCTAAATAAGCAATTATGATCAACTGAAGTCCTGCAGGATCGGCTGCATGACAAACAGGTTTCCAGAGTTCTGCGTGAAGCCAGCAATCTTTTGAAAATTATCTTTCTGAAAAAGGAGTCAAAGCTCTTCAGCTAAAACTGGCATGTCGTCCACAATCTGGTTTGGTCCATGAGGGGGTAAAATCTTTGAATATCTGTCTGTGTAATGAATTTGCAATAGATGAAAAGGTATTGGTATAAAGCATGTTCGGAAACAAAGGAAAGAACAGTAAATAAAGCAAAAATCCCTAGTGAATTGTGGCGGGTCCTTTAGGCAAAAAACTAAAATTAGGCAAAAACAAAAAAAGATGACAAAGAATATACTTCGAAGGTTAAAGAAAAGTAGTTGGAACTTGTGGGCTTGGGGCTTTTAGAGAGCAATGCAAAGAGCACAGTCTCCCAGGACAGTGAAATGTCACTCTGCATTGAGCCCGGGGAAGGTAAAGAATGTGGCACAAGCCGTTTGCCACAGGAGGCCCGAGACCCGTGAGTCTCTCTTTCTCAAATCCCACATCGGTTCTTTGACATTTCCTCAGTGCTGTAATACACATATGACCTCAGGCGCAATTGCGCTGGTCTTTCTGAATGGGTGGCCCCCATTGTTTTATAGCGTATGTTCTTCTTCTGGATCTTCTCCCTGTATGTCCCTATTGGCAGCCCACTACTGTGGGAAAAGGGAGAATTTCAGGTCAGCATAAGTTTAGATAAAAAATGGGGGGAAAATGGTCAGAATTGTATTTTTAGAACAATGGTTGCAACTGATCACTGCAGGAAACCTGTCTGTTTGAGTGCGTTTCAGCTTCTTGCTTCATACTGTGGATAAATTTATTTGCTCTCCTCATTGCAAAACACTCTTTGTACCAGACAAGGGAAGAAAACTTTAGCGATCAATGAAATAATGACTATGTGACTCTGGTCCCAAATGATTGTGTGTCGGACTGGCATGAGAAATCACTTGTAGTTGCTTTTGCAATTCAAATGATGGTTTAAGAGACACAAATATTGACTAAGGGGATTTCAGGTATGATGCAGAGTCCCTGATGGCCTTCCCCAGAGGCCATGGAGAATGACAACTGAGGTTTGCTTACTTGGTCATACTTGTGGTATTGACAACACATTTTGCATTGTCATCTGCTCTATAAGGCACAGTTTCTGAGGTATTGAATTATTATTGACACATGTACAGTGTCAGAGGATGGACAACCATTTAACAAAACATATGTGATTACAGCACAGTTTTTGTTATAACCAGCCATACTTGCAG
Source organism: Scleropages formosus (assembly GCF_900964775.1). Classification (NCBI taxonomy): domain Eukaryota; kingdom Metazoa; phylum Chordata; class Actinopteri; order Osteoglossiformes; family Osteoglossidae; genus Scleropages; species Scleropages formosus. Next base: position 22,022,280 of record NC_041814.1, read on the forward strand.
TCTCATTTCTAAAAGTGGGATTAAAAGTGATTTTTGCTGAGTCAGGAGCATAATGTTTAATACGAAGGGTTAGGGTTAATATTCTCTAGTTTGTTTGATATTGTAAACCAGGCTCAATGCATTTATAAACAGAGCCTCTTGAACACGTTTCTTTGTTAATGAAGTTTGCTTTTTATCTCCATATGGGAAATTACTATATATATATATATATATATATATATATGTGTGTGTGTGTGTGTGTGTGTGTATATATCTATATCAATATCTATATATACAGTATATTTCATTACACTCACTTCTGATCAGTTTTAAGGGAAATAAAGCACTTGTGTGCTCAGGAAATTGTCCATTCTTCAAGCAGAAAAACAGAAGTGAACAGAGTTCAGCACAAAGCATTAAGTTCTTTCCATTTTAAATTTTTAATATACATGTACATGCTGTTATTTAATTTTGGTTCTCTGGCCCCAATTTTACCAGCACTCACTTTTCCACTTTTGTGACTTTTCTGCAGTAAAGATAACCAACTTTTCTTAATAATGGTTTGGAAGGTGTAATTGAAAAGTTGCTTTGTGAATGCATGGAGGGACTTGCATTCATTTAGCTCTGGCACATGGGGCAAAGCGGGAAGCGTATCACCACAGCAGTAAACAACTTGCTTTTATAATGCTTCACTTTAACCTTCAAGTGCATTAGTATTTTGTCTGTTCCCCAGCTAAACAAAACCATTATATTGTTAGAAAGAAGGTGAATGTCAAAGGCTTGGGCTTTGCGTTACATTAAATCCAAACCTGAGCGAAAGTCAGGCCAGGGAACTAGGACTGATATAAAATGAAATGTTTGTTATCTTCAGTAGCAGGTGCCCTAATCTACATCAGTTCCCAGCACCTATGAACTTAGTTTACTTTGTTTTGTTGGAGGACCCATGCAACCTGGAGGATAAGTGAAGCAATGCAAGTGTCACACATACAGCTATATGGCCTCCTTTTTGTACTAATACACACATGGAAACTTTGTGAAACCGGAGGGAGTTTTCAAGATGATTTATTTTTCTTTTTTTAATGAACTCAAAAACTGTCTTTAAAATGAATGGGGCGAACTATCCTTGTGTAAAATATGTCATTCATGGTGCAGTTATGGGCGAACTGCACATTTACTTGCAAAGACTATTAAAATGGATACGGCATGCGAGCAGGAAGACGTGTGTGAGAAACACAAGGTGATGGAAATGAGGATGTCCCTCTTCAGCCAGGGCGCACACATCCTCCTGTCCTCTTCGTGCTCTGCCATGCATTACTGCGCTGTACCGTGCTCCTTGCACTCTTTTTCTGAGGCGAGCTGGTGCACGTGCTTCAAAGAGCACCCGTCAAGTGCTCTCCGGCGATGTTGTCATGTTCATCTCCCACACTTGGCAGTGCATCTGTTTATTTGCTGCTGTTTTGTTACCCATTTTCCGATAAAAAGGAATATTTAATTTGTCGCTCTTTTAATGCGCTGATTTGTTTCTGATGGCATGTGTTTTGCGTAGGGGAAAAATATATATTTATTTACATATATTGCTTTGTTCCCTGGGTTTTTTTCTTGGCAATGGCCACAGTCTGAAACGACTTTTGTTTTTGTGGGACTAGAAAACCTAGGAAGGCTGCCAAAGACTGAGCTGACAGGAGGGGATAGACCAAAGTGGCTGCTGGAATATCACCACTGGTCCTCTTCTACGCTGTTAGAAGAAAGTGTCTTAAAACTTCGACACTGCTCCAAGCTGTGTGGAAATACTGCTATGAAAAAAAATGTGTTAAATGCTTTGGGGGAGATATTTTACAAGGAAATTGTGTGGAACTGATGAATAAATAAAATTTTGAGTGCCAGCATTCATATTTGTTCCTATTAGAAAACATCATTTGCAGCTGAGCCGTCACTGTCTTTACAGCATAGGCCTAGGTATGTCCCCATTGTTCACAGAACCTTAATTTGTATCTGTAGTATTTATGCACAACTCCTTTGAGAACTCCTATTTTTGCCCCTCCCAAAACCCGGCAGTTTGTTACATTCCTGAATTTAAGAGTTTTGACTGAAAGAAAAAATGTCTTTGACTTCATAACAGGATGAAATGAGATCAGTATTATGTCAGGCAGGAATTTCTTGCTGTATTATGATGCCTTTTCAATAATACATGGCAACACAGTACTCTTCTGCACCAGGATCCTTAAAAGACCAATTCCTTCTTTGCTGGGAAACAGCTGCCTGCTGTGAATAGAGTTAAGTTGATGTGGGAAAAGGCAGCTGAGAGGATCTTAGGACTTTTTAGCCCTCTTATTCATTCGTATACTCAATTTTTTTTCTTGAGGAACCCATCACTCATAAAACATTAATGCACGTGGATTTTTCTTATAACGCACATTTGAACCGGGGTCCCCCTGCACTGGCTCCCCCAGGTGCAGACAGTGCCACACTGCAAAAGGAAAAAAAAAATTAACTTTGGACCAGAAAGCAAAAGCGCACCTCCCACACTCGGCCTCGTGCGCACCCATGGAAGTGACTCAGGCGTGTTTCCCCCTCTCAGGGAAGCCCTTCAAACCACCCGCAGGTTGGATGCGTTTCAAAAGCTGTGCTTCTTCGGCCCAGCTAGATGAAGGAGTCAACAATGAGTTTCCCAAGAGCTCAGTAACAGAGACAAAAAAAATAACCTTTTTATGCATGTACAGTATTTCCTGGCACAACGGCCTATGTACTGCATCTGAGACAGTAGGAGGTAAAGACAGAAACTCCCTAGGATTAGATTCATTTTGTTAATTGCCGCTGACGGTTTAAAGTAAGATATTCAGTAGGTGTATTCTGATGCCACCGACAAAACATTGTTTGTGTTCATTTATTTTCGGATTGTTATCCCGTGTGTTACAGTGCACATCACATTGGTCGTTGAGATCCTCTTTTCCTGCTTACTGTAACAAGACACAAAAGGTGTCTGGCATGCAGAATGAGTGACACCGTAATTATTGTGTCCCTCGTCCAAATTGCAGGTTTTTGAATAACAAATTATACCAAGGCAAACCAAACCTTTCACGTTCACATGAGGACAAATGCATCACTCATATATTTCCCTCTTTTGCAAAAAATTTTGGTTCTGTTTCCCGATTTCATAGAAAAGAAAGCCTAACCAACATAATCCCTTTCTTTACACTTCATATGCCATTGTGCAAATCCCTGGCTCGCATGTTTAATCCTTGAAAACTGCGATTTTAAGTGCCAATTATCCATTCTGTCCATTATCTATCATGAATCAGATTCCAGAGAGGAGAATTGGGATGTGATTCAAAAACCACAAATAACGCTGCTGTTACAGAATTCATAGCACAGGAATCAGCTCAAAAGTAAATGATACTTTATCTATATGGTATAGAAAAACACCTTCTGCTTTGTTGGAGCACAAGGCATAAACATGAAGACACAATACCTTTCACTGGGTCGTCTGTGGCAGAACTGTTAAATGATATTTATTTAACTTTTCCTGCATGTGGCCTCGACCTCCATAACTTTTTCCTGAAAGGAAAAGGAAGGAATGAAACACTAAAATAATGCTTGAACTGAGCTCTTACATTGCCTGTCTTTCTTTTTTTACTTTGCCAACAATGGACAAGTTTTTTGAAAACTGTCACAAAAGAACTGCACACTTTCTCTTCAACTAGGTCCTCACAGTCCTGTCCACCTCTTCATTTGAGTCAAACTGCTGCCTACGAAGTTATTCCTTCAAGTTTGTGTTGTGTGAGTCTTAGTGTTGCAAAATTTCCTTCTTCTGCTTCCGAACTCTTCTTATTGGGCCTTTCAAAGTTTGAAGAGTTGCAATGTGATGCTCAGAAGTTTCAAAACTTCTCCATTATTGGGAAAATATGTGGCAAATGGTGGTGACTATGTAGGAAAGTAATTACAGTGAATAAAAGAGGTCAGTTAAAGCATTATTTTCATGTTCCATTGATTAAAATATCATTGAAACAAGTGTTATGGAGGTTAAGGTTTTACTTTTCATTTAACTCTCTTACATAACATAGGTGTTCATGATTGGGCCAACTAAAGTGAGTAAAAATGATATTCCATTATGAATACCATCAGCTATTTACAACTGCAGTCAGTCAAGTGGAGCAGTGAAGAAGTGAGGGCCAATATTCCATTTAGGTGAACCCTGCAAATAATGAATAAATGCCAGTATAGCTATTGAAATATACTGGAGCACTTCATTCACACAAACAAATAGAGGAGGAGAAAGGGCAGTACACCTTTTCATCTTTGACACAACATGTACATTTCAATGCCAATCACTGTTTAAATGTACACATTAACAAGGACTTTGTATTTTTTTTTCTGTTGTATTTCAGTAGCTCAATTGCATAAGCCAGCTGTCCTAAGAAATAGCATAAATCTTTACCTTTCAGTCATTGTATAAACCAAAGTAGTCAAAAGTAGTCAACCAGCTCACAAACTTACATAGTAATTGCTCTATATTATAAGGTGCATGAAAATAAGTAATTTTAGGAAAAAATGTTATCAGAAATATTTTCTATTTCATTGCTCAGAACACACAAAACTGAATAAATCAGTGCCTCAGTTCCTTAGTTAATGAACTGTTCTTAGCATTTCAATACTTAAATATGTAATTATTGTAACAACTATGTAACTGAAATAAAGATACTCAGAATATCCATTGGAGTATTAGAAAATTAGGAAATTCACAGTATTTTCTGACATTTTTCACTGCCATTGACATTTGTCCAAAAAAAAAAAAAAAAAAATGGTTTGAAAATTAAAACTGCCAGTGGGTTTGATTTTACCATTTTAGATTGAAGAAGGATTTCAGTGAACAGCTCAATCAAGCAAACTTAATTCATAGTTCACATGGAACAAAATCCAGTATACACAGGGCTCCTCTAAGACAAGGGTTAAAATCCCAAAATAGTTATCTGCTGCTGACCTGCTCAAACTTGGCCTTTAACACCACGACTGTAAGATGTTCTGTTAAATGATTTGGTGGGTGAACATATGATGAGCAGCAATTTATTATGGCAGTTCGATTACTATCCTTAAGAGCTTGAGATTTTGGTTTGATATTTTTGCTTTTTCTTCTCTGTTTTAGCTTTGCATTGACACCTCTTTTGCCTTGTGAATGCGTGTGTTACATTACTGTTGTTATAGATTTGTGAATGATTGACAGGAGTTTAGTGTAGTGTACCTTGGACAAAGGTGACAGCTAAATGCTACACGGTAGTTCTATAGACAAGATGTCCTCAAATGTAAAAAAAAAAAAAAAAAAAAAAACTGTATAAAAATAATAGCAAATATGAGCACAGAAATTTGTTCAGTATGCAAATTTCTCACGTTTGCTTTTGTTAACCACTTGTCCTGGTCAGGGTCCTGGTGCTTATGCTGGAATTACTGAGTGCAAAGCAGAGAGGAGGAAGTACACCCAAACATGACACCAGTTCATTGCATGGTATGCACCAAAGTTAACGTCATTGCAGATATTGAGAATGCAACTGGAAGAACCCCACCATCCCATGATGCACTGTGGCACACTATGAATCAGAGATAACATGAAATTCTGATAGTCGCCTAATTTTCCTTTCTCAAACATGTCCATATCTCTGGACGTCTGTTGTATCTTCACATTGCATGGGAATGTTTTTAAGTGAAGCTGTTATAGATGTCACGTTCAGCAGTGTGAATTTTGAAAGAGGTTGAGACGGATGTTTGTGAAGATATTTCAGCAAGTAATAGACAAATGTATCAGTATTGCAACAGATATGAAGGAAAGTTACTATAACTTACAACAATTTTAATTGCACCAACTTGTTAGGTACAACAGTAGCCTAAAGACTCGTGCCATTTTTTACATCTATCCCATTTTTCTCTCCTCGAAAGGTTCTTGTAAAAGCCCATTCAAAATTAGGACAAAGAACTCTGTTAGTGCAAAGGGAATTTCATATCTTAGATTATGCAACTAGTGCTGTTAAGTTTGCCATGGAAGAGCCATGTACTCATAGCAATTCCTTACTTTATGTACTTTGTATGGATGTAATTAGAAATTCTCTGGAGTACACTGGTAATTCTGTACATGTTGTACATGTTGTCTTGAGACTGAATGAAACAGAACAGCAGGAAACCAGTATCATCTCTCCTGCTGACTGTATTTTTCTTATTAGTGCATCATTCTAAAGCTTACTGCACTGATGTCCTCACTGCGGCTTTCGTGCAGGTCTTTCTGAAACAGGCTTCTTGAGGGAGTGGTATATATAACTATGTATGTATGTATTTATGTATGTATGTATGTATGTATGTATATACAGCACAAAAGTGTAAGAAATATACCTTTCGCTGGACTCAAAACCCCAAAAGGCTAATTTTATTTAATGCTTATAGGAGTATTGAGGCTTTAATTCCATTTATCTTAACAGAATGACATTGAATGTTGAAGATACATTTGTTCTCAACTTTAAATAACAGACAAAATATCAAGGCTATGGCTCCCAGTTTGATTTTTTAGTGTCAGACGTAAGGAAAATTTATGATATAGGGGAGCAAGGTCGCAACCATCAAATATCATGAAAAATTTAGTCATCTTATTTAGTGTTTCTGACTTGGCTGATGAAATTTGTATCCATGTATTTCCCTCTATTGGTCAATGTTATTATGCAGTAAGCCAAGGCAATATAAATCTTGTTTCTTTTTTTAATATTAATCTTTATGGCAATCTGTCAGTCACTGTAAAACCCAGATTTTGGGTCAATGGACTTTGTTACAGGTACATAAATTTTATAACATAGCTTTAGGCAGTAAACCATTGTACTGCTCTACGTTCTTTATTTTTAAGCCAGTGAAAATGGCAAGAAGAATGATTAAAATATTAGTACATCTATCTCGTTGAGAACATTGACCTTTTTTGTCTTAACTTTGGTAATTAAATATACCCCATTAATTTTTTAATGAAGAAGCTGAGGAAAACTGAGGAAAAATGCAGTTTCCTTCCTTGGGTCTGAACCTGAAAACATTTGGTAAGAATTTGCTAATATACCACCTTGTGACCTGATTGAATGAACATATTATGACGAGCAGAACACACAGACCATTGTTGCCGGTACCTTTGAGAATTACTTGATGCTAATCAGCATGCCAATATTGCTCTTTTGAATATTTGTGCGATTTCTATGTGATAGTGACTCTCTCGTTCACTATCATAACCGAAATTCTAAGGATCCAGTGATCCAGAGTGTATCATGGGAACATTGGGCATAAGGCAGGATATACCTCTATGGGAAGCCAGGGTGTATGTGATAGATGTAAAAAGCACATCACACATGGATTTTTTATGAAATATATTTTGGATCATTTGGCATACCAATTCCTCCAGATTTAAATTCATTGGAAGCAGTCTTTCCATGACATGCTTTCATTATAAAACTCCACCTAGTGAAACTTGGCCAAATTCTTAGCTTTTCATCACATGCTGGTAAAATGCTTTAGATGACATCTGCAGTGCTGAGGTAAATCAGTTTACGTTTGATCAGACATGAAAAGTGTACCCTTCAAGCCCTGCAAAACTATTGACATGCTGCGCAGACACTGAAACCAATACAGACCGATCTGAGCAGCAAATTGGACCCACACTTCAGTGTCTTTTCACTCCATTTCAAAAGAAGTGAGAATGAAGTGCTATGAAGAGCACAACCTTACACAATAAATGTGTACGTTGGCTGTCATGTCTAATACAAGTGTTTCTCGTAACCAAGGATTCATGGACGTTTCTATTTGTGAAAAAGCCAAATGAAATGTGAAGAACAAACACCCATCATCTCTGACATTGTTTTTCTTTGTTACACATTTTGCTAAAATTTTTGCAAGAACAATAAACAAGTTTTGGACATGGGAGACACGTTTTGTAACATGAAGCACTTAGAATGAAACTGGAAAAAGTAGGCTTCTTTTAGTTTGTTGGTTAGTTGTTTAGCTTTACAGTTTGAGTTCCAAGAGGGATCCTACTGTTGGACCCCTGAGAAGGTGCTTACCCTGAATTACTCTAAATTACTTATGCATATACTGTTGACCAAGGATTAGTAAATTACAGTAGTATTAAATGATATAAATGGGTTTAAAAAAAACCAAAAAACTTATTCAGGTGTATACAACAGCATCAGCTGGACAACAAAATAACAAAAAAGTTATTACTTTTAAAAAGGATGTGCTCTGATATGTTGCCCTTTCACCCCAGAACTGAAACTTCCCACATTGTTCTGATCATCTTCAACAGTATTTTGTAATTTCTCATTTTGCTCGACTGTCCCCTTTCTATATTTGACAGTCGGACACTTGTTTTCTCAGCTGTCCAAACACCTTGGATCCCATCTTATTTAATCCATAATAACAAATGTTTCTGAATGTCAGTGAATTCTTGACTGAGTGACCAGTGTTGACCAGCACTAGGTGACACACACAGGTGAAAGGTCATCTATTCCTTTTTCAACACTCAGAACGGTGATCAATGCCTGACATTTCAAAGGGGTATTTTGGTTCACCCACAATCTGCTCTTATAAGAGCACAGACCTGCTTTCAATGTATATTTTACTGTCACATTTAGCTGTAACAAAGTTTCTTCTTAGAAGAGTTCATTGCCATTTATTTATTTATTAGTTTGTTTATTTATGTAGATAGCCTAGGAAGTTGTTGTTCTTGTTATCTTTTTTGTCTTCCTCTTTTTTCTATTAAAGATCCTGTTGTCCTTCTTACAATTTCTGTTTGACATTAAGGGTAGCACAATGGCACAAAGGGTTCCGCAGGTGTCTCAGGTCCTGGGCTTTTGGTCCAGACCTGGGTTTATATTTCACTTCAGTTTCTGTTGAGATTGTATTTTCATCCCTTTTTCTACTCTGGTTTCCTCCCACGGTCCAAATATGCACTTCAGGTGAACTGGTGACTCTAAGTTGCTCGTATTGTGTGAATGTGGGAGTGAATGAGTGTGTGATTGGATTGTGATAGACTGGTGTCCCATTCATGGTATACCTTGCCTCATGCCCTGTGCTTTCAGTAGACCCCAGACCTCAATGTTCCAGCACTGGATAAGCAGTCATTAATCATGAATGAATGGATGTTCAACATTATTTATTCTGCTCCAAAGTTATTTCTTTTGCCTTATAGATTTGTCTATAGTTGGTTTATTTGTTCCACAAATAGTTGATAACAAGCACATTTCATTACTGCTGAACAGAGGCATTTCTATGTATTTGTTTTAGTAAATTTCTTTGATTTTCCTTATTTGAGTGTGATGTTTCTGCTTCATCCACATATAGTGTTTACACTGAGTGTTATTGCTGTTATTTAATACACTTCTTTGTGCTAGTTAATTCGGGACCTTTTGTTTATAGATTGACAATGAGAGAACAGTGCTACTGCTGGTTTTTGTCTTGGCAAGAGGAAGGATGTGTTTGGCCAGCCCTGTCTGTTTATTTCAGTGTTGGTAAATTGGCCATTATATCCACAGAATGTCTGAGTAGAAAGCCAAGGTGGAGGGAAAAAGGCGTTACTTAAGAAATGGCTTAATTAGGCCATTCATCATGGAGCACCGATAATGCACAATCTTCAGCTTCTCTGAATTCTTTAAGATTTTCCACAACAGGCCCAAATAATGAAAGTGAGTTCCCCCAGCAGAGATTATTAATTGTTCAATTATATGTGCTGTTTTTTTCCCCACTTGAAGCTCAAAGTGACAGATTACAAAAAAGACTCCATTTATCAAAAACGTTGCCACTTACGCCAACACACACAGTATTGTATAGCGCAAATAGGCTAAATGCTTTCTAGTTGGACCTTTTTATTACAGACCGTTTGCGTTAAGAAAAAAAGAATAAAAAATCTACTCGGGAAGGAAAAATCTATTTTACGCCTTTCAATTCAGGTTTTGAGATGTTGTTTTTTTTTGTGTGTGTATGTGCTTGTGTTGGTTACATTGCTCTGTTTTGTGGGTTGATAGATAATTGAAAGTAGATTATTGCAGTGTATCCAGTGCTGTAAATCACCTTGGACACAGATGTCAGCTACTGTAAATACAAATTAATAATAACTCTGTACCTGGGGTATATGATTTGTTGTTGACATAGAAACTTGCAGACGTTACAGGCACAAAGTAACAGTAACATGTTCATGTACCGCCACCTTGTCCATGACTACTGAAACATTATTACCTAGGTTGCCCTCCTTTTTCAGCACAAGCCAGCACATAATACACCTTCCAGATGTGAAAAGGGCAAGTCACTGATAAGCAAACCGTCATGCTTTGGACAAAAGAGGTTATAAGCTTAGCGCGATCGCAAAACGGAGGCCCAGCAGTCAATGAAAGTGTTGCTCTGCACTCCCTCTTGAGAATGACCCTCATCTGCATATTGCACAGTACTTCCAAAGGAGGGGTGCTGCCCCTGGGGGCCGAATTTGCCGTGATTATCTAAGCACCCAGGCCAAATATATTCAAATAAGGCCAGAGCGATCACAGTGTCACTTGGCAAGGACAAAAATAGTCCTACAAGTCCATTTATAAAGGCACACTTGTTGCTATGCAGTTTAGCACTCTGGCTCATATTGTCTTTTTTTATGCCCTTCTAAAAGAAAAAAACAACCTGCTAAAACAGTCTTGCCCCTCTGGTTGATATATTTACAGTGTTTATCATCCCCTCGTGTATAATTCAAATGTATGTGTGTGTATGTACTGTATATATACAGTATAAGAGCTATTTGCTGTTGACAGATCTATATGTGTAAAAAGATCAAGTAGTTACACATTTTAAAGGACTCTGGGAAGACATAACTCTTTATTTAGCTGTCAAGATCCGATCACAATTTGCTCTCTCCCTATCTTAAAACATCCCATTTTTGAGTGAGTCTTAGGGCCTGTCCCATTTTCCCCTCATCCAGCACTTCTGTTCAACATGTGTACCAAAATACAAAAAAAAGATTTTTGAAACGTGGCAGGGTATCAGCAACATCAAACTGAATTGTTGTATCCATTTCCTTCCAAATAAATTGCTGCATATCTTCAAAATATTTTAGCGTACATGCACTGATAAAACTAATGAATTATACATCATTAATGCTCTAATTTACAAAATATGCACTTCCCCCCATTATCTGTGTCTGCTTCTCGATTCAGCTCTGCTGTCAAGTTGTCAGTACTGCATAGAATTGTGGGATGTGTTATCCAGTGCCTTCCACAGAAACCTGCCAAAATGGAGGGCGTGATAACCCACTTCCCATCAATGAAATGAGTCACCTTTCAGCATGGTGGCTGCTTGTGTGAAGGCGCAAGATGGAAGGGTGGGGGGAGTAAGAGAAGGGGTCAGGGGCATATTGGGACAGGCTGTTTAAGATCTCCAAAGTCAGAAAATACAAATGGAAAGGGCTGTTGGGGTTGGATTGTGACATTCTATATACCATATATGTGGCCACATACCCACCTGCTCAACCTAACCATGGTCCTCGGATCCCCAAGGCATGAGCACATGAAACATATGCTGGCAACACCCACATTGTGCTCTTGGTTGAAAGAAGTGTTTCTGCTGCAATTTACAATCGCTCCAAGTCTTCATCCTGCTCCTGGTGTACCTATCAGGTAAGATTGTAAAAATTTTCATTCACATCAGCGGTTCACATCTGCTAACGTGATGAGTGAATGGAAATTAAGCTTAGTTAAATGACTGGAACTGACAAGTGGGACAAGAGTAACAGTAGACACAAGCACTCTTGACTCACCAAGTTCTTTGATGTGTACAGGTTTATACAGGTACCACTGTGGCCTGTCTTTTCAATTTTGTCTTCTTGGGAGCTGGTAATACTTCAAGAATTTAAATCATAAATAATTAATAGCTGAGGCTTTGATGATGGAATACAGTGTAGGGTATTGCAGAACTGAACTGTGAAGCAGGATCTGCATTTATGTAAACTCAACTTATATAAAAAAGTTAAAGATGAGATAATTAAGATGAATGAGAAGATGAGATCATTTGAGTTTGGGCATTGCTCTGAATCTATTTCAGTCTGTGTGGAGTTCACATATTTTCGTAGTGTTTGTGTGATTTTCCTCCAGATGTTCTGATTTCCTTCTACAGCCCAAAGACAGGTGTTTCAGGTGCACTGGTGACCCAAAATTGACTGTAGTGTGCGTTTAACTTAGAGATTGTGAATTTTTGCACAGTGATGGGTTGGGGTCCTGTCTAGGGATTACCCTATCTCACACTCTATGCTTCCAGGATAGGCTCTTGACCACTGAGACCCTGCACAAAGAAATTGTTGTCAGTGATGGATGGATGGATGGATGGATGGATTTATCATAAAAATACCATAAAAATACCCTGTTATAGTATAGCAAAAGATGGGGTAAAATAAACTGTAAATTACTATTAACATTGTTGTAGAGGTTTTACAGTACGGAAGACTATTCAGATATGCTGCTGTTTTGCATTTCATTGGTTCACACATTTGGGCAATTGCTGAAAGCTAAGTACTTCAGCTACTGCTCATACACAGGGGAAATAAAGGCACATCTTTTTCCTGTATATATGAATCCATCAGACTGCCTAGTGAGTTTTTTTTTTTTTTTTTTCTTCCTGGGGACAAGGGGTGTCTTGTGGTCTCTGCCAGAGTGGAACATCCACCTGACCTCCACTGGGCAGTGACAGAACAGCCCAACGCTTGTGCTCCCTCAGCGCTCTCTGTCACTTCGGTAAACAGAGGAGACCTAGTAGGCGGGTGGGGGGTGGGGGTTGTCAGCAGGAGTACTTTGTATGCATGAAAGACAAGGGAATAACCTGCCTGAGAGCAGAGGGTTAGTGTCCCTCTCGGTTTTCATTTGCCGCGGATAAATGAAGCTTCAAAATGCTGCTTTTGTTGGTTATTAAGAGGCTTATGTAAAGTGACCCACCATTGTCCCACAGAATGTTCAGTGAATTCCCTAAATGCTCAATCTGCAATTAAAAGAAAAAGAAAGGACACACAGAGACACTGCAGTGCAGAGCATTGTTTTTGCTTTATAATTTGTCAGCAAAATAAATAATACGGAGGGAATGTCTGTCAGGAGCTGAGTCAGACGGGATGCAGAGACTTGGCAGCTGTAACACTGGTAATTATTCCTCCTCCCTGCCAGCAGATTCTTCTTATTTACTGTGCCACATTAACGTGTCTCTATTAACTGTGTGCATGTAAAATGTTTGGCATGCTCTGCTTTCGGGACACCAGTGTGCAAAGTGAGGCCGGCTCTGGCGTGCCCACCAAAGGCACATCACCAGAGGGCCAAAGTATATTTGTCGCTTCTACCCTGAAACACTTGCGATGCTCAGCCACTCTCACAGCTCTTCAACGGGGCACCTCTAACCACCCTCCTCCTCCTTTTTTTTGGGGGGGAGGAGTTGGGGTGCTGCACAGATGGCGGTAGGAATAGGAGTGGGGAACAGCGGATCAGACAGAAGAGTGATTGGAGAGAGGCAGGATTTGGCAGGCGGGAGGGTGGGAGGGTCCTTTTGTGATGAAATGTTGCATAAATAATGCCAAAGGGGGTCTAAATTCTCTGTTGCCATGGAGACCTTTGTGCCTCGCTGAACTCCTATTCTTCGCCGCTTGAAGGCAGTCACTAGCGGGCTCACTGTTCCTCTAATGAGTACAGGACTTCTTCAACGAGAAGCGGTAAATCATGGGATGGTAAAACTGGCAGAAACTGGACTGTTTCCTACCGATGCCTTTCTTGGAGCATGGTACATGTGCGGGTAAATGACACTCTTTTTGTAATTTTCTCAAGGGGAAACAGGTTACTTCTTTTTTTGAAGAGGGGGAAAAAAAACCAGAAAGTACCCTTCTTGCACTTTTACGTCCATATTTTAAGATTCATTAAAATCTTAACTTGGAAATGTTGATGCACTTTCACGTGCTCATCTTGTTAATATTACAGATTTGCAGTCTTAGGTGGTACGCATCATGACAAAGTTGACTTTATGTGCAGTTTCTGTGTGCTGTATAAAAAGGCAGATTTGTGGATGGCTATTTTAGTGTATCTTAGTTCTGTTAAAACTCATTAACAGTGTTTCGCCCAGGTTATCTTCATGAAAAAAGTGATTGATAGCACGGCACACTTACTGGAAGCTGGAGATCTTTGGCTGTTGCTGGGGGCTAGCGCTTTACAGTCTGGCAGGAGTGCTGCACATGGAAGGGGTGGATGGTTTTCTCCCCTCTGCTACTCCTGGAGCGTGGGGTGTGATCTGCAACGCAGTTTCCCACAGGATGCTGGGGTGGGTATTTCAGTTGTACCCTGAACAAGCTCTGAGGAGATCGATAGCCACGGCATTGCTGTACAGTCTGCACGGGCGTGAGATCCGCTTGCTATCGACCTGTCTCCGGCTGACCCTTATTAAACCAAATATGGCATAAAGTAACATCCAAGGAGGGTCTGAACAGATTTCTCCTTTCTAATTTCAGCCTTGGATATCTGGGTAATAATTCTGTGCATTTTTTTTTTTTTTTTGGAAGTGTGGCAGGCGCCAGACAAGTACTCTGCCTTTACTCTGTAGAGTTGGGATAATGGCCTCTTGAGGTGTTTGAATTGGGAAGTGCATTATTGTTCCCCATCATGCTGCTTGCCAAAACTAACATGTGATGCATTTCTGGTCTGGATTTAGGATGAATTACTCTACTGAGTGTCTTTGACCGCTAGGCTAAGTGAACTAATTTCACTCCTGTCACATACAGTAGGAAGCGGTTAACTTTAATTGGCCAGCATTGTTCGGCTTAGCAATGTCTCTCTTTTCCCGCCTTTAACAGGCAATTATCAGCTCTGAGTGGTGGTCTGAGATTTCCTTCCCGATTTACCATCAGCAAGGGTACAATTTCTCTTTCAGCAGTGCTAAACTATAATTTGGTTTAAGTGCGTAATGTATCAAATCAAAATCTCTGCCAGTCAATTACTGTTTAATTGCTACGGAATTATAGTTTTCCCTAAATTATTTTAACCTTTATTCATCATATTTCAGTGGATATGTAAATATACAGTGTTTACAATGTTTTCATGTCAGAAATGAAAGGTTTCAGCTCATTCAACAGTTGGGCAATAAATTTTTTTGTCATGTTGGATTTCCATTATAAACCATGTTTCCATTCAAGTAAAAAAAAAAACATTTAAATATGAAGTGATTTGTTCTAGTGGGGTGTGGTGGTGCAGTGGGTTGGACCACAGTCCTGCTCTCCCGTGGGTCTGGGTTTCGAGTCCTGCTTGGGGTGCCTTGCGACAGACTGGCGTCCCGTCCTGGGTGTGTCCCCTCCCCCTCCGGCCTTACGCCCTGTGTTACCGGGTAGGCTCCAGTTCCCTGCGACCCTGTATGGGACAAGCGGTTCTGAAACTGTGTGTGTGTGATTTGTTCCACAGTAACAAGGACTTGGGATTTTCTTACATCATATCTACTATCTGGTCATTTTTTTTTTTTCCATTTGCAGCATTGTACTGAATTTTTTTCTGACAATGGAAATTCATATATTGCTTTTTACATTGCTGAACACTGCTCTGATCTTGCAATGATTTACTCAGCATGGATTACACAGTGCAAGTCTTGACTGTAGCATTGAATTGAGACGACAGTAAACAGTATAAATTCAAACAGTAATAGGGAAAAAGAAAGGTCCTTTTGGTATGGGTCCAGTATAACTGTAAATATACCAAACATGCACACTATCTTTAACTTGGGGATTTTCTGGGTATATAGTCAGACAATGTATGTGTACATACAGTAGTAAGGTTATGCTGTATACAGTACACTGTGCAATAACATGTTCATTCACATTATGTCAACAGCTTCAACACAAAATTACAGAAACACACACACACACACACACACACTGGCTGAAGCCGCTTGTCCCATACAGGGTCGCGGGGAACCAGAGCCTACCCGGCAACACAGGGCGTAAGGCCGGAGGGGGAGGGGACACACCCAGGACGGGACGCCAGTCCGTCACAAGGCACCCCAAGCGGGACTCGAACCCCAGACCCACCGGAGAGCAGAACTGTGGTCCAACCCCCTGCGCCACCGCACCCCTCATTACAGGAACAATTTTGTGTAATTTATGTAATATCTAAGTGACGCAGTGGTGCATCTGGTAGTGCTAGTGTTTCACATCTCTTGGGCTGTGGTACAGAATCTATGTTTAAATATGGCTCTGTATAGAGTCTGCATGCTCTCCTTTTTTTTGGAGGAGGTGTTCCTTCCCACAATAAAAAAGGCATATATAGAAGAAAGCAATGGCAGACCACTTTTGTACCATCATCTACAGACTACCATGTTATACTTATTACTAACTTCTGAATTTGATTTATCGCTAGAATACAATCATTTCAGCTGCGGTAGGATGCTTTCTTATATTAAATGTGGTTAAACAATCCGTGGAAACATTTATAGAACTGATTTGGACAGACACTGTGACAGATGTTCTTTCCTAGTTTTGGGACAAGAAGACACTGATTCGGAATTTCGGGATTCAATACTCTTATTTATGAAACTCTTGGGCTGGGTGAGGCACCAGGGAGAAGGGAGTCAGAACTGGTCCTTCTCTGTCTTTTGCTCCAGGGCAAGTCCTTTCTCACTGTCAAGCAGGGGCTTAAATAGGGAAGTCATGGCAGGGTGTTGGTTAATGGTAATTAGGTGTATGTGTTAAGGTGGCATGGTCACCAGCACTAAGCAGGTGTATGTGTTGGTCTGAGTGTTTCGCTCTGTATACTGTATATGTGTGTGCTCTGTCTTTCTGCATGCCATACACTGTATTAAAGAAATAAACAATTAAAACATTCTCTTAATCTGTGTCATTGAACCAGAACATGTTTCATGGAGAGGAGTAAAAACGAAGAAGCAAAGAGCAAAATCTGCTTTCGTTTTAAACTGCTACACTTACTTTTGCCTGATTGTCTTATTACATACTGCAGTAAGCGTCTACCACCCACCAGCTCATACCCGTGCCAAGCTAGAGGGCCGTGAGACGGATTTCTCCCCAACATACATCCTCCGATAAAAAAATAAGGATTCCCCAAGCGAGGTGTCGATGCAAAATTTGTGGCTGCTCTCTCCTGCAGGAGCTCCAGTTTGAGAGGCTGACTCGGGAGCTGGAGGCGGAGCGCCAGATTGTTGCCACCCAGCTGGAGCGATGCAAGCTGGGATCTGAGACAGGAAGCATGAGCAGCATAAGGTATGAGTTCTGGCATCATACCTCCCATTTTCTTTGTGTGTGTTTGTGATATTCTAGCTCCGTACCTCTGACATCATGGCTTCTCAGTATTTACCTGTTGACATTATGGAAGACGAAATGATGAGGTCAACCACATTCTACTGCTGTTTAAAAGGCAGCTTTTACCTTTCTGTATGTGAGAAGATCAGTGCATATGCTACACTTTTATGTATATTAATACAGGTTTCTTTAGTTAGATTTTTACATTCTCAGAGTTTCCAAAGAGGACTTAATAAAATTGTGCATAATCCTAAAGTAAGTTTTATAAACCCCGGAGTGCAACAGTCTAAACTGCGAGATGTTTTTAGAATTAAGGACAGTTGAGCTGTTTGCTGAAGGTTTTTTAGACTGTTGAACCTTTTTGTTAGTCATCCATTTGTAAGAGAATCAACGGCTACTGGCTCGTAAGTAATGCGTATTTGTGTCTTCAAGTAGAATTAAAAGCCTGTCAGGAAAGTTCACGGACGGGGCGAAACAACCTCCAGGAGTGCTCAAAAGGAGCCAACAATGAAAAAGATGTGCTATGAATAGAAATCCATGCGAGAAAAGTTAGAACGCTCCTGCCAAGATGTTAAGGCTCCTCACAGGAGAGGCAGCTGTGAGCTGAGCAAAAACAAGCATGGGGAGGATGTCGAGAACAGGGGGAATGGCAGTGGGTGGTGGGGGGTGATGCTCGGGGACCCACCTGAGGTTCCAGGGGGTGGTTTCCACATGGGAGAAGCAGGTCTCACATGGCCTTGGCATGGAAGGGAATTTAGCGCATGAGAAGGCAACACCTGGGTCTCAGCTCATGGCCCCTTTCAAGTGGCACCCCCTGGGTCTTCCAGGCTACAGCAGCATAGTTGATGAGGACAAACCCCACTGTGAGCATCTATGCACCTGTATTAATAAGCTGCTTTTTCCTTACAGTGAGCACAGTGTTTAGACTTTGTTTAAGAGGCATTCCTGAATTCACAATGACAGCTGAAAATGGAAGAATGGCGTTGATTGTTTCAGAAAAGTTAATTAAGCTTTGCAATTACCACAGCGACCTTGAGAGTGCATGGAGGGCCCTGCTTTTTTCCCGCTTAATTGTGAAAGGCCAGAGAGGGTAGGGGGTGGATCACCAATGTCAATGTCCCAATTGCATGTTAATTAGTTTGTACAAACGAATGGCTTCGGACTGAGACAACTGACAAGTGTATTCCCATCATCCTTTCTGGTGATTGACAGTTTGTAGTGGGTCAGAAACCCCAGGAATCTATCAGCAACAGTTCTACATTGTGTCATGAAAGGAGTATAATAAAACACTCAGTGTGCTTTGGGAGATAACTAAAAGGCTTTAAAAAATGATCATAATTAAAGCTGCACCTGCTGGAGCATTTACAATTATTGTAATTGTCATAGTAATACAGTTGTGTACATTAATTAAGCAGAACAGTCTAAAAAAGTTTGGCAATAATTATTAAATTTTGTCTGCTAGAACTTTCTCAGACATATGTTGCCTTCTACTTTTAAAAATCTCAATTTGAGGCCAGACAGATCATTTTGGTGCAGTTGTTTGAAATTGATAGCTTACATTTGTCAACTAATTGATAACTTACATGTTGTGTTACATTGTGAGAACAGTGCTCTATAGAAATAGATTGAATTGAATTTACTTATTTAGCTAACACTTTTCTCCAAAGCAACTTACAATGTTAAGTTACTTACAATTTTTTACCCGTTTATAGAGCTGGGTAATTTTATTAAAGCAATTTAGGGTAAGTACCTTGCTCAAGGGTACTACAGCCGGAGGCAACATTCAAACCTATAGCCTTTGGGTTTAAACTTTATAGCTGTAACCACTATGCTACCAGCTTCCGCGAGTCAAGTTTACATTTGGATTTTTCATATAACGGATGCTTTTCTCCAAAGCGACACACAACTCTGAGTTACCAAAAGAGGGAGCTCATTCTACCACACCATAAATCTGTGCTGAAACACACACACACACACAGATTTTCAGAACCGCTTGTCCCATACGGGGTCACGGGGAACCGGAGCCTACCCGGCAACACAGGGTGGAAGGCCGGAGGGGGAGGGGACACACCCAGGATGGGACGCCAGTCCGTCGCAAGGCACCCCAAGCAGGACTCGAGCCCCAGACCCACCAGAGAGCAGGACTGCAGTCCAACCCACTGCGCCACCGCATCCCCCTGTGCTGAAACAGTCAAGATAAAATGATGATGAATTGCTTTACCAAATAGATTAACAAATCAGAACTGATGTACTCAGGATGCACTGCTTACGTGGCTCCAGGAACAGGCACTGCCCCTCACTGATGCCTGTTGGATCTGCCATAGCTGGTTGGTGGGGGGTGGCTGAGTAGTTAAAGGTCATCTCTGAATTAAATTCACTGAAGCTACTGTTTGTAACACATATTACTGCATGGACCACCAGCATACAGTCAACTCTGCACATGTTTGGGGTCATGGGACAGGTATTAAAAGGTAAGATGCACCTCAGGCCATTTTATAAAATATGCTCTGTCACTTATGGAAAAATAAAATCTTTGGAGAATAAGATGTGATAAAGTGTTTATTGTTTATTTTTTTTTAAGTTACATTTAATTAGCACACTGTTAAGTAGGTATATCTAGTTTCAACACTTTTGTTCCATAAAATTCTGAATTGCAATCATCACTGTTATAAAATAAAAGCTGGAGGGGTAACTTTGAAAGGTTTCCTTGCAGTCATAAATCACTTGATTGGGGTAGGGCTTGTCCCGCAGCATCGCTCATTAGAATATACTTAGGAGGCAGTTTGTAGATGAATCCAGCATACTGATTAGGTGCTGAGCTACAAGATTCACTTCTCACCTAATGTGGGAAACCACTCTCACCTCTGGCAGAAGGTTTAGCAGAGAAGTATGCTACACTCTTAGGCCCTAACACATTTACATTTATTAATTAAGCAGACACTTTTCTCTAAAGTGGTTTCTAATGAACTCTATGTATTGTTTTCAGCCTACACACCTTATTCACCAATGTGACTTACCCTGCTGTATACACTACTTACAATGGGTCACTCATCCATACATCAGTGGAACACACACACTCTGGCAGAATCTGAATAGCATGTCTTTGGACTGTGAAAGGAAACCAGAGCACCCAGAGGAAACCCACACAGACACAGACACAGAACATGCAAACTACACAGACTGAGCAGGGATTGAACCCATATCCTCTTGCACCACCCAGGCACTGTGAGACAGTAGTGCTACTCACTGTGCCACCATACCACCCTCATTGATTTAAATGATTTTTTTAAGCAGGGGAAAGAAGCCTGAAAAACAAACCACTGGCGAAATCTTTGTCTGTAATTTGACTCAGGATCTGGGTTCTGTATGCAGCTTCTGAAAGCGATACTTGAAGCACTTTAACAAGGCACAGAATAAACTGTATTTCAGGATTTACACTACCAGAGAAAAGTCTGAGCACAAGAGGACAATACTTGTACAGAAAAAAGTTCCTAGCAGGTTTACTCAAACTTTTGACTACAACACCAGATGAAACAAAGCTGTAAAATCTTAGAAGTAAGAGTGGTATATGATGCAGTTAGAAAAGGTCTACAACAACTGTCTAACTTTTACATCTAAATGAATAAATGCAGTCATTAGTAACATACTGCTGCCGAGGGATGGACTGGAATCTCATTTAGGGTGCACCCTGCCTCATGCCCTTAGTTTCCATCATAGGGTCCAGACTCCCGCAGCCCTGCATTGGACAAGCAGTTATTAATAATGCATTGTGGGTAATGTATTGACAAGAAAGACCTATTGTGAAAGGGCAAATCTAGAAGCCTCTAAAGGATTCATTATACATTTGTTATATGTAAAGTTTGTTACTGTTACAACAGTGCTTCTTTTGCATCACTCATTTAGGCTCCACCCAACCATTTTCTTGTGTGCCGTGCTGAGCAAAACAATATGGTAGCAGCTGGATCATTTTTTTTTTTAAAAAGACTTCCTGTCGCAGTGCTTTTGCTGACATGCAGCATTGCGTTAGTCTTCAGCGTCGTGAAGGGGCTGCTGTTTACTCAGCAGTGCACCTGTGTGTGGGACATGACCTTCGGCGGAACTCAGCTCATTGGCAGAGATTTAAAGAAATGCTAAGTGTGGTGTGTTTGTAAATGAACGTGCAGAATCATCTGTAGCTACTTTCTGGATATCGTTTAAATATCATGTGCTTTCACATACAGGGATTAAAGATTTCTTTGTTGCTGTACTGCAGTATTCAATTTTTTGGCTACGGCTGTGCTGCAATGGCTGGATTTCCTCATTCCCACCTGCACACAGTCACTGAAGAGGACTTTTGTATTGTTTCTGCATGGGTGGGGGACCCCCTGGGGTCCTCCTCCAGGACATTGCCTTATTACACCCAGCCATATTCTGACACTCAAGGTTCTGCCTCCGAGAGGTGCTTGTGTTTCATGCTGAGCACACACCCAGGGAAAACCGCAAGGCGATTGCACTGCCGCTAGCCTCTTCCCATGCATACCATTTCCACCACATACCGGGGATATGTTTGGCTCATAATGTTGGTAGTAAATAATAATTATAATTGGGCATTGCTAAGTAGGTGAACTAGCTTTCTGTCGCATTTTCCTCAAGGGAAAAAGTGCAACTGTTGAGTTAACTGTCAAACCAAACCTTTATAGTGATATGATTGATTTATTAGTCGCAACATCTTTCTGCAGTTCATGATATTTATTGTTAATGACTCAGCTGGATTCCCATGAGAACGTTGCTTTCGATATTTTATTCTCCCTTAATTTTTGCAGTCACCCGTACTGTTTGGACTCTCGGAGGACCATCCAACAACATAGCAGTGAACTCGCGTGATACGGCACTCAGCAGCGTATGAAAAGAAGTGGAAGGACATTTGGAGGTTCTGCTTTATAATGGTGTAATAAGCTACTTAAACCCCAAGCTCACAGGGGCCTGCGATGACTTAGTGTGGCTTCGTGTCCAGTAAAGAATAGCATTACTGGTAAAATTATACTGCTTCAGCCGTTCCAATTTCACTTTCCTATCCGATTCACAAAGGTAATGATTTTCAATTATGCACAGACCAGAGGCGAACACGCAGCACAATGCAGGGATGGGACACTTAAAATCTTGGGCTTTACACCAAAAATTGCATAATATCAGCTACTGTATATTGCTGTATATAATACAAATCTTTTTCAGTATTTCAGTTGACGATAACAATGTATATAAAATAGCTCTCTGATTGCTTTGCAGTAATGGTGTTTTTGTTTTTTTTTATACTGAAAACAATTTTAAATATTTTTGTTAAAGGCTTTTCATAATAATGTGCATAAGTACATATTTACAGATGAAAACCCGAGTGCTTTAATGCACTAGAATCCCCATGTGATCAGTTTTGGCCTTTGATCACTGAGCTGTAGTCCTGATTAACTATACACTTATAAATAATGCAAAATAAGCACTAATTTCATAACGAAATACCCTGCTTTGGCCTTTAATGGATGATGTCGAAAACAGATTATGTTGCTTGTTGTTTTTTCTTCAATTTTATTGTAGTCATCAAAAATTACCATTTTGTTCAGGTGTGTTTGTAGTGGTGTTATTGGAGCAGACATTCATTGTGATGGATTTTTAAATGGATTTGCATTAATGATGAACTAACAAAAGTCCGACCTCCCCATCCAAGGTTAATGCGAAACAAGCTGTTGTGCCGATACTTTCAACGTAGCTGCATAAATTCAAGAGCACATATTTCTGTAATTAATATGGTAATTAAATGTTGACTGCAACAATAATTTCAAAAATTCACGTGACTTGTGGAAACAGCTTGCTATTGTCCGTGTAACTGTTTGTGATTGGTATTTGTGTCCGGGATAAAGGTTTCCATTCCAAATGGTGAGGCTTGGGTAGAAAAGGAGTGATTCAAGTCAGTTTGTTCCGTCTTCATGAAAACAGAGGGACAACCTCGATTGTTCACTTAATCCATGCTAATCTATCTATAAATGAGTGAGGCAGCATAAGCATAGTCTCCCCCCATTTTCAAAGGTGAGTCAATTGGTGAGGCCCTCTTGCTGTTAATCATTCAAACCCCTTTGGCCCTTTTAAAGTACAGTGCCTCCAAAACCTGTGCTGCCTTTCCTTTCAGCTAGGTTACAGAAATGTGTCATTAAACCAATCAAGTATCATTAGTATGTCTTGTGAAAACTTTGGAGAAAAAGGAGGGAAAAAAGTAAAAAAAATAAAAAATGAGGCTGCCGGCAGATTTAACGAATATTAGGCTGAGTAGACGTGTCTACTGGATGAGTAAGCCATAGTTGCAGTTTCATGCTCCTGTATGTGTGAAGACAGAACATATCGATTTGGCAGCCGATCCGTCACACTGGGGACGAGATGAAAGCAAGGCCCCCAAATTGACAGGCCCAGGCTGAATGGCTCCGGCTTAACTCCAGCTTAACTCTGTAGGCCTTGGCCAAGGTCTGGCTGACAAACATACTCATGAATCCAGCAGCAAAATGCATCACATTTTTAGCAGTTAAAAGGAGTTTGCAGCTCTGCTGGAAACTGTTTGCAAACACCTGGTGTTCTGTACAAAGAATATAGAGGGTATAAGGCATTCTGCTGCATCTTCTTTTTCTAATTTTGTGGTCTACATAATTTGTTTTTTTCAAAATGTTTTATATGGAACAGATTTTAGTATTTCCATCCATCCATCCATCCATCCATCCATCCATACACCCATCCATCCATCATGAATAATCACTTACCCAGTGTTGGGCCACGGTGGGTCCAGTGCCTGTTTGGGAAGCACAGGACATGAGGCAGAGAATACCCTGGCCAGGACACAGGTCCAGTGGATGGAAATTTCCAGACTAGCCGGTTGTTGTCATTAAACTGCTTAGCTGCTGCTTTTATTCAGTACATCTTGATAGTGCAGCCATTTTTCCAGAAAGATATTTTAACCACGTCAACTCAGCTTGAGGGTCAAGAGCTCCTTCCAGGACAACCATTAGGGGACTAGTTCAGCATGCTGGATTTTGCTAGCCCACTCCCCCAAGTGAAAGGGTTTTAAGGCATACTTGGAACAAGCAGAGAGTTGTAGTCCTGGCACAGAATAGCTACAATTTGTTCAGCAGCCACCTTTCTGCTCCAGTTCTCTTGGGTACATGTGGCACCATAAACAACCATCTGAGATGCAGTTAAGAAAATATTCTGTGCACCATACACTGCATCTCCCGTTAGACCTTTAAACATTGCTCCAGCACTCTCTTAGGCAGTATTCATTTCTTGATATTTCTGTTCAATATATTTTATGTTAACAAAATACAGTACACATTGTGCAAATTACGTATTTATTTTAGTTAATTATTTATAATGCAAAACAAAAAAACATTCGGGCACCATTTCTTAATCCTGCATACAAGATAGATTGTTCGTATGCAGTTTGTAATCAAATGAAAATAGGTTTGGTGATGCCCGTTATTACTCATGTCGGCTGCCGTACGGGGTTTGTCTGGTGATGTCATAGCACACTGGCAGTGTCGTGTTCTTGAGCAATGAATCAGACAGAAGCAAACAGCCCCCTGGTTATCATTCTGCACTCTGATTTTTTTTAGAGGAGTAATTAAAAGAACTCCCTACTGTCAGCAGCTCACGCCTGGGTGATTTATCGCACCTAACAGGGTGCTGTCCTGCAGCAGAGGTCTATGCTGCGCCAAACTGCACCGTGCACTATGATGCCAGCTGGGTGACGCAGCACTCCACGGGCCAATTGAGTAAATTACGGTGATCGATGTTGACCCAGGATGCCCTGCGAGCAGAAAGGAATGAAAATCATGTTCTTGCCAACACTGCTGGAATGGCGGGCAACTGTTTGCAGAAGCTTGTTTAAAAAATTTGCTTTTTCTTCAATTCTATGCCCATCAAAGTGGAATCCCCTTTTGGCATGCATTTGTGCTACATCCATGACTTTCACTCAGCTTGTACACTGTGGGATTGAGTTGTATTTGCTCAGGTTAATGGACCTTTGCAAAAATCCCATTCATTAATAATTTAAAGAGAAAGGACCCATATCTGTGCTTCACTGGAGCTCTGTATGAATTACTGCCTGTTAAAGTCATAGACATTTTTGTCCAACTCCTGGAGAGATGTTGCTCTGCCACTTTGGACACAGAAAGTTCTATTATGCCTCAGTAGCTTTTTTTGGAGCTTTACGGCTGGTTTTTGTAGCAAAAACCATCAAATGGAACATTATGAGAAGCTGAATATCAAGCAGTAATTGCATCTGTGAACCCCCGCAGGGAATAGATTCAGGATGTATTACTGGTCACATTTAGTTGCGTTTGGCCACCACAAGTGTTTTTTTTTTTTTTTTTTTTTTCCATCAGTTCGGAAATGTTAACAAGCAATAATTGGGTCACCACAGGCAGAGTTCAGTTGGAATCCCGGCAGGACTGCTGAGGTGTTCAGACCGACAGTGAAATGGATGTATTTTAAGCAGAATGATATAATAATATAGGTGTTATTAATCAGATTGTCTGAAGCTGAGTTGCAATGGAATATGTTATTTAGGTTAAGCATCCTCCTCTTATCTTTTCAGCAAATGACTCAAGGCTTCTTTCTTCGCGAAATTATGGAATTTTAACATCACAGAAATATATATGTTAGGTACAGTGGGAAAAAAAAAAAAACATTTGTCATTTTAAACCGTTACTTCAGTTAAGTGCTTAAGGGAGTTACATACTGACTTTTTGCATATCTCAAAGATTATAGAAATATATGGTCAAGCGAATTAAACAAAAAAAAAACTGATTTTTGATTCCGCGCCCTGAGAGAAAACCATCAAAAATGGTTGAGGACAATTTTATGTAGTGAAAGACTAATTAAGCATTAAAAATACATCAGTTGAGGTACATATTATTTATTCCCGTGAGATGAACTAATAATAAAAAATAGCAGCAGACATTGCAAAGATCTCTACCCAAATTAGCTTCTGTAATAGTGACCACCACGAAGGCAGGTGGTGGCTTTATTTCCTGAAGGGATCAGTTGGAATGAAATCCACATGCTTTGGAGGTCAGAGGAGTTGATGGACTCACAAGGGCTCTGTGGCTGATTTAAGTGCACCACTGAGGCTTCTCATTACTCCCATTAGATTCTTACATACAGACTCAGAGGCTTTTATATTGATTGAGTTTCACTGAACAGCAGCTCACCATAGCATCCTTGATGGACCATTGTTTTGTTTTGCTAAAACTGAAGGAGTACATGTGAGAAGAGCTTACAAAAGTAAAATGGACCACATACAGTAAATATAAGAGCAATCTACACTACATACCCACAGGCTTTTCCAAAATGTTTTCTCTTGTTACATTGTTTATACTTTTATTTCTTTTCTTTTTTTTACTGGGAGAGGACAGTAGAACATTGCCCAGATCTAGATCATGTTGTGTAAACTATGATTTTTATATTGTTGGAACAAGAAAACATTTGCACAAGGAAGAATTTGGGTCAGACTTTGAAAAGCTTTTGGTCTAATGCCTTTTAGAAACCGACACCAGGGCCATGGAAACGGGGCTGGAATCCATGTTAATTGAAGCAATCCCCATCCCCCACCCAGATCAGATTTGTAGTAGAAGAAGAGAATCCTCTTCATTATGCAAGACATGCCCGGCACACCTCCCGAGTGTGCTGCCAGTGCTGGTATTTACTCTCCGGCACTGCCAGACCCCTTCATGTCAAGCCGGCCGGCGTGGCAGAGGGTTCGATAATTAAATCATGACTGGGCCGTTTTCATGGGCTTGCGTCAGGGCTGCTTGCCAGCCAGAGCATCCCCCCTCATCGCCCTTCCATATGATGCCCTGGTGGCCTTGGTGCTCTCTGCCAAGCTGCCACGCCAGGGTGGTGTCAGCCTGTACGGTGTAGAGGGCGGGACTCGTGCCAGATCTGACAGTGACGGAGAGCCAGCACTGCCATTGATTCGTTTATTTTTTATGTTCTCCCTACAAACGGAAGACGGTGTGCCGGTCGGCTCAAATTAGGTGCGTGAACGTTAGATTAGTCCACACGAATCGATAAACATAAGGTCATCTCCGTCTTATTACCACTCTGAGAGCAATTAAAATGACCTATTAGCAGATGGCGCACTATTTTACATTCAAGGTTGTGACGCATTGATGGAATTACATTTAAATAAAGGTCAGTGGCTAGAGTAGAGCTGTTAGGATTAACGGGAAAGGGCCTCGTTTTGTTGAGGCTGTATTCTGCACTGACAAGGGGACACAGTGTGACTTTTCAAAAACCACGGCAGGAAATGGGCCACGAGAGTCATGAGGTTCCTGCCCAAGGCATCTGCTGTTCTAGATTGTTGTTATTGATGGGCTCCTGAGTTAGGAAATGGTCGAGTAACTGTCTTCTTCTGCAATCCACAATGCAGAAACCTTGAAACTGTGCTGGAAAAGTGGGACGTTTATTATTCATGTTATTACCATTACTAATGTCACTGTTAAGTGCTATTTTATACACAATAAGCATATTTGTATGACATCTTGTAATAAGTTATTTTCATCTTCACTCTTATTTATTGTACTTGCAAATTACACATTATGAACTTTGAATTGCCATATTTACATTTACATTTACATTTAATCATTTAACAAGCACTTTTCTCCAAAGTGACGTATATCTCATAGAAAATACAATTTGTGCATTACATTAGCGGAAAGAGAGATATAGTCAGGAGGGCGTGGTGGTGCAACATGTTTGCCCGGGTCCTGCTCTCCGGTGGGCTTGGGGTTCAGTTCCCGCTTGGGGTGCTTTGCGACAGACTGGCGTCCTGTCCTGGTGTGTCCCCTCCCCCTCCAGCCTTGTGCTGTGTGTTGCCGGGTTAGGCTCTGGTTTGCCGGGAAAAGCGGTTTCAGACGGTGTGTAAGTGAGATATAGTGGGAGACATGATTTTTAATATACATATATTTAAAGATAACACTAGCAGGCAGTGGTGTGGTCAGCACTGCCACTTGTAGGCTCAGCGATTGCAAGTTTGATTCTTATCTCCTGCTGTTATACCCTTGAGCAGGCTACTTATCCTAAATTGCTCAGCTCAATAAAGGTAAATATGATTGTAAGCTGCATCAACTAAGTTAACAAATGTAGGGTGTTCATGGTATGAAGATTCCTATATTCCTTTTGTAACTCAGTACCTCCAGGAATATCTTCTGAAAACATGTCATCTGTGAGAAATCAGGAACAGTTCAACAGTAAAACTAACAACAGAGCTTTGTTAGTAACCTTTCACAGGGTTTTTTTTTTCTAATCATTTCATCAGTAGATACTGTATATGGCTGTTGCTCTTAACAAACATTTAATACTAATGGCCACACCTTTATGATCTTATGTTGCTTAAATACAGCCCATCTTGAAAACTCACACTGCGATGTGATTAATTTCTTTCAGAAACAGGGATCTTTAACTATATGGCTGATGAAAAAAGTGTGTCCTTCCAGCTGGAATGACTGTTTCCTCGCTGTTTCAGGAAGTGACTGGATAAATGGCATCAGGGAAGAAAGTGCTGCCCTGTAGCATAATGACACTGCGGGTGCCTTAATGGTCCAGTTGCTTTACTTTCCATCCAGGCCTATTCCTGTTCCTACTCAAGATAATAGATTTGATAGGTGTATGCTTACTGTGATACAGGAGTGTTTGTTCCAGTGATTCCTCCCAATAATTAAGACACACCAAATCATTGTCAGAATGTGGACATATGTGAGTGTAAACATTTTTTTCTGATTCACTGATTTTCCTTAACCACTCGTCCAAGTCAGGGTCGCAGCTATGCCGAGATTACCCTGGCAGCGCAGGGTGCGCACCCTTGATGGGGCACCAAACCATCTCAAGGTAGCTACACATACAAACATTCACATGGTACAGGCAATTTAGAGTCATCAATTAACCTGGAAAGACATGTATTTATACAGGGGAGCAAGCAACAAGACATAAGGAGAACATGTAAAGTCTGCACGGACTGAGCTAGATTTCAACCTGTGTCTGAACACCCAGGCACTGTAAGACAGCATTGCTTTATATATTTGCTTTATATTTGTTCAGTTTCTTTACATTTATTCTGAATTTTGTATAACAGGAATTTGTTTCAAAATGTGGAACCCTTTGGCTGCTTTTGTCTTCTTCTAAGTCACCTTGTTAGGGTCAAGAAACCAGAGCAGGACAAAATTTGGATACAGACAGATCAGGAGAGTCTGAGGACAGTTATTTCCAGAAGATTTCCTCTCATCCGAGCCCCAATCTCTCTGGAACCCTGCCCCCTCTGAATTAGATCGCCACAGCAGTCCAAAGTAAGGTGTCTCTCTTTATTACATTCAACACAGAAGCTAAATGAAGTAAGGATTGGCCCTTAACTAATGTTGGCTACTCCCTGAAGACAGGAGGATTGACTGTAGTCTGTTCTAGTGCACTAACAATTTCACAGCAAAGATCCTCAACCAAACATTTTTTTCTACGTTAACTTCTTCAGCTGGACATCACAATATAGGAGGAGTACTGAGAAAAAGGGTGGAGTAGGAGGTCAAGTCCTGGGACTTGAATTCACAAGCTTTTAGACACACATCCAGATACTTTTTCACTGCGCCACCTGTGCTCAGTAAGTGACTTGGAAAAGTGAACCCTTTTCAATGAGGCTGTTACCCTGAAAGGGGAACACAGCTTTTAGTAAAAGTAGCCTTGAGCATGATTATTTGTGTTTACACACGCATGCACACACAGCGGTTAACCAGGCCAGGGAGGAAATTGACCTGCATTATCTGTTCGAATGGAAAAATGACTTTTGTTCCTTTTGCTACGGATGAAGAATCTCGAAATGTCCTTTCTTAGAACCACACTAAATTTGAATATTAAATCAAAACAATGAAAGCAATTATTTATCTCATTGTATGTAACATGCTTAATTAACCTTTCTGATGAAGACACATGTAGAAATACTTTTTAAATGTGGTGTCCTGTGTGTTTGCACTTGATCAGGATTTATGATTGAGTGTTTCACTGTTGGAAATGTGTCTGCACATATTGCCCCATTAGGTTCATGTGATACCACTGCTGTCTTACAGGAGTTAATGTTTCAGCTGCCATTCAACATCTTAAAGCGTCAAGATTGCACCTATTGGCCTGCGACGCAGCTCTCAGCAGGCCTATTAATGCCTATTATTGCCATCAGTCATGGAAAAGTAGTGCAAATCGACCATCTGCAATTGTGAATAAAGATAGAAAGTCAGGTATCATCGTAAAAAATAAAACTGCTTTTTGCTTCCCTCCATGTCAATAAGTGTCCATTACAACATTAGATGGAGATATTTCAAGGTTCAGCAGATTCATGCGTAGGCTGAAAAACCCTTCCTAATGCATTTTTTGGATGGGCAATTACAGTGTAGATAGTTACTCCATTTTTTCATATGGGAGTGCCATTACTGTATGCTGTTTGATATGTGAAAATAGGCCAACATATTTCCTTGGTGGGAGGAAAAGCCTAATGCAAACTTTTTCAGTCTCTTAGCTTTTGTTACACAGGTAAGTGATATGTGCAGATTATAGTGTTGTGAGGGGTTACAGCTTTGGTGTGTCTAACTTAGTGTGAGGTCTTTTAACCGAACTGCAGGCTATGCGACATGGTACAGACCCAAGCCATACCATATCATACCTACTGGAGCTGTACGTTGATCTTTTGTGCGAGTGGCTGTTTAAGGCAGCCAAGGTGTGTCAACTGACCTACAAAGAAACAGTTCCTGTACAGCAATAAGGTAACTGAATTATTGTCAGCATCCAACAAGAAGAGATGCACCGGTTGTCCAGATGAAAACATGTTATAGGATAGAGAGGATGGAGGATTTGGTAGCTACATTCATATCAACATTACTTTGTTTCCAAGAATGCATGTAGAAATGGCAAAGATCATTAAATCCCACAACTAGCTGGGAAAGACTGAACTGGAGTTAAAATTTGGTGTAGTTTTTCCAAGGCATCTTTGCTGCCTTTCCTTAGATCTCACACCTGAGGGGCCTGTAAAGGCTCCCTTGTTATCCATGTGTCCTGTTCTGACTCGACTGGTTTCTTCCAGTGCTGCGCCCTCTTGTCAGACTTCATGCTATCTACACTCACCTTCATGCAATGAAACACTGGCTTGTACCACACAGTTTGGTCACTTCTTTCAAAATGCATGACACTATCATTATTTCATCCCTCATGTTTCATTCATGAAGGCCGAGGGGAGAATATTGAGGGGAGATCTGAGAACTTTCCCAACATACACCCTTCATATCTGTGATGTTTTATTCTTTAATGGTTGAGCAACAGTTTTTTTCCTCCATTGTATGTGTTGAAATCAGATGCATCATCTCTCACACTGAACTCTCATAATCAATAGCTGTGGAACTGTAGTACCACAAGTACAATAGAGTATGGCTTGGGGAAATACTAGTTTTGTAAAGAAAATTGTTCATAACGAAGTTACTGGGAAGCATAACAAGCTTGCTTTCTATATGTGAATTAATTATTACATTCAGTCAGCAGATGATGAATTAAGAACTTGGCTGTATCAAGAACTAACAAACTCCAGCTGGTCACCTGGACCATGGATGAAAAGTTATGAACTGTACTAATCTCATGTAAAAGCACAATTAAAATTAATTTTTGCAGTTCCTTGAATCAAGCATATATAATTGCTCTTTGAAAGAAATGTGCAATGTCACTGAAAACTCAATTTAAGATATTTTTGTAGTCACTACGGCAGGAAAATGCCCATCAATAAGCTGCAATGTAAGCTTTGAGAATGGACAGAAGAGGGCACAGAAATACCCTCAAGCCATAAGTAATAGAAATGGAAATATCTTTCCAGCAGCCAGAGGAAATCTGTAGAAAGTCACCATCATAAAACAATTGACTCTCCTAAAAAAATGCATCCATTTGTCCTGAAATAATGTGTATTATCTTGAAAATTCTTATCATTTTTGATTTTGTTACAATGAAGAAGGATTTTTTTTTTTTTTTTAATGGTATAAATGCAACATGGAGCAACTGCAATCCCTAGGAAAGATTTTTTGTTTTTAAGGAATGATACAGTGGTCATTATTTCAATGAAACTATTTTCAATGATTACTTACCTAATTGTTCTTAGCCTCTCAACAATTACGTAGCAAATAAAGGACTAATTTATTCATAAGGTTCAATATTAATTTAATGAGGCTTGCTTGAGTGTTGAGAATAATCAAATAAGTGAGGGATAGCTTACCTAGAGGAAACACACCTCTAAAGGTTTTCTTAGACCAATATACTTTTATTTTCTCATGACTAACAAAAGCTGCTGAGCCTTCCTTCAATAAATTGTTAGTCAAAATTTATTGGTTAATCAACAAATCAATCAATCAAAAGCAATTACAGGAAATTAAGGCTCATTTGCAGCAAAAATCATGATACACAGTAGGTTGATGTGACAAGGCTTAACAACCCAGTTCGAGGTGAAAAACACTAATATAATGTGGCACGGGCAGTATTTTTTGTCTTCCCATGTAAATTCAGCAGCATTGCGGCTTGTAATAGAAGTTCAGATATTTGGAATGGTGAAGGTTTCTGTCTGCATGGTCCAGATGTAGGGACATCAAGAGGTGGCGCCTGCTCCAAGTGGAATGGTAAGCCCTTACAGAAGGAGGTGTTTACAGCCCCCCATTATATCCGTCAACAGGCTGTCTGCAAAGGAAGTCGGGCCTGCTGAAATCTCATTAAAAATGCAAATGTATTGCTTATCTTGTCCAAACACAAGATAGCAGCTGAGCCCAGATAAAAGTGACTCTGCTGAGCAGTGGGCAAAGCTGCTAGCCTTGTATGTGTGTAATTCCTGTGGTGGGAACCTACCACCTATTGTGTTGAAGGAGGTGGCTTTGTAACTCACTTGAAGTCTAAAAAAAAAAAGAGTTTCTTCTCACTCAAGTATCTTCTTTTTAACGATGGGGCTTTCTTGTGATGACAGTAATTAACATTAGCATGTGTTAACATTATGATCATTCCTTTGCTCACACTTTAGTTGTAGCCCTTTATACAACTGGATGTGGTAAGGTGGTGCAGCAGGTCATGCTGGTGCTTCTCTGTATCAAAGCTGCATATTTGGGCCTAGGTTCAGATCCAGCTTAGGATGTGCAGGGTTCGCATGTTCCCCTTATTTTGGCAGTACAAAGACACGAATAGAAGAAGGCCATGGTAAACCTGTTTTGTATCCTCCCTTACCGTGAAAAACACATTGTGTAGTTGCTGTGGCGTGACACTTAACCTACCTTGTACAA
This sequence comes from Scleropages formosus, assembly GCF_900964775.1. Classification (NCBI taxonomy): domain Eukaryota; kingdom Metazoa; phylum Chordata; class Actinopteri; order Osteoglossiformes; family Osteoglossidae; genus Scleropages; species Scleropages formosus. The sequence goes on from NC_041814.1 coordinate 22,055,895, forward strand.
GTGGAAAATTTAGTGGAACAAGTCAAGTCCCTTGCTCAATAGTATTATGGTAGGGCTTGAGTCAACAAACTTCAGGTAATTGTTCTATGCCATTAATCACTGTAAAATACACAATGCCCCCTGGGGTTTCTCCCCTTCCCAGAATCCAGTGTGTTTTCCTTGGACCTGTGTGTTCCAGGATGTTTCTGTACTCCTTGTAGGTTGCCCTATTACTTCCTGGCTGGAGTCAACCCCTCACCACCAAACTACTTTGATATGAGGTCCTGGTCCAACATGAATAGCTTGACAATCTCAGCTTCTCTCCTGTCTAGCAGACTTGCAGCAGATGCTTACAGAGCCAGTGTGACTATGAGCATAATTGGGTCTGGGTGGCAAGCTTTCTGAGACATAAAATCCAGCCAACAGGGACTCCAGAGCCACTGTGCACATCTCAGCAAAGCTCGTTTTACTCAACACAACCATCTCAGTAGACAATTTTATGATGTGGAGAAAAAGCCTACAGGTTATTATTACATTTCTGTAATTACGGTACTACCTACATTGACAAATGTGGAGCAAGTTTGATTCTGGGCTTCGCATAACTCTGTGCTTCTTATCACATTATCTGCCAGCCAACAGTCTGAGGCTCTTCCTAAAGGCTTCTCTGCTTGGTTCCTTTCTCTGGCCTGTTTCATTGCTTTCTTTGATGTGAATTACAAGTAGCACATCAGGGCAAAACTTTCAGACATTATTTTGTCTGCACCAGCATCCTTTTTTTTTTTTTAAATTTTTGCCAAAAAATCAACTGCTGAGCCTGGATAATATTCAGATCAAATATATGGTGTCCAGAAGTGTTTGGATGTGTGTCTAGTATTCCACCCCCCATTAATCTGTTTTTATGTTTGTGGTTTAGTGAATTTAAACAGTACCACTGGATAAAAACATGTCCATAGCCACAACTGCTGTGGCCCCTACAAAGTAAATGTAACTCCCTGGTCCCGTAACAGTCCTACCAAAACGACTTCTGCTATAAGTGATCTGTTTAGTTTAGGCAGTGAAAAAGTGCATGAATGTTATTTTTCACTGAGCTTGAAAAATGTTGACTGTTGACAAAATATTGAATTTATACTTCATTACATTGTCTTTCCCTCTGGTACACTTGATATATTGAGTGGATGATATGTTTCACCATGACCCTCATATGTATAAGCAGCTAAGAAAACAGAAGGACAGATGGGCAGGAATGTTTGTGGATATGGGTTACAGCAGTTTTATCTTTTACCTTGTGCAGGATATGCAGTGTAACTAAAATTAAGTGCAAAAGGAAATTAAGTGAAAAATATCCATATATTGGATTTTCAGTGATGAGGAAATGAAGGTGTCACTTTCATTGCTGCTTCTTATTCAATTGCACCACAGAGACAGTATTTCAAACATGTCTTCATTGTGCCATCTTTCCTATATGGAAATACATTGAGCAGGGTACAACTAATAACTGTAACATGAACAGCAGCAAAGTTAAAATGCCTTGAGCTTGAATTTGCAGAAGGGTAGGACTTTTGCCAGATGATCTTTCCAACAGATGATGGTGGTACAGTTGGCAGCATCCCATTTTACTGTGATCTGCTGTATGTTGGTACAACTGCAGTGGAAGGGGGTTGGGGAGACTTGCTCACATCAGGACCAAACTGCTTCATCCATCCCCAGCGATAGGAGAAATCCTCAATCCTCAACATCCCCTTCATACCAGAGGTGGATGCAATTCAGTAACTTTTGCATTCAAAAGTTGTCCTATGCTTTTAACTCATCTGTGAGGGAAAAATGCTCACAGGTCTTAATAGTAAACTTCAGGAGAAAACACCTGGTGCCTGTAACATGGATTCCACTTGCTCTTGGAGGGATCTGTGGCTGGATTGTGGTAGTGCATGCTGCTGGCACCTCACGTGCTGTGCTGTCATCCTCCATGGGCTGAGTTTGGTTCAGTAATGAGTGTCCCAGTTCCCTATCTAAGTGAGTGACTTTGAAATGCACTCTTTAATACCCTTCCATGGGCCATTCTCATTTGGCAGCATAGTCACCAGTGGGATGGCGCCCACAGGGTCTGCGATCCGTTTTTCCTCCGGTGTTGCCAGGGGCGGTGAACGATGCTCCAGTAAGCCCGCTTTGTCTTTATCGTTTGGAGCCATGTGACTTTAAAATGTGCCTTTGCTGTGACACTTCCCCTTCGTTCACCTTTCACATGCACCATGCGGTTAAAAAGAAAAGTCAAATCAAGTTGAGCATACTGAAAAAAGACTAAGGAAATGGTTTCTAGGTTTATTAATACAAATACTTGCTGAAATTTTTTCTAAAATTCTTCTTTTAATCTTGTTATCAGCAGTGGTACTTGTTTCGTTGCCTAATATTCTATACAACTATTTAGTCCTTGGGGGGGTGCGGTGGCGCAGTGGCGCAGTGGGTTGGACCAGGTCCTGCTCTCCGGTGGGTGTGGGGTTCAAGTCCCGCTTGGGGTGCCTTGTGACAGACTGGCGTCCTGTCCTGGGTGTGTCCCCTCCCTCTCCAGCCTTTCACCCTGTGTTGCCAGGTTGGGCTCTGGCTCCCTGTGGGACAAGCAGTTCAGATAATGTGTGTGTGTGTGTGTGTATATTTAGTCCTCTTTCTCAAAACAATTTTCTGCTATATCTTTTCAAGGCACACTGTCTTTTTGCAAGTTGCCAAGGTGAAAGTATCATATGCACTGTTCTCATCCCCATGGTTTAAAGATATAAGAGTATTGATTCATTTATTCCAAATAAAACACTTGGTGTTGCCTATTTCACAGGAAATTTTTTAATTGAACTCTCATTTCGTATGTATTCCTCTTCTTTGTCATCTTTTCTTCCTTTCAGTTTCTCTCACTATTTTCTGGGAACACGGTTTGGTTTTTCCCTTCATCCTGTTCTCTCCTTTCAGTCTGATCTGGTCGACTCTTTCAGAAGAGACTTTGAGACAGAATAAAAGATAATTATGGCTTTCCACTTCCCTGACTGCAAAAGCTACCTTCACTTGAGGTCCTTGCACCCTGGGGTTTCTCCCTTCTCAGAATCCTATATGTCTAAGCCTTCACCCTGTGTGTTCCCGGATGCTCTCGTAGGTGACCCTATTACTTCTTGGCTGGAGCTGACCCCTAACCACGGAGCTCCTTTCATAGGAAGTCCTGATCCAGCATGAATAGCGTGGAGATATCGGCCTCTTTCTTGTCTGGGGGTGGAGCAGCAGATTCACACACAACCACCGTGACTGTGAGCTTAATTGGGTCTGGATGATGTTGGTAGTGATGGTGGCAAGCTTTCTGAGACAGAAACTCCAGCCAACAGGGACTCCAGCCACCATGCACATCTCAGTGTAGCCAAATTTGCTGAATTAATCTCGGTAGAGTTGAAAAGGCAGTCTAATCACGGCACGTAATGTAGGAGGACAAGTGTGTAACACTGGTAGATATGTCAACATCACTGATGGATTTGTGTGTGATGCCAGTCCAACCTAACACAACTGCAAGTCACACTGGGTTCTGACACTATGTGTGACGAATAGTGGTGCAGCTATAAGCAGATGCTTTTGCCAGCTTCCTTGTGATAGTTGCCTCTTTCCTCACAGGGACAAAGTGATAAATAAATATCATTAAAAAGTACCTTATGGAAAATTTCTGTGGAAACTGAAATGATGGTACTTGAGAATTTCAGTGGTTTAATGACTTCAAATTTCTCACAGTGTGTCTGTTCAGATGCAGACATCTTTCTGCTTTTTGGGTACCAAGGAAGTCTATTAAAAATGAACAATGCTCTGATGGATTGCAGGGACTGTGGCCTATGGCATGACCGAATTAATTAGAAACACAGCTCTCCTGAATTCGTTTTCTGATAAAAGGGAGAGAAAAGGAAGCACACCTGCAAAGTTCTTTGTAGGAAATGCATGGAAATACTATGTAATACTGTTTCTTTTCCTATGTAAAATCAGATAAGTTTGCAGGAGGTCTGAATCAACAATTTATAGTCTGTCTATTGGTAGCATTTGTTCAGATAAATTAATAGAAATAGTCAATTGATCAGTATAATGTTTCTTTTCCTCCCTTATTCCAATCTGACAACTTGTTAACTGAATCAAAAAGGAAAAACGGTATAAGCTGAAAGTCATGTGGAGCAAACTGTATATCCATACTTACCATCATGTTACTCCTTTGAAACTAAACCTGTTGCTTTGATGGTAAAAATTGAAATGAGGTAATTTTCCTCTTCTAGCCCTATATTCCGACTAATGTTCAACAAAATAATAAAACTGATTTCCAGCTGATTGTTTTGTATATTTCATTTTGGTTAGAATGTTATCTTGAATTTACATTTATTCACTTAGACTCTTTACTGCAAAATAGCTTATAATATAAGTGTATTTACAATTTACCCATTTATTTTGCTGCGATTTTTTAAAAAAAAAAATTTATTTAATCATGCAATGAAAATGAACCAGGGTTCAAATCCTTGCTCCTGCTGTAGTACTTATGCTGAATTGATAGTTAAAATTATTCAGCAGTATTAATTGGTAAATCATTGTAAGAGGCTTAGAGCACAAACCTGAAATCTTACAAACCTCAGATTTTAAGTTGCCGTGGATTATCTGAATGAATAAATTATAATAAAATTAAATGTTAATATAAAGATCACTGCTGCACCACCCAAAGCCACTTGTATTTGCATATAATAAGGAATAATCTGTTCTGAATAGTATGTTTGACTGAAATAGTTTCAGGTGAGATGTTCACTTATTGGCAAATTGCTCTTGAGAAGGGGTCTCTACAGTGACCTTCCTCTGTGTATTGACATCATCAAGGGCAACCAGACAAAATAATTGGTCTGAGTGTGGTCTCTGTGGACTGTGGCTGTGAGGGAGCCGGGCAGAGTAATGATTAGCTCGGTAAAGGTGTTTGTAGCACTGCTGAGGCGGCAGGATGCTGGAACATGGGCTGCTTTGATAGCCTGGCCCAGCTCTCTCGGAGCCCCACAGCCCTGCCTTAGGCAGCTCATCACCATGACTATCACAGTCACCATGTTGGGTTGAGCAAACATCTTGTGCAATGTTATTGGTGTTCACAATGGTTAAATTATATTAAGTATTACTATAATATTAAATTTGAGCATTGCCTAGCATTGCTTATTTTACTGTAGCAATGTTTCCTTAATTTCATCTTTATTATCATCTCCCCCCCCCCCCCCCCCTTGTACAACTTTTTTTGTATTCAGGAATGCTAAATGTTTATGTATATATATTGTCTGAAACCGCTTGTCCCAAGTGGGGTTGTGGCAAGCCGGCACCCAACCTGGCAACACAGGGCTTAAGGCTGGAGGGGGAGGGGACACACCCAAGACGGGACACCAGTCCGTCACATGGCACCCCAAGCGAGACTTGAACCGTAGACCCACCAGAGAGCAGGACCCGGTCAAGCCCACCGCGACCCCGCTCGGGACAAGCAGTTGTTGACGACTGATGGTTACTAAGCTTTGTAACAAGTTTATTAATTAAGAGCATTGTTTTTGGAAACATTCTCACTTTCCAGCTTTTATCCCCAAGTGCCTAAAACTTTTGCAGAGTCCTGTACATTTTAAAGAAACATTCAATTTTAAATTTTTAGTTGCTTTATTTAGTTACTGTGCCTGATCATCTTTTAATTTTTTTAAACTATAGCAGATTTAGGCATGATTAGAGTTGAAAAGGACCTGTCTGGAATGGGATTTCACTTTATTTTTACAGCTCATGCTATTGGTGTGTTTCCGAGTACTGTTGAACTTGAAGAGATAAATTATACAACCGATAATTCCAGACATGCTCAAGATAATTACTTGATTAGAGGCAGTCCCCGGATTACAAACGAGTGCCGTTCCTCAGTCTGTCTTTAAATCGGATGTTGATATAAGTCGCTGCCATTAGATATGGTTTGTGTCTAACATCAGTTTGTGAAAAGACTAGACGTGTTCTCATGGTCGGTCGATCGGCGAACTGAATAGAGATGAATATCCAAAATCGTGGTCGAGGGATGAGGCGAGCAGTCATTATCAAAGAGACGGGATTGGGGAACGGTGAGGGACAGGACTTGGAAGAGCAAAGCAAGGTAGGTTTGAGAATGCAGAGGAGACGGTTGTGTAGAGTGAGATTCCGCAACTGGCAAGAAGTGTCTTTTGTAACCGAGTGCTCCGATTTAAGCTGCTGGTTGAGGTGCAGGGCGTGGTTGTGACAACCACAGTATTTAAAAAAAAAAGAGAGAGAGAGAAAAAGAGAGTGAGCACGTGCGCTTGTGCAAAATATTAAAGAAACTTTAATGTTTGCTTTTTCAGTGTTCGTTGGCATTTCACGTTTCGCTTCATTATTTCCACTTTAGTTTCAGTCGTGATTGTTTTCCTTTTGTTTGATGCATCACCATCACTTGCATCACATTTACTCTTTGGTGCCATGGTTAGGAGGGTAAAAACAAAAAAAATTAGTTAAAGCCCAGCACAGCGAGACATTGTTAACAGCAACCTGGTCCGACTTAAAAGAAGGAAGTCTTTGTCCTACCGTGGACTCACACACCACACCCACGAGCCGACAATCAGCTGTAGATGCATAGTGTTTTGATGTACATTGCAAAGTAGTGGCCGTTTGTTTTTAGAATTGTTGTATGTAACTCGAATTTTTAATATAATAGGCTTTACGGGGGGGGGGGGGGTGGTTTGTAACTACAGGTTGTACGTAAGTCAAACCTTTGTAACCCCGGGACTGCCTGTGCTTAATTAATGATTACTGCAGCACATTAGTTAATATGGTTTAATCTATAGTTCCTTATTTTAACCAACAGTTTTATCTGAAGTAACTTAGTTTTACCCATTTGGACAGTTGGCTATTTTGCTATAGGAATTAATGCGGAGTACTTTGCTCAAGGCTATTAAAGTAGTACAATTCTTTCAGGATTTCAGATTACCTGCCGCCTAATTTTATTTATGTTTTTTGTGTCATCATAAAAATCACTGGCATCTTTGGATTCTGACTTTTAGAATGTTTCTTTTGTTTCTTCTACACTTTGCTATACACTATTTATTGTCACAGCCCATTAAATATCCGAATTTTAGCAGAATCAACAGGTACTGTTTTCAACTACTGAGAAACACATGTTTTTAATAACTCAGGCTGGTGCCAAACAGCCCAACAGATGTACATGTGGGATGAGAAAACAGGTGGTGTTGCAAGTGACAAACTGGACTTTTGACAAATCTTGGGAGAGGAACTACTGTTGAATGTTGTGTGAGGAAGATATTTGCTTGGGTAATTTTTCTATATATATATAAATAATATATGTATATAATTAAAATGCTATATGGTATATGCACAGCAAACAATGTAGGGCTAAATGGAAGCATCTGTATAAAGGCTTTGTAGGGTGCAACAGTGAATCAAGAAACCGTGTAGGGGAAACATATTCCCAGCGAGCAGGCCTCTTGCTGACAGGTTTAAAATGTTTTCTTCCGGTGGACTTACTAAAGCAAGGTGAAGGACGTCCACTCTTGTGCAGTTCAAGCGTGTGGTGTGGAGCCATGTCCGAGGCTGCCAGCATAAGCCAGGGGAATTGCTCAGCTGAGATTTCTTCATTGAAAGCGAGTGTTTGCCCTCGACAATTGAATTTTTGGAGTAGCCTGCCAAGCACAGACAAATGCAAGTAAGTGCATAGCTGCATACTGCAAAAAAAAAAAAAAAAAAAAAACTTTATTTTCCTTTTGTATAGACAGTCTTTTGTAAATATGATGAAAAAGGCCTTCCATGCGCTTCACTGTGGTGCTTTTCATTGAAATTGTGTTGCATGTGCAGCCTCCCCTTAGGCTCTTGGTTACACATCTTGTCACTGCTATTTAATTATAGACAGTCTAATTTCACACATTAAAATGAGGCAACAGGCATGGCAATCACTCATTATACTTGAGAAAATACCAAACACTCACATTTCTGGACAAGGTCCAGCGAAATGGAAATTCATTGCTTTTTATAGCACCCAAGGACAAATGGCATCTTAGCTTGATGGATCTCGTTATTTGGTATTGCACCTGTTTCTCTGCAAAGTTGAAATCTTGTCTATTTAATGGCCATCTGTGCCCAGTTTGTTTACTTGAATAATAAGCAATAAGCCATCATGATGCTTCCAGCCAGTCCTAAAGTCTCAAAGTTGTGGTTTAAGATGGAGAAGAAATGGTTCAAGAGGCTAAGTTTGCAGCTGCATGGCACAACAACCAGGCTAACATGACTTTGTGGGCCATCTCTGAAAGACGCCGTCTGCATTTGGAGCAAAAGCAGGCAGACTGGCAGCCGGTTTGCAGCCCACTTATCAATTGAAATCAACTGTAAAAGATGATTTACATAAGCTTTTTATTGTTCCCAGATGCACAAAAGCTGACTTTACGATTTGACTGACAATGCAGTATCATCATAAGGACAAGCTGTCACCCTGCCGATGAATAGAAGCTACAGTGTCGCTTTATGTAACCATCATAAATAATAGGAACAAAAAAAAGACAGGCTGATGTGCTGTAGTGTTTTTCCCTTCCTTTAAAAAATATGCCTTAACTAACATTTCATCTAAGGAATTTGCTTTCTACCATAGCAGGCTTTGTCAAAGTTGTTGTTTTTGCATAAAAGTTGTTATGAAGACTTGTATCACAGACTAAAGCAACCCAATAAGCTGTAAAATATCACTCGATGTTTAAAGACATGGTGCCTGAAAGCTTAATGAGGCATGTCCAAAATCCCAAGGCAAAGGAACTTTCAAAGCCAAAAAAACCACTGGAGTTCATTTGATTCCATTCTAGTTTTCCACAACCCTGCACTATTTCTGTATGCTCCATGTTTATTGATATGTTTTACTGGTACACAGAGGAATGCAAATCTGCAGCCTTTTTCCATCTACCTGCCCTGACAAACTGAAAACCCAAATAACCAATGCACCCCACCTCTCTTTCAATGAGCCTCCTCTATCCCTGTCTACATAAATATGTTGCATGTAGCAGACAAATAATGCTATTAAAAGGCTGGAAACCAAAACACGCAATGAATTTGCTTACACTGCATATCTTATCGTACATCACTGGCATAATTGCATGAACTTGGTCGTGCAGTCTAGTCTACACTTGAGCACAGTAGCTTCTGGTTAACTTTCAAGGGAGTTGTTTTATTTTTACTTTCGAAATTGTAAAGGCTTGAAAAAATAGGAAGACGCCTACGTGTTCACACACTAAAATGCATAAATTATGTGCCACTGCCTAAGGAACAAAAAAAAGAAGTTTGCTGCCTCTTGGATATTATAGTAGCATATACCAGGGAGAAGGAGTACCTATTTGAAGAACACTGGTAAATCCACCAGATTTGATTTAGTTCCCACAGGAAAAGTATACAAACTGAACAATGAACCATATACGTATACTGATCCAAAGGATTTTAGATTTATTTTAAAAATGGTGTCTTTATTGAATTTTAACATTGGAATGCAACGGAAAAATAACAAACTATGATAAACTTCAATAGAACACATTAAAGAAACATATTTATGACATCAGATTGTGTAGTTGCTATTCCTGCGTTCAACATTTCCTCTGATGATTTCCATAAATTTCCATTTGTCTGTGCATTGTTTGAGTGAACATTGCTTTGTTCATTTCCAGGGAACAGTTTTCGTGCAGAGTCTGAAACCTGGGGTATAAAAATGGACTCCGAAGACAGAGTTTTGAGAGTTTTTTGAAACATTTTGTGACAACCACGGCCCACACACATTGCCTTTTATGACAATTCCTTTTAAAGGAGTGATGGCAGGGAACTAAACGCTCTGGTGACAGCGGTACATAATACGTCCGGACAATATTCTTTTCTGATAGGAAGATGTTGCATTTGGCTTTTATGTTCCCTGCGTTTTATCACACATTGTGGCAGGGCCATCTGCCTGACATCAGTAATTCATAAGAGAAACATGATTTTTTTTCCCCCTTTTCTTGCCATCATAACAGTAGTGTATGTACGGTTATCTTTTGATGTCTGGACACATAAAGGGTTCTAAAGATGAATGCTGCTGCACTTCAAATCAGCTCAAATTCTACTTCCATTGAGTATGGAACCTTGCTGTGATTTCTTGTGTGGAGAGTCCAAAAGTTAATGCGAAAAGCATTGCCAAAAGTTTGGGCTGAAGTTGAGTTTCTCCACACAAACACGGGCTTTGTCACAGTGAGAGGACAGCCTTCCAGGAATGTAATTAAATTAATGAGCGAGCGGGAATAAGATTTGCATTTTAATTTTTATCTCCACTGTCAAGTCTGAAATGGTAACTTCCCCTGAGGTGTTTCCACAATGATATTGGAATTTTAAACGGCTTACACTTTTAAACAAGAAATCAACTTGAGCTTGAACTATGCTCCAGCCTACTATCTGTGTTGATTTTCAATAGGCCTGTGCGCTGAAGCACCTCACTCATGTTAAACCATGTTGCTCCTTATTAAGGTAGTCAGACAAGGTTCACTATTAAGTCGATGGTCACATATTGGCTTTCTACTTTGACTGTATGCCTCTTGACTATTAATATGTGTGCCCTAACAGTTCTTCCTGGTCACCTTGTACAGCTTGTGTTGCTTGTCATAATGACTTTTAAATCTGTGCTTGCTTAAAATATAATCTAATGCAAGATAAATTACAGTATATTGGCTACGAATAATTACCATATCAAGAACAGGGTCACTTGTTGTAACGTCATGTTCGAACCCTTCATTGATGTGGGTGTTTCAGGAGTATGCTCAGAATAGTCATACTTGAAAAAGAATATATTTCTCATATTGTTGATAGCTTAAAAATGAGATCACATTTTTTTAGACCACTTGTGTCATACATCTAATAATAGAAAATAATGTATTTTTACATAGGGGGGTGTGGTGGCGCAGTGGGTTGGACCGGGTCCTGCTCTCGGGTGGGTCTGGGGTTTGAGTTGCCCTTGGGGTTCCTTGTGACAGACTGGCATCCTGTCCTGGGTGTGTCCCCTCCTCCTCCAGCCTTCCGCCCTGAGTTACCAGGTTAGGCTCCAGTTCCCCGCGACCCTGAATGGGACAAGAGGTTCAGAATGTGTGTGGGTGCGTGCGTGTGTGTGTGTGTGTGTGTGTGTGTGTGTGTGTGTGTGTGTGTGTGTGTGTGTGTGTGTGTGTGTGTGTGTGTGTGTGTGTGTGTGTGTGTGTGTCTATATTTTTACATACTGTTGTACTTAACATATGGGGGTGCGGTGGCGCAGTGGGTTGGACCGCAGTCCTGCTCTCCGGTGGGTCTGGGGTTCAAGTCCCGCTTGGGGTGCCTTGCGGCGGACTGGCGTCCCGTCCTGGGTGTGTCCCCTTCCCCCTCCGGCCTTACGCCCTGTGTTGCCGGGTAGGCTCCGGTTCCCCGTGACCCCGTAAGGGACAAGCGGTTCTGAAAATGTGTGTGTGTGTGTGTGTGTGTTGTACTTAACTGTTTTCTTTTCTGCACTACATGCAGTCAGTTAGCAGAAATGGGTTGCAGAAAATCAGGCTTGGGGGGTAGGAGGCAGTGGCGCAGCAGGCTTGGCCGGGGCCTACTCTGTGGTGGGTTTGGGGTTTGAGCGTCGCCTGTGGTGCCTTGCAGCAGGCTGGCATCCCGTCCAGGGTGTGTCCCTTGCGCCCTGCGTCACTGGGTTAGGCTCTGGCTTGCCGCAACCCCTCTCAGGACAAGTGGATGTAGGTATAGTGTGTGTGTGAAGTCAGGCTGATTGAGGCTAAATGATTTGCAGACATACTTCTGAAAAGACTTTTTCCGAGGAAAATCTACTTTTGAAAGACTTTAACTCTTATAACACACCATATATTGCTACCTGATAAAACTGATATATAGCCAAGGTGGTAATTATCCACACAGGTGTAAGATAATCACATTTGACCATGTAGTGTGTCACATGGCTTTTTGCTCCTGCCAACTTCTTGGACTGAATAAAAATACCGACCAAACTTAACTTGACGTGCATGTCTTAGACATTGAGTTTTCCTTTAAAAAAAAAAAAGAAAAAGTTCAGTGGGAGTCAAGTTGGTAGGGGACGGTTTAGACTGAACACCACTTTAACAAGACAAGCACAGCAGTGTCTTGCCCTTGCATGCGCACACATACACTTTTGTATCTGAGTTGTACTCTCCCTTATTTTTCATGGCTAGATGGCAATGAATCTTTGGCTTTGTACAGTTAATAAATACATGTACCGGAAATACAATGAGTTTTTGTACAGTGAGTTTATACCATAGTATAACACTTATTTTAAAATAAGAGGTAAATATTTTATGAAAAAACACAAGTCCAAGAGCTTTAAAATTATTAGGTGGCTTTGATATCTAGGGAAGATAATATCTTACATTTCATAGTGTAACGGGATTCGAGTAAGCATTTCACTCTGAAAGACTGAGCCATCCAATCAGTGAATAGCCTTACAGTGCTATGACTTGGATATCTTATAGAAACTACAGCAGCAGAAAAGATCATAAACCATTGAAAGAATTACAGCGATGTACCATTTATCATGTTTGCAATGAACTGTAATAGGCTGTAATTATTTGTAAAAGTAAGTGTAATTTACTTCAGTGACAGTGATCTTCTAATATTATTAAAATGGTTAATTCAGCAGCATTCTTTGGAATCTTTAATGGCCAAAATGATCCAGAAATCTGTGGCACAAGTTATCTTCAACTAGACAAAGGTTTCCCATGGATCCCTTCTCCTCATCTCACTCCACCGGCAACTTACTCCAGGGCTGGTGGTACTGAAACCTTGCATACCGTCAAAAATCATGTACGACCACTTTACCATAGAAACGTTGTGACAAATGGTACCAATAGATACGATGCTAATGGTTCCTGCAATAATAAGTAATAATATCCATTTAATAATGATATACATGATAATGACCATTTTGAAGAATACAATGGAATTTCTTACAAATATGGAAAAATAAGAATCAGTTAAAAAAAGAATACCACTATGCACCGTACAGCTCTTTCCGTAATAGTAATATATGAGACAAAATGTATGAACTGTAAAATCAAGTTGCTTAGGGTAGTATCACAGATAACTTGTACAAGAGTTAACATGGGCTTATTAGCTCATTTGGCATTTGCCTCGAGTCCCGCTTGGGGTGCCTTGCAGTGTACTGGTGTCCTGTCCGTGCTGTGTCCCCTCCCCCTCCAGCCTTGCACCCTGTGTTGCTGGGTTAGGCTCCGGTTTGCTGCGACCCCGCTTCGGACAACTGCCTTACGCTCTTGTAACTATATGTTTTTTTTTTTTTTTTTTTTTTTTTTTTTTTTACACTTTGGATAGAAATGGTTTAGACAGATAACCAATTGTTGCTTTGCCAGTTGATTTCAAAATGCAAAAACTGAAATGATTAAGGTCATCTTGAGAGGAGACTTTTGTGTAATGTTAACACCTGCATTCCTAATAAGTTCAAAATTTGTCACCTCTTCAGGTGGTAAAACAGATAACACTGCTACTTTGTAGAGCATGAACAAAAATCTCAACAGGTTTTTTTTTTTTTTTTTTTTTCTCCCCACTTCTTCTGAAGCTAATTCCTTCCCAGTTGTTTTCCATTTAAACTCATTCTGTATTTTTTCATGTTACAAGAATATTTTTATTTTCAGGTTATTTTCCTGCTTTCTTTATCAAAAGAAAAGGACAGTTGTAACCATTTATACAGCACAGTTGCAAGTTTTACTGGAGTGATCCAAGCTAAGCACTTGGTTCAAAGATGCAATTGAAATTTAAATGGCCACTTTCAGGTCATAAGTCCATGTTCTTAGCTACTGTGCTACTAGCTGCCTCTGAAGCAGGAAGAGATTTGTATATATCGAAAACAGTAGTTATGTTCTGATATGCCAAGAATGTGGATTGTTTAGCATAGCACATAATGCGTTCCTCTTGGGTATGTACCCTCTATAACTACAAATTTAACTTGCTGACATTTTTCATCATGGTCAGCTTCATACAGTGTTTTCACACATCAGGCATAGCCAAGACGCATTCAGAAAGATCCCATTTTGTAACTAGGACTACATTAAATAAATTATTTAGATACCTTTTTGAACAGGCAAAAAATGAAGTGAAAATGCCAAAAAAGTAATTAAAAATATTTAACAGCATGAATAATGTCCTACACTGGGGAAATAATTTTATCTGAAAGAAGAGCTTATTATATCCCTTCCATACAGGGTCTCTGTGGTTGGTACAGTCTAGCTCATCTGAAGATGAATTATTTAAGCATTTATATAAGCCCATGCCTGCTCTGGCTGGATGTGTCTAACACAGGCTTCATGTACCTCAAATTTTTAATATACTCTAGTCAACCTGGTTTTCGTTAGCTACGAGGTTACTCTGTGTTTCACTGTTGATGTCCATATGTAAGGCATTTGGATGTTTGATTTAGACAGCTTTATTCTGAGGGAAAGGGGTGTGGTGATGCAGTGGGTTGGACCACAGTCTTGCTGTCTGGGGTTCGAGTCCCGCTTGGGGTACCTTGCGACGGACTGGCATCCCGTCCTGGGTGTGTCCCCTCCCCCTCTGGCCTTACGCCCTGTGTTGCCGGGTTAGGCTCCGGTTCCCCGTGACCCTGTATGGGACAAGCGGTTCTGAAAGTGTGTGTGTGTATTCTGAGGGAAGTCCTGCTTGTTATACATGTCTATGCAACAATTAGAAAAACAACCTGAAGGAACAAAATAGATTATACATCTGGTTAGCATCTACTGAGTAACTAAACTCAGAAGTCTTAATATCTTCTGTAACTGTTTTTTGTGTATATACTGCTGTAGACTTGTACAATTTCAAGCATGGGATCACCAGGCAGCCAGAGATGGAGGAGCATAGCAGTCTGGCTGGGGTGTAGCGAGTGATCAGGTCCTGTAGGTATCGGAGAGTAGATTCATTGATGGTCTTGTGGGCTGTAACCGAAGTCTTAAACTTGATACAGGCAGCAGCAGACAAAGGAAAGAAACAACAAAGAGTGGAGATACATAGGAACACTTTGACATGTCAAATAGAACTGCAGACACATTTGGATCATCTGGAGAGGCTCAATGATAGAGGCTGGAAGATCAGACAGGATGCTACCATGGCCTAGACCTGATCATCTAAGTCAGTTTAAAGTAGAACTGCAATGCAAAAAAAAAAAAGAAAGTCAGAGGTTAATATTGATTATGTTTTTGTAAAAGGCTTAACAAGCATATAAAATCCTTTACACACTTTGTAACCCATACCCAGTCCATTCTGTTGCGGACTGAGTAAAGGGAATCTGACCATGCCTGTGCTCTTATCTCAGTGTTCTCATTATTAGCCCTTTAGTTTTGCTGGGTGGTTTTTGTGAAGTGTCATGGACTCATTGTGTCCCATATTATAGGTGACATGGATTCAATGCATCATTTTAAACCTCTGCTGTAGCTCGTATTTAAGTGACTTCCCCAGGGCTAAAGGTTGAATGAATGCTTTCTCAGTCTAGCAACTGGTTGTTCCAGTTTCCTAAAGGCTGAAGAAAAGAGTTTTCAGAGCTAGTTCTTTTTTTCCCATAAAATCAACTTGTGGCTTGTTAAAGCCATGAGAACTGTATACACTGTTACCATTCTTCTTCTGTGTGGGGGTTCAGGGGGATAGTCTTCAGTAAATGCTACCTCATTGTTAGTGCCATCCAATTTGCGGGTAATTAATGAGACGCGTCTCACATTGAACATTGGGCTTCTCTAATCAGCTCCACCGGAAATAAGTTCAAGAAGGCAGAGTTCCCAAGAGACTTGGGCAACCGTCCGTGTTGAATAGTTCACACCTCAGAATGAGTTATCCAGGATACAGAGAAGCAGCCTTTCATTGGTGAGACTGCTACCATTAGATCTGGTGAATCAGAAATAATAGACTTGTATCGATATCATGCTGCATTTACAACTGATGAGCATTCTGCTGGAAATTTTAAAATCCAAACCTGAGTCATACATGTTCTTGTGGAAAACAATGAAACACTTGTTTGCCGTTCGGTAGGAGCAGACTTGTCAGAAATGGTGAGGAACTGGTTTCAGAGGCTGTGAACAAACCCAGCTCAGTGATTCCAGTAAAACTAAGGAGTCAGAGCCAAATTCAGAGGCAGGATGCACATGAATGGATTGATGGGGAAGTAACTGATTTCAGTAGTAGGAACCAGATGAGCTCAGTATCAGAAAGTAAGATTTTGTAAACTCGAAGGAAATGTTCAGAGACAAATTCCAAGAAGCTAAGTTCTGAGACAGGAGGAATCAATGTCAGAGTGAAGAAGGAATCATGTTTACTAGTCAAATAGAGTGGAGATGGAGGCAGAAGGAAACTAGGTTTGGAGGCCAAATCAAACTACATGCAGGGGAAAAACTCACTCTAAACCCCACTAAAATAGCTATTTATAACTGTCTTTTCTTACACTTGCTAATGAACTGTAATCCTTTATAAATGTACATGGTTTATGTTTTCATACATAAGGCTTTTGGGATATAATTATGCATTATGGAGATCTTTTGTCAAAATGTTCATTGTAGATGTTTTTTATTTGCATGTATGACAGCATTTACAGTAGTATAACTGCAGTCTGTACACATTTATGACTTTATGGTTGTCAGTCATATATTTTCAGTTTTAAGTATTACGGTTGCAGTTGTTTTGTTTTTCTATGAAAAACACCAAAAATGACAAAAGGCGTTAATTTGCAGTGTATCCTATAAAAAGTTTCTGAATCCATTTTCATGAATTCTTATCTGAGGAAGGAAATTGTGTTGCTAAAATTCTTTGCTCTGATAAAAAGACTTGTAGAATAATTCACTATAGAAACTTTTGGTGTGAAAATAAACAAATGAACAAGGTAAATATTGTTTGTGATGCTGCATTTCACATCCAGATGCATGTAAAATCAGTTCAGTTTATTCTGAAAAACATTTCACTATGCGCACTAGTAGTGACAAGAAATTTATCTTTACAATTTTAAACTTGAAAATGGTATTTTGGTCTGATGTTCTTCAGATTACTTCATTGCAATAATCTGCTGATGACATCCAGGTTTGCTTTAGACTGAATTTTTGTTGCCTGTTTGTAGATCTAATGCAATCCGATCATCTGCTTTGTCAACAAAGGATTTTCTCGTACCCAGGTCTGCAGCCTTAACCTGCATAACTGAGCTCGTAGCGTCTATCCTTGCTCTCGACTGATATTGTAATTTAATTAAACTCTTGCATATGGGGTTGTAATCCTGATATCACGATAAGGCTTTACACACAATTTATAATGTATTTGTTTAAGAAACATGCTTAGTAAAGCCTTCTCCTTCCTCTGGGTCAAAATGTTGAAAGGCATTATGGGGGATTTCCTGGGCCTCACGTTGCCTCTGCCGAGATCTTACATATAGGCATGACCTCAAAACAAGGGTTTGTTATCATCCTTCCCACTATTTTCATCTCCCACGTCCAAAGCCTTGATGGAGCCTGTGAGCTGTAAATATCTACTGTCACTCCAATGTCATTCCAGCTTTTCTCCTTGCTCTTTCTCCTTGATTAAATGCTTAATGGTTTCCTGGTACTAGATAAATTTTAAAAAATCCCCAAAATAAAGACTAAGATGGACATGGCAAAGATGAAAACCTGGGGCTTGCTGGGTTATTTTTACCATGTGGTGAAAATTTTTCTAGTTTCTTCTCTGTTGCGCTGCTGCTGTCTTCTCTGTATCTTTATTGTTCCATGCAGAAAAGGTGACAAATTGATACTCATAGGAAAATGCAGAGCTCCATTAACATGTGACGTTTTGTTTACCACTGCAATTTGTCTCTTCGGTGTAAGAAGTGACAGACTTACAGTGTGAATTGTCAGCCTCTCCAGAGAGGAAGATCAATGGGCCTGTTGGGTTGATTTAGCAGCAGCCGTTGTGCTGAGGGTGGCGGATGACCAGTTAACCCACTGATAACAGTCAGCCATTTTTCAGCACTTTGGGAACAATTAAATACAATTACTTAGAACACTGGGACAATCGATGTAATGTAGTAGATTATATCCATTTTTGATTACTCTTTGTGCCACATCTTAAATACTGTGTCATCTTGTGCCATTTGCTTATATCAACTTACCCGTTGTTCATCACCTTTTTAGTGAATCCGGTTATTTCCCATGTGTCCTTTTACATACAAGTTACAACAAGGAGGTAATATTCTTTATGTGAAAATAAAGGATAATCAATATGTCTATTGTGTGATGCACTAGATTTGACAGGACCAACAAAGATTATAACTGGCACAGTCATTGTTCAGTTTTATCCTTTCCACAACAACATTATTCCGTGCTTTTGAATTGAACAGTGAATGCATTGTTCTTTTTCTCAGACCATGACAATGAATTTTTGTTTCGTCTGTAGGGAAAAGATGCAATATTAATCATTCTGCTGACTAATATTACTTTCATAGTTAGCTACTGGTATTCTTCCTGACACTGGAGGTCTTATCAATCCCTGTTGAGACACTGCTTATTTGGCCTTAAGAAATAAAAACACTTTCTGGCAAGTTCAGTTAAGAATTCTGCAATGTGAGGGAAATACAAAATATAATTCATACTGATTCTTCAAAAGTGTTCGCTTGTAACTTTTTAGTTTGTATTTTGTCCATATTTGTAACTTAATGCCTTGATAGTCGGAGGGAACGGGACAAGATTAGAACGTCAGAGATATGCTGAACATAACATTTGCAACCAGTTCATATGTTCTGTATTTCTGTATTCACTGAATTAACATCTGCAATGTGGTAAACTTGTGCTCAACTGCAATACAAACACTGAACTTATGACTAACCTCTAGCGCTTATGATAGTGACCGATTCGGACGTTTACCTTCATGAAGGAGAGCTTTGCTTTATAACCAGAATCTTATCTGTACTTTGCAGTTCAGCTGAGGAGCAGTTTCGCTGGAATACTCAAGGTACCAATTTCCCTTTTTTATTTAAATTCATTTTTTTTTTTTTTTTCTGTTCTGCTGTATTATATTATGATTCTGCTTCAATTGCCTGTTTTTTGTAACAATTGTTAGAGGTGAAAAGGTACAGACTGGGCAATGGAGAGGAACTATACAAACAGTGGATTTTTGAAAATACGCTTTTTAAAATTTTATGTAGTAAAAAATAACCAATTTGTTGTCAGTATCTGTCAGGGAATATATGTATATATCAGCCTATCTATCAGAGGTAGGTAAGGTCAAAAGTAAAGAATGCGTCTAGGGAAAGTCTCTGGAAATATAACTCAGGGCAAGAGGTTGATGCATGTTGTATTCTTAAGACTTAACAGTATATAATTGCACTTTCTGAAGTGTTTACTAGTGTATCAACCAAGCAGTGACTCTTCACCTCTTCAAGCACTCATAAACTGATTTTTTTAAATAGAAAATGGTATTGGCTGAACTTACATTGGCTTACATTCATTCATTTAGCTAACTCTTTTTTTTCCAAAGCAACTTACAATGTTAAGCTGCCAACAGCCATTTACCTATTTATACAGCACAGTAATTTTTACAGCAATTTAGGATAAGCACCTTGCTCAAGGGTACTACAGCTGGAGGTGGGATTCAAAAATGCGACCTTTGGGTACAAAAGCAGCAGCTCTTACAACTATGTTACCAGCTGCTCCCACACATACACTCAGCACTACAGTATTTCTGTCAAACATGATACTTACCTTGAATGTTTCCAGTAAAAAATATCCCACCATAAAAATGAAATCACTCTAAAATTCATCATCAGTAAACTACCAAGAGGATGACAATCAGTAAAATATATGTCTGCATAGAGTTGCTAAGAGGAAAGATTTTTCCAAGATGTTTCTCAAGAAACAAATCTGCCCATTTAAATACTTTAATCCTTTTGCATTGCACAGCTTTTCTGTCATGCATTTGTAGCTCAGAACAATGTCAAAGTTTAAATTTTATGAATTGGCCTGTTTGTTATCAGTGTTACAGAAAGGTTAATTCTTCATCTTAAATCTCTTAAGTCTGGATTCCTTTGGCAATTTAGGCCATACTTTGCAAGCCAATGGTCAGTTTGTTGTGTACCAGCGTAGAAGTGAATTGGGGAATTTTTTTTTTCCTCCTGCAGTTTAATTTTCTATGTCAAGGCTTGTAGATCATTCTTGGTAAGTTCAGCTATCACAGTAAACCAGTAGGTAGTTGTTGGCTTGTAATTCTTTCTCATGCCCTATTTGTTGGCTTTACAGATGAACAAAAAGACATTGAAGATGAGCTGACAACAGGCTTGGAGCTGGTGGACTCTTGTATCCGATCTCTGCAGGAGTCTGGGATACTTGACCCCCAGGAATATTCAACAACTGAAAGTAAGGAGCTCTGCTATTGTTTTAACACACCATGAAATATGTGGATCCAAATGGATTTTAACATGCCTCTTTTGTTTATAATTTCATTCTTACCCAAGCATTTAGTAGGCTTACCAGAGATGGTGAGGGTGACAATGTTTTTCAACAAAATCCCAAAAAGATCAAGAAATGAGGCAAAACAAATGATCGAGTGCTTTGTTTGGAAAAAAAATGTAAATGAGTATTACGATACCACATTTAAACATTGTGGAATACATTTTGATTTTCAGATATAATTATACTTAATGATGTCTGGAAATGAAACATTCTCAGTGGGAGAAAAAAACTGAACAGTTAAACAGAACGTTTCGTAGCTGTTTAGATTTTTTTTTTTTTTTTTTTTTTTTTTTTTTTAAAAAACAAAGTTTATGAATGCAAACATTCACTGTGCTTTTTAAAGAAATGTTCTTGCTTCCAGAAAAAAACATGGTCTGACTTCATTGTAGAGCTTATCAAATCATATTCTGGCAGACTGGTGTGTATGTAGGTTTCCACTGTATATCGCCAATTACCTGCTTGATTGAATCAAATGATTCTTTAATTCATCTAATTTAGCCTTTTCTTCCCATACCTTGGTTTCTATCTGGTTATGGAGAGCTTGAAATCCTGCACACACACAGGGCTGCCAGGATAAGATTAGAGAACCACAGCTTTATTGTGTTTGTAAAAGGATCTTCTCTAGCACAAGCCTCGTAAGGGGAATACCTGTGGTTGCTCATTCAGCAACTTTCACGCTCTGTATACTGCGTCTCACAAAAGAATCACAGTCCATTGGATTCCTCTGAGTGCAGCGAAATGCCCAGGTTTCCTTATGAGAAAACAGTAGGGTAAATGATCTGAACAAGATAATCAAATTCATATTCACTCAGCCAAAAGACTCAAAAATGACTTGGACTGCAAAATCGCAAATGGGTCCTCTGATACTTAAAAAAAATTAAATCTTTAATTTTCCACCTCCAGCATTCTGATTTTTGTCTAAAATTTATCTGAATTTCATTAACCAATATTTTATATCCAAAAATGTATATGCTGAAAGAATAAGTAATGCACTGAGGGTTTTGAACTGTATGTATACATAGTTGACGTTTGGTATGTCTCTGATCATTACCTCATTGCAAATGATTTGTAGTAAATATGGTTGCAATAGAGGAGATGTGGTGGCATGGCAGGTTTGCCCACTGCCCCCTGTGTGGTGGCTCTGGGGCTCGAGCCCTGGCATCCCATCCTGGTTGTGTCCCCTCCTCCCTTGGCCCTGCTGCCTGTGTTGCTGGGCAAAGGTCTAGCTCACCGTGACACCCCCCTCCCCGGGAGAAGCAGTTACCAATGATAGATGGATGATTGCAATGCTGAGTGACGCATAGTTAATTTAAACATCCTGGACTCCATCTCTAGGAGTTGTCCGTAAACCAAGCAAGAGATGTTAAAGATACTGAAAAGCTGAAGGGGGCAAATGAATATAGGACAGCAGGTAGTATTCAGGGACCCAGGATCAAACCCCATCTTATGCTACATTACACTGATTTGCTCCAGCAAAATATACCCAGCTCTATAAATGCTTGAATAACTATACATAGCTTAATGACATAAGTTACTGGGGCAGTGGGTAGCATAGTGGTTAGAGCTGCTGCCTGTGGAGCCAAAGGTTGCAAGTTTGAGTCTTACCTCTAGCTGTAATACTCTTCATTGAGGTGTTTATCTTCAAAAAATTGCTCCCCTGAGAATTTCCCTGCTGTATAAATCTTTATAAGTAGCTTAGCAGTGTAAATCATTTTTGGACAAACATATTATACAAATGAATGTAAATATCTCTGGTGAAATTGACTTACGCAGTTAGATACAAATCTGTTTCAGTTCTTCCTACGCATTCTATGACACTTTTGGCCATTGATATGTTTTCTAACTCAGTTTTTAGATCAGCTTCAACTTCTGATGACTGCAAACCAAGCTGATGTACCCTTCTGAGGGAATCTAATCATTCATTAATAAAACCTTCAGGCTAATAGCAGAAAATGGATGCTGCCCCAAAATAGATATTCAAAAACATTCTTCAAGTCTGGACACCTGGAGCATCTGGCTTCCTTTGATACTTGATGAACCAACAATGCATGGTAACACTGCTTGTTCAGATAAACTTGGAGTTTAAGGTTACATTTGTGCAACCACCAGTTCTGTATTCGTATGTCTGGGGAGTACGGTACTCCCGTCATCACAACCATTTCCAAAATAGACACTATATTCGGTATTAAATTTTTTTTGGTATGTAGGTATCTGGGGGGGGGGGGGCGGTGGCGCAGCGGGTTGGACAGGATCCTGCCCTCCAGTGGGTCTGGGGTTCAAGTCCTGCTTGGGGTGTCTTGTGACAGACTGGCATCCCGTCCTGGGTGTGTCTCCTCCCCCTCCAGCTTTACGCCCTATGTTGCTGGCTTAGGCTCCAGCTCCCCGCGACCCTGTATGGGACAAGTGGTTTCAGACTGTGTGTGTGTGTGTGTGTGTGTGTGTGTGTGTGTGTGTGTGTGTGTGTGTGTGTGTGTGTGTGTGTGTGTATATTTACCTGGGGGTGCAGGGGGCACAGCAGACTTGGCCAGGTCATGCTTTCTGGTGGGTCTGCTTGAGTCCCGCTTGGGCTGCCTTGTAACGGCCTGGTGTCCTTTCCCCTTCCAGCCTTAGGTCCTGTATTGCTGGCTTAGGTTCTGGCTCGCCATGACCCCTGCATGAGACAAGCGGCTTCAGCCAGTGGGTGTGTGTGTATGTATGGACCTAACTACCACAATAATAAAACCAGCATTCCCAGCATATTTTATGTATGAGGAGCCACACTCTAGCGTGCCTCTAACAGGATTATGTGTCTAAAGTGCAGGTTTATTTTAACTTGAGGCTGAAATAGCCGACTACAAAAAAGGTCTAAAATGTGTCCTCTCCATCTTGGAGAGGATTTTATTATTCATGGGATTTTTTTAACCCTAGGATATGTATTAATGTTTATGTTTAATAGTTGCTGATGTGGTTCTATGCAAATAGCAGCAGTGTCTCTTACTTTGACCCTGTAGACTCCACACCTTGTATGAACATTTCATCAAAAATAGTTTACAAGACAAAAGGTGTCATAAAGCAAATATACATACATACAAAATTATGCACCCATATATACAAATATGCTGAATACAGTGATGTCTGAAATATCAGACATCAGATGAGGGGAAAAAAGCTACAGAAGAAATGCAAAATGTGTATTTTATAGTTCTTTAATGTTTAAATATGTGTCTGTTCCTGTATGAAAATCTATCTCACCAGCTATAAAATAAAAAGCAAATTTACAACCATAGCTTCTCCTTAAAAGATCTGTATCAAATTCTTATCCTAGAATAAGAATTTGTTAATCATGTATTTAATAACCCCAGATTATTCTTTCATAACATTCTGATCAAAAAATGACTTTAGTTGAATTTACTTTTTTAATTATTATGTTGTATGATAAAGTATATCAAAGTGATTTAGGGGCCTGTAATAATGTTGCCAAAGTGTCTAGCAATGACTAGTATAATCCATTCATTAAAAAAGAAAGTTGTAGGAACAGTACTCGCATTTTATAAAAGTGCTAGTAGCATGAACATTTCTGTAGTTTTTTCGATGCCTGAAAAATTCTTCTGAGAAAATTTAAATGTATATTTTAAGCAATAATAACATATCTGTATCAAATAATATGGAAGACTAATAGTATTGCAATAATACGACAATTGAATAAAAGAGGCTTTACAGTGCATAAATCAGTTTTAGAAATAGTCCCCCATGTGACATCGGGGTTGGGAACTACAGCTCCGTTGTGTAACTGGAAGCATGCCCTTTCCTCTGAAGTGAAACATTTGCTAGGATTTAAGTTACAGTCTATATTGTATTATATATTAAGTTATTATGTATAATATAAAGTTATATTTGAGCACATAGTACATTTGTTTCAGTATGCATTTATTGAAACAATAATTTACACATTAAAAATATGCACCAGAGGTGCAAAATGAATTAATAAATTTAATGAAAACACTAAACTATTTGTGTCATGCAGGAGTATAGCCAGGCACCCCTCCTGGATTGTCCATTGCCTTTACGACAACAGTATTTAATGGAGAGACAAAGGACAGGGGTCAGACATGTCCAAAGACATGCTGTTCAGGTTCCCCCCTAGTGTGTGAGTGCCACAGACAGAGTGCGTTCCACTGATGTATGGTTCAGTGACCCATTGTAAGTAGTGTATCTAGCAGTGTACATCACCATGGTGAATAAGGTGTGTGGGCTGATGACGCTACATAGAGTTCATTGGAAGATGCTTTGGAGAAAAGCATCTGCTAAATAAATACATGTGAAATGTAAATAAATGTAAATTTCACAGGGTGGTTGCACTATGGAGTCACAGAAGCTCTCCATGTAAGGAATACATACCCACAAGCTGTATCCTCAGTGTACACGCAAATGTTATTGGTAGGCCACACATTTTCAGTCAAAAGCATGAGTTTAATGAAAAGAGTACTTATGAGCATGCTCCCTAAACTGAATATTACTGAACATTGTCAAAAAATGGCACAATTGTAAAAGTGTATTGTTCTTAACTGCCTACGGCATGAAATGGGCAGTGACTGAGTAGCAGGGTAAAACTATTTTTCAGAACTGAATTTACAATAACCAAAATAATTTAAGTAAGACATGCAGGCAAATTCAGAACATAAAGCCAAAAACCATGTACACACTCAAAATAGGACGCCCATGCTTGAATTCCTTTGCTTGTCTCACCCTGTCATATCAGCTCGAGTTGTGCCGTCAAAGGGAATCCCGTTTGTTGAATCATCCTTCCCGTTCTCCATTAAGGGTAGCTATATATGGGCAAGTCTTCCAGGAGCTGTGGTTAGAGTCAAACTGACAACAGCTCCCCCTCTTATGTGGGAAATGGTGTCCTCCGTTTCCAACACAGCACCTGTAAAGGTTGAGATGCACTGAGAGGTGTGGAGTGCAGCTGGCGGATGACCCTCTCGCAAACCCCATCAATGTGCTCAACTCAACATGGTCATTATCTCATCAAGCAGGTCACATGGACACACCAGGGCTATGGTTCAATGCTTCCCTGTTTGGGGGATGGGGGTGTTGGGAGGGTGTGGGTTTCTCTCTTGTCATGCAGCCCTTTCACAGAGCTCCATGAAGTCTAATACGCTACTGGTTGAGTATCAACACCATTAAGCACAGTTTTTGCATGTGACTTCAACTGAAGGACTTGCTGAGAAAGAAGTTATCATATAGAACAGTGCAGCTATATGTTTATGTGCATTTCATGTAACCTATGTATTAAAAGTCACACTGTCTTGGACATGGCACCTGTCAGAATAAAATGTGCTGATTCAGTCCATATGCTTGGTGCAAAAGAAATGGTCACACAATACTCGAAGTTGGAAAACCAGCGGCTCCTAATTACCATCATAACTGGTCTCGATCTGACAGCCCCGCAGCACGTGTGCTCAGCATTCCCCCCCCACCCCAATGCGCTTGCACTCATGAATTATGCATGGCGCTTTCCACTTCACCAAGGTCCGCGTCACTGCCTGCTCCAAATTGCTTCCAACACAGGACCCAGCCTCCTGTCCCAGAGTGCGCTGCAGCTCAACACCAACCCAGAGGGGTCCTTCCAGAGTTCCGCCAGCTACCATAGCAACCAGACCCTCGGCCAGGTTGGAGGC
The DNA here is from genome assembly GCF_900964775.1 of Scleropages formosus. Taxonomy (NCBI): domain Eukaryota; kingdom Metazoa; phylum Chordata; class Actinopteri; order Osteoglossiformes; family Osteoglossidae; genus Scleropages; species Scleropages formosus. The sequence goes on from NC_041814.1 coordinate 22,082,047, forward strand.
GCAGTGCACAGCTACAACCAGGTAGGTGATGTCTGGATGTGGTGGATGGAGGAACGGCTGTGAATAAAGATGGGTGGGGGGGGGAGTGCGCTTTGAAGTTGAAGTTGCTATACGTTTCAAGCCCTTCATTAGACACAGAAAACTGTAGAAAGAGATGATGTTGGATATAGGAAAGGAAAGATGATGCAATATGTAATATATTTGTTTCTGTTTTTTTGTTGGGGGATAGGTGATATTGATTACAGGAGTTTGCAAGGATGGGGTTGTACTAATGTATTATATTTTAGAAGAGGTCTCTTGTTTCTCTGAGAGGGAAACCTGATGAAGTTCTGGTTAGTTGCTTTGTAAAGGTTCATAAGGAGCAGAGATCAGATTGATCTGGATTGATAGGTCAGACATTTGTGATTTGGTATTAGGCATTTTTGTCAGTGCTGTTTGCCCTAATTCATATTGCCACGCTCTATTTTATTTCAAATTTGGTTGTCGAAAAAGAAGGTGAAGGAAGAGTTGCTCCTTATGTATGGAGTTCAAAAAAGTTGATCAGCCCAAGTGCCGTCCATGTCAAAAAATAGCAGAGAGGCTAAAAATGCAGCGCAAATAGAATGGCCTTCAAGAAAAATACACATTTTCATAATTTAGGTAGCAGTAAAAAGTATTATGAAATATGCAAAAGGGCCAAATGTTACAGTGCATGACTACCTTAGAAAATCACTCCCTCTGTGTTACTGATATGACGATTTTTGCGACTGGTAAAGTTAATGTCTGCATTTTCGGGATTTTTTTTTTTTTTTTTTAAAGTCAAATGCCTTTGAAATTGTTCTCAGGATAGAGATAATGAGACTGGTTGTCAGGAAGCTTTACAGAAAGGAAGGTGAACAGTATCCAGACTGTTACTACTGCTTCTGCTACTTCTGTTGCTACATGCATACACACACGTGTGTACGTGCACAAATGCTTATGCATCAGCCCCACGCACTGTCAAAGAACATCTGTCCATTGATGGGAAACACTTGAAATAGTTATGTTTGAGATTAAACACACAGGGTGTGCTGCATCCACGCACTTGCTTTTTTGTCTTAGCAGGCATGACAGCAGGGTGATATTGCTCTACAAAGACATCCATTTCAGCTCGGCAGGAGCTTCATTCGAAATAGATGGGATGCTCAGCTAAATGAAAAAAAAAAATTCTTCTCTTTCTCCATCATACATTACAATATCAACAGCTTTGTATCGTCTCTTCGTTCCCCGCAGTATCTCCCATTCATTTCTGCATTCTTTTGCTAAAGGTGGCGCCGCAATGCTTTTTTCCCCCCCTCCTGTCAAGATGATTCTCTTGGATGAGTTTTTCAGAGAGCAGGGGATAGTTTTGAACAACAGCACAATGGAAAGTTGTTCTTTGCCTGGATATTTATAACACTGCAAACCTCTTGTTGTCTCAATAATTCATCTGAGTCTGGCACCTGTGGCAGTTTCTAAACACAGATAATGCAGTCAATCCTGAGATGTGCAATTTGACTAGTTACAGCAAGGTGACATGCCTACCCATGCAAAGGCCCAGTGTGGTGAAATGCTGAAGTTCTTTTGCCAATAGATGAACGGGCACCTTTGATGGCTTCCAGCGTCTTCCGTAACAAATGAAAATGACACATATTCATCTTAGTCAAGTTATACCACAGAGTTGTCTATGAATAATAAAGATGACTGAGATTGAAATCAGTGTTTATAAACATTGATATTATCCTGTGTATCAAGTCATTGCAACTGAAATTTAAATCAGATTCAGTGCAGTGATGGTTGCCTGTTATAATGGATATGAACAACAATAACTGATTGTGACATCACCAAAGAATTCCCTCCTCTTCACATCGATGAGTCCTGCTGTATTGGTTTTAGTATTTGGATCCACCTAAATTACGGCAAAAGCTTTTCCTCCACACCTCATAAGAACTGTAATGAAAACACTTTGATTTAGACCAATAGGATTAATTGGATTAAATTTCAAACAAGGCTTTGTGATGAGGAGTCCTGAAGCCAGCACTATTGTGGCAGCTTCTACTTGGGGCCAAATGATACAGAATTGACTCACCAACTGGAATATTTGTTTCAAAGTTCAAATACATACATTTTAGTTTAATTCATTGTGGTGTGACTTGTTAAGATTACAGTTAATGTATGAGGCATGCAACTTTGTCTGTACTTTGTAGAATCCAACAGACAGATCAACAGATTGATTGGGGAAGCAGGGAGTGTAACAGTTAGATGAATTTGTAGTGAAGGACCCAGGTTTAAGCTAGGTACTAGCCCAAAACTGCTTCAATAAAAATTACCCTACTCTATGAAGTGGTGGATAATAGTAACTCTCATTTGAGAAAAGTGTCATCTAACTGAAAAAATGCAACATAAAGGTTACTGGTTCAAGCCTATCTACTGTTGGGTTACTCTTGAGCAAGATATGTGGTATACCTATAGAGTCATTAAATGTATCAGCTGTGCAATAAATTAATAACAACTTATACTTTTACAAAACCATATAATTAAAGCCATCACAAACCCAGTATTCGCAAGTATTTTGTTGCAATGAAAATATTATGTAACAGATAAGGTGAGGCCACTGATTTTCTTTTGTTGTGTGTAAGAGCTTACCTGTTTTGAGAGTAAGGAGGGTACATATTTGTGTCCCAGGTTACGTCCAGCAGAGCAGCCCAGATTGCCGCCAGCGAAGCCGCCCAGTCACGGGACTCCTTCGCGCCGAGCCATGGGAGTGCCTTCCACCTGCCTGACCCCCAGCCGGTGGGGGCCTACTACTCTTGTTCCACCCTACCAGCACAGCGTGTGAGCTCCCCGCTGTCCATGCAGACAGTGGGCTCTCCTGCTAAGCTGCAACGGCTGGCCTCCACGTCCGTGTCTGACACATCTGGCTACGCAAACGCCCAGCGGATCTCTTCTCCCAAGCCGTCACCTGTCCGGCTGGCCAAGTCCTACAGCACCAGCTCGCCAGTCAACACAGCAGCCTCGTCGTCATCACCGGGGCACGCTAGTGCCTCTCCGCTGCGTGTGGCCTCGCCACCCAATGCCACCAGTTCTTCCCCCATCCACCAGCTGAGCTCTTCAGTGGGGAGCTACGCCACGCTGTCCCCCACCAAACGTCTGGTGCACTCCTCAGACCAATACAAGGTCTCCCACGACTTGTATGCCACAGCCACCTTGCAGAGGCCGGGCAGCCTGGGAGGTGAGAAACTTTCACAGACAGGCTTTGCAGGATATGAATCGATGATGGACAGGCTGAGGTGTTGGCGCGAGCCATGATGACATCTTTCTTATTAATACATTTTTGCCATTACTTTTTTTTTAATATTTATTCTGGATAAAATACATTAACTACTGGATATTTAAAAATGTGCTGAGTCTTTCTGCTGATATGCGTCAGCAGGTAGCGTAGTGATTAGAGATATCACCTTCCAGTCAAAGGACCCCGCTGCTATTGTAGAAACCCTGAGCAAGGTACTTACCCTGAATTTTAAATGGATAAATAATTGTATATATCTTCATATTTACAAAGCCACCACTGTAGGTCACTTTGGAGAAAAGTGTCAGATAAATTATTGAATAATAAATAATCACTGCAGGCAATCTAAAGTCTCTGGTTTCCAGCTCAGTTTTAGATGTTTAATCCTTTCAGTGGCACCAATTCTAAGTTTGAATATTATTTTATTATTATTTCTTTTTTTTTGAATTAAGCAAGAGCCCATAAAGTAAACATGTATGGATTTGCCGAAACTACCCTGAAAACTGTGTGCATATTCAGTCAGTTTGGAATACAGAAACTCATTTATTTTAGGTTGAAGGCAACAAGGGACCAATACACTTTTGATTGTTTCTTTTGTTTTTCTTGCCATTGTGAAATGTCATGGGAAGTTTATTTTTCCACTGGAGGCTTCAGTCGTGAGACCTAGTCTCATCCTCTGAATGACTGCAGTGCTTTGATACGAAAGCTGATTTGCCTCAATGCTACTAATAAAACATCAAAGAAGCACACAATAAGGATGCACTGTATTACTCAGACTTAAACTTTGGTCCATTGCTTTAATTAGTCTCCCTTAATTGGCCTCTATACATGAATTTCATGGCATTCTCTCTCTCTTTTTTTAATACCCAATACAAATAATTCCATTAAAAAAATATCAAGAATGTCCAACATGTTGTTTGCTGGAATTAGGAGTAAATGAATGAAAGAAAGCACTGGAGACTCTCCACTCCTCTCAGGGGACTTAGGAGTTTACTGTTCCCACATTCAGACCATAGAGTGTCCCCTCGGTAGTTCATTATCTGAAAACCTTGGAAATTGATATTCCGAGAGTGTGAGCGGCCCTATTGATTTCTCTCAGTATCACCTGTCACTGGGCTGAGTCTCCAGCCACACCGATGAGCGGCAGAAGGCTGAAAAACAAACGCAGGAGTGGCAGCTGAAGCCAACCGTAGCCACTGGCTTAGCCCCGGTGTCACTTTGATTAAAACAACGCTTTGGGGGTGCCAGCCAAAACCAAGGGCTGTCCCTCCAACCCCAACACCATGGCTGCTGCGGAATTCACTGGTGAACTCCCCCTCACCCCCACCCAATGTGGCAGCAGATAAATCCTGGGTGTTTGAACGATTGGAACCCAAAGTCAACCGTGTCCAGGGGCAATCGCAGCAGGAACTTCCGCAAAGTGCATTCGCTTTCTTATTCTTCACCACGGATTTGCTGCATTAGTTTTTACATTTTTTTTTCTTGCCTTTGATGATGTTAGGTTTCGTGGCTTCCACCCTGAAGGGCCCAACTGATGTGTGTCATTAAGCCCCAAGGACTTTTCATGTCTGGGGGTGGAGTTAAAGGAATTTGAAGTGACGGTTATATATGGACTGTTTAACAGTTTCCACACTCGAGAAACCTTTGTCTCAGGCACAGGCAAAAAAAATTGCTTAACCTATGGCAATCCATTAACCACTGGTGCAGACTCTCAGGTACATGTAGAGGTCATGCATATAAACTTATGGTGACTATATTTTACCGCATCACATCAATGTTTTCTGCTGTTCATGTGGCGCAATATCGCTTTATGGTGTTAGACCAAAAACTGTTTCATAGCCTCTGTGCTGCTTGCAGGCCCATGTGTAATGCATTAAAGGTATTTTTACACTGAGGTCCAGCGGGTGGTGTAGTGGTTAAATACATTGCCTTCCACTTAAAAGAAAGGTTCAAATGTCTAGTCCTGCTATAGTGTTCTTAGTCAAAGTACTAACCCTGAATTGATGCGGTAAACATGTGGTAAAAAGTTGTATAAATGAATAAATTCATAAATAATTGTAGTTGCTTTGGAGAAGAGTGTCAAGTTAATTTTTATCTTAAAGACCTTACCATCTTAATGTTGTTTTTTTTTTTTTTTTTTTGGTCAAAATGTAGATATATATAGAAAAGACCGATGGAAGTTTTTATTGCTATTACTTTTAATCATTGTGCTGTGTTCATTAATTGGAATAGTCCCACGTATTTCCTTTGATTGTACAGAATCAGGGAATTATATGTTTCTCATTAACGCAGTACATATTTTTTTAAAGGCCACTTGTGGCAATTTTAATATTAGAATTTCAACATTTACAGCAACAAAGTTTCTCTTAGAAGAAGGCACAGTGATGTGTGGTCTAGCAATGAAACAAAGTTCTAAATGTTGGTCAGTAACCCCAATAATGTTTCAAAGTGTTTCTCATAATTTTAATATGATATTGATTATGTAGTGTCTGATAGCTCTGCAGTTCTGAGATCCAGTCCTTAAGGGCCAAAGGTCAACTGAGACATTCAGCACTTGCTAGGTTGATATTTTTTTTTATTTGTTCAATACCTGGCTCATCTCAGAATGTAGCAGAGTACAGTAGCTTACAGTATGCCATTCTGGAGCTGCTGATGCAGTACTCTGGATACAGCATGCTGAACACACACCCTAAGTGTTCATTTACATAATCAGAAAATATCTTGCAAACCGAAAACAGCTGAGTCTGCAAATCGAAGCCAGACCCGTGGTAATTTGCACCCTTTGTGGAAAATATGGGCCACACTGTTCATTTGTTCATTCATGGTTGTTTTTTATACTGTAAAGAGTCAGAGCTTTCCTTTGAGCTTTGTCAACACATGGAGAGATGAGGTGGCCAGGGCGAATCGCACATGAAGTCGCAATGCGGAGATACCACATGAGTCTCATTTGGGGCACTCGTCATCAGCATCCCCCAAAATAAAACATCCTTTGCATGAGTATGCTGCCTTCTGATGTTTTCACCCAACCAACAGTAACAACCTCATTGTTGGACTAAATGCATTTCCATTTCATACACTAGATTTTATTACATCTTTTGTTCCATGCCTTATCATCATGCGGTGCCATCCCCATTCAGCTTAGAGCGTGAAATGTTCATAAGAGGTTTTGTTCAATCTATTGGGTTCCTCTGTGATTCTGACAGATCAAGGGGCTCTTCCTGGCTGTGGTGCTGTGTTGGGGAGCTTTGTTAACCCCGTTGGAAGAGAGTGAGCTCTTACTTACCCCCAAAGATCTCCCCGAGTAATCAGGTTAGGGAACCACAGGCACACAGCTGCCTCACACTGATAAGGTGATTAGAGAGAGAGGAGGTCTGAAACTCGGGCCTCTCATTGTCTGTAAATTTGGGGAATTACATTTTGCCGAAAACTTAACGCAGGGCTGAGCTTGGCATGGGGGGGGATATGGCGTCTCTCGCGGAATTAGGCTTTCTTGTGTCCCAAAGGGCCGAGATCAGCATGGACAATACAGAAGCCAAAGTCTCGCGTCATTATTAGAATCTTCTTGTAGCTACATACAGATTCAGCATAATCCATCCACTTTTGATCACATTTGCATATGTCACATGGCCCATATGTCTGCATTTGGTTTGGTTTGAAGATTTGTTTAATTCTGAATGTCTTTCAAAAACAGTGACTTTCGTATATGTCAACAATGAGACTCTTTGCATCAATGATATATTTTTCAAAAAATGCAATAACACATGGAAGTACATAAATATAACTGAACTTGAGGTAATTTCCAAACTTTGTTTGATAGATGTTTTTCTACAGTGGGGGTAGCACTGATGCCACCTGATTTGTCAGTGGAGGAGCATTGACATCAACTGAAAACCAGATTTAAAGTGATCAGCTTTAGTGTCACAATAGGCAGTCCATTGACTAAAACATCTTGGGTAGCTATAAAAAATGTGATAATATTGGCATATGAATACTAACAGATAGCAAAAAAAAAGGAGCTTTGTATAAATGTCATAAGGTCAAACGACTGCCTTCTGTCCCACCAGGGTCAAGGGGGTCGTACACCAGCCAACATAGTCACGTGGGTACTGAGCTACGACCCCTGCAGTCCCCTGAGCACCACATTGACCCCATCTACGAGGACAGAGTCTACCAGAAGGCCCCCATGCGGAGCTTGAGCCAAAGTCAGGGCGATGCCCTGCCTGTGGGACCTACTGGAGCCTACCGTACCAACACAGGTAGGCTCTACCAGTTGAAACTGTGCACTAAAAACTGAACTACTCTTGGTTTGAGAGCTTGAACACTGAATAAGGAGCAACCCCATTACTGTTGTCTGGGCAGATTAACTGAGGCTGATGATGCAGAGATCATTTGTACCAGGAAAACTGGGTTTGGCCAACACATAACAATTATGGGCAGGACTAAACATGCATTAATACGTTCATTTACATTTGCACATCATTTAGCTTCTGTTTAGGTATGTAAATCCCATTAGGGGCTTGTTATTTATGAAAATACTTTATGCCTTCATAGTTCATTATTTCTTTTATTCAAAGCCCTTAATGATGCAGAAACTAATATTTACCATTAGCATGATAAACAGACCATGGCCAGTTTTATATGCCACATTATCTGTTGGTTTTATAAAAGATTGGCTCAAATCACTGTAATTCCTATGGTTCAGGATGTGGTTCAGTCTTATCACTGACTCAATTTAGGACCTTACTGCACAGTACAGGTACAGCTGTAGTTACACATTGCTCAGTGATGCGTTTTCACAGCTCTGGTCTTCAGCTATAGGTATTTTGACTGTGCTGTAGTCCATTAAATGGCCTTATTATGACTGTTTGCTATCTGCTTTATACTGCATGATCGTTTGAACAGGTGTACACCATAATTTTATGTTTATGTATGTGTCTGATATTTATTTGCAAATAGTTACCTTGCGGCACAACCAGTAGTAACGGCAAGATGAAAATCATATGAAATAGTCAGTGTAAATTTGGAAGTGTTACCATTATTGCAATGGCAGAATCTAAGCTCGAGGCATTCTGTTTGTTAAACTGTAGCATGCGGGGAGTGTGTTAGGTTCAGGGAGAGATGAAGTGTTACAGAATGGACATACACGGTCTTTTTGTAAATATTAACGATATAGTGCCAGAACAGTGATTTAAATACCAATGAAACTTTCATCTGCAACTGCAATAGCAATCATTCCACTTCTTTGTTCCGCAGTCCATTCATCCCTTTTTCCATCAGTCCATTTAAATACTTTGGCCACGCTTGGGTCTCGTCTAGTACTCGGGTACAGCTAGTGATCCATGAGGTTGGCATGGCTGGTGCATGGATGGTAATCAATAAGTGGCTATGTTTAAAAAATTTTTTGCACCTATCCAATGGGAAAGTCTCATGATTAAGGTACATGTTCAACTGATAGTTGATGCATGTAGCAGTGATGGGCAGCCTTTTCAAATCAGTGTCAGTGTTACATGCTGTACTGGCTTAATCTGTTAGGCAATGATAGTTTCATCAGTCTCCATGTAATACATTTATATGCTGTATCTAACTCTTTTTATGTGAACATTTTTGGCTGTACTTTGATTAGCTAAATTGTTGATCCTCTTATGTATTGTGGTCATAATCCACATCAAATATTGCTTAATTAATTTTTGTAAGGAGCTTTCTCAGCAACTTCTATTTTCCTGGCAGAACATCATGTCTTATAGTTTAGAAGCTCATGCAGTTCCCAGTGAATATTTTGCCACTACCTACACTACTGTTTCAAAAAACTAAGGATTCTTGAGAAATCTGTAAATGTTGCATTTTAATTTTTAACTTAAATGTCATTATTCAGGAATATATCTTTAGCATGTTGAACTACCACATGCGTTAGAGTTCTTAGTGTAAACTCTGCTGGAATGAAACCTAAAATATAACAGTCATAACCTACCAAAATCTCATAGCATTTTCAAAATTAAAGTACTGAAAACCCAACAAAAAAGGTATTGCAAATAATTTATGAAGTATAAAAATAACGAAAGAACACAGAGTTGGGAATTCCTTCTTTCTTCTAGATTGCTTTACTAGGATCCGACTTCCATTCTTGCACTGTAGTCTTTATTCTCCACTAGCACTTTGACCACCAGAATGCTTTTTATACTCTTATCACTTTAGTACCTTTTGTCATGTTAAACACTTAAAGGCAAAATGAGATTAGAAAAATCCTCATGGCTTGCAGAGTGTGTAATATGTGCAATCCAATGACATCTTGTACAAACAGAAAAAAATTCTTGCTTGATTTCTCAGAAAAGTTAAACATGGGCATCTCTCATTTGTACAACAGGCAATATCATTCTTTGGCTGAGCATTACATCATTTTGAATCAGGTAAAACAAGAACAATATAATTTTTTGGTGGGATTCGCCTTTAACAAGTCTGTAAATCCTGTATAAAATACCCTCAAGACATGATTGTCTAAAATTGTGTTCTCGGCTGTTTGATCCATTTGGCTTCCTGCTGGGTCTCTTTCTCCATTTTCTGAGACCGGGTCAAATTACTCCACAGTTGAATTTACACCATGACAACTTTTTGACATTTTCTATTTGCCAAGTGGAGCAATTTTCCAATTCGAGCTCCATTGAGCCAACGCTCCTTTTATTGAACCCACAAAGCCACTTCTGAGCATGAGCATTGCCCCAGGGCTCCTCTGCAAAACATCACATCCAGGTGAGGAAAATTTTAGCCGTTGTAACCTCATTAAGACTGGTTATCTCTACCCCTGGAATCGGCAGATTGAGCTCAGGGTGGGCTGAGACCTTTTTTTTAAAGGATCAAATTAGGTCACACTGGCCCTGCCCATGTGTATACCCCCAAACGCAGCATGCGCTAATGTTCCTATTTAAAGTCAATTGATCTGTCTTGGTGTCATGGCAACCACACTGCCCAGTATTCATGTTAAAAAGGTCTTGGCTCTAACTCCGTTGGAAACCAGGTCTGCAAGCGTTGGATTGACAGAGTTTCTGCACACCCTTTTAGCTTTATCAAGCAACTTTATCAGACAGTACAGTAAGGATAATTGGAGGAGCTCTGTAACAGTGACACCATAGCTTCAAAAGAAGTCAAACACTATGCAGAAGGATGTTTGGACTGCAGCCTATGTACATAAAGCCAAGCAAGAAGAATGAATTTTCCATGTACAATCATACATCTAGTTTCACCACGTTGTCAGTATTATAATGTTGCACTACTGTGTGATGTTCTGTGCAAGTTCATGCGACTCTCTGTAACGGCCATCCCGGAGATGGATCCTTCTCAGCTACACCCTCTTTTCCCTCCAATTTTCAATCCTCGTAACATTAGGAAATGAAGGACAAAACCTATATTTTGTATTGATGGAATCCTTCAGGAGCTTTCCGTTGCCATCTGTTTAGTATGGAGAGTTTTGGACTCAACCCCAGGTTCCTTCAGAGGTTAAATGTACCTACAGTAGGTGTGCTTTGAGCTCATTTTCCACCTCCTGAGACTATTAGATGTTATTCTCGATGTAGATCTGGGCAAGTAGCCAAGCTCATGTATTTTTCTCCCAGTGTCACATTTAATACTGTATGTGTCTTTTTAAGAGTGTTATACAGTTTAGAGCAATTCAGATCCATCTTGGGCAGTCTTAGCCTTCTGGGTACCACTTGCTCTGTTTAAAGATAGAGGGCAAGTTAGCCAATCAACCAGGTTGCCTTGGGTGCCTTGAAGTGAAAGCCTGAAAGATGCAAAGGCCTTCACCAAAGAACAGGAAGAACCCTGGTACAAACCTGGGGTTTTGAGCACTGTAATACTTATTTATTAACTATCAGTCTGCATTTGGTATATCCTTGACTTATGTAAAGGAATTTCATTACAAACACACGTTGACATATGAAATTTCTCTTGTGTGGATCGCAACTTTCCAAAGTCTTTTAAGTCATTCCACGTGCAGTGCTAGCCTGAGGGTGAACTGCAACTGGGTGGCCAGGGTGTGGCAAAGCATGGACAAGCCACCGAGACTGTGGCCTCTTTTTTTTTTTTTTTTGGGTTTCCTTGTGAGGATGGGATGGTTGCATCGCAGCCTCTTCTCTCTGGAACAGCAAGGCTAAGCCAGGCTTCAGGAGACACATGAAAGCGCATTCAGGCTAACATGGAAGAGAGCAAATTAAATGAGACAGACGGAGTCCAGAGTCAAAGAAGTAGAGCCATGTGGGGAAATCGAAATATAGGATGCAGTTTTTGTGATCAGTGGTGGATGGTAGCTTAGTTGGCATCTTCTGGAAATACAATTTTACACAAGTAAATACTGTTTCTTGAGCTCTGGTGAAACGGACAAGTTGGTATACATACAGATTTACAGTTATTCATTTAGCTGACGGTTTTCTCCAAAGCAATTTACAATGTTAAGGTATTTACAATTATTTACCAATTTATGCAGCCGGGTAATTTTACGGGAGCGATTCAGGGTAAGTACCTTGCTAAAGGGTACTACATACAGCTAGAGGCAGGAATCAAACCTGCGACCTTTGGGTCCAAAAGCAGTAGCACTAACCATTATACTACTAGTTTTCCTTGATTGTACAAATACAACATTTAATTCACCTCCAATGGTGTTATTTCAGAATTCCTTAATAATTTGATTTGGTTCATATATGAAAATGGGAACTGTATAAATAAGACATTACACTTAACATTCATTATGGCATGTTTTCAAATATTACTATACCTGTATTTCCCAATATGTCAATAGTACATATACTAGTTGTTTATGCTGTGCTGTATTTACCATCACAGCTCCAAGGTTTTACTATGGACACAAAACTCATAATTTTTGAATATATTTTGGTTTTGATCCATATTCTACATGTCAGGTAAAGTGACAATTCTGATGTGTGTTCAGTTATGTATATATGAGTACTCTGTGACAGACTGATGTCCAATCCATATTCTGTCCTACTTTGTGCTTCCCATGATTCGTTACAGATGATCTGGATAAGGAAATGAACTATGGACCAATACACTGTATATGAAATATACAGTATACATAAGTATAGGTATACATTATTACTACAAGTACATATGTGAATTTAGCTTTCATGGCAGATTTAGTCCTGATGATTGTAAGTAAAACTGTCTTATTTTAAAGTCTGATTACTGTAAACAAATTATATGGGATTTCTCAAAGCTTCACTGTAGATATTTAGCCTCAGAACTACTGGGCTTCTGATCTAGGGTCAGTTCTGGCTCAGTCTGTGTGAGTTGGCATAGTCTCCTCATGTTTGTATGGGTTTGGACCCACAGTCCAAAGACATGCATGAAAGAAGGCAATTTTAAACAACTCATGAACCATCCCTTAAAAAGAAAACCACATGACTGGTCACTGAGTTAACTGGGACTCAAGGGGACATAGTTATTAAACAGGTAGATTTGTCTGTTAGTTCTCCCTCCTTAAATGGAGAATTGCAAAGAGTTTTTCTACACTTGCTGAAGAGGCACAGGAATTCTTTCATATGGCAGCTCTCATTGATTTGTGTTGGAACCAGCTGAGTATTTCTTCACTGATATTCCATTTCCATCAAGTCAGTTAGTCTTCTAAGAGTTTTGTACCTACAAGGCCAAAAGCATATCCAGCTGGAATTATCCTCGAAAATAGCATGTTGAAAACAAAACAGATTAACCTGATTTCAGTGGCAGGAAAGAAAAGTCATAGTTATATGGATTAGCATGTCTTCCATGTTTTTTGAAAGACAAGTTTGTTGTGAAAGACACAATCCTGAGCAACAGAGTTTCAGAATTTTCTGAAATAATTTCCTCCCACTTAACTAATAACAAGTCACAGTTAGAAGACTTCCACGTTAATGTATTCAAGCAATTTCCCTTTATTAAAAGAAACTGAAAAGTGGTGCCCCTAAAAACACCTTTACAGAAGAAAAAAATGAAAGCTGCAAGATTAGTGTATATCCTATTGCCTGAAGAATAATTTAAAAAAAAATATAGAGTACATACATATTCTGTGTCGTTTAAAATTCATCTCCTATTAACAACCTGAAATGGAATGGTTGCTCTCTTGGCTTCCAAGAAGACAATAAGCAACAGTGTATGGAGTTCACTCTGCACCCATGGAATTTCCTTTCATTCCAGCACAATGAGCAGTGGGTATAGTTAAACACTGATTGATTTCTTGTAAAAAATAAAATGATCTTTGTTGAAATTGATAGCATTTTATTGTGACTGACTTCACAGAGATTCTGATTAACCCTTTAACTGGTGGACATAATTTCCTGAAATAAGATATATTTTAGGCCTACTGAGTAGTACGCACACACACACATTTTCAGAACCGCTTGTCCCATATGGGGTCCCAGAGCCTACCCAGCAACACAAGGCGTAAGGGACACACCCAGGACGGGACGCCAGTCCGTTGCAAGGTACCCCAAGCGGAACTCAAACCCCAGACCCACTGGACAGCAGGACTGTGGTCCAACCCACTGCGCCACCGCACCCCCCTTTACTGAGTAGTATTTAGGGACAAAAGACTGATTCTGTTTCTCAACATAAAGAAATTATTTAGGTGCATGGGATAAATTCTGTTACTTAATAATGCTCTTCATCACAGTGACATAACCTTTTTTGCACTTGTATTTTTTCAGTTAGAGCAATTTACTCTATAGCAGGTAGATAGCAAATGGAAATTGTGATTAAATATTGTTTTAAGATTCAGGAGGGGCTGTTTTGGCCAAAGGCTAAGCACTTATCCTGAATCAGTTTAGGGGAAAAGGTTAGTTGCATAAATAAAATGGACGGTAAGGTGCTTTACAGGAAAAAAATAATCTGGTAAGCAACTAAAGAAAGAATAGGATCAATAAATCTGATACTGTTCCTAGCTCAAGGGCATAGCATAGGTTCTCGTCCTCAGCATCCTTTAGGTCAGAAGTCCAGTTCCTCTGTTCAGCTGCAGCCCACACTTTGCCCTTAGCAAATCTATAAATTTATTTTAGACCTGATATAAAATGGTATGAAAAAAGTTTGGAAGAAGAACGGTTACATATTAAAAGTCAAGGTTCAGGTTGCAGGTTGCTTCTTGACAAGTTCCATCTCACACATCAGGTTAGTTGTCCAGTCTGCACAATATTTTCCCCTTAACTGAAAGTTTTTTTATTTCCTAACTTGAACCTTTGCAAGCTCTTTATTAGAAGAATTACATTTGTCTTGGATGCATTCATAAGAGAAGAAGGAGGCTTTGAGTATTTGCTGAATGATGTTTTAGAACAGGTGTTATTAATGCTTGTCTTTTTATTTGTGCTTCAAGAGATTCTATTTCAGGAGTGTTGGGGTTTCCAATGGAGGGATAATGATAATTGGATTTATATAGAGCATTAAGAAGTGTTCTGCTTCTTTGTTATTGCAAGTGTCTTCTCATTATGTTTTGAAGAGAAGACTTGAAGTGGCTTCTAGATGTCAAAGCTGTGTCTTTGGCATTAAAATTTAATTACCATTGGGTAAGCAACAATTTGCCCCTGGTTATTGGTAGCACGGAACATGTCAAGTATCTTTCTCAAACTGTAGTATACAGTCAGTTAAGATCAACTTTTGTGATGTAGTTTGGTACATGTTCTTGGTCAAACCAAAGTCACTGTGTTCAAGGTTACCAAAATGGACTAGAACTCTGAGGAAAAAAAACAGCTTATTGCTACCAAAGACTTGCAATTTCATGACTGCTGTTCTTTATTTCTAAGATGTTACATTGCACATTTTGCTGAGGACTTGGAAATTTATTACATCCAGTGCACAAAAGTGGAATTGGTACAGATCAGCTATAAAACCTCCTGTTGAAATCCCTTGGCCTGCCTGGTAGATGGCTTCCAGCTTGGCTTCTGTCATCGCAAACTCTTCAACCAGCCCGTTTCCATAACAGATTTGCTATAGGGTCATGCAAAATGTGAGCTTCCTCCAAAAGCAACAGGATACTTTTTCTGCACCATCTCATTCTTCTTCTTACATCAAAAACTGGTACTTTGTTACTTGCTTCCCTCTACTTTGGGGCATAATCATTGATGTCAGCATCTGAAAGTGTACTCAGCGAATTCTTTAGCATGAGGCACTTTCATTCTCAAATCAAGAAATTTAGAAGACCTGCTGGCATCTTCTGAAGTGCTCATGTACCAGGCTGGATGCAATGCTTTAGTATACTACAAAATGGCAGTTTTCCTGGTTTCATGTCATGCTTTTCTACATCAGCCCAAAACACTCTGGAATCTAGAGGCTGCCACCTGCCATTTTGTACTGGAAAGTGTTGGGGGTCAGCTATTTCACTGGAGTTTGCTCATGGTGTTGTTGGGGGACCTGTGTGTCTCACAGGGAATATCATATAACACAAAAACCTTCCAACCTTGAATAAAGAATGGGCATATTCACTTGAAAGAAAACATTTAATCCCCCAATAAACCAACAAGGAAATTATACTAAATAAAGAAGCAGCAGTTTTACTGGTGAAGTTGAGAAATGTTGAAATATTAAACCATTTACATAAAAAATGCAGTAATGAAAGGAAGGATATTACATTTTGTGCTGCAAAAAGCCCTAGATCCAGTAAAATGTCTTTTTCCATTAGGTAGAGTTTTGGTCGTTTCAGCTCCTGAAGCATTGCCGTATAGAAACCATGAGCTTTCACCAAGCTCCTCTCCACTTTAAATTACCTCTGCAAAAGTGAACAATAAAAAGTGACGTGATTTGGGTTAACGCAGAGACGTGAACCTGGGTTACCCCTGGCATGGAAGCAGGCCTAATGATCAATTATACATTCACACAGGAGACACACTTGGAGTTGATTGATGACAACTGTAACTTACTGTGAGGGATGCTAGTAGTGGGTATAGGGGGCGGGAGACGTTAACTGCACATTGATTATGTCCAATGGTCACCTTGTGGTTTTCGCCACTGTGCTCGACAACAAGATGCCTGGAGGGGGATGTCGGGGGGTGCATCGATTACTTTGACATGGAAAATGTGTGGGTGTCAAACTGCCTGAGGTGTGCGCTCACACATGGCCGTGGTCACCATTTTGGATGTGACAACTAAGCTGTTTCTATGGAGGTGTGCAAAAAAGGTTATTGATGGAGTTATCCATGTGGTTTGTAATTAAGTTGAGAAGAGTTCTATTTTAAAGGCAATAAATAGATTGCTGTCATGTCCTGCAAAGATCATTTGTAGCTATTGTGAAGAGCGGCTAAGAGAATGGTTTGTGTTCCATCTTAATTAAACGTGAACAGCAGTGACAACCCTGTAATTTGTAAATCATTTCATTTTAAATAATACAATGGCTTGTAAGCCATTTTGTTCCCTCAAAAGCAATAGTTCTGCCTTCTTTTTTATGCATTTTGGACTTTCATGGATAATACTGTGTTTTTGAGGTCTGTTCCTAAGTAAACTTCTTAGCTGACTTTTAGTTGATTCTTAGATTACAGTGAACATGCCGTCAGTGAAAGCGCAGTGGGTCTCATACATATGTTCTAATCTTCAGTTGGGCCGTGTCATTAGCCAATGAGTCTGGAAGACCTGTAGCCATAGAACAGATTTCGGTGAATGTCTGTTCATGCTGGTTAGCCAGAATTTCTGGATCGCCTTGCAAGAAAATTGCTATGCTCCTCCTGTCAGCACCAGCCCTCTCATGGGACAGCGTGTGACCGGACATGCATAGTGTCAAACAACCACTGGCTGGAGACAGTTGTGGTTTGCCATGGTGTGCATCCACTAGCAAGTTCTGAAAATTTTGAGAATAATCTGAGATTCTGAAATATAACAGTTTTAAAATAGACACTGAAACTGCAAATTGCTTTGGGAAAAATGTCTCTGGAGCAAGTAAATAGAATGACTTTCTAAGTAAATGGGCTTTGTGGAGTAGAGGGGAAGAGCTTTGCAGGGGCTCTTGCTTAACACAGATGAGCAGTTGAGCCAGTCAGTCGCAGTTAGACTGGCTGTCACAGGGATGTACAAGGTAACCATCTAGACTGACATGGAACCTCCAGCCTCCTTTCATTGCCCATTTAATGATTCATCTCCTTTTAATAATTTTGTAGTCTCTCTCCTTTTGTATTAATCAATATAGGAGAAGGAGAAGGCATCAGGCATAGTGAAAGTTTGGTGGGTTGCAGGGTTAGCTATAGCCATTGCCTTGCAAACCTAAGACCTGGTTTCAAGTCCTTGCTCCCATTGTAATTCTCTGGTGAATGGTACTTTCTTTGAGCTGCTCTGGAAAAAATTACCTAGCTGTACTGATGGGCAAATAATTTTTACAAGCTTAGTGTACAAACTACATCTTGTAAGTTGCCTTTGACAAAGCAGCCTAAGTACACATACTGTCTGAAACTGCTTGTGCCAAGCAAGGTTGCAGCAAACCAGAGCTCAACCCAGAAACACAGGGTTAGAAGGGGAGGGGAAACACCCAGGACAGGACACCACCCCATCACAAGGTACCCCAAGCAGGACTTGAACCCCAGACCCATCAGAGAGCAGGACCCAGCCAGGCCCGCTGTGCCACCTCACCTCTACGCCCCCTTGCAGTTTAAGTACTTGTTAGTAATAGATAATATTTCAGCCTTTGCACCTCATGTGTTTAAAATTACTGTTTCAAAACTCTTAGGAAGATACTAAAGAAAGCTAATTAACAAGTTGCTTTTTGCTTGAACCACATCAAGCTTTTTAAAACCATGTACAAATAAATTATGAATACCATACAGTATAATAATGGAACTAAGTATACCACTGTAGTAACACCTGTATTCTAAACTTGTCACCATAGATGCTAATTTGATCTGAGTTACAAAAGAACGATCTCCAGCCAGCTTCGTGGAATAGACATTGCTTAATATGCAAGCTGACGGGGTGAAAATGACATTCCCTGTAGTTTTTAATGTTTTATAATGCCCAGGTGAAACACTTTGATCAGATTTCTAGGGAAAGAGGCCTTTGGGGCAAAGTTCCCTGTTGATGTTTCATTTAAAGAAAGAAGGGTGTACATGAAGTGGACTTATGAAATATTTGTGCACCATTGTGGTGCTGTACAATCTGGTACCAAATGTTAATTAAACAATGGAGTCATATTTGTCCTTTTTATGTATTCAGGCAACCTCCAGAGATTTTTAAGGCTTCCGTATTATTTTAAGTGTGATCAAAAGAAAAAGAATTGTATTTACTAATTATTTTTCGTGTTTTAGGAGAAACATTTGTTGCAGAATGCATGACAATTACCTCTGAAAGATGTCTGATTAAGATGTAACACCTGTCTTGCCAGCAAGCATGCATTGACTCATCTGTGCATTCGGCACACTCGCGATACACTGAACTCTACTGTGGATCCAAGCATAACAGAATCCTTCAGCTTGATCTTCCTGAATGGTAATGCATGTCTGGAGGGTACACTCACAGAAAGGAGCGTTTGATCCGAATTTCAATGTGACAGGCGTTTTGAACCCCAAATGCAAATTTTGACATACAGTAGAATATGTATTCACGGATGACAAAAATAAGGGAATTATGGCGGTAGTGCTAATGATTTGCATTTGGGCGGCAGTTCTCAACCAAGAATCGTGACACCTGGCAAACATAGAGGGTGTGACACCCGTCACCTGAGCAAGACGCACGTCATTCGCATTTTGGCCTAGGGGTACAGTCCTCGGGAGTATCTCCTGTTTTTGGCATAAAAAAGACACATGGCAACTGGTGAAGTAACATGCTCTATTCAATAAATTGTTTTCTTAGCACTTTTTTCTTCCCCAGTGTACTTCCCATGCTAAGTGGTTCTGCTCGTTTATCTGTCAGGTGGTCGAAGAGATAGAGCATTGTTCTCCAAGCTTTTCTTTAAGCAATGTTTATCCTTCCTGTATTAAATAAAAATATTGCAAACTTCACTCTCCATCTCTGCTGAATATTGGCAATCAATACGAACATGTCTACATATGCCACTTGATAGATTTTAGATGGAGGATAACTCTGATTGAATTTGTTTTCAAATAGAATGTATCAGTACAATTTTTAAATTATACATAAGTATAATTTTTTAATATAATATAGTATTGGTGGGGGGCATCGCTGTGTGGTGGGTCTGGGGTTTGAGCCCTGCTTGGGGTGCAACGGACTGGCGTCTCATCCTGGGTTGGTCCCTTCTCCCTTAGGCCTTGCGCCCTGTGTTGCCGGGTAGGCTCCGGCTCACCACAACCCCACTTGGGACAAGCGGTTGTGGACTTTGGTTGGTTGGTTAGTGTTGGTGTTCAGGTCTAAGGACTATTTTGGCTAGAACCATCCTGGGTAAGTTCATGGCTCAAAGGTGCTATAACTGTTGACATGATTGAAATTTGAACTGGAAACCTTCAACTTGGAAGTCTGTCTTTAACAGGTACAAGACCTGGTGCCTTTTGATGAGGTCATTGTTTCCCTCTGTGTGGTGTGTTAACCAACAGACTATTCCCTAGGAAGTCATTTAATGTCCTTAATTATTTTTTGCCTGAAACCTTCCCGTGAAAGTTTGTGCAAAAATGGTGGCTCAAAGGATCCGTCAAACCTCCGAGTCACCAAAATGCTAATGCGAGACTCAAATGCAGCCCATGTGAATTCAGAAGTGGTTACATAATTTTAAGAATTTGATGAATGCTTTGATTTATTTAGTCTAAGGAAAGAGCACTATGTCTGAAAAAGGCAGTGCGTGACAGAGGAGCTACTGTTTGTTTTTCTGCCCCATTACGCTCTTAACTGTGAGCTTCCTCCTTCCGGCGGAAAGGACATGTGGCACCTAGTGATTTGTATCAACACTTTCAATCCGAGCATCAAGTCATTTGAAAGCACGTAACGTTATCACTGCAAGCGGTATACTGAGACGCATGGCATGGTGAGATTAGAGGCGATGCTGAAAGCAATAAGATAAGCAGACTCGTGATCTGAAGAACAAACACGGCAAGGGGAAATTAGGAGACTGAGGGATGGACCACTAGCAGCAGGCTGTAGGTGGCCTGTGTCCATACAGAGACGAGGTTCTGGAGCACAGCTAAGTAGCAGCATGGAAGCTTAAGTGCCTATTAATGATGTAGTTACTCTACTGTATATTATTAGCATTGTGTTACTGGATTATTTGAAGTTACATTGCCAACTATAATTGTTTTTCATTTGCAGCTAAGCTGACACTTTTAAAGCAATTTAAAGTTGTCATCCTCTTGTATAGCTATAAGTTTAAATGCCTTGTTCTAGAATATAATAGTAAGGTTGTGCCTGGGCTTTGAGCCACCAACGTTCTCCACTTAAAAATTACTGTTGCTCTATCATGCAAGTTAGACAGAAGCTAAAATATTTAAAAGAGGTCAAAAAGTCTTTTATTGTAAAAAGTGGAGGTGAAAGATGGGTTTTAACTGTTGAAAATATTCAGTGATTATTGCAGAGAAGTTCTGCATGAAAAGAAAATGTGCATACATTAAACTGAGTTAGCAGTTACTGATTTCAGAAATGGTAGCTTTGGGAAATGTATTACTTTGATTTAAATTGTTATATTGCTTAATAAAAATAGGATGTGGGCAAACAAAATGTTCACAAATTAGATTTTATATCGTTACATTTGTATGCTCAAATGTGAATGTACAAATATGATGACATTCAAGATAATAATACAGGAAATACTGTAGAAACTGGTTATGAAATAAATTTTTTTTCCTGAGTTTCAGAATTTTTTTCTCCCCCCCATTTTTTCTTTTCATTTCCCCACTGAGTTGTATTATTTGTGACATTGTTTAACTAATTTCATGAGTACTCAATATTCTTTTTAGGCCTAAAGATGTCTAAAGTGCCTCCTTTTAGATTGAAGTTCCCTCAGTGGTTGAGGTTCAAGCACATCACGAATTAGATTTTAGGAAATCAAGGAACAGCACGTTCAAGTAAAAGAGAATTAAGTTTCCTCTGGCTTAATGTAATTAAGTCCGGTCAATTATCTGAGATTGTCCTTCAAACCTTCAGCTGGCGCCAGAGTCAGTCAACATGAGAAAGCCGAGTGTGAGTAAAACAGCTTAGATTGTGTGTTAATTAAAGAATTATGGGGTCGAAGCAAAACCCCTTGTCAGTGATGAACAGACGACAATGCCTCGCTTCACCATCAGGCTGTCTTACAAACATTTTCTGAAGTACAGAAAGCAGCAGGGGGTTGAAGTGGTTGGGCAGACGGTATTCCTTCAGTACTTTATCACCTCACTGAAAATTTGAAGTACAAATAAGTCTTAAAGGCTTTTTGAATTGCTTGGCAAGAGCTTCCTCAAGTCGACCATGTTTTCAGTGCCGCCCCAATTAAACTGAGCTCAATAAACTTCAATGAGTTTATTGTGCTGGTTGTGAATAAAGTTTGACTTGTACTGACACAGCATACATACCTGAACACCTGTGCAGGTAATAAATTAATAAATAATAGGTGGCAGAAATAGAAAGATTAAACAATAAGGTTGCGTATGAAATGAATGGCAGTTAAATTGACTTCTTACATATGCAATGCTAGATTAAATTTTGAATAGTGTGCAAAAGTCAAAATTTCATGTTTTTTTTTTTTTTTTTTTTTTCCAGTTTTTTCTGAAGTCATTGTAAATGGCTTCCATCTAAATGATGTGAATATGGAGTTAAACGGAAGCTCACAGACAGATTAAACCTTCAGTTAAAATGTCCCTTCTAAAGAAGAACTTTCTGTGGCTGGATTTGTGTGCATATGCACTGCTTGCTGGGCCTGTTGAGGCACCCAGTACATTTACATGACATGAGCTGGAGTCTGAAGATCACTAAATGTTACCTATCGTCCACTTGGCTACAACTGTATGTTCAAAAAACATGTCCTCCCTCCATTGCTGTTCTGCTAGCAGTCTCTGGCGAGCTCCAGCTCTGAAAGTGCTAGAGGTTCTCTGAGTTACTGAGCTGGAGGTGAACACCTTACAACCAATGGATGAAAGAAGATGGCATTTCATTGTTTGTCTTCATTAGGCAGGAAATGCCACTACATATCCAAGGAAATTTTCAAGACGCAATGTAATATTTCAAGCGTTTAGAGTTAATGAAGTCTCACAGCGCCTGGGTGGTGTGAGAGGACATGGGTTCGATCCCCGCTCAGTCTGTGTGGGGTTTGCATGTTCTCCCTGTGTCTGTGTGAGTTTCCATCGGGTGCTCCAGTTTCCTCCCACATTCAAAAGACAAGCTGTTCAGATTCCCCCATAGTGTGTGGATGACAGAGAGTGTGTTCCATTGATGTATGGATGAGTGACCCAGTGTAAGTAGTGTATCTAGCAGTGTAAGTCACCGTGGTGAATAAGGTGTGTGGGCTGATAACACTACATAGAGTTCATTGGAAGTCGCTTTGGAGAAAAGCATCTCCTAAATAAAGAAATATAAATGTAATGAGTTTCTTTGCATGTGTGCTTATATATGAAACCTCCAGTGAGAATGAAGCTATTCATGTTCCCCAACAATAGATGGTCTGCTGCTAGTTATGAGCAGTGCTCTCCTGTGAAAGTAACCTGTAGCGTTGTTGTTAAACACACAGATTTGTAACCTGAAAGCTGCTAGTCCTACTTGTGAATCAGGCACTTTTAACCTTGAGCACAATAGTTAACCTCGGAACATACCTAGTCATATAAATGGGTAGAGTCACTATGGGTTAGTGCCAGCTCATTTAAATAATATTATCTTGCCTTTATAGTTAAAAGTCATTAGTTTTTTTTTTTTTTTGGGTCACCTCCCCTCCTCTGAATTGGTGTACTTATATATGCCCTCATTGCAAGTAACCAAAATCATTTGATTGAGATTCATCCAGAAGGAGTTTTGTTCAGTTTTCTATAGTCACCTCAAGGCTGCAGACCATACTTATTTGTTTACGGTCACTCCCTTGACCCACAGGTCAGCTTTGTGGTTCTTGTCCACACTGAATGACCTCTAGTAGCTGGTTAGATGCCCCAGGGTTACAGTTAGAGTACGTGATAGAGGTAAAATGTGTGTGGGAGTAGGTACAACTAATAATAACGTGTCTGAAAAGACTATTTCAGCAGCGGCGTTCTGTAACCACATACTCTCTTGCTCGCTGGCATTTGTATGGTCCCAGAGCATGCAGAAGGGCTCCAGCTGCACCAGATCTATCAGGTTAAAGACTACTTTAATACCGTCCTTCACAAATCTGCTTCTCATTTAAAGTTGTCCTCCCTTTATTTCCCTCTGGCAATATATGTGTTCTCCAGGTTTCCCCTCAGGCATTCGTTTATTTTAATGTTGCCTAATTATGACAAATGGTGTCAATAGATAATCAAAAAAGCACCACAAGATGTGCTGACCGTAGTCTCATAAGATATCTTTGCTATTGTCACAGGCGCAAAGGTCTGGTATCTTCCTTTCATTATTCTCTTTGTCTTGCTGCTGTAGTATTCTCAGTTTCACTAATTAATCTGACCACAGCTCTATGTTAATTTTATGTGAAGTTGATATTATGAAGCCTCTCCAGCGGAAAAGTGAAAGTTCCACTTTCTTCTGTATAATTTTCAAAAGCCTTTGTTCTAGCAGTAGGTAGTTCTGACAGCAGGGGACAAATTTTAAAGAAATCTTGTTTCTCGGACAGCAAAATCCCAGTCCTTTCAATTTTAACTAGAGAAAATGTTCATGTAAATAATTTCTATAATCTCTGCTGATTCTGTCTGTATTGTAACTGTTGAAATTCAGTGCCACTGAAATATATGAACATCACATTTTCATGCTGTATGTCCATTTTGCCATTTTCTTTTCCATCAGTGCTTCTCCTAATGTGCTTCGTTTATGGATTCACAAACTAATTAATCCGTACACTTTTGTAGTTTTCTACATTTATAATTTAGAATCGATACATAATAAAACTAAAAGTGGGGAAAGGACCACTTGAGCCACT
Source organism: Scleropages formosus (assembly GCF_900964775.1). Classification (NCBI taxonomy): domain Eukaryota; kingdom Metazoa; phylum Chordata; class Actinopteri; order Osteoglossiformes; family Osteoglossidae; genus Scleropages; species Scleropages formosus. The sequence goes on from NC_041814.1 coordinate 22,106,283, forward strand.
CGTTCTCTACAGCTATACACGCAAAAAGAAAATAAAACTCACCTTTCACTAGATATTTTTCAATGCACTTATGATGAATAATTTCTCTATTTGGTCCTGATAGTGCTGTAACTGACCACAGAATCAGTGCTCACTTGAGTAGAAGTAGCACAGTTTTTGGTAGTGACTTTTGCATTAATACTAATAATCCAAATGACTGTATTGCAATATGGCTCTGTCACCTGTCCTTCTTGCTGTGACATATGCATTGTACTCTTTACTTTGTGCTGCTTTGAACTGTGCTGCCTTTGGATTCTGCTGCTGTTTTCTGCATTCTGCTGTGTTGCTAGATGCTCTGCACTGACTGTGTTTTTGTACCTCTTGCTCCCCTCTCTTCTATCATCTCTCTTCTCATCTTGGTGTCTCATTCCGCTCTCTTCTCACTCTGTTTGTGTGTTTATGTGTGTGTCTGCTCCTCTTGCCTAGACCTAGTCAACCATTTCTGCGAACAGGTCCTGAATTTTTTGCTCTGTCCTTACTTCCCTGTCGTAGCCCCGTCCTCCCCCGGTGTTGACTCCGTCCCCTTGCAGCGCACAGGCAGCCAGAATGCAGCCGGCACTTACCCAAGGCCCAGCTACAACACCGGTCCAGCCGCTAACTACACGGACCCTTACCGCACACTTCAGTACTGTCCCTCGGTGGATTCCCCTTACAGCAAGTCAGGCCCAGCACTGCCCCCCGAGGGCAATCTGGCCAGATCGCCCTCCATCGACAGCATCCAGAAGGACCCCAGGTGAGCTCGAAGTGGGTGGGTTGAACTGGAAGATTTGGGATATGTGCTTGTACTGGATCGCTGTCACCCTCGATTTATTTGTTGATGTTCTGTCACCTTGCCACCAACCAGGCAAATTATTCTGAGCCACCTAAGATTGATACCATTGCTGGTTGCCATCTGGTACTGTAGCGTTTCTTTTCTGCTGCAAAGACTAAAATGTTACCAATTCACTCTATATCCTGTGGTCCAGTAGAGTCCTTGAGTTCTAACCCATTCTTGCTGTGTCTTTGTTGAGCCTTGTCCTTTTAGGCAGCTTAGAGTGGTATGTTTCTGGCACTGTTTCATGTTTTATTATTATTATGACTTTATATTTAGGCTTCTGAACAATGATGGCTTATTTAGTGGTGTTATTACTTATATTTAGTGGTGCTGGAATCAAATCATCTTTTTCAGGCAATTCTGAGTTCTTTGGAGACTCAGTGATAAGGCCCAATGAAGCATAAAAGGATTTATAACTGTTTATGGGCAGAATTTCACCAGGTGTACCCAAAACTTGCAAAGACAGCACATGCCTGTATGTCATGACTTATTACTTGTACCCAAAACAAGAACCAAAGGTCTTCTAACCCCTATCCCCATTTGTGTGAAAAATTACCAATTGCAGAGGTGCTTTGTATTCAACAGTTTTAATAGCATGTAGTTCACAATCTTATGGGCAACAACTAAAAATAAAAAGAATGCAAACATCATAATGGGATAATATCAAGATGAGTCAAAAAGTATCCAAAATATTCTATATTTTTTAATAAAAAACATTTCATATTCTGTCTTGTCTTTGTATGATAAGACACATTGAATATAGGAAAAATGTATAACAGGTCAGTAAGAATAAATAAATGTAAAAACTATACAGTATAAGTTAACTCCCAAGCACTGACTAATAACTGACCCAAGTATAGTTAAATATTGAGCTGTGCACAATGTGTCCTTAAGTATAAACCTGTCTGTTAAATCTGTTGGTAGTGTCTGCCAGAGAAAAACTTGCCTGTGAAAACTGTTGGCAGACATTCTCTGGTGGCTTATTGCAGACCTTGCACTTAATATATTCTCTGCTTGAATGTTTGCTTTAGTAAGCAATAAGTGCCCCAGGGTGTTTTTATTTTTAAGGCACAGTTCAATAGAAATTTGCAGGACATTATAATATAACATGAAACAAGAGCTGCAGATGTTCACATATTAGCGATGGCCATTTGAAACATCTCTGAATACAGCCCTGAGTTTTTAGTTTTTGGTTTATGCAATACTCTACATTACCTTGTTCTTAGAATTCCTCTGTCTGGAGTAAAAAAAAGAGCAAAAAAATCTAATGTTTATTGATGTTCATTATTTTGCTGCTTTTTTCTCTTATGAAGTCAAATCAGAGTCAGACCAGGTTTAAGTAAACAGATCATTAAGACACTGCCATAGAAGAAATCTGCCACAGGTCCTGAAAAAGAGGCTATCTTCAATATGTCATGTAAACATAAGCATAGACACCATGTTTGTGGTGTTTCCAGGCTTAGTTCTCACACTACAAAGGAGATAAAGCCAAAAACGGGTTGTAAAAGAAGTTTTGTATCAGGCTTGGCCTTGCTCTGTTTAGTGTTTTCAAAAGAATGTTAGTTTTGGGTTCACGGTTTGTTCTAAACTTGCAAAACTGTAAAATCATCTGTAGAAATATACTGAATGAAATTTTAACTGCATCATCCAACCCCACTCTGACTCACAGTTATTGGACTGCTGTGGTTAATGTTATACTCTAATAATGTAAATGGTATTGTCGATGTGGAAGACAGCACGGTCATTTATAGGTTAAGCAAAGAAAATGAGAAGATGGTGGTTGGGGTGTAATGTTGTGTAACCACAGCTCAGCTGCGATGTCTCCCAGGCATGCCGCAAGCCCAAGAATATCTGTGAAACATTCATTCTGCTTGTCATTTTTTCAGTGCAGCGATGACACCGATGATTCTAATGTGTCTGAGAATCTCGCAGCCGTTTCGGACAAACTCTCACACTTTTTTCAAACGGTCGGACCATTTTGTTGGTGCTGCCTTGCGGAGTTTGTAGAAAAGGGACTCTGTCACAAGACGCACCGACAAGATGCGGTTGTGCCTGAACTAATGCCTTACATTTGAGTGTTTCCTCCTCGGCTGACAGTCTCCAGGCCCCGGCTTGTCAGTGCTTCAGTCATTTTGGTACGCTTGTGTGTCATTTAATGAAGATGAATAAGAATTTACGTCTGTTTCTCTTTCTCTCTGGGCTGGGTTTTCTGCTGCAGTTGCTGCTGCGTTAGTTTAGCACCAACTTTACTTCATAGTTTTCTCGCATCGAAAGGACACCCGAGGAAAAGAAAACATTGCTGGTATGTTCTGCATCTGATGAATGAATTGTGTGGAATATGTGCGTATGTTCCGATGTTGCTTTGAGTCCGCTGGGACCAGCCAACGGCTAGAATAAAACCCCGATCACCCAAGCCTTTGCTAGCAACCCTAAGTACATTGCCAAGAAGACAAGGCCTCTTAGACAGCTGTTATATAATCACTACAATGTTTTGCCGTATTCCTGTTAGTTTGCATTATTATTTAGCTCATCTGAAATCCTTCTTTACTTATTTTTCATTAATCTGAAAGGTGCAAACTGATTCCATCCTCATTCATATCTAAATGTAATGTGCTTGATTTGTTTAGATATTTTAAATTGGGGGGGTGCAGTGGCGCAGTGGGTTGGACCGCAGTCCTGCTCTCCAGTGGGTCTGGGGTTCAAGTCCCGCTTGGGGTGCCTTGCGGCGGACTGGCGTCCCGTCCTGGGTGTGTCCCCTTCCCCCTCCGGCCTTACGCCCTGTGTTGCCGGGTAGGCTCCGGTTCCCCGTGACCCCGTAAGGGACAAGCGGTTCTGAAAATGTGTGTGTGTGTGTGTGTGTGTGTGTGTGTGTATTTTAAATTGTATATGAATGCATTGAACAGAAACACACACACACACACACACACACATTTTCAGAACCGCTTGTCCCATATGGGGTCCCAGAGCCTACCCAGCAACACAAGGCGTAAGGGACACACCCAGGACGGGACGCCAGTCCATCGCAAGGCACCCCAAGCAGGACTCGAACCCCAGACCCACCGGAGAGCAGGACTGTGGTCCAACCCACTGCGCCACTGCACCACCGCGCCCCCTCTTTGAATAGAAACATTTACAAAAATCATTTGCCAAGCCAATGTTGTTACTTATCTACTATAAGATTAAGATGTTAATATTATTATTAACCACTACTTAGCTGATGCCATTATCCAAGGCAACTTACAATGTGAGGTTTTTACACTGTCACTTATAATTGTTTACCCAGATGATTAGTATATACTGGAGCAATTCTGGATAAAAACGTGATGAAAGGTATTCAACCAGAAGCAGAACTTTAAAACTGGGTCCATTGATTGAAAGGTAGTGACTTTAACCACTACATTATCTGCCGCATAGGTATTGTTGGTGAGGCATAAAGATTCCTCTGCATATTCCATCTGTAGTGAAGAAAAAAGAGTAAATAAAGTACAGGAAGAGGCAAGACTGAGGTGACAGCAGCACTTTCCCTTTCATGCCACAATCCCATTAAGGGCTTAGTGTCTGCCATTCATCATATCTGCCGTATCTCTTCATTTATCAAATAAAGCAATAGAACCTCTGCTCTTCATTAAATCTCAAATCTAAGCATCCCCACTGTTACAGTGTATTGGCATTCAAGGCGTGGTTTCACTGCTGTGAAGGGGGAAATAAACAATATCTGTGCCAAGTTTTGACAGCCCGACAGCCGGTTAAATGCTTCCATCGTGAAATTTTACAGGTGCACAGTTGGAAAGGTTTAGTTGCAGGGCACGAATCATCAGTATGGCAATTGATGTTTCGTTGTTATTAGGTTGCTCAAAGCACAGCGGCCCCATTTAAGGCTAGGGCACTTATGAAGCTGTTAACTCCCCGATCCGGACGCGGAGGCTACAGCCCCCACCTGTCCACCCCTGAGTTGAATCTCTGAGCGATTCGCGTCAATGCCAGGTGACATTTCCTGACCTTTTCTACCCATTGCCTGACTCAAGGCAGCTCGGAGGAGAGACAGCGCATCAGAGCACAGGTTACTTATTGGGTGCACCACTGCACTCCTCACCAAAGAGGACGGCCCTGCGTTTGTCACATCCTGTTAAACTCCGAATGTCTGAGATGCAATAGTCCCCCTGCATGAAGCAGTTGAAGCAGAGAGACAACAAAATAGCACCAAAGTTGCCAAACTGTTCTGTGAGTGTGTAAGAAAACACTATGGTACTGCAGCATCACAGTAATAACTACACACGTTCACTCGATGGAATGGAAACTTGCAGCCGTTACTGTTTTATACCATCTTACAATCTCAAAAAAATCTTAAAATTTCAAAAACTCTTCAGACATTTGCTTAGACTGACCCAAACACCAGCTGGTTGTGCTTTTGTGTGAATTTATTAACACTGATAGAAGAAATCTAAATGACTAATGCATGGATTCAGCCAACAGTTTTCAACTAGATTTGAGAAAATTTTAAAAGCAGAACTATTTTGAAATCAAACCAAGTGTTAAATGACAAGTTGGATAACAGTGGTGTTCAATTGTTAGCACAGGCAAAAAAGAACTAGAAATTAAAATATATATTTCCATATTTTCCAACAGTCACATGAAATCATAGAGAGTGGGTGGGGCTTCTTGTGTAAGGAATGACAGAAAGGTAACACTTTGAAGTAAATCTGTTCCATGCATTATTGTTAGTGTCTGTTTTTATCTTTATCTACAAATACTTAACCATCATGTTCCTAGCATACGGTGTTTTGGGCAACAAACATTTTCTCAGAATTAGAACATCAGGATTATCTATTTCACGGCGCTGCACTGTTGCATGTGCTGACCATTAGAACCGTTAAAAAAATAGGATTATTCATTTCAGAACCTTGATGGCAGGAGTAACAGAACCGTTGACAAGCCAGTAAGATGAAGCCAGAGGTCAATAAAGACGAATAAATATGATTAAATGTGAATGGGACATTATTGATCCCTTCCTGGCACACCATGGCACACCGTCTCTCCAGAAAGGTAGTCATGGTCTGTCTTCTCCGCCAACGTTTGGCGGGGACCCATTGTACCTTTGCGTCATCGATCGGCCTCTAGAGAGTAAACAACAGTGACGCGGCATCTGAAAGCCTGCTGTTAAACACTGTCATTATCCCTTAGGCCTTGGAGTGTGTTTATTCGCCTTTCTCCTCTGTTGCACCGTCTTCTTGTAATGCGTTTTATTGCCACTTCATTCTTCCCAGTTCCCATTTCGTGATGCTTTGAGAAGGGCGGGGTGGGGGGTCGCATTGATCAAGTGCTTGTTCTGTTGTCTCTGATTTGACGAAGCTGCAGCCATTAGGCCTGCAGACAAGGGCCTCTGTGTCTTACATTTTGCACTCTTTAAAGAGATCGGGAACTGGAGAAGGGGTTCGGGATCCTGCTAGATCTTTCCATTGGTTCTGACATGCCCAATGGATCCAAACTCTGTGGGATTCCTTGATGGAACCTTCCTTTTACACGTGAAGGAAAGGAGTATGGAGGTTGCATCAGGCCAGTATAAACCACCCTGGTCCCTTGTTGAACTGCGATGGATGGTGTGTCTCACACAGGTATCCTGGCAAAACATGGGAGGCTGTAATAAAGAAATTATTTTTGTGTTTAGAAAACCATTTAACTTGCAGTCACAGATTTGAATATCCCACATTGGTGTTTATCAAAGCTTCAGCCTGCCTCTTGTTTGCTCAAAAATAATGAGAGAATGAGTAGCCCCTCTATGGCTGTGCATTTCTTTCCAACACTAGGGATTTGGGCCTATCTACAAAATTACATCCCTGGTAAATGATGTAATCTTTGCATACAGTTGTTATTTTCACCCCGAGCATCATCTTTGAAATACTGCTGAAATAGTGTTTTTTGGATCCAATCATTATGTCTCAGGAAATAAACAGAGGGGTCTCTACTGAGTAGCTTGTAGGACAAGGCACTGCATGCCTGTGCATGAAAGGGCTTTAATATTGTCAGATTTCCTTGCAGTTTCCAAACACAGTCTCAGCTTCATTCAGACCTCTGTTATTGAGGGTGCAGGTAACTCCGTCTGGACTGCGCATCAGTCTTGGTGTCCTGCTGTAATTTAAATGCATTTTTGGAAGCTCACAGCAGAGTCATTTAATCCCTGTTGGGTGACCAGCTGCGAGCCAGAAAGGATCCTAAATACAAGTGTCCTATAAATGCACAGAGAATGGCTTTAGGTGTCCTTGGCACTCATTTTAGCAACTTTTTCACTCTTCTTGAGTTCAGCAGTTCATAATAGGCATGGCCATTTTCTATGATTCTTTCAATGTTGTATTTTAACGGGCCAATAGGGCCTCCAACTTCTTGAAACTTCTAACTTGCATGTGTTGCATGGAAGCCATTTCTAAAAACTTATTTTCCTCACTGTTGCCTTTATGAGAAGTGTTAGAAATGCAAGGCTAGTCTTCCTTGGTGCCCAGCACTGTAATTCCCTCCCTGACTGGTGTTATTCCACAAAATGACCTGCAGTTAGGGGTGCACGCCACCTCAGACCATTGCCCCAACCACCGTGGCTCCCTGTTCCAGGTAAATTGGGCATCCCGACTCGTTCTCTGCACCAGAAGTCAAGCAGCGCTGCCTGTGACCTTGTTGATAAAGAACATCCTCGCCGTTAAATCTGGGGGCTTTGCAGCTATGGGCCGGAGAGCTGGAAGGCGCACAAAGTCGGACCGCCTAAGCAGCTCTGTAGTGGTTCTTAGCTGGAAACGCCATGTGATTGATGCTCTCCGGGCTGTGGATCACACACAGGACAGCGGGCTCAGAGCACATTCCTCACAGTGAGGGTGATCGCATCTTTTTCTGAAGGTGGCATGTCGAACCTCTTATCATACAACAAGGGCCTCGAATTAAAAGCCAATCGTATTTCTCGTAACTTTAGCGATTGTGTCCTCTCCAGTAATTGTGAGAGCAATCAGCAGCTGTACCCTTTTATATCCTTTATCCTTTATTTAGCCATTAAAATTACAATGTACAGGCTTTATATATTCCAATTACATTCTTAGCTGCCCTCCTTTCAAGTTCACCAAAAGAAAGCCTGTCATGATTGCTTAAATCTTTCACTATTGTTTTCTGTCAATTTTGAAACTCAACCTAAAGTTTATCTTTGCCATTTAAGATTACTGTGTGACTCATTACGCTGTGCGATGGCAATCACGGCTTAAAGGCATTCTAAGAAGTGAAACAATACATTAATTGATTAATTCATTGTGTACCGTGATCATACCGTTTGGTATTTACGTTTTGAAAGATTGCTGTTGTAGTTTAAGAGCTGTCAGTGTGCTCTCTTGGGAGAAGAGTTGTCAGCCTTTGTGTGACCAATCCAGCTCCTGTTGTTTATGGTAATTACAGGCCCTGTCAAGAGTTCCATTAGCATCCATCAAGCCTATTATTGCGCTTAGTCGGTGCTTAAACAAATGTGTGGTGTATCTTAGTGGCTATATCAAGATTAATATTTCTGCTGTCTTCAGAGCATCAAAATTAACTAGCCAGCTTGAGGAGCTGGGATTCCGGGCACTAATCGCATAATGCTGTTGTACCAAACTGTACCAAATCGGTACTTGTTTCATAGAAGAACTGCTTGTCTGAAACATATCTACCTATAAATCTCAAACAAAATACAGGCACTGGGGCATATTTTATAGTCGAACATGTGGTATTTTAGTTTTTGCCTCTAAAAGAGGAAGGCAGGAATGCCCCCCTTTCGAAGACAATCCCTGTGACTGGTGTCAAAGGTGGTCAAGGTTAGATAAAATATGACCGAAACAGCCAGTCTATTGTATAGGTTAATCACATTGTTGTTCTTACTGGATTATAAAGGGATTATGGGGACTTGTCAGCTAGACAGAATTGTATCTGGATGTTCAGGTTTCTTTCTGTTTTAAATTGAGTGGTTAAAGTGTTCGTCTGCATTTTTCTGTTCCATTCCAGATATTCGTAAAAGAAGGACAGTTTGCTCACGTATTTGATGGGAGCTTAAGGTCAGCCATGAGCAGAGCATATGCAAAAAGGAATGAAACTATACAGGTTTGCTTTCAGCAATCCAGTCGTGTCTTCAGTCTGACCTTTACCAGTAACATGAAGGAAATCAAGCATTCACAATCAATTATTTGACTCACTGGGAATAGGTAATGGGCCTGGAGATTGGAGCAATAAAAAGCTAAATAAAAAAGTTTATACAGGGGAAAATAATTAAATATTGGGGCCACTTACAATTTGAAATAGTATTATTTGTTTAGAAAGGGACACAAGAAATGATTTCGTGGTATCCATAGGGTTTTATTGGTTATGATATTTATGAATGAGCAGAGGTCAGACAGAGCTGAAAGTTTTCAAGATATGGAAAGAACTGATTTTGACTGCTTCCTTGTGTTTTGAAACTAGACCTGAGTCATGTCACCAGCCACCCAGTTTTATCCATATTGTGAGTTAATTCATTATTTGTGGGAATCCTAACGTGACTTTTCATGACTAATGTCTGTCATCATGACATTGAGCGTTTGATGTAGGCTGCCTCAGGGTGAGTTGAGATGAGGGTGTCATGTTGGGATTTCCAGAACCACAGTCACACTGTGGAAGCACAGGAATATTTGCCATTAGATTTAATATCTGGAGTCAAGCTTTTTTTCAGAATGGTAGAGCTTTTGCCTCGTTGAATAGGGTCTGACTTTTCTTGGGATAGTTCTTCTCGTTAATCGTTATTTAGCTGATGCCTTTGTCCAATGCAGCTTACAATGTTAGGCTTATGTACTGTGCAGATTACAATTATTTACTAATTTTTTACAGTTCATTACGCAATTCATTTATAACTTGAGTAAATCACGGTAAGGGGGCGCAGTGGCGGAGTGGGTTGGACCAGGTCCTGCTCTCCAGTGGGTCTGGGGTTCGAGTCCCGCTTGGGGTGCTTTGCGACGGACTGGCGTCCCGTCCTGGGTGTGTCCCCTCCCCCTCTGGTCTTACGCCCTATGTTGCCGGGTAGGCTCCGGCTCCCTGCGACCCCGTATGGGACAAGCGGTTCAGAAAATGTGTGTGTGTGTGTGTGTGTGTGTAAATCACGGTAAGTACGTTGATCGAGGTGACTACAACAGAAGCAACACATTGATCCATGATTTTTTTTCTTTTTGATTGTAAGGGGGCATCCACATGCTTTGCCTGCTGTTTACTTCTGTAACGTTTTAATGTTGATGGAGTATCTTCCACAGATGAAGACCTCTTTTCAGGTGTTCCTTTCTCATCTTTCAAGTAAATTGCCTGGGGCAGTGATGGGGTACAGTACCTCAGGTTTGTAATGGAGGGGCATAAATAGGGCCACACCATTGTGGCTGTCCCTGGAAACAAGTAGAGAATGGGAGCATATGCAGTGATGTATTTATTTCAAGCAGCTGCCACACTCGAATGAGCGCATTGCAATTGAACCAGCAGAGCCTTGCAATTACACGGGCCGTCACACCTTGAACAGGACTTTCCCCGTATACTGTCCGCAATTTACCCAGAGATGGCCCAGCATTGTAAATGATGACCCCCCACAACTATTCAGGACCTTCCATATGCACCAATTGTCATTCAATGCCAAACATGGTGGTGGCATCGCTAAGAGACTGGTATGTTGACACGTTGCAGCTTTCATTTAAAATGCACCGTCAAAATTGTCATCACCACCAAATTCTCATGTTGTGTTCCATCATCAAGTGGATTTTCATCCATTACAAACTTTGAAACTCACTGTGTTTAGCAATGAGGATTAATATAAATTATTTTCTGAAATCTGTTTTCATTTCTCATGTTCACTGATGAATGTACAAGATTATCAGTGGTACTGGCCTCCTCACCTTCTTTCAAGTTTTAAAAATTCTTGTGAAGCCTTCTGTTTTTCTTTCTGATAAGGCGTATGCTCCCTTTCTTGTAAGCATTACAGATAAACATATTTGATTTCTAATTTGGCCTGAAGTAAACAGAAAAATTTAACTGCTAAAGACACCTTATAGATTTACTTCTGTCTCTTTTTTTATTTCCAACTGTACTTTTAATAAGTAATCATATATTTGTATTAATAATGTAATAATAAGTAATAATATGACTGCATTATAATAGAGTATAATTGCAATACAGATTATTACAATATTTTTTGCCAATGTATGATTTGACCCTTTTGCCGTTTTCAGAAGTTTTGATGTAAATTTGACTGCCTGAATTCTTTAAGAAATGGTGGAGTACGTTTAACCTTTAAAGACAATGACTATCATCGAAGTGTGTCTTCATATGTGTGTTCACACACACGTGTGTATTTGTATTTTTAACAACAAAAAAGTATTAATATTTGGAATGGTCTAAAATGCAAAATCAATTTTTTACTTCAGCTCTATGAATTTTGGTTAATCTAAAGCAGCTTACGTTATCTGGCCCATTATACCGTAGGGTATTTTTACTGGAGTAGTTTGGGGCAAGTATCTCGATGGTACCTTTGAGGGCACTACAGCAGTAGCAAAGAGTGGAGCTTAAACCACCAACCTTCAGGCACCCAGTCTGTCTCCTTGAGTGCTATGCTACTGGCTGCTCTGTAAAATGGCAAGGGTGAAAGAGCAGTAAAAATGGCTACAGTGGTTATGAGCTGTTGAGTGGTATGATTCACACATAGCTTCAGGTCACATTCTCAGCATGTCGGCTGCTCTGCCAGGGCTGTAGTTACATTGGCGAATGTCTCCAAATGTGCTATAGAACTGACTTGAAGCCACAGCATCAGTCACATTTTACTATATATTATTTACCTAATTTCTTATGAAAAGTTATCAAAAGGTAATGTAAAGGAAATCTACCAAAGGGCTTAAAGAACAGAAACCCCTAATTTGCTAATGCAAAGAGGTGAAAATTGTTCCCTGACCCTTAAAAAATACAACTTCAAGAAAATCTTGCTTCTAAACAATTGCAGAAAATGAATACATCTAAGTAAAGGTAATAGTAAGTGTACAGTAGGGCACATAATTGTACATGATGATGAAATGTCCTGTTGAATTACATTCAGTTTGGCCGCCTATATTTCCGTCAAGGCTAAAAACTGGGTCTAGAGACCACTGCATAATACATTTACCTTGATGGCTATTGACTTGTCCTGTGGATCTGTGAAAGGACTCCCTTCCAACACGTTTTCAGGGCATCTCTTACTCCCTCAAGTAACACCATATAATTCATTCTAAACCCATCGATACATTTCAGCAGAGAGGTAAATTGGAATCCACTTAAAGGCTGAAATACCTGATCCTCTTGTCTTTAGTGGCATTTATGGGGAATGAGGCTGAAGCCAGGAAGCAAAGCAGACACACTGGTCAGCTCATTTTGGGCAATGCTCTTCCTGAACGGATGGAGGCAGAGGCAAATAGACAGACTGTAAGATGAACCCTCAGCCCAATGTGTGTAGCGGGTCATTAATGCCAGTCTAGTGCATTCATATGAGACATACAGGAAGTCAAAGCATACAATGCCTGAGTGTGATCTACGATATATTATCAAATTAGCAAATATCCAGAGGGATTTCTGCAGCTTGTAATTTTTCTGCAGGGGGGGCGCAGTGGCGCAGTGGGTTGGACCAGGTCCTGCTCTCCAGTGGGTCTGGGGTTCGAGTCCCGCTTGGGGTGCCTTGCGATGGACTGGCGTCCCATCCTGGGTGTGTCCCCTCCCCCTCTGGCCTTACGCCCTGTGTTGCCGGGTAGGCTCCGGCTCCCCGTGACCCCATATGGGACAAGCGGTTCCGAAAAAAAAAAAAATGTGTAATTTTTCTCAGTGGTATTACCATGGTACCATGGTACCATATAGAAATATTTGCAAATATTTGCTGGGGCAGTATCCAATTTAAATGTCCAACCAGGTCTACCCTGCCTCATACCCTATGCTTCAAGCATGGATTCTGGACCACCATGACCATGCATTAGACAACTGGTTATTGATAGTGAATGAATGTATTTAACATTTGAATATGTATTTAAAACTTTTATATTCTGCTGATGCAGCTTTTTCAAAGGGAACCAAAAGAACATAAATACGTGTTCAGAAAACAGGGAATATCTTTCTATAGTAATATAGTCAGCGAAGGTATATGTTTGTTTTTCCCTTCGCTAATCTTCTTGAAACGTGTTTGATTGTGTCACAGGTACCTCGGAATTGCCTCAGACACACCGCAGAGTTGATGTGCTCTTTAGTCATTCTCCAAATGCACAGAAATTTGGCCGGAGAATCAAGTGTGCTGCCTGCGATCAAATTACGCCAGAGCATAGACAATTGAAGTCTGCAGAAATTGATTTTTACTTTATTAAATATTAAAGGTGAAAAGAAGCCAACGTGGCACAAAACTTGTTTGGTCCACGCAGCATGCAGAGTGCATGCCCAGCAAGCGAAGCACAGCCCTAAATTTAATCAGCCAATGGTCGCTTCCTCTGTGGGATTTACCTGCAAATACAGAGCCTATCTGTGCGCCATATAAATAACTAGCCCAGTACAACAGAAAACAGAGAGGCAAGACGAAAGGCAATTTTCCAGGCCAGTGGCTTTTACAATCTCCCGGATTGCTGTTTTATTTGCATCCTTTGGCTTAGGTTTACTTTAGAAAACAAGTATGCTGGAATGTAGGAGGATGTTGCACCACGGGACAGCTTGCATTTCTTGAGTAGGTTGGGGGAGCACTGTTTCCTCCGCATAAACTCCTTTAAACCACCCATCCTCCACATTGCACATGTGCATCTGCCCTCTAGAAAACACTTCTGAGATCTGACCGGGCTTCATTGTGCTTCAAGATGTATGATCTTCGTCACAAAGAGATATCTCTGTAGGTACAGACAGACACGGAAGAAAGACGAATGGGAAAAGAGACCTTTGTTCCCTGTTGGGAAACTCTGTCCCCAGACAATTATTTTCTTCTTTTAAGAAATGTAATGCTTTTGCATGAAACATGGGCCTGAGAGCATCTGGAAGGAAGTTCCATATAGTTTGCAGTAGGCGTACCTTCAGAAAAGCATCCCGGTGTCCTCTAATGTAGCATAAAGCTCTGTTCAACAGGGAGTCATGCAGAAATTGTGCTTAGCTAAACCTGAACAATGGCTGATTGAGGGTTTCCAAGCCCAGGTGTCAGTAAGAGGAGCGATAGCCAGACGTACTGATGTGAACAGCATATACAAGGCCAATGTCAGTAGGGATCTCAGAGAGCCAGTACACAGACCTTTTGGGACAACACCTGGAGGTAAAAGAAAAATTTCGGTCCAGGTTTTACACTGTCAGAAACATCATTCCCAGTTTCTGTGCCTCCGTTTTGCAGTGTGTGTAATTTTGGAGAAATATAGCATTTAAGTAGACCAGGTAAAAGCAGGAGGAAATTTAAGCCCTAAATTTCTCCATTCTGAGGTTTAAAGTACCAAAGCAATCTAAATATGTAAATTGTAATTAAATTAAACTAATGATTTGATTTAGTGCAAATTTTTTCATTCCATAGACATTTGTCAAGGTGTCAAGTAAGATGATGCATAGGATATTATTGTGCGAATGCTTCCTCGGTGATAGTTCTGTAATAAAAATATAAGTAGTAATATAGGTTACAAGGGTCTGGTGTAATTACACTGCCGTTGAACTATAGTCAGTTGTGTTTGTGAGTTCAACTGAAAGACACATAAATTGTTAACCATACAATTCCTCACCTAAAGAAATAAAGATAATTTGAAAAATGTACCCTGGCTATTATTTGCTACTGGATGCTCTTTTCAGGGTAAATTCCCTAAGTGAGCCACATAGTGAGACACAGGCCTAAGGGTACACTGTACCATTGAGCTGTGGTCCCACAACTTTTAAATCTGTTACTGTTTTATTGTGTTTGAACCAGTAAGGCATGGTTGCCCACACATTTCCTCCACATCCTCGGGAAGAAAAAAGAAAAAAAAAAAAAAGCTTGTAGATGTTAAGAATAAACCTTAGGCTGCAGGTGGAGTAGTGGCTAAGCACAGATACTGGATTTTCTAACCTGAAAGTTCTTACTTCAAGGTAGGGATTTGCTGTAGTGGGGGCAACAGGTGGCATACTGGATGGCTCTCTTGCCTTCCAATCTAAAGATTCCTGCTTCAAATCTCCTCTCTTCCTGTACCATCAGTAGTCAAGGTACTTATCCAGAAATGATACTTTCAGAATACCCAGCTGTATAAATGGGTAAATCAGTGTAACTGCGAAGATCTGAAATATGCCAAAGATGTGAGTTAAGTAAATGTTAATATTGATGAAAAATAATGTAATGTGGAAAATAGCTAGTTATCTGAATATAGCTTGTGAAGCAAAGACACAGATGCATTGATAATTTTTATGGGTATGTGACAGCATATCCACAGTGTGCAATAGTAAACAGAACGTGGAAGAATGCATATGCAAATAAACTGACACATCGAACCATAATAAGTGTAGTAGTTAGAAACATTACCTTGTAGTTAGAGAATTTGTGTTTGAATTCCACCTTATGCTACAGTGCCCCAGAGCAAGGTACAAACACTGAAAGTAAAATTAACCCAGCTGTATAAATAAAAAAATAATAGTAACAACCTTAGTATTGTATACCTGACATTGTCTATTGACGTGGAAAATAATGCCACTTGTACCATTATTATTTTTATCATGTCATCATCATCATCTTCTTTTGTTTAGCTCAAAGTATTCTTTCCTGTTGTATTTAAGCTTTTGCATCAGCTTGTAGCTCTGAGCAAGTATTGCCAAAATATGACATCTATCTGGAGGGCAAAATCATATATGCAGCCTGAACATTCCTGAACCGGGAGTAATTTTTGTAACAAGTATATATGTATTCTTTAATTTGTCTGAGTCTTTTCAGGAAAAGGGACACGTAGAGAACAGAGCAAATACAATGCTGTGGACCATCCAGTGTGGGTAGGCAACAGGTGAGAGTTTAATAAAGATGAATGTTTACTCAGGCTCCAGCTAAACAGACGGGTGCAGAGCACCAAGTTCCTTTTGTCTGTGTACAGACAGTGTAGGCTGATGTCATCGCTGCCATTTATTACGTCCTGTCTTTTGGGTTTCCCTTTGTGTCTGGCCTGCTTGCTTTTATTCACACTGGAAAGCACAAACAGAGCTAGCACAGATAACCATAAGTAATTTTACAGACAGTCCCCGGAATACGAACGAGTTCTTTTCTTAAGTCTGTCTTTAAGTTGGATTTCTACATAAGTCAGAACAGCTAGGTACGGTTTGGGTCTAACGTCAGTTAGTCAAATGTTCGTCTTAGTATATAGTATATTGTGTACCTTTCTATTTCTAAAAAACATTAAAGAAACACTTCCAGATACACTAAAACATCTTTAAAATAATAATACAGTAATAATACTAATAATACACACACACACACACACACACACACACATTTTCAGAACCGCTTGTCCCATACGGGGTTGTAGGGAACCGGAGCCTACCCGGCAACACAGGGCGTAAGGGACATACCCAGGACGGGACGCCAGCCCGTCGCAAGGTACCCCAAGCGGGACTCGAACCCCAGACCCACCGGAGAGCAGGACCGTGGTCCAACCCACTGCGCCACCGCACCCCCTCATTAACTAATAATACAATGAAATGATAATAATCATGATAATAAATGTAACCACAGTATTTTTAACAGAGAGGTATAGAAATAAATAATAAGAAATGTTACTGCAGTATTTATAATAGAGAGAGAGAGAGGATAACAAGAGAGAGAGTGTGTATGTGCGTGTGCAGGTATAAAAAACATTAAAAAAAAAAAACTTTGTTTTCTTTTCCAGATTTTGTTGTCATTGTCCAGATTTCTTCTTTTTCCAGTCGCTTTGTTATTTATGCTTTAGTTTCAGTCGTGATCATTTTCCTTTTCTTCCATCACTTGCATCACATTTACATGGTTAGGAGGGTAAAAACAAAAAAATTAAACCCAAATGAAGTATCACACACGACACTGTTAACAACAACATGTTTTGTGTTATACTGACCGGGAAGGAGACTGAGGTTTGTGTGTGTGTGTGTGTGTGTGTGTGTGTGTGTGTGTGTGTGTGTGTGTGGACCCAATCATGAGCTCTTTATTGTCGGTACACAAGGGACCAGGCGAGATTCGTGGTCGGGGACAGGTGTGGGTCGGTCGATGCGCAAAAGTAGGTCTTGGGGAGAATCCTATGTCGTAGTTGAGGAGGCGATGCAAGCGTCGGGAGCTGTGGATATCAGGAGCGGGAACAAGGGATTGAGGAGAACAAGTGACTTGGAATGACGGGTAGGTTGTCGTGGGATCAGGAGATCAGTGCTGGAGAGACAGGTTTCTCAAATGAGATTCCGCAACCAGGGTGTGCAGGTGCGGTTTCTTTATACCCTGCTGCTCTGATTATGAGTAGTTGGGGACGTTCGGAGCGAGGCTGTGGGCACGACGGTCCGACTGGAAAGAACTAAATCTTTGCCCTATCTTGGGCTCACACGCCCACGAGCCGGAGAACCGCCGTATACGCGCAATGTTTTGATGCGCGTTGCAAAGTAGCGCCCATTTGTTATCACAAATCATTGCATGTAACTCAAATTTTTAATATAGTAGGCTTTACAGGGGGATTGGTTTGTAAGTATGGGTTTTACGTAAGTCGAATGTTCGTAATCCAGGGACTGCCTGTATATCACTTTGTAAACAATTAAATATTGTTTTTATTGCTGATAGTGACTGGGGAACTGAAAAGGTTTTTAGTGTTTGTGGTAAATGAGCTCAAATGGTAACGTGACAGCTGAAGAGATGTGGAAACACAATCAACAGTACTTTAAAATGGAGGAAACCAGCCAAACAATAAAAGGAGTTGCAATTTGGTTTAGTTTAGTTGAACTGTACCTCATTGGAAATATTACAGTAAACGGAAATGTACAATTCTGCAAATACTATGGAGCTGATATACAACTAGTCAAAGCAGCTAATGGCTTAACATTATTTTACAGTATGGCTTTAACAGATTAACGTTACCTGATATTGTAAGGCTACCTTAGCACAGTACCACAGTAAAGCAATCAAAGTATTTAACTATATATTTTTTTAAATGGATCTATTCTCTGGTCATAGTGAAAATTGAGCAGAATTATTCATTAGTTAATGCAAGTAATTTTCCCAATTTAGTTTGAGAAAGTTAGTTTTCCACATCTAAAAACCTCTGCCTGTGTTATTGCTTAACCACTCATAGCATATTTGCCAATGCCCCTTAATTTATCAAATCTTTATATATAAAACATGTTAAATGTTTAAAATGAATGTGTATAGTGTTAATAGATTTCATTGGTCAAGTTATACATTTAAGAGAAATAGTTCTGGAAAAAATTGAATAGAAAAAAAAAATCTGGCAGACAAGTAAATAACAAGATGCGTTTTGCGATTGGCTCTGACCTTCGAGAACCAGCTCCACTGGAGATTATGCTCTCCATTTTCTCATGGCTCATCTTGTCAGCTGTGCCAGTGGACTTGAGCATTTGGAGTTCATATATACGTATATATAAAAGAATGCTAATGAAATTACAATATGATAATTAATAATAAACCAAATAACAGGCAAAGTAACCAAATATTCAAAATTACAAGGTACAAAGTAAAGTTTATAAAAGCTACAAATGTAGCACCATATCAAAGGAAAACACATGAAAATATGAAGTGATATATGTTGGAGCTGTCAGGTGAGATGCGTTAGATTCACAAACTGTGAAAGCGACAAGGCCAGGGCCTGGGGTCTCCCTGCTCTCCCTCTCCTCCGTCACAGTTCATAACAAGTAGCAGCATGTTTCCATGTGTGTGACACGTCCTTTGATCTCTTCGTGTCTTCGTTTCAGCTTTCAAGCGTGTCATCTAACATACTGTGATAGACACAAGGCGGAGGCTTACCGACGACGGACACGCTGTGGGCATCCGCATCTATTTGCTTTTTATTTTCCTATCTTCGTATCTAATGTAGATCATAGAACCTGCAGAAGTAATCATGGCAGCGATTTCAAAAGAAGACCATTCATTATTTTTTCAGCGGAGGTGAATCAATCTGAATCTCAGCACAGTGCAGGACAGTAAGAGCAAACAACGTGGAAAAGATGCATAATTCATAGGTGGTCGCCTGACAGTGAATATGAATGATGATGTAAGTCATCTCTTAATAAAACAGAACATTTCAGAAAAGCTGTATGTGGAGAGCTTTCCCTGACCTGTCGAAGTCTGAACCCTGCTTTCCTGCTTCCATGCTTCCATGCACCACCATAGTCCAACCCATTCAGATTGTGCTTACCAAGAGCTTCTTTTCGGGACGGTATCGGTTTTCTGCTGACTCTGTGGACTACCATGTCTTGGGAGGAGATTTACCGCTTATGATGGGGGATGATGAGACATTAGTTTAAACAGTGCAGGACTGCAGTGACGCATGGAAGCGGGAAAGCAGGGTTCAGACTTCGACAGGTCAGGAAAAGCTCTCTGAATGTTCTCACATTTTCCCTCCTTTTTTCCCCACATGGAGTAGGTTCATTTCCTGCTCAACCTCTTTAACCAAATAGCTCATGAAAAAACTAGTTTCCAGGAAACATTTTAAAGTTTTGACTGGCAATGTATGTTTTAACTGTCTCAACCAGACACTGACCATTGAGTAAGAGGCCTGTTGTGCAAAATGGGAATACAAACTGTGAGCACTTTGTGTAAGGTATACACATGGACAAAGACAATAATTACAAGTATTCTTTCTGAGTGTAGAGTGGGTTTTTTGGGGGGAATTTTTTTTCCCCTTTTTCTTGAAACTGTGCCAGAAAATAAACATGTATTCACAGAATATTGTCTGTGACATTTTGATCTCTAAATGGATGTGATCTTACATTATTCATTCCAACTTTCATTTTATAACCATTACTTCCTTTCTGGAAGCCATTTACAGTCAACTGAATGTCAATAAGAGGTTTGTGGGAGTCTTGCAAAAGTGGGTTATTTTTAAGAGACAAATGCATTTGAGTTGTTTCGGCCACTTCAAGCCACCTACCATAATTTTTCCATGGTGTGTTTGACTACAGGGCATCCAAAAATAGTTATTTTGCTTCAGATATAGTATTTCCATGAGTATTTTATTCTTTTATCTTCAACTATTCTCATTTAGGCTGAATGGTTATTTTAATGTGAATGCATCAGCATGTCAGTGGTAGGTGCAAATAGCTCTTTAAAATCTTTTTATCTTTCTTTTAAAATTATCCAAGTGTTTGTCACCAAAATGTTTTAATGCTTCAGAACAGGGCTGTGCAGCTCGAATGCCTGAAATACCTTTAAATTTCAAGTGCACCTGGAAAAAACTGAGGATTTTAGTTAGTAAAATGATAAAAACTTTGGAATAAAAACTTGGATGATGCATTGCAGTTGTCAGCATGTTTAAACACCTGTCCTTTGTTTTCAATGAAAGACACTCCTGAAATAGTGAATGTTTGCGTTGGGTCAAATTCAGGTGGAATGGGACATGGTGACTGTGTATTTTTCTGCTGTTTGTTTTTAAGATACAAATAACTATTTACCTGCTATAACATCTAACATAAGAAACAGATAAGTGTGACACAAATACTAATAATGTGAAGTTATAATATCTGGTATGTATGGTATAATTTTTGTCTGGTATCAGCTAAAGATCTGCATAACTCTTTGAAATGTACAAAATGCAATGTGCACACAGCGTTGAAACTGCAAGTGTAAAGTTAGTATTGTCTGCAGTGGAAAGAAAACAGAGCACTGCCAGGGGGTAGGGTTCTTAAGCACTGACATCTTTCACTGCGATATTTACTTTTAAAAATATTCTATTTTACAAGGTAGGCTAACGCTCATTCTGTTTATCCTGGATAAATTATTTGTTTGTTCCTCTCGGAAATTTTCAGGTAAAGGAGACTTTATTGGCTCACAGATACAAATATTCAAACGTTGATATGGCAACATTAATAAGAAATGTCAGAAAATGAATATGTATTGAGAATTGATAGAAACAAAATGTCATCCTGGAAACATGAAGAAAAAAGATTTCTTGTAAAATGAGTTTTCTGCAGCAGTCCAAAACCTACTCCAGAATCCCTGGGCACAAGGTTGGGGGGGCACGCCCTGGACAGGATGCCAGTCCATCACAAGGTAGCAGCACACACTCACTGTGAGCTATTTAGCATTCACCCGAACTCCGTATCTTTGGACTGTGGGTGGTAACGGAACACTTGCAGGAAACACACACAGACATGGGAAAACATGTAGACACCACACAGATTTAAACTGAGGTGACTGCAATAAGCATATTTCCCTTGACCTTGCTTCCAGATGAATTGTGTATACAGCAATATATTTTAATAATAATTAGTCGTTAACATATATATGTTGTTTGGGGGTTATTACAGATTTCAACTGTCCATGTAAAATAACCTTTTTACATTATTTTTATTCATTTAACAGATGCTTTTCTCCAAAGTGACGAACACGTAGCGTATTTGTTGCATTCTTCCTTAAGATGGCATTCTGTGATTTGTTAGATTTGAACTGCTACAGCCTTATATTCATTGTGTAAAGTTTGACATGACTTTTGGTACTGAGGGCATCAACAAAGTAATGCTGGAGATGCAGCACCCACCCCCCACCCAAGTCCAGTCAAAAGAAAAGGCTCCATAACCAAAACTAAACATTACGTGTGTAGTTTTTCAAGCTGCCTCTGTAAACATTTCTCGTTTGCAACTTAAAAATGATGCAATAAGCTGGAGCGAGAAACATCTCTGGAACACTCTGGCATTTAGGATGTAAAAGTATGAAAGTATTTGTGGAAAACAATGGTACGTCAACTGAATTCCAGTTCAGTAATGTTATTTGAAGTCACTTTGCTTTTTTCAAGGTTGAAGATTCATGCAGTGTACAGTCCCCTCGGAGTCTCCAAATACTGTAAATTCAAACCATTAGAAAAAGCCATGGCAACCAGCTTTTTTTTCCCCGCATTCATTTGGATGTGCCTTGGGTGTTGTATTTAAGTTGTACGATTATTTGCTCGCTTTGGTTTTGATTCCCCGGTTCCTCACTACACTGTAGAGCTTCCATTGTTGACACTTAAAATTTAGTCAATGGCTCCCCTTCATTTCTTTTTCTAATGTTCAGCATCTGCAATTTCTACTTCAGCCATCTGTTCCTCCTTGTTGCAGTAAGAGTTTTCATTTGCTAGATGTGTAGCTTCCCACTGGAGAAATGTTGAATTTCAACAGTTTCCACTTTGTTTACTCATTTAACTGACACTTTTTTCCAAAGCAACTTACAATGTTAAGCCACTTGAAATTGTTTACCTTTGGGTAATGGGTAATTTTACTGGAGCAATTTTTAGGGTAAGTACTTTGCACGAAGGTACAACAGCTGGAGGTGGGAATCAAACCTGCGATCTTTTCGGTCTAATCATTATACTACCCGCTGACCCGTGTCACTATTTCAACACAAGACATTTGAACCATGATGCTGGCCTGTCACACACTTGACCTAGTATCTAGATGAGGTGGAGAACGCTTGCTTTTGGAGCAAATGCAGAGAACCTCAAAGTCAGTCTGAATTCAGAGGTTTATCCGTTGAGCTCTTTGTTCTATCAATTTCACAGATGCACCAAATAACCCTCAACCTCTCAAACTAAACCACTTCCTCCAAAACACTCATGTTTTAACTGAAAAATGCTGAATGGCTGCACTTCTGTATTTTAGTAATATCTAAAATCACATTGGATTATTGATATCCTCCTGAGACGTAGACATTCATTTTTTTGTCCACTCTAGAGGGTGTGAGCTATGTCTTCCAAATTGTATTGTGCTATAATGTGCTATAATTCTGAGTCCTAACAGGGGTCTTCCTGCTCTTTTAAATGCTATCAGATGTTTGGAGTGGGGCTGGAATTGCTTCCTAGAAATCATGAAAATATACCTTTGAAACTTGGTAAACACAAGCTTCTCTCAAGCCACTCACTTCAGACATGCTTTACGTTCTACCAAAATTGAGCTGGTAGAAACTTCTTGTCTGGCGCCACAGGAATATCAACGTATTTTCATATAATGGTAATGTGTAGCTCAAGGGATGCAGTGTCCCCCTGTGTTCAGGAGTTGTATGCTATGGCTATTTTCAGCATCACTGCTTCTCAATTTACTCCCGATCCCAGCAAGGATAAAAACCAGCCAGAATGGCAGATTTATGAGGACCTGATGCTGCCTGTCTAACGCAAAGAATGGTGGAATGGTGTTGATATGCTGGTTTTTAGGAGTGGTGCACTTAGGATGCCGAATGGGACACTGATGGCCATTGTTGATGTGGCATTAAAGTTCCTCAAAACGTCTGCAGCTCCAAGTGTAGTCTCTCCCTCTTTGCGATGATTGTCCCCAGCGACAGAGCTGGAGCCAGAGTTGCCAGATCATAAATCAAGATACCTACACTTGATATGTCCACTGCCCCCAGTGCACTGAATATCTCACATGCATTAACAGATTTTCAGTTATTTTTAAAAAGATTCATTGATTTTCAAATCTCTTGAGTCTGTTGAGTTCAGTTTTTGTTGATTATATTGTTTTTTCCGCAGTATTCATGAGATGTGATCACAACTGACCAACGTGGCACAGAATGTCGAGAGTTATGAGTTGCAGGCAACATTTTGCTGTCATCATTCTAATGTTGTGCCAAACTTACACCCTGGCCTTTGGATCTGCATTACTTAAATCACCCATTGCCAAAGAGCAGAGAAAATCTGTCAGCTGTGAATAAGGCTCTGTAATATCCGCCATGACCTTATCTCAGTGTTATTTCCACCTCAGAATGATACTTCATCAGGGTAATGTGTTGTGCTGATATTATAAAATTCCCCCTCCTCTCAATGGTCCTCATTAGAGAGCAACATGATATCCCACGCTATAATATTTTCTGTTCTACAGGCCTTGTTGGAATTATTGCCTGTCTTATCGTTTAAATCAAAGGACAACAAGCCTGGTCCTTCTCAACAATTATGCAAGTGCTCTTACTTTGGTCATTTTATTTTTCCTTTTCACAGGCAGGGGAGTGCGCTGGCGCAGCGGGTTTGGTCTTTGCCTGCTCTCTGGTGGGTCTGGGCTTTGAGTCCTGCTTGGGGTGCCTTGTGATGGACTGGTGTCCCGTCCTGGGTGTGTCCCCTCCCCCTCCAGCCTTGCACCCTGTGTTGCTGGGTTAGGCTCTGGCTCACTGTGTTCCTGCTTGGGACAAGCGGTTTCAGACAAAGTGTGTGTGTGTGTGTGTGTGTGTGTGTGTGTGTGTGTGTGTATCTTCACAGACATGCTCATGTGATATGGTGACTGAATGATAACACATGATCCTGTAGAATTTCAAAGTGATTGGGATCAGATTGCTATTTACTATATTCAGTTCCAACCAAAAAGTTTTGGGACTAGAGTGTACTTTTTCCTTTTCAGCATTATAAATAACTTATAAGAATGGGATAAAATAAAAATAAAAATCATGTGAGTTCCACTCACATCTGTAAAATATGTAACCATCTAAAAGTCACTTGCTTTGGAAGCAATACAGTTGGTTTAATTATTTATGGAAAATCAACATTTGCCAAGGCATATTAATGCAAGATTAGCTACAAATATGTATGAATTAGATGTATTCTGTTTACCCTAGAAGTCTTAAAATACGCTATTTTTTATTATTTAAAAAAAAAAAACAGTATCAAGTTTGTGCTGCTGCTATTTTATATAAACTGTCGACATACAGTATTTCAAAATAGAAAATAAATGTGTCCACCTCTAATTATGCTGCCATTATTTAAACTATTTACGTATTGTTTTTCACGTCAACAAAGATTACTTCTATGCTAATTATGATTAAGAGCTCAGTAACGTGTAGGGAGCAGAGAAGGATGATTAATTTAAATACAGAAAAGGAATTTATTGCACTAATTTATTGTGTGTCAGGAGAAAGTTCAGAGAAAGTGCAGGTTGTTGCCACATTAATACATGACCCTAGCCAGATTAACACAGTACTATGGTACAGAGCAGCCCTTCTGTTCCCATTGAAGGTTTTTAATTTAGCCGTTCACAACAGTGTATTTTTAAATTCCACTTATGCCACCAATGCTGTACAACAGGGATTCTTTACTGGGGCCCATGGATGGGCTTCAGGGGGTCCACAAAGCACAGGGTTACCTTGAAAATAACACTAAGTTAAAGTTAAAAAGAAAATATTAATATAACACCTGTGAAATAATTCTAGGTCAAGGTAATCAGTTTTTAGTGCAATAAAGCCTTTCTTCAGAGACTATTTCCAGACATTTCTCTGTGAGTTCTGTAGTCCTTTGCTTTGGTCAAATTTTTAAAAGGCTCATTGACCTAGGAAAGGTTAAGAACCTCTGCTATAAAGGAAATATACTGGTTGAAGAAGTTTTTTCATATGAAATCGTGATCCTTCTCCCTCATCGTAGTAGTTTAGTAGTAGTAGTTTTCATATTTCATCACAAATCATTTGAATAATCAGTTGTGCTCTATATATACAATCAAGGGCTCCATCAGATACTTTTAATACAGCTAGAATTTGCCTTTAGTGCAGGAAGCAATGCTTTACACATTGCTATGTAGCACTGGTGTGGGAATACAACGTTTATTTGTTATTTGGCAATGTCTCAGTTTGTTAACATCAAGTAATTTGCCTGCTTGGAGGGAAACGGCGTGTTATGTTTTCTTACGTAAATCAGCATCTTTTAGCCCCCAGGTGACAGGTCCGGGACCGCAACACCTGCCAGTCGCCTTTACATGGTTTTTTGCTCTCCGGTTCACTTTTGTTTGCTCAGCTAATTAAACTGGACTGCACAGCAACCTCCTGTATCCCTTAGCACCCCTTCACAATTCTGCATGCCAGAAAGGGGAACCATGGTAGTTTTTACTTGCCTTTTTCGTGTATTATTTGTAACCGAAGCAGAATAACAAAAAAGCCAATTTTCCTCTTGTGCTGCGTTCACCGCGGTACTGTACCCGCTGTGATCCTTCAGAAGGACAGCCCAAACTGCGTCCCTTCACACTCTTAGTCACCGGTCCTTGCGGTTTGACCTCACACGTGTGCGTCACACGCTGTTGCCGGGGCCCCATCCCTCGTGCCTTTGCGTGCGGCGGAATGGCGCATCACCCTCCCTTTCCCCGGCGTTCTTCCGAGGATTCGCCCGTCTTTTATTCGCTTCATTTAATCACTAATTTCTCCCCTCGTTCCTGGATCTCGCACAGTAGGTTTTAGAGAGCGGCGATTTTATGCAGGCCTGCTTCTTGATCGCCATCCAGCTGTACAGCAAAGCATGTATGAAGTGCGAGCAGTTTCCACTGTGTCTGCATTGACCCCGTCTGCTCAGCTGCGCTTCTTCCTGCTGATTCCTCTCCCTTTTGAGAGAAAAGCAAAGTGCTTTTCCTCTCCCCCTCTCGGGTGTTTTCGTGCTGTACCGTGTGCTGCGAGCCTTGCTTTTGTGCTGACTGCAATGCAACGCTGTGTGTCTCCCTGTTGTGCGTGTACTTTCTGCCGCTCTGCGCTGCGATAGACAGGCAGGGTGTGGATGTTAATGCCGCCCCATATTTTCACCAAGCCGTTAAATTTCAGAAGTGATCAAGGATCAAAAGTACAAGCAGGCAGCCAAGTCCTCCAATTGACTTTTTCACACAGTTGTTCTTAACCACTGCCGGTCAGTGAAATATGGGGTCTTTATGTGTTGTCTTCCCAGTTTGATTCTCTGCGGTGGAACAGTGTGTTGCTCTCATTGCGTGTGATGTCATTCCTTCCTCGGGAGAGCAGTATCATTACACTTTGTTCCCCGGTCTTCCACAGCGGAACGATGTGTGAGTCTGTATCCTTATTTATTGGAGACGTTTAAAAAGATTAACCTGACCAGTCTCAGCGCATTGAGCAGTGCAACAATGTTTTTGAACGCCCTCCAAGTATCCCATCCTGAAAGTCAAAATATTCTTGAAAATCAAAGTTTTCTTATTGTCTGCATACAGAACTCAAACTTTGCAAAGGATAACGTTGAAAGGTTTGCAGTTTCTTCATTCTGAAACGGTACAAAACTCCAGAGACTATAGGTATAAGGTCATGCTGCTGAGCTCAGATATATACCGTCCTCACCCGTGTGAGTCCAAATGTAAGACCTGTAGTTGTGAAATACCTCCCATGATATCTCTGCTCTAGGGGTTCTGAATTTGGTGGAATGACGATGATTATGTTTATATTAATAATAGATTTTTGTTTTGGGGGTGGCGCGGTAGCGCAGCAGCTGGTGGGGTTCAAGTCCGGTTCAGTCGGGATGAAGTTTGCACGTTCTCCATGTGTTCGTGTTAGTGTCCTCCCGTGTTTAATGCGAACACGTGACTTTGTATTGCCCACTGTATGTGAATGTGTGAAGGAATGTACCCTGCTTCACGTCCGGTGCATCTGTGATAGGCTCTAGACCACAACCCTACATTGGCCAGGTGGATATTTATGACAAATTGATGGATTGTTTTTTTTTTAAATAGTGTTTAACACATCATGTTAATATCTCAGCTCGTATTGCATATGTCGAGTACTATGCTGTTGGTTCTACTGGATGTGGTAAAATAAACAGTCAATGATATATGTTGGGTGTGGTGGCGCAGTGGGTTGGACCGGGTCCTGCTCTTCAGTGGGTCTGAGGTTCGAGTCCTGCTGGGGGTGCCTTGGGGCAGACTGGTGTCCCATCCTGGGTGTGTCCCCCTCGTGCCCTGAGCTGCCGGGTTAAGCTCCGGTTCCCTGCCACCCTGTATGGGACAAGTGGTTCTGAAAATGTGTGTGTGATATATGTTGGGAGCAAGTGCATTACTGACAACTGGAATTTACATAACAGTTAATAAAAACACTGGAATCTGATTAGGTAAATCTGAGAGACACAGAACTTCCTAAGTGGAGAGGGCAGAATATCAAAAACAGTTCAAATGTTAAAAACTTGATGGCAGAATGCTAAAATGTACCTTATTATTAAGACATATGGGCTGAAGTGGTAATTAAACCTTCACACCTGTGATAATTATACCCAGATACTTTTCATAGGAACGTGGCTGTTTGCATTATTTATATTTTTTATCCTTTTCTGGCAGATGGTAAAAACTTGAAATCTGTTTATTAATATTGATTTCGATTTAGTGGTGTATGCTAAATGTTATAAATAGCCTTTGAATATTAAAGATTATTTGAAAATATGATCCACCTTCCCGAATTCATTTTTGAACTTCCACGGTGCTATCATCCGCGTCTTGTCAATTTATGATAATAGCTCAGTTCTGTAATCAGTGCGGTCTAAGGCAATGCGCATAGGAGGGATCTATATAACAGAAATGGACTTTGTGGTATTGGCAGTCTTCCTGAGTGAAAACTGATTAATCTAGGATGCTACCGCTGTACATATCTTGATCTTTCTCTCTCTCCGTCTCTCTTTTTCCTCACCTCCTTAGATGACATGCCACTTTTAAAAATACAATTCAATTTAGTCCAGGCGACTGGGGAGATAATTTTAGGTGTTGTTTTACACAGTTTTATTAGGTATGAAAACTAATTATAGAGAGACCATCTTTTAGAGCTGCTCAAGGATCTCTGACACCTTTTGTGTTTTTTTCTTTCAATTTTTTGCCAAATATCTTTTCTACAATCATATAAACTGTCCTTCCCAGTCATGCAACATGCCCACCGCTCACTGCTGAGAGAGACGTGGAGGCTCCCAAGCGCAGTGAAGCCTACTTGTCCACTAGGGGGAGCAAGACAAGCCTGAGCACTACTTTGGTTTGTAGCACAGCTTGAGATTTCCTTTGTGGCAGGAGTAGCACTCAGCGGCCCTGGCAGCTGTCGCATGTTTGGGGGGGGCTAAAACAAAATCAAAAGCCTTGTGCAAATCTTCTGAAATGTTCAGACGAAGGGTTCAGATCTACAACCAGGGAGTGCTCAGTGTCGCCTGGCGTTTTCAGACAGGCCGGTTCGGCTGCTGTAAAACGTACTAACAATGTGTCGTAAAATCCATGGATATAGGGCATACTTCGGGTCTGCAGAGGGGCCTTATTGGCGACCAGGGCTTTGTGATGTCAGCGGGCACTATTAGACGTGTGTTACTCAACATAACGCACAGGGACTAGTCAGCACTGTGGATTTTATGGTCTTTCGCTTCCGAGGCATGGGATGTATGAAGAGGGCTACACTGTGGTGCTGAGGACTGGGAGGAGGCTTCACCACCCTCAAGTTGAACGATTTCTCAACATTCGTTCACACGGTATCACCCTCTGCTCTGCCTCCCTGGCACCATGATTCCCTGCACACTCTCAGTGCTCCAGGTCTTCTGGTGGGGTCACATGACCTTCCGCCCGTTGCCATGGCGCCTGGACACACTCCCACTCGTTTAGTGCCGTAACTCCCCGTCTGCCCCCTCCACCGTGATCTCGAAGCCGTACTGCACCTGACCCTCAGCCTGGACACAGGCTCTGGCAGCACGAGACGAGATCTGTCATCAGAGACGACTGAGTGACATGACAGCTCTTCTGTTTTGGGTTTTTCTTTCTTCTTCGTTTTTTTTTCCCTCTATGGAAGGAATGAAATGCCACTTCTCTGACCCCGTTTCATAGAACTATCCTGATGATAGCAAAGACAGAAATAGTCTGGGAAGCACCAAGGTAATAATGTACAAATGTGTGTTGGAATTCTAAGATCCCAGTGTCTTCTGCCCTTTATTTTCTGACATGCACAGATGCATTCCAAATTCTTTGTCCAATGCCTGTTTAACAAAAGAGTAGTTATTCCCTGGTTATTTAGATTACTGATTTTGCCAATCTAATAAGCATAATGTATGAATTGAACTATGAATACTGAAGATTTCTGTACTTAAAGTACATGAGGTACATTTTCTTTTTATTAATGTAGGTAAATTGTTATGGTTAATCAACGGTATATCCATACTGAGATCCAGGTGTCTTTCTTTTCTATTAAGTGAGTTGCTGTGATTGACATTTAATTCAAAAGCCTTCGTAGCTTTTAATTAATAAAGCCTGTGATGCCTATCTTATCTGGAGATCGTTTGTAATTTATAGTGTTGGTGGTGCTGGCTATGCCCTTGGAGAGATCAATCCTTGCTGTCGTGAAGAAAATTGTGTCTGCAGTTCTTGATCCATGGCCGAGTACCTGCTCAATGCTACACTATGGGCTCCTCGCAGGATCTTTGGCCAGTTTGGAGTGTTTGGCAGTTACAGCAGTTTAAGAAATCAGAAAAATCTTGACCTCTTTTTAAGTACGGTAGTAATCATGCTGGTCATTAAAAAGGGGCGGATCATCCACTTAACCTTATTAATTTTTAATTATAAGAATACAGGCACCAAGGTGGTACAGCCAGGTAGTGCTGCTCCCTCACAGTACCTGGCCTATTCAGGTATAGGTTTAATTGTGGCTCAGTCTGTGTAGAGTTTGCATGTCCTCCTCATGTCTGCCTGGATTTTCTCTGGGTGCTCTGGTTTCCTCCCACAGTCCAAAGACATGCAGTTTATGTGAATTGAGAGTGCTAAATGGCTTGTAGGGAGTGGCTGGGTAAGTGAGTGTGTGAGTGTGTGTGTGTGTGTGTGTGTGTGTGCGTGTGCATGTGCGTGTAAATGTAGCTGCCTTGCAACGTATCGAGATCTGTTTGTTGCACCCCACTGGAGTCCCCAGCCATGCACCAGAGGTTCCAGGATAGGCTCTGGGTTGCCGTGACTCTGATGAGGACAAGCAGTTAGTGAAAGAGAGAATTAAAAGAACATGTGAATTCTTAGTGAATTCTTTATGTCTGGATTCACTGCAGCAGAAGCCGTAAGCAAGAAGCTGTCCAATGTGTCCTCATATTTGAAAGTCCAGGAAAAAGCAATTTGTTGTCAGGCTCTTCCATGCCAAAACACCATAGTAGTTTGTTCATGGTATTTGGAGGAAATAAGATATAAGCTCTGCTGTAAGACAGCATTTGTTAATAGCAGTGGTTTCCATCCTAGGTCCAGTATACCTCACAGGGTGCTGGGCTGTTGGAGCAGTTTCAGCACTCAAATATGCTTGATTGAGCTCTTCATTTAACAAATCATAGGATTGAAACCAAGCCAAACCAAACATGGTAGCTGGAGGCTCTGTTTATTTTGTTATTCTGTTGAAACAGAGCAGATGTTGCTCTAAGAAAACTGTTGAGCACAATCGTACAGTGTTTCACTTAATGGATCTTACCTGACAATGGAAGGCCATGAATGATTAAGAATGTAATCGTAGTAACAACCGTGCAATTACTGTATTGGCTGCTATATTAATTTTTCTAAAGAAAAATAGGTGAGAAACATCTTTACTGATCATTTCAGCATTGCGGGTTGGTCACTAATAAATGTGATGTAAAAGCTTTGAAAACAACAGTTAGTCTTTAGCTGTTAAGTTCATTTTAATGCTATTTCAGTTATGCTATGCATTTAATCAACAAATCAGTAAAAATTTTATTAATACAGGGCTAAACAAAAACAGCTCACATTGGATTAACCACTGATCTAAATAATGAAAAAAAAAAAAACTACATATGTATACACACCTTTGTCTTGTAAATTCATATAAATATATACATACCTCCTTCACAACACGACAATAGAAATCTGAGAAAATTATGCAATTCATCATGGTTGAGCGGTGCTCAAAAAACTATTAACAGATAGAAAATAGTTACATATAACTAATCTTCATGAACCATTCTACTCAGTAATACAATGTTTAACTGTTGAAAACTGACCCATAAGTAAAAAAATGTTGATTTTCCAGCTTCATTATTTTAAAATTGTGATGTATTTTACACAAGACATCCACTCGGATTGCTCTCTAGATGGATAGATGGCATAAAAAATTGATTAAAAAAAAAAAACCACAGTGCATTTTTTTTTTTTTTTTTTTTTTTTTTTTTGAAATGACTTTCAGGCTTTGTCAAACTTTTACTACTCTCTAATTCGAGCATTATCAAATGTCCATGAAATCTGTGACAAAAATACAATTCCTCTGTTGTTTTCTTGTAAGGACCAAAAGTCAAGTTACGATGTAGTTCACTGCTGTCAATTTTTGGAACTGTAGAATCATCTCCCAATTAACAGTGTAACAGAAATTAAATGTCAGATGTCATTTTAAATGGCATGAATTTCAGCTATAGTTTTGTAGGGAAACTGTGAAGTTATTCATTTTTCATAAATGATTTGTTTTGAAAATTTCCGTACATGTTATATAATTTCTTTGAGAAATAAAAAGCATATCATTAATTTCTGTGCGTTAGACAGCGCACATTCTTTTTTTAATTCTATGTGAATAACTTTGCTGACTCTTCTGCATTCATGACCCTCTGCCATCAGCTTACAGGCATCTGTTTCCTGCAAGCTCTGAATTCATAATTGTGTTCAGTCTTCAGTAGAGAACATAAAAGATGTATCAACTTTGAACTATACCCTCCCCCTTAAATAATAATTTACTCCTTGTGCTGGGCCTTCAGAATTACAACAGCTTAGCTCTTTGATGATCTAATATATTTTGCTCCATAGTAAGGCCCAACAAATTATTCTGTTGTAATAACATACGCTTATATTGGCTGGATGCAATGTTAGAAATGAATGTAGCAATATCAAAAAGTCAATGCAAAGGTTATTCTGGCAAAAATACTGCCTGATAATCAAAAACTCATACGGGCAAAGAATTCAACAACTGCTAAATTTTAAAGTTAAAGAGCTCCATTTGGGTGTCGCCTGTTAAAGAGATTTGCTGTTGCATATTATTGTCTACATACCACGAGCTTCAGCATGATTAATATATGCTGCCCCAGGGCACAATATTTCACATATGCCAGTGCATGTTTTTACCAGCTAGACACAGGAAGTGACACATTGTATGGGAGCCAAATGGCACCTTTGAAATCCTTCAACATGAAATCAATTCTAAACGGAAAACTCAATTTTAAAAATCATCTCCCAAGGTCTTGGGAGTTTACAGGCATTAGTGGGAAAGAATGACTGTAAAAGGAATTGGATACAGCAGGGGATGGGGAAAACTACTGATGAATTCAGAGAACAGGAAAATCCATAACCTGACTTTTTTTTTTCTTCCACGCCTTCAATGGAATCCCAACCATCAGTTTGGAAATAAGGCAATGCAATTCCTGTAATTACATGAAAAATAAACCTTCATTTTCTGTGCCTGTTGACAACAGTAGATGACAATGCTGTACATTATACTGCTGTTGAGTCCAGGAGTGGAAGAGGTTACACAAGTCAGATACCTACACACGATGAACTCAATGTACTTCCGTCTTCCTCTCTGTCTCTTCCCTCTTACGCTCCCTTTCTTCCCTTCTCTCATTCTCCTTCTGCAGTACTTTTCTAAATCTCTCCCTGCCTCTTTCTTTCTGACTAGGGAGTTTGGCTGGAGAGACCCAGAGCTGCCCGAGGTCATCCAAATGTTGCAGCACCAGTTCCCATCGGTGCAGTCCAACGCGGCGGCCTACCTGCAGCACCTCTGCTTTGGAGACAACAAGATCAAGTCTGAGGTAACAGCCCGTTTCGTTCCGTATCTCACTGCTTAGTTTTACACCGCTGGACAGACTTCACTACATTTCAGCTTCAGCACGCTGATCAGTGGTTCAGCTGCTGGATTCCATTTCAGAACTGAAACCGGATTCTTTTCGTTAGCTGCATAGGTTCACAAATACTAAACTACCGTTTAGCTAGCTCTGGCAGGTAGAGTGCATAGTTAGAGCCATCGCCTAGCAACCTAAGGACTTGGGTTCAATCCCCCTTTACTGCTATAGTACCCCTGAGAAAGGTACTTACCCTGAAGTCCTCTAGTAAAAGGTACCCAACTGTAAAATCCATTAAATAATTTTCAGAAGCATAGTGTAAAAACCAGAAAATTTCAGTTGCGTTGGATAAAAGTGCTAAACTAATAAATAATAATACCTGTCAGCCCTTCGAATATGTGGCAGGGCTAATTATGTGTCATGAAGACTCAGCTTCATAAAATTACTACATTCAGTTTTTTTTTTCATTATTTAATCATTTTCATTACATACTGTAGCTTCAAAAATGCAGAACTTAATTAAGCTGCAGAATTGTTAGGTTCATTACTTCCACCCTTGTGGTATTTATGCATGTATTGTTTTGCCTTGTTACTGATGTTATTGAGTTTGCTTAGTGTATTTTGAAGACATAGAAACTGCTCATTTGATTTTATCAGTATAATGACTTTGGGCTTTCACATGTTTAGTTGACTATTATTCTGTTTAGAAAAAGCCAGGATACTTTTTTTAATCTTTGATTTCCCGATAGAAAATTCGTTGAATATGAATTAGCCTTTTTGGACTTTTTTAATTATAATCTAATATTTCAGTCACATAATAGAAAGGAAAGTTGGTGTAGAAAAGCATTTGAGACACAGAAAAGTAATAATGGTTTCTCAAAGGTTACAGAAGTCCACAGTTACAGAAAATGAGATTTAGAGAATAAATGTTTCAAAAACTCAGGTCTCAAAAATGAGCAAAGCAATCAGTACAGTATGAATATTGGCACCTTAATAAAGGGTATCCAGGCAATATTTGTCTTTTGTTATCTCTGATTAAAACTCAAGTCATAGATTTAGTTAGCCTAACATTTAAAGTTACTGAAATTACATAAAAATACGGCAGTGGTCAAAAATGTATGGTCATTGTGGTTTAAATTAATTTTCTTTTTTTCAGATTTTGTATTACTTTTTAATTTTTTCCTCTAAACTGTCTCTATGAGCTGGAATGTCTTTAAAGTCAACATATTTTTGTGTGTAGCAGAGAGTTTTCGAATCATCACAGCCTAGAAGTGCAATCAGAAGAATGTGCAGGAGACAGTCTGCTGCATTCTAAAGAAAACTTTTCAAACCACCTTTTTCAAAAAACACTGCCCCCAGTTTCTTCATGTGAGGTTAACTGATATGCCCTTAATTGATATATGTCTTTCTGTCCATGCCTACCATCTGTTTGTTTTTGAGTACAGGGTTGTACAGTGCAATGCTGAGTCACTATTGCACCAGAAAAACATGTCACTTCACTAAAACTGGAATAACTAAAGAAAACCCCCACAAACACAAAGAGAACATTTAAACTACACACAGATAAGAAATGCAAACTGGGTTCAATCAAAGGAATAAGTAATATAAACGCTACATGTACCACCAGGGTCCTTTATTGTTTCTGCACTTCACTACCGCAGTTCAAATGGTTCGATCCAAAAGCAAATTAAGCTCTGCAGTGCATTTAAGAATAAAATAAAATATTTCTCTGGCAGGAGGTGCGGTGGTGAAGTGGGTTGGGCCACAGTCCTGCTCTCCGGTGGGTCTGGGGTTCGAATCCCGCTTGGGGTGCCTTGCGGTGGACTGGCATCCCGTCCTGGGTGTGTCCCCTTCCCCCTCCGGCTGTACGCCCTGTGTTACCGGGTAGGCTCCCGTGACCCCGTATGGGACAAGCGTTTCTGAAAATGTGTGTGTGTATTTCTCTGGCTTTAAAGAATTTATTTATGGATAGTTTTATGCCTAACTAAGATGAACATTATACAGTATTTCCTAGCATTTAATTCTAAAAAGTGAAGAGTACCAAAGTAGCAAAACTCTAATGCCAATGCATAGGCCAGCCCAAACACACTTTTTTTTTATTTTAATTTCAAGACATTTCTGACACACAGCATTTCTGAAAGATCAAAGTTATTCAGTTAAAATGACCAACCAATTTAGCCAACCTCTGTACAGATAACAGGGGGCGTGGTGGCGCAGTGGGCTGGACCGGGTCCTGCTCTCTAGTGGGTCTGGGGTTCAAGTCCTGCTTGGGGTGCCTTGCGGCGGACTGGTGTCCCGTCCTGGGTGTGTCCCCTCCCCCTACGCCCGTGTTACCGGGTAGGCTCCGGTTCCCCGCGATCCCGTATGGGACAAGCGGTTCCGAAAATGTGTGTGTACATATAACAAAAGATATGAGGACATCCATTCTTCCCCAAGACCTGTAAGATAGTGCAAGTTACAGTATGTCTTCTCTTTTCACACTGCGAGCTCACCTTTATCACAAATACAGTGTTTGAGTGACCTTTCACAGGATCCTCAGCCCCTTGTTTATTTCTGAGGAAGGACGGGCCTTGACCAACCGTGATTGTCATCAGCTATACAATTATCCATGAACCATCCAATTACTCTAAACACATTCTCTTGCTTTGGTATTGCTGTCTGTAAGTCCACAGTGTATACATTAAGCTTGAAATGGCACCACATGATTGGAAATGGAGGCAACAAATAACATTGATAGGCCAAGGAAGCACACACTGCATTTGCCGTAAATGTCATCTCCACAGGAAACAGATTCGTATCACAGAAAATCCACTGATGCAATATGTATTAATCTACGGTGAAATTCTCCGAGTTAATTGAATGCGACAGAAGAGGCAGAGGGTGAAGACTGATATAGAATGACTTCGCTTGAATTTCCATTTTTGTCTCTAGCGGAGATTGGCGGAGGATGCCCGTGTAATGTGAAAGCATTTAGGATAATGTGATTGCTGAAGTCAGCACAACATCCTAAATTTATTGTAATAGTAAACACTCTTTTTTCAGGGGACACATTCTCATTTCTCCAAATGCCCATTGGCATTGATAAATAAGGTTTTTAAATATATATATATATAGTGCGGTGACAAAGTATTTGCCCCCTTCCTGATTTTGCATATTTGTCACAGTTAAAGGATTGAGATCATCAAACAAATTTTAATATTACACAAAGACAACCCGAGTAAATACAAAATGCAGTTTTTCTTATTAAGGGGGAAAAAAAGCTGTCCAGACCTACCTGGTCCTATGTGCAAAAGTAATTGCCGCCCACCTTGTTAAATTATGAATGAATTGTGATTAACCACATTTTTTGGAAAGCTGAGTTAAATTTCACTTGCCACACCCAGGCCTGATTACTGCCAGACCTGTTGAATCAAGAAATCACTTAAACAGAACCTCTCTAAAAGACCTAAAAAGGTCTCAAAAAGCAACACATCATGCCACGATCTAAAGAAATTCAAGAACAGATGAGAAACAAAGTAATTGACATGTATCAGTCTGGAAAGGGTTATAAAGCCATTTCTAAGGCTTTGGGACTCCAGCGAACCGTGTTGAGAGCCATTATCCACAAATGGAGAAAACTTGGTACAGTGGTGAACCTTCCCAGGAGTGGCTGGCCTACCAAAATTACTCCACAATGACGACTCATCCAGGAGCTCATAAAACAACCCAGAACAACATGTAAAGAACTGCAGGCCTCACTTGCTTCAGTTAAGGTCAGTGTTCATGATTCAACAATAAGAAAGAGACTGGGCAAAAATGGCATCCATGGGAAAGTTCCAAGGCAAAAGCTACTGCTGACTAAAAAGAGCATAAAGGCTCATCTCACATTTGCCAAAAAATATCTTGATTATCCTCAAGACTTTTGGGCAAATATTCTGTGGACTGATGAAACAGAAGTTGAACTTTTTGGAAGGTGTGCGTCCCGTTACATCTGGCTTAAAACTAACACAGCATTTCATAAAAAGAGCATTATAGCAACAGTCAAACATGGTGGTGATAGTGTGATGGTCTGGGGCTGCTTTGCAGCTTCAGGACCTGGACAACTTGCCATAATTGATGGAACCATGAATTCTACACTCTACCAGAAAATCCTGAAGGAGAATGTCCGGCCATCAGTTCGTGACCTTGAGCTCAAGCGCACTTGGGTTATACAGTAGGACAATGATCCGAAACACACCAGCAAGTCCACCTCTGAATGGCTCAAAAAAAACAACATTAAGGTGTTGGAGTGGCCTAGTCAAAGTCTGGACTTAAATCCGATTGAGATGCTGTGCATGACCTTAAACAGGCCCCTCATGTTCGAAAACCCTCCAATGTGGCTGAATGAAAACAATTCTACAAAGGAGAGTGGGCCAAAATTCCTCCACAGCGATGTGAAAGACTCATTGCCAGTTATCGCAAACACTTGATTGCAGTTTTTGCCGCCAAGGGTGGCACAACCAGTTATTAGGTTTAGGGGGCAATTACTTCTTCACATAGGGCCAGGTAGGTTTGGACAGCTTTTTTCCCTAAATAAATGAAATCATCATTTAAAAACTGCATTTTGTATTTACTCGGGTTATCTTTGTGTAATATTAAAATTTGTTTGATGATCGCAATCATTTCACTGTGAGAAATATGCAAAGAAATAAAAAATCAGGAAGGGGCAAATACTTTTTCACGGCACTGTATATATATATATGCGCACACATACGTATCTATTATATGTCTGTACTACTTGTGATCAAGACATTGTGTTCCATACCCTCTATCTGAATCTGATTTCATCTACACTTGGCTTCAGCAGTTTTGTTTTTGTTCTTGAAGAATAGAACTGGGTGACCAAAATGTTGGAAAAGCAGTGGCTTTTGGAGACAGTGATCACTTCTTAAGATACTTTGAGTCTGTTTAAAAAAAAAAGAAGAAAAATCTAGCTTTTGGGTAATGAGAAGATTTAGATTAGTCTTCACGGAGCAGCAGTGCGTCTGGCCCCAGCTGTCCATGGTGAATGTCTCCCAACAGAAGATGCTGTGATATCAAATTCAATTCACCCCATTTCATTTCAATTCAGGTCAATTCATTTCAGTTCATTTTTCTACTGTGCCATTCCCAACAGGTTGTTTTAGAGCGCTTAAGATATCATTGCACAAAACGTACGGACAGACAAGCAGCAAGTAGCATAAGTAAAGAGTGATAAGCAGTTAACAATAATTGTGGGGGATGGGAAATCCGAAAAGCGTCAAAGCAGAGGAAACACGACTCTTAAGGCTGGTGCAGGGCATGAAAGCTCTAGGGGTCTAAGGCCAGCAGGCTGCTCACCTCTCCTGGGATGACAAGGCAGCTGTTTCCTGACAATGGAAGACCATAGAATAACGATGAGGACTGAGTTTACTTTCCAAGTGGTGAAGCACTGATGTCCGTGGCCTTTCTCAGACCGTGCTCAACCATGCAGACACCACAGAAAGTCAAGCAATACTGCTGTCAGGTTGACCTGAAACTTTTTTTTAATGTCAAAGAGCTCTTCCTGACTAAAGGTCAGCATTGTCAAACCCCTAAGTAAGGAATCCTCACCAACCAATAATGCTTTATTAATAAATACACAGGACATGGGTAGGTAGCTAATATAGGTGTGTAATACAGGGACAAGAGCACGTTTCTCCAATAAAACAAATACGCAGTAATGGTCAAACGCGTCACTTTCCATTGCATATTTTAGCAATATAATGTGGTATATTTGCAACTGTGGAACGCCTTCATTCTCATTGTGGCATTTTGTTCTTTCTGCAACTTTTCTTTGTTGTCTTTTAAGTCTGTGACGCCCCCAGTAAGCTGACATGTAGAAAGTGCCCGCACTTCGATCTCCTGAGCTCAAGGCGCAGTACACACTCGTCATCTCTGCGTAAGAATATGCAAAGTGAATCCCCAGTTGGAGCCTTGCACTTGGCTTCCTTGGATCTCAGTGAAAACCCTTGATTTCATTTGTTGTCTCGCTTCTCTGAACATCTGTTGCCTCCCGACATTCACCGTAATTAACGTCACTGCAGCTATTGTGCTAAGGGTTCTGCAAAGGGATGGTGAAACCTCCAGGCAGAGCCTGTTGTTTTGATCACAAAAGTGGGTGACACACTGTAAATACTGCATGAAATGATGGCATTTGGAACTTCACAAATGCGCACAGTTGAGATGAGCCAACAATCACTCACTGCTGTGCCGAGTATGGTTTGATGGGTAAGTGTTCACTTCACATTTTACAGGTGCCTTGTTGGCATCTGGCCTGCTGAAAAATGACAATCTGATAAAATTCAGATGTTTTTTTGCTCAGACAATAGCAGTGCTAGTGAAATGTTGCTTAGTGAATATGTGGAAAAAAAGACATATACTCTAGTGCTTGGCATGTATTTAATTGATTTTTTTTTTTTTTTTTTTTTGGATAACTTACTCATTCACATTTTGAATGGCTCCATAAAAGATATCAAATTTGCTGGGATCAGTGTCTCTGGAAAAAAAAAGTACAGAATATGTCATGATACGTAAAATGACATAAATATCAAGTTTTAAGCCTTCCCTCACTTTCACCTTAATTTTTCTGCCATATGGTTTATGGTCTCTCTTTTGATTTTTGAATGTTTCAGTCAACCTTCATGCTACAGTTGCAATGTCTTTCACTGTCTTCCATTATCATCATTACTTTTCATTCTTGAAAGCTATATTCTGGTTAATCCCACATCTCATTATGTACACTCAGTCAGCACAGAAGAATGACAAATCAGTCCCAAGCATCATGTCATCATTATGAAGGTGCACCTGGGATCATCAGTGCTTCACATCAAATCACAAAGGCAGTGAAATGTGAGAAGTTTCCAGTTGTTGGGTTCATTACCAACTTGGTTAACTAACAGTGCGCAGACCATGCAGTTAATTATGAAGATAACCATATTTCAGCTATAAACGACTGTTTCTTGAGTGACCCTCCTTGAAATTTAATTGGCAGTTAATCATGGCCATCATTGCAGCAAATCAGTTTCACACTTCTGAGTGTTGTGTCATGGCGTCTCTGAATCCTGTTCTCTTGTTCAAAAATATTGCTTTAAGAAGCCTTTTCCTATTTTGGATCCAAACAAAAACAACCAGAATATTGCTTTCTGCTGAGTACACAGAGCTGCAGCATTGCATTGCTAATTAAGTCATACATTTGCTTCTGATTTCTTCCATACCCTTGATGAATTCTCAGCAAATGATTTAAGTGAAAATCGTCAGGTGTGTAATCTTTTTTTCCTTCTTAAGGTAATGAAGCACTTTATGGAACAACAGTCTGAATTTCAAAAATGCTTGTGAGTGGTTTGAAAAAGAAGTCCTCTATTCATTGGCTCATTTCATTATACTAAAACATAAACTCTAAATGTCATCAAGTTTTTGTCATCTGGAAATAAAAAGAAGCTGCTCGACCTTTATTGAACCTCACAAAGGTCAGTGCTCACATGCAGAATAATTCATGGGTAGCAGCGGTTAAACTGAGAAAATTAATGTGTGGTTTACCGACGTTTCGGTGGTATCATTGCTGCGGTGACCACAGTTTTGACATGGTTTGTGTTGCTTGTGCTGCAGGGTGTGTACAGGGGAAGAAACTTGGCTTTCGTTGTTACTTTTAGTCCCCGAAGCAGAGCCTCCTTCACACCCACGGGCCATGTACATCAACTGAATTGAAAAAGCAAGAGTGAACGATCTAGAATCCTAAGCAGTCAAAGGGCACACTAGGCCCCATGGACCGTTTGTCAATGACCCTTGCATGTTCTGTGCCCCAGATCCGCCGCCTGGGGGGCATCCAGCTGCTCGTGGACCTGC
Source organism: Scleropages formosus (assembly GCF_900964775.1). Taxonomy (NCBI): domain Eukaryota; kingdom Metazoa; phylum Chordata; class Actinopteri; order Osteoglossiformes; family Osteoglossidae; genus Scleropages; species Scleropages formosus. The sequence continues at coordinate 22,147,664 of NC_041814.1, forward strand.
TGGACCACCGGATGAGCGAGGTGCACCGGAGTGCTTGTGGGGCGCTGCGCAACCTGGTGTACGGCAAGGCCAATGACGACAACAAGGTGGCCCTTAAGAACTGCGGAGGGATCCCTGCACTGGTCCGGCTGCTGCGCAAGACCACTGACGTGGAGGTCCGGGAGCTAGTCACGGGTAAGGGCTGGATCAGGAATAGACAGGATAGAAGAGGTAGAGTCTACCTGCTGCTCTGCTGTTGCTTCAGTTGGGGATGACAGGTAGCGTGTTGATTTAGGAAGTACAGCTACTCCTAGAGCATTGCTGGTTGAACTCCCCAGAGAGGCCCTACATATGTACCATTATAATGGGTTCTTAAAATAATTTGAAATACGTCAGTGAAATATATTGCCATACAAACTGCCGCTGTTATGTAGTTCGTAATATTTAGTTTGCTGGATCTTGGTGAAAATGCATACTGTATGTCCCTTTTGTGTGAGAGAAATTGCAAATAGTTTCAGTTGTTTATCTACAGTTGTACATTTATGCCATAATTGGGTGGCACAGTGCTTCATAAACCCAATTTAGGCCTTTACGGTTGCATCTTCAGATCCTAGTGGGGCACATTTGTCAAGCCCTTGGGCAGTATACTTAGCCACAACTGCTGCTGGATATTGTATAAATGGGCTGCTCCGCAAGTTTGGGGGAATCTTAATAAATGTGCGTGTAACTCAAACAAAGGATATTATTCATAGTCTTCATTTCATTTTGTAAATAAAACATTGAATATTTTAAGGGGCAGTAACATAGAATATTTTGCTCTTTATATGCAATGGACCACTGTCCCATCCAAGGTATATCCTGCTAGGCCAAGTACCCTTAGAATTAAAACTGGCTTAGAATTAGCAGATATAGACAGTGAGGGAGTAAGTCTGTGTGTAATCAGGAGGAAGTGTAGTAATCATTGCAATCGCATGATCCCTGGTGCAAATCTTTGGTCATGCAGTAGTATCCTTGATCAAGGTACTTACCATGAATTGCTACAGTAAGATTTACACACACACACACACACACACACACACACACACACACACACACACACACACACACACACACACATTTTCAGAACCGCTTGTCCCATACGGGGTCACGGGGAACCAGAGCCTAACCCAGCAACTCAGGGCGTAAGGCCAGAGGGGGAGGGGACACACCCAGAACGGGACGCCAGTCCACCGCAAGGCACCCCAAGCGGGACTCGAACCCCAGACCCACCGGAGAGCAGGACTGTGGTCCAATCCACTGTGCCACCGCACCCCCTTCCAGTAAAATTTACTCTTCTATAAATAGGTGGATAATTACAAAGAGCTTAGCATACAAACCTCACAAGTAATTTTGGCTAAATGTGTCAGCTCAGATCCGGGGGTGCGGTGGCGCAGTGGGTTGGACCGCAGTCCTGCTCTCCGGTGGGTCTGGGGTTCAAGTCCCGCTTGGGGTGCCTTGCGGTGGACTGGCGTCCCATCCTGGGTGTGTCCCCTTCCCCCTCCGGCCTTACGCCCTGTGTTGCCGGGTAGGCTCCGGTTCCCCGTGACCCCATAAGGGACAAGCGGTTCTGAAAATGTGTGTGTGTGTGTGTGTCAGCTCAGTTGAAAAAAAATGCATTGTACATGTCAAAATTTTCAGTCTGGGCTGTGTTTCACAGCTGTGCTGTTGTGCCCTATTCTCTTCCAGCTGGAACACTGAGTTCAGGCTGCGTAGCAATGAGATGATGTCATCTGAGAGGCTGATGTGGAGAGGTTATTTTCAGAATGGCTAAATATCATTCTGCTTTCATCAAAACTCTGCCCGTTTTGTGTGCAGCTTTTGGAGAAGTTAAACAAAGAAAATAGAGCTCCACTATCTTTTGTTTTTCCATGGACTTGTCTGGCTTTATAGTCAATAACTACAGACATATCAGTGGATACTTGCTGGAATGGTCCATTGCATGGTGATATTTTATTCAGAATGTCTTTAATCGATACACAAACTCTGGGAAAACCTTTCTTTGCTCAGTGTTTTTGATGATATTAAAGTGTTAAATAAGGTATCCTCACGCAGCCTCAGGCTAGTTTATTGACATTTTTGTTTCGTGCTATCTGCAACAGAAAACATCCTGCTCTGAGAAGGTGAAGACTTTTTTTGCTTGTTCAAAAAATATATATATGTGTGTGTATATATATATATATATATATATATATATATATGCAATTTTATATTATATTTTCCTTCTCTCGTACTGCAGTAGCACTGGTGTCTCACACCTAGGTTTGAACACGGGATTACATCGAACATGGTGTGTGTGATTCCAGTAGGTGCTCCAGTTTCCTGCTATACACCCAAGACATGTTCCAGGTGAACTGAAGAATCTAAATTGCCTGAGGTGTGTGACTGTGAGGTTGAATGAGTGTATGTGTGTAGTTGCCTTGTGATTAACCCACGTTCTCTTCTGTGTGTAACCCCGCTTCAGGCTTGATTCTTCCAGAATAGGGTCCAGACCACTGTGACATCATAGCAGAAGCGGTTATTGATGATGAATGGATAAATGGATTTTTGAGTACATTTAATATTTTCAGAATGACACGATGAAGCACCTTTAACAACCTTGTTCCAATTGTAATACACACATACACATTTGCTGCAGGAATTTGTCCCAAGCAGGGTCGCGGCGAACTGGAGCCTAAACCGGCAGTACAGGGCGTGGGGCTGGAGGGAGGGGGACACACCCAGGACGGGACGCCAGTCCAACACAAGGTAACCCAAGCAGGACTCGAACCTCAGATGCACCAGAGAGCAGGACACGGTCAAGCCCACTGCACCACTGCACCACCACCCTCCCCCCCCCCCAATTGCAATATTACGTAAAAATAAATTTCCCTTTACCTGCCTTTCGGTAAAACTGTTCCCGTTGGTCATTGCAGAGGAAGTTTTAACGAAAGTGTTGGTTGTCATTAAGTTGCTGTATAAAGAGTCAAGATTGTTACAGGAATGACAGACTTTAGGGTTAGTACAGCTGACCCTAAACTGTCCTGACCACTCCTGCCTTTTCAATCTGCTCAGGAGAGAAAGTTGTTCATTCTGTCCCAGTTTCTAGACAGCCCTAAAGTAATCTTTCTTCAGCATGTCTTTCTACGTTAAATTATTAAAATCGCCCTGGTGAGCACAGAGGAATGCTGCATACTCTGAGATTATTTGGTTCATTAAGTCTGGCAAGAACTCCCAGTCCTCTGTAGGCTCCCTTTGACTTCTTTGGCATTCATCCACTATTGACGCTTTTGCAGGATTTCTGTGGCACATGACGGCGACTACTGTGATCTAGACAATGGTTATTACTTTTCGGATTCATACATAAGGGGAAACTTTCACCTTTTCAAAAATATCCTGCTGTTGCACTTATTACACAGACAGTCTAGGGATCTGAAAGAGGAAGGAACAACATGATATTGAGTTCATACTGACTCTCAACGAGAGACATTTACCTCTCTATAACATCGGAGAAATTATATTAACATTTACATGAGGTATTTATGTAGGTCTAAATGTTTTGTGTGGGGATTTTTGTGTTTCAAGAAATTTGGCAATTTCCATCATGAAAAATGTGTCCTTTAGGCTACATTGACTTTGATATTTGTATTTCCTTTGAGCATTTCAGTAATTAGAAAAGCACAGTTTTTTTTTTTTTAATGAAGATATGTGTTAATGTCTGTATGACCTGTGTGTAGAAGTAATATCACATATAGCACTAGAAATCATTTCAGCAGCAGGTTCAGTGTTTTTTACTTTGTGTCTTTAACATATACTGTGCATTTGTTTATTGGTACTTTCCGTAGCATGCAGACATGGTGGCGCAGTGGTGCAGCGGGTTTGGCCGGGTCCTGCTCTCTGGCGGGTCTGGAGTGCAAGTCTTGCTTGGGGTGCCTTGCGGTGGACTGGTGTCCCGTGCTGGGTGTGTCCTCTCCCCTTCTCCAGCCTTATGCCCTGTGTTGCTGGGTTAGGCTCGGGTTCGCCGCGACGTAACCCCCCTCCTCTGGGACTTGCGGCTTCAGACTGTATGTGTACACATACTTTTTGTAGCTGCAAAATACTGGTCTTTTATGCATTTTTTCCAAGTTCTTATTATGCACTTAACATATGTTGAAAGACAGTGGAGCACACTGTGATGGACTTGCATCCCATTGACAGTGTATCCTTGACTAGGCTTGTGCACTGTGCTACAGACTCCATACCACCATGACCCTCACCTGGAAGAGGGGTTAATGATAGTGAGGTAGGAAATCAGGTAAAGTATGTGGCCATTTCATGATTTTTATTTTTATTTTTTTTTATTTTCCTCTTTTTACTCATTTGTAAAAATCTCTTCTAATCAAATGGATAAATTTGACATAAAAAATTAAAGATTCAGAAAGCTTAAAACTGACCAATACAAATGTAGCTTACTGGTAAAATGAAACAGAATAAATTTGTCTTCTGCTATGAGTAGTAATTAATAAGGGTGAAGGACTGTTTAACAACCAGGGACAGATGCAGGGATAAGCTGTAATGATTGAGCCCAGAAGGAATTTCTAATCTCCTGGCACTGAATATCTTACTCCTGATTAGGTCATGTTCACATTCTGTACCTGAATGAAGGTGATGCAGCACAATGAGTGGAGAACATGCTGGGGGAGGGTGATTTTCACACTCCCAAAATCAGTTTCTCATGAGATCAGGGACTGCCACCTGCATGGACCATAATGGCACACAGAGATGGAGGGGCATGATCCCTGTTTCCAAGGACACGTATACCAGCAGAACTTTCATCACTCCATTTCAAATCCATTTAAATGAATGGATAGGTGGAAACAATGGATATAATAATGGCTGTCATTGTAAATCAGGCCAATGAACCATTTTACTTAGAGGGAAAAACACTCAAATTTACGTGTGCCTCTGAAGGGGGCAGTGGGCGGCCTGCTGGCTGAAGAGATGGTTCAAGTCACAGGATTGTCCGTTTCTCTGAGAAACTTTGACAAAGGTGCTTTGGCAACTGGATAAGGTTTTATGTAAACATGGCTGGATAATCTGGATAAATGCATCTGTTGGGAAAATTAACACTATAAAACCGAATTTACTGAAAATCAATAGCATAAGTCGTTTAGCTTTTCTGTAATGCCCTGTGACGCTGTGAGTACCATATATTTGCATTTATGATTCTGGATGACTTCTGTCTTGATTAGAATGATCAAAAGGACCTGTGAGTTTTAGTTATTAATCTACATTCATGGCATTCATGGCACAGTGAGTAGCACTGCTGCTTCACAGTGCTGGGTGGTGCGAGAGAACATGGGTTTATTCCCCGCTCAGTCTGTGTGGAGTTTGCATGTTCTCCCCATGTCTGCATGGGTTTCTTCCGGGTGCTCCGGTTTCCTCCCACAGTCCAAGGGCATGCTGTTCAGGTTCAATTGGTGATGCTAAATTTTCCTGTAGTGTGAAAAGGGGTGACTGTGTGTATGTCTGGATACCCTATAATAGACTGACATCCCATCCTGAGTGTAACCCCCTCAGCCTTGCACCCAGATCTTCTGTGATGGGCTCTGGTTCACTGCAAGCCTGCTCAGGAGAGTTATAGGAATTGGATGGATGGATGGATGGATGGATGGATGGAACTTGTCTATCTGTCGTGGCCATCCCATCTCCCAAACCTCAGGTGTATATTGTGTCTTACAGGTAACACTGGAAAAACTCTGGACTGAAAAATTTCTTTGGCTCTAGATCCCTGTAATGTATCCAAAAGTTATAGAGTTATATACACCTACAGTTATAACTGGTAGATGCAACTACATATTCATGTTGCTACATGGTGATGTAAAGGATACTTCTAGTGCCTCACTGCTTCTGGGCTGTGGGTTTGGGTTCAAATCCCCCTCAATCTGTCTGGAGTTTACATCCCTTGTGTTTATAAGGGTTTCCTCCAGCAGTCCAAAGGTGTGTTTCAGGTGAACAGGAGACTATACTTACTGTGTGTATGTGTAAACGAATAAGTGTGTGTCATTACCCTGTGACATGCTGGTGTCTCTTCCAGGGTATTACCAGACCCATGCCTTTTTATTCCAGAATAGGGTCTGCATCCTATAAATCCCACATTAAACAAGAATTGAATTAATAAATAATGAATGAAAGTTTAAATCATGAAGAATAAATGCAGAAAATGTGGTTTGATATGAGTGTAGATTGGGCTACGTGTGAATAATCTGAGGTTAGTGAGTCCTATTCCCAAGAGTTCTGCCACACAATATAACAAAATCCTCCACACACAGGTGTCAAACCAGACAACAGAAAATGCAGAATTTAGTTGATGAACTTGTATTCTTTCCTGTCTCTGGAAAATAGGGATAGACTCACATAACTGAAAAGGATTCAGGATAACGCTTTGATTTTAAAATTAGCTTGTCATGAATCATTATGTGTGTTCTCGCTGAGAAAATGAATGTTGAAATAAATAAAAACTGTTCTTTTGCCTTGTTTTATTGCAAGTGATGAACGCAATCAATGTTTACATTTCTATGCAAATTGGCCATCTGGTTTGCCCGTAATGCACCCCGCAAAATCTATTGAAAATGAATGTTTCACTGATTGCCCTATTGTCTTCCGGATTTAATGTATGTGTTTTGGAAATCTGGAAGGGTCGTTCTTGTGAGTAAACTGACACTTTAGCCTTAACTACAATATACAGCAAAAACATGATTTTTTTTTTTTTATTTTTTTAAATTGTTGTCTGTAAAAAAGCCTTATAGATTTCTAAATATTTTCGATACCCTTTTTTTCAGGTAACTTAGTGCTAGTTATCTGATTCAAAAACTGGAAATGCACAGTATAAGAACTTTGTGGAACAGTTGTGTTTATCATACCAAAATTCTGATGCTTTAGGGCTCATTCCAGTAACAACAGTCCATTAAAAATGTATATTTTGTTTATTTCCCCTTGTAATGTCCACCCACTTGGTTTACCAGAATTCACTCCTAAGGAAACAAAGTGGGTTTTAATTCAAAGGCATTTTTGATGCGAATGCTGTGGCCTACACAGCCCCAGACAGCCTCACAGGTACCCGCAAACACTGGCAAATTGGGAGCAAAGGGAATAAATTTTTAAAAAAGTTTTCAGATTGTTTATTTCATCCTCATGCTGGCATTCATCCGCTCTGAAACAGCCAGAAATGAATATGGAATAGCGGCGGAATTAAAGCAGAGATGCAATAAAACACCTACGGTAAAAACAGATGTCATTGTGCCAAGAGATGTCAAGAGAGAAATTTGAATGGAATGTGATGTTTGTGAGATACCCTAAATAAAATGTTGTACTGCAGTTTAGCACATTTCATCACATTGCTGATGTGCTTTATTGTGCTCTATGTAACGGTGAGAAATGAACAAAATAAAAAGGGAAGAGGAGCCGCGTTTATAACATGTCACTCCCTTGTCATCACATCTGTGCAGTGTGTGCTTCCATTTGTATTCTTCGCTCTGAAGATCAGAGCATCCTAAGCTGATTGGCGAATGTCTGCTATAGACCTGGCGCAGTGCAATGAATAAAATAGCTCATACCCTGGTATTTATAGAATGCTGTTGTAATTCCTTTGGTGTATTTTGTAATCCATCCTTTTAATGTTCTTTCCTGAGCTAATATATTCTACACGATGTCTTGAAGGCATTTCTGAGTGTAAGGCTTTCGTATGACTTTGGCTGCTATCTGGTGATCCTTCTGCTGTGATGCTGCGATGGCTCCTATCAGCTATTACATTTCAGAGGCATTTTCGGTGAGCAGGGATGACCACAGCGGCTCCACAATGTGGGACTCTGTGCTCCCTCATCCATGGTAGGCTAAATTAATTTTCCCACCAGTATAGGTATAGGTATAGACTGGAAGGTTGGGTCAGCCTATGGCACCCCTCATTTGAGCCGTCCTTCTGCTCCATCCAGGTCTGTGTGAAAATGACATGTGGCTTTGGTCGATCCACCCAGCTGACAGCATGTCTCACATCATCCCAGCGAGTGATGGAATGGTAATGAGTATCGTGACATGTTAGAGCTGTCCCTCGCTCTATCTCAGAGTTCTGAGGGGTTGGGGTGGTGGTGACAGATTGCACTCATGTACACACAACAGAGAAATTAAATCTTGAACGTGGGACTTCCTTGTCCCTGCACATATTGGAGGCTGTCAGTGTTCCTCTTATCTGTGTGCAGAAGTAAGTCACTTTGCAGACAGAAGGCTACGCGCAGCATAGGAGAGCAGACTTGCTGAGTTTTGATTCACTTGTTACGGCCTAGGATTGGACGTGAAAGGGAAGAGCAGCAAGACGTTCCGTCTCCAAAGGTCACACTGCCGAGTCACACATGGTTTCTAAATACAGGTCATCCATTACCTCCAGATCTGTGCACCAAAATAACCGTTGTTAATGCATTTTTTTTTTTTTTTTCCTGTTTCCAAAATCCTGTCCCGCATGGTACAGTGTCCTCTGTTGTAATCAGGTCATGTTGTGCCCTCCTGGGCGCAAAGCAGTATTAATAATAGTATGCTTCTGTCTAAACAGCTAAATGGATGGATTTAATCAAAATGCCTGATGATGTTAGGAGGTTCTTACTATATATCCACCCCCCAAACCTTCTCCACTGCCTTCAAAACACACTTAAAGTTGGACTTCACATTTCATATGAAACTGTTTTATAAATGAAATTGAAAGTATAATAATTGGGTGGAGGTGGTTCATGCTTTTGATGCTGGCAGATGTTCTCATTTTTTCTGTATTCTAGAAGGACTGTACAATCACTGAGCAACAATTTTTTTTTTTTTTTTTTAATCTCTGCAAGAGACAAACTGATTTGAAAAAATAACATCTGCTGTAAGAAAGAAATATTTTCCATCTCTGGATTTTTTACAGGATTGAACATTTATTCATTTAGCTAGTGCTTTTCTCTAAAAAAAAAAAAAAAAAAAAAAAACTTGCAATGCTGAGTAACTTAAAATGATTTACCCATTTATGCAGCAAGGTATTTGTATAGTAAGTACTTTAATCATGGGTATTATAGCAGGAGGTGGAATTTTAACCTGCAGCTTCTGAGTCCAGAGATGGCAGCATCTAATCATTAACAACTAGACAAGTAGGATGGTCAAGATAGTATAAGTGCGCATATAGTTTGTGCAGAAAGACTACTATGGCTGGCAAGCATGACAGCTATGACAACTATGACAAGTCATTTGGACATGTGTCTTTGAAGATATCACTATGATAGGTTTTTTTTTTTTAATTTTTTTAATATGGTAAGTGCCTGTTACTGGTATTTAAATCTTTTTTTTGGCTTTCTGTGGGGGGTGCGGCAGCACAGCAGTTTGCCTGGGGCCTGTTCTGTGGTTGTTCTGGGGTTCGAGTCCTGTCTGGGGTGCCTTGTGGCAGACTGGCAGCCCATGAGGGGCGTGTCCCCTCCCCCCTTAGCCTTGTGCCCTGTGTTGCTGGGTTAGGCTCTGGCTCACCATGACCCTGCTTAGGACAAGCAGTTTCAGATATTGTGTGCATTTCTTTTTTTTTGAAAAATGAGTTGATGACAAGCATCACCAGGAGAGTTTTTTTTGGGTTAGGTGATTTACAGAGTATCCATCCATTTATCCAATTTCAATAACCAGTTGTCCTGACCAGGTTTAGGATTATCCGGAGATTATCTCAGAAGCACTGGACACAAGACTAAGGGGGGGTAGACCCTGGATGGGATGTCAGTCCACCGCAACAAAGCAACCAGTTAAAGAAAAAAAAAGTCCTACACATCATCAGTGAAGCTCCATCTCAATGTGTAGTACCTACAAGATTACACCTGAAAGGTATGCCTAACATTGAGGGACACGCTTAAAGATGGAAGTACAAAGGAAAAAGGTTGTACCTTTGTAGCTGGTCAGAAGATTAACATATAAATTAAACGCAATGCAAAGGCAGGGCACTTAGAATGAGTCCTGTCACAAATGAATCAGCCACCCCAAACCACCCCCTCCCCCACAAAAGCATGTATTGCCCAAGGGACATTCAGCTCCTCATTTTCTAACAACTGTGCAAATCAGACCTTCAATTGGTTTCTCCCTGCGACTGTGCATGAATTCGGCGCCTCTTTATAGCTTGATAAGAGGGGGTGTAAAATAGCAGCTGCGGGAGAAAGACGGAGGCCGGCTGTAAGGCGTGGTGACTGGGACTCTGATGCCTGCCCTGTTATTTGAAGAGGCAGCTGTGTTCACATTCTGACCTTTGGCGGTGTTCTTTTCCTTCCTAAAGGGGACGGGACTGCATTCTGCTATTAGGACTCCACGATTTCTCATTATGGTCATAATTCTGCTCAGATTCCAGGTTTGGTGCCCATTCCTTCAGGTTACCTGTTTTGCATATTGGCTTTGGATGCAAGTGGTTTTTGAATGCTAGTCTCATCATGGAGACATTTGCAAAATTCATGACGTGCTACTTTCACCGAAACTGACTTACTGAGGTGATTCTCTTCTGTACTTTTAAAGTCTTTTGTCTTGTGACTGCTATACACCATCTCCTCCTGTCTCTCTTTGTTGGTGAGAATCACCCAACATGTAATCTCTGTTCTTTTTAGTACACGGTACATGTTTTCCTTGTTGTGAATCTTCTGTCATGGCTTTTCATGCAATTTTGAAGTTTTTTGACCAATGCGCCTGCAGTTTGTATAGTGAATAAATTATGTGAACAAATTCCTACAAGTGTGAAGAGTAAGGTATCTCAGCTAAAGAACTGCCTGGAAACATGGCCAGGGTGGACTGTTTGCACTGGGGACTCCCTATATCTTTGCAATGAGCGCAATGTGTTGACTTACGCTGTCATTGATAGCACGTCGTTGTTCTGATCGCATGTTGACATGCAATTTCGACAACAGCTATTCACTCAGAATGGAGACAAATCCTGTAGCCGGTGGCGCCGTTTGCTTCCCATTACTCATTTTCATTGTGCTGTGGAGCCATTGAGGATCCAGTTCAATAAAACAAATCTCCTCCATGCCATCAGCAGTGTAGTGCAGCTCTGTCTCCAGGGTTCTATTATTTCGAATTAACCGAGCAGTTTTGTGTTTACTGGGAGCCCAGATAAATATTTTTTTGTCCTCGGTCTATGAAGGCACTTTGTGCTTCTTGCCTGGAATCAAGGATTAGCACTGACAGATGCTTCAGCAGTGTGTCTGGAATTTGCGTGTTTGTCTTCTTCAAATCATTGCTGAACTGAAAGCCGCACTTGAGCTAAGCATTGGCGTCACGCATCACAGCGTCAAACTACTTGATAACCTTGGATGAGGCTGTCAGTTCAAGCTGCAGGTGTACCCTTAATTACTGTCAGCTAAACAACTTCAGTAAAGTATCAAGTAGTTTGAAATTTTAAGTCGCTTTGGATAAAAGCTTTAGCTCTGCAAAAAAAACACAAACTGAATTGTCCTGGAGGACCATTGCTGCTCGTACTTGAATGGCATCACTTTTCGGCGACCTTCTGGTGACTTTATTCCTCTTGAGCTGAGGCCACCATCGTAGCATCATTTTGAGAGAAGCAGCCAGTTTTATTGGTAACTTTAATCACAGTATTTCCTCAGTGGATGCCTCCTTGAAGGACCTATTGTTGTCCAATCAGCCTCTTATCTTATGAAGAAAAAACACATCCCACTTTATGGGAAATAAAAGGAAGATGTTTAGGGCATCAAGAGGACACTATTGCATTAAAAGGCATACATGTAATGCCCTAATGAGACTAATTTTACCAAAATAGTGTACTGCTGGCCCCTTTTCAACCTGTGAATTAGCTGAGGAATTAAGCTACAGCTTGGTATGTTTTGTTACATCATCTCTGTACTTGTTACAAATTGTCCTCTTTGCGATAACCTTGGTTATCCTCCAATGTAACCCCAGTTACCACTGACGTTAATGCACTGCCAAAGCTGTGACGCCAAGCTATGATGCATAGTTCCTAATGAAAATGTAGAGCATAATAAATAGTAATTTAAAAAATGATTCACCAGTACATATTTCTATAAAAAGAATTTCAAAAGCATGTCAAGACGAGCTTGGCTGCTTCTTCTTCAGAGGGCAAATACAAGCAGGACACTCATCCTTAGCTTCTCCTCCATACTAATGTGCTTCATGTTCTCTTGAGTAAATGGTGTTCTTCCTGTATTGTAATAACTTCATACAAACAGGGAAATGGTCATTTGTAAAGTGATTCTCTCCATTGGTTGTAGTTTCCAGCATTTTATTTTGGGAAGGTGACGGGGGGTGATTCAAACTATTGAAACTAGAAAGAAGGTGTATGATATCAAGGATCATAAAGATTTCTGGTCAGATATAACAATGAGCATGATAATGAACGCTCTTTACAGTGATTGTAATCAGGACCAAATTATCACCAGAGGCTTTGGATTTCTGTAGGCGCGCTGATGAGGGTCTGAAGAGCTATTGGCCATCAAGGTCATCCTTGTTAGCACCGAAGACTGGAACTTGTACATGTGGGGGTGGGGACAGTTATGCATTCAGAACAGACCTCCTGAAACTTCCCACTGGGTCATGCAAGGTAGAAGCTGAAAGGTGAAGCCATTTCACTTTCGATCTGGGATATCACGGAGCAACTGGGGCCTTGGTCTACATGTTTTCCAAACACATCTGCACCAATAGCATCCAATAGCACAGTTTCACACCAGAGATCTCATTAGATACATGTAGCATGTTTGTGCAGAGGGCCTTGGAGGTCATTGGTGTCTCCTAGTTTACCTGTGCTCTCACATGGCCTCTACATGGCATACCTATGGAGGGGTACATTGACCAGACCTCATTACAGACTGTGAGACGGAGATGTAGAAATTGGCACCTGCTCTCATACAGCCACTGAATACTGGGACCGTAAGACAGGTCGAGAAATCAATTACCTAAATCCAGGGCAAACTGAGTTCTCACATTCAACTTTTGGGGGTTGTGTTACCCTCATTTGATGGAACTGCAAGTTTTACAACTTTTGAAGGGATGTTTCTTTGCCACTTTTTTGATTAATCAGTTTGGACACTCATTCATGCATTTTACATTATTTCACAGAATAAGAAAGTGTACTGTACATGAGTACCTGTCGATGTAGTACAAAACCTTAATACCACATGCTGCTTTGATTCCAGTTGCTGACACCACACGCTCTTGAAATACATGGAAACCAGTACAGTAGGTCTGATAATTGCAGTGGATTGTTTGCAGGTCATACCACTTGAATGTTTTAATTTATAGTATATTTCTATGCATCTTTCCATACACCAGAGTACTTAAATTTATATTGGTGACTTCTACCATTTTTGCAACATTTCCCTCTTTTTCAGCTACCCCAGCATATCCAAGTGTGCTCCTGTGGTTAAAGTACTCTTTATCTAAATTATTGTGAGTGCTTCTACACTGACTGTACCACTAATCAGCACCTGTCATTTGCTGGACACTTTACTGTGCTATGATGGGAGGTAATTTATATCTTAGATTAAGCTTCTGATGCTGCTTTTGTGTTATTCATCAGTGTTGTACTGTTAAAATCTCATTAAGCTAAAATTATATAACAAGTATTTCCAATTAAGGGTTTAGACTAATTATGTTCATTAAGCATTTTAAAAATAGAAATACCCTCTAGCCATAAATATCCTGAATCATGTGTACAACAAAATCATTCCTTATCAACTTATAATAAGAAAGGCAACAACTATATTCATAAATACATTATACATCACTCTAAAGAGAAGATATCTGCAGCATATAGTAGCTCTGTTTCACATCTGCTTGTTATCAAGCATAACATCTCTTGATGAAGAGACACAGAACACTAATGTCATAAAATCAAAGGAATGTTTCCATTGTAGCTTTTCGTCTTGTACTAGTCTTATGCATTTTTGTGCTGGGGTTTAAAATAGACATTGATGAACTTGTGGTTCAGCAACATTGTGCTGAACTTTAGGAAATAAAGCTGTCTGCAGATCTCTGGAAAGGTGTGGTGGTGCAGCAGGCTTGACCAGGGCTTGCCATGTGGTGGGGCTGGGGCTCAAGTCCTGCTCGGGGTGCCCTGTGATGTACTGGCATGCTGTCTGGGGCATGTCCCCTACCCCCACCGACACCCCATGTGTGCATGTGCAGGTCCCTACCAAGACACAAATTTTTATCTATATCAGTACAAACCTTAGGGTTATTCACTGGCCATAAGAACTGTATTTCACGCTAATAAGCACTTTTTGATGCCTGTTTTTATATAGTGGGTCTCATCTATAATTTTCTTGAATTAAATCAACTGATGTCATTTTCACTTTTGAAATTATTTCACACTTCAAAGATATCTCTCCCCCCTGCTTGTCACCAGTCTTTGGCTGTGGTACCCTTGAGCAAGGTACTAACCCTAAAATTGCTTCAGTAGCATTACCCAACTGTATAAATGGGTAAATAATTGTAGGTAGACTAACATTGTGTCATTGCAACAGACGGATGGAGGACAGGCAGGTGGGTTGTGAGCCCAAGTGCGGGTTGGTTTTATTCGTTTCTCCAGATTCAAAGGGCAGCACAGGATCAAGGTCAAAGAGAAGCAAGAGATCTTCAAGGCGCGAACATCACAACAAGGGCAAGCCAAACTCTGTGGTCAGAAAACAGGCGAAGGTCAGGAATTGGGAACAGAGGTCATTGATACCACAAACCGACAAGAACATTTGCAAGAATCCACATTGTCTTACTGACCTGGAGCTCCTTTTATCCTGTGGGTCAGTTAGTCACAGGTGTTGTCACTCTGCTTGTTCCTGGGGCCGTGACACATTGTAAGTTGTGTTGCAGAAAAGCATCAGCAAATGATTATGATTCAGTGCATAATTAAAAATTCTACTGAAACCAACAAAAAACACATTTTACCCATTTTGACAGCTATATATGTCGCTGGAGCAGTTAGGATTAATTTCTTTGCAAGGTCAGCAAGGTGGAAATCGTAGAGACCGTTCACAAATTTGAACCTGTAATCTTCAAATTATGAGTTTGGTTTTTCATTAAACAGTACATTGAAGTGCATCTTTCCTTTCATTAAAATAGTCTTTTTTTCCAAGTTCTAAATCATTCTAACATAATTTTAAAATTACATATGAGATTTTGTTGTTGTATGACTTTGTGAAAAAAGTTATTGCCAGGTGCATGTACTTTTGTGTCTTGATTTATGAGTGATATTTTTGTTCCTGAAATCAGATAACCTTCTTTGATCAGTATCCAATTTTAATTCAGTTGGCATTTAAGAATGGAATTCAAGCTGCTTTGTTTTGTTTTCCTATGTAAGTGAATGTTTACATTTGTTTGTCTGATTGGTTTTGCCTTTATTGTTGTTTTTCATTATTTCAAGCACTGGAGAATGTTGATAAGTGATTGAGAAGCTGTCTAGACACAGTTGAGCACAGCCTTTGGCGAACATTGTAATTTGATTAAATGAGCTTGATTAAATGAGTTTCTTGCAATGTTTGTAAGTAATGAAATTCCCTTTTTGCAGTTGTTTTATAGAACATGAAAGACGTTCAGTCCATCAATCAACCTTTTTTCCAGATGAATTTTTACAATCACCTTTTCATAAAATGCTGTGCAGATTTTTCAGAGGTAATTAAAAAAAGTTCCATTGTGGGAGAAACCTGAAGAAAACATAATCTGCGGTCTCTGAAGGACTGAGCTCAGTTCGAGGAAAATCTTACAAGAAATATTATAACTTATAGCATTAGTACCACCCAGTATCACTTTTTAGTGCAAGACAGATAGATAGATGTTGGATGGATTGCAATCCAATGTTTGAATTTGGGAGATTCGGTCCATTACAGAAGGTGTGGGATGAGATGTAACTTTTTTGCAGTATCTGCTGAGTCCATTTATACTGTTGATTAGTTGCATTTATTGATATATTAATTAGCTGATTTGTTGAGAATCATGCTGATCATTGAGTTTTGGAGCAACACGTGGCATAGTACAAATGTGGCTGATATAATTTGTGTCTTTAATAATCATTCGCAACATTTTCATGGCAATGTGATTTTTTTTTTTTAGTAGTAAAAGGTTGCTAGTTTTAAGTCTCACTGTAGCACCCTTCAAGTTTCTCAGCATGAATTGTTCCTTCAAAATACCCACCTGGATCAATGACTGAAATTTTAAATCCCTTTGGAAAATGGTATAAACTAAACAAAAAGAGGAAAAAGAAGAAGAGGAGTTGAAGTGATGAATAAAAATGCAGTGATGCACAATAATTTATGCTTGTTTCATCTGCTATTGGTTTCGGTCTCTGATCCATCTCAGAATGAACAGTAGTGCAGCATATTGATGGATTGTTCCAGTTCAAGGGTTCTGATTGCTGCTGTTTGCTGCTCTTGGTCAAATAGTGCTGCCACACCAAACTATCTGTGATCCCAGGATCCCTCTTTTCACAGGGGTGCTATGGAATCTTTCCTCATGCGATGCCCTGAAGATGCCCATCATCCAGGATGCACTGGCTGTCCTGACCAACACAGTGATCATCCCACAGTCAGCCTGGGACAGCTCACCGCAGCCTGAAGACCGCAAGCTGCAATTGCACTCCTCACAAGTGCTTCGCAACGCCACGGGTTGCCTGAGGTGAGTGGTCCCAAACTCCTTATAATCCCACTCAACCTTAATTGCTTCCTTGCCCAGCATCTCTACCATGGCCAAGGAGCAGTAGTGATCTCATTACCTCCAAACTGAAAGGCACCTTGATATATGTTTTCCCCATGAACTTTGTTCACTCTGGAGGATTTTGCATTCCTGTGGTCATTGTGGCATTCAAGGTGACAGCAGAAAGGAGCACAGCATTTTCCACAATTCCACATGAGGTCATTAGTGGGGGGCCTGATCATTCATGAGGAGTAGTGTAGTCATGAAACAGTCAGGTTAAACCTCCTGATATGTGGTTTATGCATACAGTATATGTATCACGGTGAATGTTCTTCTTGGGAGAATGCAGAAAATGCAGGAGAAGGATGCAGTGCATCAGTGCCGTGAAATTCCAATTGTGCGGAAATGCTAGCATCACTGTCTTAGCACTGTGTCTGCTGTTCAAGGGCTCTCCAGGGGGCGGTGGCAGCAAGTGTCGTAGCTTTTCTTTGTGCTCACGATGGCGGAACACAGCGAAATCCCTGCTTTCATTAAAGAGAAGATGGAGCACAAGCCAGAGTTTAGTCTTTTTTCCACAGTCTTGCAGCCCTCACTGAACCACAGCCTCCTAACAGACTCTGTGCTCTGAACTTCTACCTTGAGTTTTCAGGCTAAATTGCACCAAAAACTAAGCAAATCTGTATTTTTCTTGCATTTGTTTGTGACCTCCCCATGTGTTAGCCAACTGCGTGGTTTTTTCATTAACACTTAATCACATGTATGTGGGACATCTTCCAAGTGATGTTTGTTATTTGTTGTGAGCTCTCTGGAAAAAGAAAAAAAAAGACTTAAAGTGTTGATTCTCCCGGGACAAATTTCAGTCTTGCATTGAAATATTCTATCTTGTCTCTATAGCAACACACCAGTGTTTCTTCATTAAACTGTGTGTTTTGTGCAAGGGCTAGTCTTAATCCCTTGTTTTTTTTTTAAGACCAGTTTAATGGTGTCGCAAGATTTTTCTAAAATACATTTTGTCCGTTAAACACGTTTTCTTCTATTTACGTCTCTGCTTTTCACTGTTCATTCCCGATGTCCTTTGTTGTATTTACTTTCAAAAGGATGGGAAATGCTGCTCAAAGACTCCATGCCCTTTTGCTTTTATTACCACCAAATTGAAATATACCCATTGATTTTGCGTATGAACTTTCCTCAAAGTATATGACTTTGTGTACTGGGGGTGTGCTGTAGCAAGGCAATTATGAGTTAGTTGTGGCACAAGGCTCACAGCAGCACTGCTGAGAACAGTGTGTGTCAAAATCAGTCCGAGACAATATCCCTCAGCGCACCCGGAGCTAATTCAAATTGATTTTTTTGCGTCACCGCCCTGGGGAGTTGAATGGACACTGTCCGGCATCTAGAAAGTTCTCCAGCTGAAATATGACAAGCCTCAGTCTTTTTCTCCTCTGTTCTTATATTCTTTAAAGCTAGACTGTCATTGAACTACACGCAGAGGCGTCAGTAATTTTAACACCGAGTTCATGGCTCCATCGCCCAGTAGCTCTGTGTTCGGTTCTGTGTTCAATCAAGTCTTGACTGACGTGATTGCTATCCAAAAGCAGCACATGTATATTTATGAGCTACTGCTCATGTGGAAATCAGACCGTCTGTGTAGAGCTTGTATGTTCTTCTAATGTTTGTCTGGATTTCCTCCAGGTGCTCTGGTTTCATCCCAAAGTCCTAAGACGTGTTTTCATGTGAATTGGTGACTCTAAATTGCAGTGAGTGAGTGAGTGAGTGAGAGTATTTACAGCAGCACTGACGTGATTACAGTTGCTGCCTCTGGGTTCACTGGCCGCAGGTTCAAATACCAACTCATCTATAGTGCCCTTAAGCAAAGTACTTATTTTGAATTGCTCCAGTAAAATTACTCGTCTGTTTAAATTAGTAAATTATTCTAAGTAGCAACTTGAAATACCTACTTAAGCAAGTATTTCAAGTTACTTTGGAGAAAAGCATCAGCTAAATGTGTGTTTTTACCCTGGTGTCTGATACAGGGTGTACCTTGCAAAATGCCATATGCTGGGATAGGCCCTGAGCTACATGACCCTGTGGTGGTTATTGATATCAGAATAAGAAATAAATTCTTGTATTGGATCAGTGTGGCTGAGAGCTGGACTGATGCGGCAGATGCTTACAATGAGCTTCTTCACCCACATCTTCTAGCGTTGCTTACATGAGAACAGGGTGCATAGATCCAAATCAGTCCTGCATTAGCCTTAGTCTGAATGTTCCATCTATCACTTGTATTTATTGGTGGTGACTAGCAGAGGAATGAATCACAAATGTAAGCTATGTTTCAATATCTAGACCTTCCCTATAGAGATCTGATGGATTTACAGGTCTCAAGATGAGTGCAGGAGACTGCCAAATCCATTGAGAACAGTCATTTCTGATACTGAAATGATTTGTGCAAATGCTAGACAGGTAATCCTTCACAAATTCTATATTTTTTTCCATTCTCTTTTTAAATTTAACTTCTAATTTCCTCTGGGCCTCTTGGAAGACACATTTAACTTTGCAGAAATCAAGTAATATTTTATTTGTTAAAGTCTCTATTTAGTTGCAGACTATGTGCTGTGGTGTTCAATCGTTTTCATACTCAGGAAGCACTGAGGGTCAGTCAAGCGTTACTTCCGGAACAGGAACTTCCCTCAATAGGACTTTGCACACCGTTTTTGTGATTCACTTTCAAAATCTGAAGTTTATTAACTAGCAGCCTCTATTGTGAAGAAAACCTTGAACAGAAACACATAATCCTTTTCCAGCACATAAAGGACTTCATGGTTTCCACCACTGTTACACAGCTACAAGGACAGTCTGTGTGGCAAAATGAGTTGGTTTATTTAAAAATATTGTGTTTATGGCACAATACACAAGATGACCCCTTTATGTGGTTCTGTTAAATGTAGATAACGAGTGTGAGAACTTCATTTCTATGGGCCGCTGTGTATTTGATAAATTCTGTAATATTTCTGATATATTCTATCTGGTAAATTTCATTGTCAAATGGTTGAAGAAAGAATCTTCTAGGCCAGAACTATAGTTTGTGAAGACGTCAGGAACTTGTCGGTTGGCTAAGTGTGTTGGATCCACAGTGTTATCCCTTTTGCCTTCCCTGTAATCTGTTTTCAGATGGGTTTAGCTGGACTATTACTCCTGTCCACTGGATCATTTATTTCTACAAACATCAGTGCTGGGCCACAAGGAAAGGGAGGCTTTTCCCTGAAAGAAAAGTAGTTACAAAAAAAAACCTGTGCAAGACACTTGGATACTGGGATATGATATGGTATGGAAATCAGTTAGATGATCAATGGTTTGCATTTCATTAAAAGAGATGAACAGATGAGAAGATATTGTCATTTATCAGGTTGAGGCCTCCTCCTAAGTGAAATAAAATTTTCCTTGGTAAATATTTGGTGGCACAAAGTGATTAAACTGGTTTTCTGCTGTGCTAAAACAAAAACCTCTTAGACTCAGCCTCAGAACCACAGGTCAATAGGCCTGATGTGATACACTGGCTCCTGGCATTACAAACATTTGCATTATGAATTTCTGAAGATGCAAACATTTTCCAGATTATTTATTTTAATAACATTTTCTTCACTTACCCATTTTTTATAACTTTTGTCTGTTGCAAGCAAAAGTGGTCTGTGTTTCCATACTTGGCCATTAGTTGGCAGTTAACATACCAAAACAGTTTTGAGTGTCTGTCATTAATAACAAAATTATGAATATTGTACATTCATGACATACGGGTCAAAAATTGGGTTTAAATAGGGAATACTGAAAATGACTCATTGTCAATCATTTTAAATTGGTTTTTATTTAATGGTAGTTAAAACATTAACAAATAATGAAGTAAATCAGAAAATTTTTCATTGATTATTGCTTTAACTGAGGTTATTTACAGAACCTAACCAAATCTCATAGAAAGCACACATACACACACACACACATTTTCAGAACCGCTTGTCCCATATGGGGTCACGGGGAACCGGAGCCAACCCGGTAACACAGGGCGTAAGGCCGGAGGGGGAGGGGACACACCCAGGACGGGACGCCAGTCCGCCACAAGGCACCCCAAGCGGGACTCGAACCCCAGACCCACTGGAGAGCAGGACTGCGGTCCAACCCACTGCGCCACCGCACCCCCACCATAGAAAGCAATAATCAATTAAAAATCAAGGGATATCAGTATTGCTAAGCTATTATTAATTGTTAATCTCTGAATAAAAATTACCTTGGATTTATAAACCGATCAGGTTAAGAACAGACTTCCAGGGTCAATTGTGTAAATTAGTTGAGGAACCAGTGTCTGTTGTAAATTAAAGCTATGGACTGAATCCACTTCTCATTGCCACTATTGTTAACTGAGCTGAGGATAAGAATAAATGAAAATGATCATGATAATGCTGAGGCATGAAAACTCATCTAAAGTGCGGTATAAAAAAACTTCAACACACTCCTCCTGAGTTCAGAGGGCGCATGATTAGCTTGTATTCTCAAGCCAAGAACCTCCTTTGGTGCAATTTCCTTCTGACATACTTCATTTTTGTGAGCTGCAGGGCAACAGTTCACTACTTTCTAAACCCAAACTCCTGGAGAGGATGAACAGTACTTTTCTTTACTTACTTCTCTAATGCAGAGTACCAACCAAACCAGTTATTGTAACCTTGTGTTTTTTTTTCCCCATACCTTATAACGGTTGCACAACTTTTAGGTTTATTTTGGGTTACTCTCTTACTAAAGAACGAATTACTGCCCAATTAGCCTTAACCCTGATGGAACAACATGCCTCTGAAGTATATTACAATAAGCATGCTGGTTCAGATTATTTGGTAAAGACCAGAACTCTGTGACCAGCAAGCAAGCCCAGACAATGACAATACCTTATTCACGCTGGAAAGTGGAAACTGCAATAAAAGTCAAATCAAGGCTATTGTTTGGTAGTTACATAACTAGTTACATAGCTACCTACTGTGTCAATAATTATTTTCCTTATAATCCTTATAAGAAAAACTTTAATACACCTTGAGCATGATTCAGTATGTGATGATGTCATAATTATATATATTTTAGTGAACGTAAGAAATCTGTTTTTTGACAAAAGGCAAGACAGTGTGTGTTCCGAAATTGTGAGGTGAACATTAGATCTGCAATCTATAGGCTATAGACACGCTTGATTCAATCGCTTGTTAATTGTGTTCGGTAAGTAATTAGCTGACAAAGTATGCTAATTGATTTGATGGAATTTATTGAGAGTAACAGAAAATAAATTGGACGAATAAGCAATAAAAGCTGCAAGGCTCATTAACCACTGAAGATTAGCTGTAACCTGCCTCAAAATTTAAAACCAACCTACAGACCATTCCTGCAGTGAACTTTTTTCTTGAAAATTTTAAAAGGCAGAGCATAATCAGACCATCAAAAGCTTATTGATTTAAGGTAAATGCCAGCCAGAGGTTTTTTTTCTTTCTAATTTAGAATATTGACTGTTTACAACGGAAAGACATTTTTTGGGGACCTATCATTCACGTAAGGTGTGAGCAAAAGCTTGATGTTCGGTATGTAGTAATCCCCTCATCGGGGCTTGGGAGTATATTCTCCTTTGACTGGATTCAAACTTAAACACTTGACAGGGAAATCACGGAAATCCCACATTCCGCCTTGTCAGCAGTGGTTTATTTCCACCTGAACTGCACTGGGCTTTTTTAAGACAATTTTAAGTAACTTAAGTATACTTTTGGAATATTGATAAGGAGTTTCTGGGGTTTGAACGGGCCCTGTCAGGAAAATTTACAACCAGTTAAAAAAATTTCAGCAAGATGAGTCCCGGAACAATGATGGGTTGTTGTGACATCAGCAGTAGTTTACATTTATTCATTTAGCAGATACTTCTCTCCAAAGTGACTTCCAATGAACTCTATGTAGTGTTATCAGCCCACACACCTTATTCACCAAGGTGACTTACACTGCTAGATACATTACTTACACTGGGTCACTCATCCATACATTAGTGGAACACACTCTCTGTGTCACTCACACACTATGGGTGAACCTGCACAGCATGTCTTTGGACTGTGGGAGGAAACACAGACACAGGGAGAACATACAAACTCCACACAGACTGAGTGGGGATCAAACCCACATCCTCTCGCACCACCCAAGTGCTGTAAGACATCAGCGCTACTCGCTGTGCCACCGTGTTGCCCATTTTGTTGCATTCATATGGCCTCAGTGAAACCAGAGAGCAGGAACAAGTATTTCCTAAAGCACTTACCTGCTGACCATCACATCATCTCACACTGAATGCTGTAAAGACAATATTTAGGGTCTCTCTTTCCATCTTTATGGGGGTGCAGGGGTGCGGTGACTCAGAAGCAGGCTTTGCCTCTACCTGCTCTCTGGTGGGTCTGGGGTTCCTGGCCTGCTTGGGGTGCCCTGTGATGGATTGGCGTCCTGTCCTGGGTGCGTCCCCTCCCCCTCCAGCCTTGCACCTTCTGTTGCTGGGTTAGGCTCCGGCTCGCCAGTACAAACAGTTTCAGTCAGTGTGTGTGTGTGTGTTTAAAAATGCTAAGACTGTAGATGTTTCAGCAAGCCAGTAATTCCACTTCTCCCCTACAATAAATATTTTTATCTTTGAGAAAAAGCACTAATTAATGACCATAACTGTTTACCACACTTAGGGAATCTTTAAAAATGTATGTCAACTGCACAATTTCAATTCGATGTTTGTCATTTAAAAATCCTCCAAACTATAATCGTCCGTAATGTGATTTATTTCCATAATTTTGTCAAAGCTCTCTGGCAAGCATGATGAATAAGCACCATTTTCTGGGCTCTCCTTTCACTGTCTTGCACCTGTGCCCAAGCAGTGTGGGATCTCTATCCAGTTGTTGGAAGCATGTTAAATCCTTTGCTGATTCAAGGCTGTGTAGGAGGTGCTGGGGGGGCTGTGTTGAGGTATGGGGGCTCCAGCCTGTCACAGACATTTGCCCCAGAAACACTGGCTCCCAGCGTGTTGGCATCACGTTCTTTCACGCATCACTAGAGTGGCGGAAACCCCGAGGACAGCCAAACATGTGGTGCGGACTTTCACCTACCGTCCTCTCACACCTCACCGTCAGTCTCAGGCCATCATCACCCAACGGTCGACCTGTCGGCCCCTCTAGGGAGCAGGGGGCACTGCTTTGTCCTCATACGGAAGGCTTTATCAAGATTGCCAGCTTAATCCTTTCAAAAGAGAGCTATGTCTCAGAACATTGATTTCTGAGCAGAGGTAACAACAGATGAGTGACAGCAGAAGGGACAAGAGAGGAGACTTGAGCTGCATCAACAACCAGCCAGAAACGCTTGGCTTCGTTCCAGGTCTGGCATCTACCTTATGGGAAAATTCGGAGGACTATTCATTTGTCCTTGTGCTGTCAAATAGCAGGCTTCCTTTGAAAGTCCTTCTCAGATGTAATGCGCAATGTTTACATCTTATTATGTTTCTTAGCTTCCTAAATCGGTTAATTGGCATATGTGTAAAATGGGTATGTTTAAGCGAATTGTCATTTACTGTTATTTAATCAGTAAATAATTTGGTTATCCTTTTTCCACGGCATCCACTAGAGAATCAGAAGTGTTTTCATGTCCCTGGCCAGGTTTAGGCCTTTGTGGTCTCTAATAAATTCAGAGCAGAACTCACAAGGAGGCCCAGAGAAAAGTAAATGAGATAAAACAGTGTATCATCATCCTAAACTAATGCATGCTGGGCCATCATAACTTTAAATCACACTGAATTCAAAGACAACATCAGTGTCTCCCAAATGGGAATAATAGGAATAAATTTTCTTGATTTATCTCCTCCTTGGCAGATCATGTGCAATGCTGTGCTGTGGCTAGAACCTCAGTGTGTCTGCTGGAGACTGAGAATTACCTCTGAATGGCCCTTTCCTGGTGGTCGGCACGTCTTGTTGTTGCAAGCAGAAATCACCCTTGTGCATGGTCTTATTATTATTGTTGTTGTTGTTGCTTTATCTTTCATGTTCTTAAGTCAATGTCAGATTTTTGCAAGCACAGAGTGCCACCAGAAAATCCTGTGCTGTACTTATGTTCTGTTTGTTTGTTTGTTTCTTAAAGCAATTCAGCTTAAGAACGTTGCACAAGGGGACTTGAATCTTCTATCTCGAGGTCACCATGTCTATATCCAGCATTGTACCTGCTGCCTGTTTCAAACCCATGTTAAATTGTGATGACAGGAAATCGCAGTAATGCAAATAAGGGTAAAGTATTAATATGGAAAAGGGGTCTGATTGGAAACTATCCGTGCCAATTTGGGTTAGAAGAAACCGAGTGGATTAAAATGGTGATGCGAATTTTGATATCACAATTTGCATTGATTTGGATAGAGCTAATAGATGCAGCATGCCCTAATTAGGTATAAAAAGCAGGAAGAGTAGGATGGCGGTGGTCCATTAGCAGAGCATCCCTGCTGGGCAAATTGTTTCGGCAAGGTGTTACTGAGCAAATTTTTTGCAAGAAGTTAAAGGCTTTACCTGATTAAGACAGTGAGTGACTATTTTGGAGCCATAATGGTTTAAAGATAATATGCCAAAAGGCTGTCAGAATATTAAGCTTCTTAAGGAGCTGAATTCACTAGAGCGTTAAGACAATGGAAAGAGTAAGTTTGTTCGTAGTCTGTCTTTGGATATGAAGTATTATCTGAATGTAACCCATCTTATACGATAGGTGAACTCTATCCATAAGTTTTCATTAGAAAATATTCATCATATTAAATCCTTTTCTTTTGTTAAAGCAAAACTGAAAACTGTATACATAAGAAAAAGGTTGTATTCCCAAAATCCCATGGGAACACCTATTGTTGACATCTGTATCTATGTTGCTGCATCACCTGAATGTTTGTTGAGGGTAACTACAGTAATAGAGGTGGGATTTTCTGAAGCACATATATGAAATCCTGGCTCTTTTTCTTCTTCACTGCTGTAAGATATTAATTTCTTTTCCCACTGGCCGTGTTCTTATTGTGATGACACTGAGCAGTGTGTTCAGTCCCGGCAGTGTTGAGGTGTTAAATTGCTAAATTGAGTCTGTGTTACATGTACTTTCACGTCATGTCACACTGTTTTTTCATCAAGAACAGTGGAAGATCTCCCTGATGGTCATAGCCCAGGAAGATATGCAGCATGATTTGTGCCATTTTCCAAAACGACATAGTTTTAACCAGAAGTTTAAAAGAGCAGTATGGCATTGCAATAAAACCAATATTTACAAATATCTGAGTGTGAGAAAGTTTACCTCCCACATGAGGCATCCAGTTAACAAAGTTGATCAGGAAACCAGCTGACATGTCTTTCAAGCTCTTCTGCAACAGTTCCCAGAGATGCAGAACACTTGTGAGTAGGTTTGCTTCTGCTTTTCACTCTTTCATCTAGTTCTTGCCCATAGAAGTGTTCCCCTTGTTGCCCATATGCACTCATACATCTTACTGCTATACTAAATCAGATATGATGGCTGTGAGTTTGACCTCCTGCTATGTGAAGCACCACACAGAACAGCAAGTTCTGCTGGCAGCCACTTGACAAGACAAGAGAAGCTTTATTGTCATTTCAACCATATACAGCTGATACAGTACACAATGAAATGAAACAACATTCCTCCAGGACCATGGTGCTACATGAAACAAAACAGTTATCTACACAGAGTACATAAAGTGCACACATGCAAGACTTGTGCAACCAGCGCTAGACATTTCAACAATTACTAATCATTTCAACAATACTTAACATTCCAACAACTTACTAAAACAGGACAATAGGCACAATAAGGAACAGTTCAGCATCGACCAGTGCACAAGTTCCAGTGTCAGTCCACTCCCTGAGTATTGAGGAGTCTGATGGCTTGGGGGGATAAACTGTTATGCAATCTGGCTGTGAGGGCCCGAATGCTTTAGTACCTTTTACCAGACGGCAGGAGAGTAAAGAGTTTGTGTGAGGGGTGCGTGGGGTTATCCACAATGCAACGTGTGGTGTAAATGTCTGTGATGGAGGAAAGAGAGACCCCGATGATCTTCGCAGCTCTCCTCACTATCCACTGCAGGGTCTTGCGGTCCGAAATGATGCAATTACCAAACCAGGTAGTGATGCAACTGCACAGGATGCTCTTACAAGTCCCTTTGTAGAATGTGGTGAGAATGGGGGGTGAGAGATGGGCCTTTCTCAACATTCATAGAAAGTGGAGATGCTGCTTGGCTTTCTTGTCTATGGAGCTGGTGCTGAGGGACCAGGTGAGGTTTTCCGCCAGGTGAACACCAAGGAATTTGGTGCTCTTGACGATCCCCACAGAAGAGCCGTCAGCTTGGAGGTTCCGAGGAGCGCTATTGCTGCAAAGGCAACAAAAAGGCAACATTACATGGTCGCATTTGAAAGAGGAGGTGGATTTCAGCACCTATTAGAAGATTAGTTGTCTTAAATTAATTGGTTAAATAAAGGCTATACAGCTGGACACAGTGTGAAACAGTAAGACAGATTTTTCGGGGTACAGTGTATCTGCTGCATCACTTGATGACCTATTGATGGCAGACTTAATGCAGGCAGGAAAGAAGGGGCTTCTGAGGAGAACCATTACTGCACAGGCGATGAAACTTGGAAAGGAAAATAAAAGATCCCATTTGAAAAAAATATCTTTTGTTCTATGTTTGGACTAAGTCAAAAACCCAGCTCCTACAAAGATCTGTAAACTTTCCTTAGATGTTCAAAAACACGTCAAGCATAACATTACAATGGCAAAATATTTCCTGGGGATTCAGGAAAGGACAAAAAAAAGTGTATTATTCCAATTTTCATTTTTAAGTTGTCAGTTTTAAATGTTCTTACGTCTCCGAACATTTTCCATTTGTTCATAAATACTCTGTGGTATTTTCCCAATGCATTTTTTTTTGTCACATTCAGCTGATGGCTTAGTAATGTTAATATTGCATTCCTAGTAGACCTTAATGCGTCTGAGAGAAATTTCACTGGTTCAAACAAATTTGGTATATAATCCCCAAGGCTGCTCTGTCACAATGTTTTTTTAACCTCAGTATTGTAATATATGAAATTGCTGTTGTAGTTAGCCATATTGCTAAGAAATTACCATAATAATGTGGCTTTAAATCATATGGATTGAAAAAGTAACAAGTGTAATAAGTATTGATTTGTAGGAACATAATGTGGTGGTCATCTGAATGGAATTCATGACTATAGTTATAAAATACCTCGCAAACAATAATGTGTCCTGTCAAGTGGACTATCTGGTGAAAAAATGATCCTTGAACAAACTGTGACACGACTCTTACAGCGGTAACGGTGTGAATGATTTTGACTTTTCTTACAGCAACAACCTTTAATTAGTTTATGTAATGAACCATGCACGCTCAATAAAGACTCACTATGTAAGGTACACTAGCTAAGGTCCTCCATTGCACTGATATTGCCATTTGATTAACTATGCCGAGGATGTGCCTGCGAGATGTTTTGAATTTAATGAAGTGTAAAATCTATAAATGATTAGGTTCGACAACACTGCTTGCACTGTTTACATTCAAATGCCTGGCCAAGAACCATAAATGTTTCTGTATAGACTGTTAATACCCTATATGTACATGTACATCGCTGTGTGAAAAATTGCCTTTTCATGTTTTTTTAAAAGGGAAGATGTTTTTTTGTTTGTTTGTTTTGTTCCCCTATAAACTGGGTTTTTCACCAACTCGTATTGCTGCTTTTAATAAAATGATTATGAATTTTTGGTAATGCATGAGCAAAATATACTGCACTGGGTTTTTTTTCTGGTAAAGTTTATTATTTAACATCTGTGTCCTATCCAAGGGAGAGTCTCTATTTCAGATTTAAAAGTGGATTTTTGAAAAGGGAATTCTTCCCGGAGGAGCCCTCCGTTTTAACAGCCTGAAAGACCCATGTGCCATTTTCATCACTCCTGATCCAGAGCCTCTTGGGGTGTACTGAATCTATCCACTCAGTGAAACTCAGCTCAAAATTATACTTTAACAGCACTGAACAACTTTTTTTGCTCTGTATGACACTCCTATTTCCTTGCATGGATCTTTTCATCTAGCTGATATGTCGAAGTCAGGACAAACATCTACCACAATTAGTAATGGCTTGAATTTATTGGTGTAGAGAGTGAAATGGCAATGAAACTCTTCTTTCTGATATAATGAGTAAGCTCAGTAGGGGCTTGTTGCCACATTAAAATGTAAAGTGGGAACATAAGTGCCATTTGTCAGTCTGGAGGCAGGTTCTTGGTATCAAAATTTTCCGTGAGAATATTTTTGAGGAACATTATATATGATAATACATGCTTCTCAGCTCCTTTTCAAATAGAATTGGACAATTCCAGTCCTCCAGAGCCTCAGGACATCCCAAGTTCGGTCTCAGATTCCCAGTGATTGACTAGTGTTTTTACATGGTAATTTGTCTCATACTGAGGGAGTAAATTATCACCTGCAGGTAACATGTTTGGTGCGCTGAAATATCTGGTAGTAATTCTGAAGTAACCAAAAGAACTACTGTCCAAATGGTTAACACAATGCTGTTTGCATTTTGTATTTTATCAAAATATTTGGCAAGCATATGTTGGTTGTATATTTAGCCACTATGACTTAGCTCCAAAACATTCAAGACTTAGTGAAGGTAAAACAGGCAGCACAGTAGTAAGAGCTGTCACTTTCCGTTCAGCGGACCCAGGTTCAAATCCCCCTCTTGTTGTACTGCCCTTGAGCAAAGTACCTGCCCCAGTAAAAATTACCCAGCTGTATCAATAGATAAATAACTTTAAGTGACTTAGTATACAAACGTAACCTTGTAAATCACTTTGCACAAGGGTGTCAGCGAAATAATTGTTAGCAATAACATTACTTATCAGTAGGCTGCTAAAGCACCTTTTTTTAATGCATTTAATCTATATTAAAGTTGTGTCAAAGCTTCAAAACATGTATTTTGTTTAGGGCATTTTTATTAAATACAAAGCCGGTAGTATCCTCTTACAGAGGATCACCCTTGAAATGGCCTATGCAAAGTTATGTAAATAGTTGTTATGCTCGATACCTTTTTTGCCTGTTAAGCAAACATAATTGCATCACTTATAAATACTGAGACAATACAAGGTGTCAACATCCACTTGCCCCCAGGGCAACCTTAATCAAATATTTATAGCATTACAAAAGCAATGAACTGAAGTTACTTGAATGACAAGGCCTAATAGGGTATGCAGATGATCATTTGCTTTCTGGTGAAGAGAAGCCAATTTCTGTCACTCGTGCCTCAAATGATCTGCATTGTGAATGCTGTCGAATAGCTATGTAGCTTTTAAGGAAAGAATGTTTCCATTAGGTTATTCAGACTGAAGGTATTTATTCTGTACGTGTGGGTCTTTTAAAATGGATCACAACCTAAATGCTCGTGTAAGAACTGATGGGGTATTGGGAAATGTTGCCTAATAATTACACTGGGGTATTGCACACTATATGCAGGCTTATGTGAACATACTGGGGGCTGTACACACTGCATCAGTACACATTATGGGCAACAGGGCCAGGACCCCAGAGCCAGCTGACCCGTTACTTGTCTTGCAGGAACGTGAGCTCGGCTGGAGAAGAGGCCCGGAGGCGGATGCGGGAGTGCGAGGGACTTACAGACGCGCTGCTCTATGTGATCCAGAGTGCTCTCGGGAGCAGCGAGATCGATAGCAAGGTCTGCCTCTCTCTCTTCTTCCTCTCCTCCCATTGTCCCTCCATGTCAAGGAAACTAGCAGCAAGCACACGAGCACAATAACAGAACAAACTGCTTCACGGATGGCTGACTTCTCAAGGTGGCCTCACCCATGGCTTCTCGAGTGATCATTCTTTAATCTTGATTTAACCCTGCCCCCTGCCCCCCATCCCCCCCACAAACATACCTTGGCGACTGTATGCGGGGAAAAAGGAGCGTTGTGACGTGTTCATGATAATGAGGATTGAGTGCCTGACCAGACGGGCATGAGGAAGCAGCCAAGTTCTGCATCCACGGTCGACTTCCAAAACTCATTAGAAGACACCCCAGCAAATGCAATTACTCTTCCTGCTGGCACCACTGCATGATGAGTTCTGGTCTAGCCTGACCTAAAAGAGGGCACACAGGCCCTGGAAATGCATGTGCGGGCTGCTGCTGTGTCCATTTTTAAGGACGTAGATTCTCAGCCCACTGTGCTCCGAGATAGTTCTCATCTCATCTCATTTTTTCAGAGCACCGGTTCTTTGAAAGATTGAAATCGGTCCCCTTCCTTTTATTTGTCTTGACTTTTGATCTCAGGAAAAGTCTATGTGCTTCTGTCCATATTCCATCCAGCACAATCATCACAGTCATTCCCCTTGTGATTAAAAAAACAGCAAATATTAGCTACGGACATCATTTGTCTAGCGGCTGAATTGTTTTTTTGAGAGAATGCCCATAACCATCTGAGGCATACAGGAGCGTGGCCACATCCACCTCATCGATTATCGGCTGATCAGAGAAGAGAGTCAGGGGCGAGCACAGCGGTTAAACAGACTGATGGAGGAAAAACTGACTTACATTGCAGAGATAGGATGATATAGAGCGCTGATGTGAGTGCAGAGAAAAACCCATTTTTTGTGTTCATTACATGTGTCCCACAGTTTGTTTTATATTTCAAGAAGTACTCCATAAGTCTATACCGTACCACCTCAAGCCTTGTCACTCCCTGAACCCGGTGCAGCCGGTATGCCACACCATCCTATCGTTGCTTTTTTTTTTACCAGCTGTGTCCCCACTGAGTGTGTCTCCACTATATGAATCTTGTCACCTTGCCTCACCTGCAGAGCTTCTTTTCACCCTATATAGACGGGCCGCCAGAGTTGAAGGCCAGGCCACCGCACTGGGACATGCTATTTTGTGTTGTCACCTTGTCATGCCAGGTGCATTACCAGGTGCCGCACGTATTTCATTTGCATTTATTTATCCCCCCAAGCTTTTCGGCGATAAATTCCCACAAAGGGAAATGGCTTCCTCTCATAATCGGACAAAACCGCAAGGTCATCCATGTTTGATGCAACGAATAGATGCTGAAGGACAACACAGGAAATGATAGCCGAAACGCCCACAAACATGTCTGACGTTTCACTTTGATTGCACCCATCATTCAAGTTTTGGAGGGAGAAGCTGTCAGCTGACTGCTACAAGTATATGTCCCCTACCAAACTGTTGTGGAAAAAAGTTAATCACGTTTCTTTTTCCAATTTCCTCAAACGAATATTTAATAGTTCTGGAAGTTGCCGTCAAACATCTAGCCATCATTTAGAATATCTCTGCTAAATGAAGTGTGATATGACAAATTTGTTCCCATTTTTCTCCTTTTGACAATACCCAAATATCTCTTAATCGAATTTAAATGTGAGAGCCCGTCGATAAAGAGCAAGTCTCATTTGTGCCATTTCCAAGGCAAATGAGAAAGGAAAAAGTGCATCAAGCTTACATTATTCGTTATTGTATTCCTCTGATTTACATTTTATTCAATTAGCAAATGCCGTCGAGAGAAAAAACGTCAGTGAATGTGTCAGTGTTCATCAGCAAACATCACAACAATTTCCATATATCATAGATTTTTATATATCATAGGCACCGTCAGTGTTCTCCTCAAAGAAAATCACTGATGCTTTCCGGTGTTTTTCTGTTTTTTTTTTTTTTGCTAATCCACAAAATGTCATGGAAATGAATTGCATGCACTTTTGTTTTCTGCATGGGTTTATTTTCTGTTTCAAAAAAGGGCGTCTGATATTACTGAGTCTAATTACTGTGTCTAATTAGATGTGGAGGATGACGGGGAGAATCCCCTCAGGTCTGGGTCCTTCCACCGCCAGCAGGATGCCCTTGGCAGCCTTCCTCACACATGGTGCCCAAGCTGCTCTTATCATTTCTTTACTTAGCCAACACTTTACAGAAAACATGATTCCTGAATCAGAGCTATCAGAAGATATCTTGTTCTAATCCAAAGAAAATAAGATTTAACTGATGAGCAACATCCATTCATCCATTTTCATTAAATGCTTGTCCTGGTCATTGTCACGGAGGTCCAAGCCTGAGGGGGTGGTACACCCTAGATAGGATGCCAGTCCATCGTTGGGTAGTCACGTGCACACACTCAATCACCCGTTCACATGATGAGCAACATACTTAACCTAAACCATCTGATGTAGTGAAACAAAAGTGTGTGCTACTCATCAAAATAATTGTAATAATTTGGTAACCTGTTGGTCATCCTACCCACATCTCGTTGCAGACCATTGAAAACTGTGTGTGTATCTTGAGAAACCTGTCATACCGCCTGGCTGCGGAGACCTCTCAGGGACAGCAGATGGGCACAGAGGAGCTGGACGGGCTGCTGTGCGGCGACGCCAATGGCAAGGACGCCGAAAGCTCTGGCTGTTGGGGCAAGAAGAAGAAGAAAAAGAAGCCACAGGACCAGGTGGGAAACCTGGCTCAGGCTCCTGTAGCCCTCACATCTTCCTGTCACATTCCTGCAGCTATTGTAGTTATGGCTGCTGGGGGAACCGGGGAGATCAATATCATTATGTTTTTTCATTAGAGGAAGCGGTCATTTCCAAGCATCCAAAGGCATGCTGGATAATCATCATGACCGAGCTGAGTGATTTGGATGAAAGGGCCCATTCTAGAAATGTAGGGTGTGACACAGGGTCCACCCTGGATGGGATACCAGTCCATCAGAGAGTAATCACGCACAATCACTCACACATTCACACACTGGGGACAGTTTAGAGGCACCAGTTGATCTGAAACATGTCTTTGGCGTGTGGAATGATATCAGCACTGGAAGAAACCCATGTGAACGTGGGGAGAACATGCAAACTCCACACAGACTGAGCTCACACCTAACTTGACAGGCCAGGAGCTGCGAGGCACCATGATGTTGCCCATAGCTTCTGCATGCACCTAGAAAATCCAACTTGGGTAAAAATTAATCACTTTGACTCAACTTCTGGCTTCCTTAAACATTTTAACTCATTAGATTTAATGCATATAGGTGAATCTTACACTGCTTGAGGAGCTTAGTGGTTTTTCAAGTCTCACAAAAGATTGAAAAGCTTGCAGTTATGAAGTTGTTCTGCAGCTGAAAGGCAGACTCAAGAGATGTGTCAGTCACTTTGCCAGCTGAAAAGGTATTACCTGTCTACAGTCTGCGTTTTACTTGAGTGATGAGAAAGCAGAAAGAAATGGGTTAAAGGTCCACATTCCTCAGCAGCTTATGAAGCTTAACATTCAGCCTTGTTGCATTTGGATATGTCAGCAGCTGCACTTCTACATAAAAGGGAGAAGGTTAAAGTGTGATTCTTATGGGTTTAAAATTAAAATGATAAATCATAAAGGAAATCCAAAGGCTGACCAAGCTATGTTCTCCACCTGTGCAATACTTAATGTCAGTAATATTTTAAAAAGTTTTCCTTCGACTTTCTCCTCATAAATTCAAGTATATTTTCACATTTAGAAGACTTGCTATTATACACTATTACACCTAGATTTGAATCTTATTGGTTGTGGTATTACAAAAAAATCCAAAGCTAAGAATTTAACTTAATGTAGCACCTGCTAATTTATTCTACTTCATATAAATAAACCTTTTACAATGTTTAATCACACAAAACCTCATTATGAATATAATTTATAGTGTCAGAACAGATTGTCTTATAAAGTGCTAACTGTAGAGCTTTTATATCGGTAAAGTTATTATAAAAATACAGACCAAGTCGGTTTTTCCCAAAGAGAGTAATAAATGCCATCCTGGTATGTTAGCCAATAACCCTCCAGTCATCATTATAAATTCTTTAACTTCTACTCAACACAAGTCTAAAGCTCAGAGCTCAATACAGTAAAGAGGCCTGAAAGCACATTACATTCCTTCCTGGATGGTATCTGGCAAAGCCTATCCTGGTGTCTGAACTAACACCCCTTCAGTACCCAATATTAGTCCTCTGACCACCACTCCATACTTTGGTGTCCAAAGAGACCGAAAGCCCTAAAAGGCCAGAGGCTCAAGCATTTGGTGCCCTGTAATATCTCTTTTCGTGAGATATTTGCCCCCTCCATTCTGTGTGCTTTAAAGCAGTTGGCATCTTGAAATGAAACAGCTGTGCCTCACAGGAGAGTGCAACATAACCCTCTTCACCATTTATCAAGAAGGAGCAGTTAGCCCAGCCCCAGTAGAAGGCTGGCATTTCCCTTCCAGGGAGCTCTGCTGTTTATCAAATGCGTAGCGCCTGCGAGGAGCCCTGCAGGCCACGTCTGTGAGCCCACACTAATCCACGTCCATGTAAATGGAGGAAACGAGTCACAGCCAACAGGAAAGTATGAGGCAGATACGAGGCACTTCTGCTTAGTTTCTGGTCCTTTTTGAGCAGGAACAAAATTATTTAGTCGATTCTTGTTTCTGGTGTTTTGTATTTCATTGATGCATCATACGGTTTTTGTAACAGGTCAGTGATTTGGTAATATATCATCTTGTTGGATTCATCTGCTGATAATAACATTGTTATAGATCAAGGGTGGCCAACTGTGATGCCTACATGTCATAGCGTGCGCTGGTTTTTGTTCTAGCCAACCCCCTAATAACTTACACTTGTCAGACACCTTGACAGAAGGAGCGTTATGCTTCTCACAGAATGTGTCATAGAACTACCCACTTTTCCAGTCATAAGCCAACTAACTTTCAGAAAATCTTTGCTCTGATAATCTTTTGCCTTCTTCACTAAATAAAATTCATCCAAATAAACAATTGTTTTATTTAGATTTATCAATATGTCAGGATTTAGTGATTCAGGAGTTAAGAATGATTACATTTCGGAGGTTAAAATAACATAGAGAACCATGTTTACTATTATCATGACAAAACTAGACACTCGTGTGATGAACATTGGTTCATATGGTGGAAAGAAACTAACTGTACTTAAGTATCACGCGTCTGCATCTAAGTTTCTCTTCCTGCTAATGTAATGCGCACTTTGTGTTTTCTATGTATGTCACTTCGGAGAAAAATGTAATTGTAGATATTCATCAACTCACACCCAATTAACACACATTCAGTTAACAGAAATCAAAACCAGTTCTCAGTTAATGGCTTTGAAGCAGTGATGTAATTTGTTCTATAAGATCCAAATCAGGGTGAGTAATTTGATCAACTTTAAAAAAAAAAAAACTGTGGACCCTATGATCTGTGAGGACCAGGGTTGGACTGTCACTTATGTAGAGACCTCGAAGATAAAGCACCAGCACAATACCTCATGTTACTTCTCAGACTAGAAATAATTAGGCCAATTGGGCAGCAGGTAGTGTTGTTTGTAATTGTTGGTAGCTTGTTAAATCGCTTTATAGAACGGTGTCAAGTAAACGTTATCAGTTTTGCATGTGTCTTTAGGAAAGTTCTAGAGATTTGATGGTCCCATGTTTTCATCATCAGTGACTACAGGCGTCACGGATAAATAAAAATGGACTCAATGCACTTTTTTGTGATGAAAAACAGCTTGCTTGTTGCTGCAATTGCTTAACAAATACTTTTAATCAAAGTGCAACAGCTTCCGCATTTATCTGTTTCATTCTATATTTGTTTCTGCTGAAGTAGCACTGAAGTAACAGAGATTAGTTTCTATTCAGACTTTTCTTATAGATAATGCAGCAAAGACCCACTTGAGACTGTAACCTTATCTACCACTCTATGTACTTTCCAATTTGAAGGATAAAATAGGTCATTGACACAGTCAGAGCGGGAAAATGTAATATTTGTAGCTAAAGAGCGTAATTATTTGAAGGTTCTGCTGTCCGTTTTCCTTTACAGTAGTAAAGAGCATATGCTCGGCCATTAGAATTTAAATTAACTGTCATCTTCATATCGATGCGTACTGAAAATGTTTTCTAGCCAGGCGGCAAAGCATTTTCCGCTCTTAAATGGTAAACATTTTATGTTTTTTTTTTTTTGAGTACAGATAATTTTTTGGCCTCTGCCTGTAAACACATGTACCAGTATGCTTGTTCAGCATTGTGTATTTAACTTGATAAATATACCCTGGTTTTCTCTTGAATTTTATTTGATCATTTTATTTAACTGGAAGGCATTCATAGCACAACGATGGCTGTGGAGCTCAGTATGAAATATGTAACTATGGCTTTTATTCTGATTTATCAGCACTGACTGAAAGACCAGCTGGGCCCTTCCAGCAGCGAGGGTAATGTGTTACAGCCATTTTTTTTTTTTTTTTTTTAGTTGAGCCAACATAACACACTGAAAATAGCAAGACCAAAAGCAAGACAGTTCCTCCTTTATGAAGGAGCTGTGGGAACGGGCAGCTGTGGAGGTGTGTCCACTTCTGTTCACAGCCACCTGTCCTTTTTTATTTCCCCCGAAATCATCGCCTTCCTCACCATACAGGAACAAGCTTGTAGAGGTCTCTCTGTCTCCCTGTCTCTCCTCCCCCCTCCCTTTAGCAATAAATCTTACGGTACAGGTTGTCCTCTAGGCAAAGGTAATAAATGTATATAGACATTAATTATTGGCCATGGGTGCAAGAGAAGATAGGGTGGAGAGGAAACTTACATCTAGGTATTTTACCGATTTTTCGTGCTGACTGAAAGTAGGTTTTTCAGGAGTGCTGTGCTGCCAGTACCAATCTGGAATTACCTCCCTTTTTTGAAATGGTTCCGTGACCGCATATGTGATGTGGATTTGTTAGGATTAGCATTTGTCCCACACCAGCTACAGTGTCAAAAGCAGCAACAACAGCAACATCAACAAACACCTACATTCCAGCAGGAGTTTGAGTAAAGACTAGAGTGTAAAAGAATAAAGCCCCTTTCAAGAACCGTCGACTTACCTTACCCTGTCTCAGAGTCTTTGGCGTGGTTATCCTACACCATGCGTCTTATCTAATTTCTCTAAATGTCCTATAATGTGCTGCTGTTGTTACTTGACCAAGCTACCCGGTGTTTATTCTACATCAGCTGGAAGCATTGCCCATTCGGAATCTGTAGGCCTTGAATCATGCTGTGCGGAAGCCGCTAAAATGTTATCAGAAATTCTTTTTGACAAACACTGACTGACCCCAGGTGGTGGCCTGGGCAGTCCTGGGATGTGAGGCAGTAGAGGGGTGGTGGTTCTCGAAATGCTTTTGGAAACTCGTTGACATATTCATGAGGGAAATGCTGTACCCTTGAGAAAGTTACATTACAGGTGTTCGTTCATCCATCTGCGTACTTCAACAAGTATTTATTTTTTTGTTTTGTTTTATTCTAGGAAATTTAAATTTAAACTGCAATATTTACACCCTGTCTCTCTCTTTTATGATCCAGTGGGATGGTGTGGGGCCACTCCCAGAGTCCACAGATCCCCCCAAGGGGATCCAAATGCTGTGGCACCCTTCTATTGTCAAGCCCTACCTCACTCTGCTCTCCGAGTGCTCGAACCCAGACACGCTGGAGGGCGCGGCAGGGGCGCTTCAGAACCTGGCTGCCGGTAGCTGGAAGGTAGGACCCACGGTCAGTCAGTGTCTTAATGTGGGAACTGATGGGTTGGGCGAAAAAGGATGTTTGTAATTTGTTAAACCTGAACAAATCTGAATTTAAACAAGTTTATTCTGTTCAGTGTGGTATTTGCTTAATATTCAGTCTCTAAGTCTCTCTTGTAAGATGTGTTGTTTGGTATTTTTTGCATTTTCTGTTTAAACATTGGTAGGCAAGGCAATATGTTAGGATTTTACCATCATATGAAGACACTAATAATTACAGGTTATTGACTTATGACAGGGTTCCATTCCAATAACTTCATTGTAAATTATGAACATGTATGAATGTTACATTGTATAATAGGAATTTATTTTTTTCACTAATTTCACAAATTAGTCATATTAAAGTAATATCCACGGACAATAATATATAGTACAGTATGCAATAAATGCAGTATTGCATTTTAACACTGCACTATTTTATTTATGTAGTCTTTTCTTTTCTTACTGTACTAAGGTTGATGGGAAGACAATCATAAGTAGAGGTTATCCTAAGTTGCATATGTTGTAAGTCAAGGACCTGTATATAAATATACTATCACCTGTAAGCTACCCATTATCATTCTAAACATTCTAAACCTTGGCATAAAGCAGGTTTAATGTTTGTGTAACTATCTACCAATCTTCAGCACTGGGATTAGGAAGACCAAGATTTCTTTTCAGTCTCAGCATCATATAACCAATAGTGCTCTGCTTTCCCAGAACTGACAGATGGCACTGGATCACAAAGTACAGGGTTCCATTGTGGACTGAGAATCACCTGACCAAAAATGCTTTTCCTCATTCTTAAAATGGAATTGGTCCAGTCTCAGGATCCTTCATGGACTCTGCTTGTCTAGAACGCTTGAGGCCACATATGATAATTTTGGGAATGGCATAGCCTACACCCCCACTGAAACCAGCATCACACCTCTCCAT
Organism: Scleropages formosus; assembly: GCF_900964775.1. Classification (NCBI taxonomy): domain Eukaryota; kingdom Metazoa; phylum Chordata; class Actinopteri; order Osteoglossiformes; family Osteoglossidae; genus Scleropages; species Scleropages formosus. The sequence continues at coordinate 22,186,902 of NC_041814.1, forward strand.
GTGTTTTCAGTCTCCACCACTTTACTTGCCAGTCAGTTATAATTGCCCTCATGCCTGCTCCTCTGCAAGCTGTCAGTCGAGCTGCATTTTGATATAATAAAATTAAGATATGTTTGTGCAGCTTTGCATTCCTTTTCCTGTTGTAAATAGGACTATAAATTCCCATCTGTGCAAGGTTATTACAAACAAGCTGTCCAGATTTGCAGGTATTGGTTGGTTTTGTGCTCTTCAGTATGTTTGATGGCAAAAAAAGAAGGCAAAGTGTTTCAATTTCTAAACCTTCTGACCGCCACTTAAAACTGTACAGTGTAAGAGTTATAATCAGTCAAGCTATGGATTCTGGCTTCAGAAATGCACGTGTTCATTATGTGTATTTCCAATTCTGATTCTTCTGAAACTTGTCATTTCATTTGTTTCCATAACAACAAAAGTCAGTCTGCTAGAACTTCCTGTTCAGTGTAAATGTCCTTGGTTATATTTGCTCTGAAAATATATTTGCATGTATTAGTTTAGTAGATGATTTTCTCCAAAGCAGCATACAATTTCTTTATAGGATTCAGCTGACACCTTTGTCCAGGGTAACTTACAGTGGTAGGTACACTACAGCAAACTCCTTATAATCATTCTGCCACCTATACAGTGGAGCAGTGTAACACACATTCATTCACACTAAGGTCACATAACATGACCACCAGTCCACATCAACCACATGCTTTTGCACTGTAGAAGGAAACCTATGGAGACACAGGTAGAGCATGCAGGGTCCACACAGGCTGTGGACAACGTTGTGGTTTGAGCTGTTGCCTTCAGATTCAAAGGTTTGCATCCCGAGTACTGCTGTAGTACCCTTAAGCAAGGTACTCACCATAAATTACTCTAACAAAAATGACCCAACGGCATAAAATAAGTCTAAATCAGTGTAGGTAGCTTAGCATTGTGAGTTGCTTTAGAGAAAGGCATCAGCTAAAGGAATAAATGTAAAACCGAGCTGGGATTGAACCAGCTATATCCAGTTATAGTCTCCAGGGGCTGTGAGAAACGAGTGCTACCTACTGCATCACCATGCACAGAACACAGTGGCCCACAACATTTCTTCTGAACCTTTATGAATATACACTCACTCACTCACTCACTCACTCATTCTGTTAGAAAGGAGAAAACACAGACATAAAACTACAGCCATATAGACAGAACGTGCAGGGGAGGTCAAAAAAGCAATGAACATGGCATTTTCATCAAAAGCAAATTGCAAGGTTTGCAGTTTTTTTTTTTTTTTTACTTCTGTTTTAGCCTATGCACAAAAAAATTAGTTCTCCCATTTCATCATCTCCTGCCCAAACACAGCTCATTCCAAAGAGCCCTTCTTTACAAGTCCGTATTATCTGTTTCCAGAAGCTTCTTTGTATCTGCAGCAAAACTGAATTCGTCCTTCAAATACAGATGCTGGAATTTTTTCATTATGTTTCTCACGTAGAGCAGTAAGGATGCTTGCATGCACTTGCCATGAAGATTTTTTTTTTTGCTTTTTGTGTGGCTTTGTTCGAAAAAGTCGGATTGGCCTGGCACCAGCACACAAACACGTCTCGTCAGGACAGGAGGCCCCGCAAACATTTTATGCTGCCCCGGGTGCAGGGAGCTGGTTTCTAGGCCGCCCACACCATGAAGCTGTTTAACCAGAGCTGCCAAGGGAGCCCCTGAGAGAAGCAAACTGCAGGAAGGGTCAAATCCAGTCAAGTCCTCCGGTGACCCCCAGTGTCCAGCAGGGGCTTGGCCTTTAGCAAGCTTGACTTTCAACATATGCGAACAAACGGTTTCTCCTGAAGAGTGACATTAAAAATGGCAGCCGTCTATTGCGCTCCTGTTAGATCTCGGTGCTCATGTTGTCTGCTCCTCCTAGTGGTCAGTGTACATCCGCGCCGCTGTGAGGAAGGAAAAGGGCCTGCCCATCCTGGTGGAGCTGCTGCGGATAGACAACGACCGCGTGGTGTGTGCGGTTGCCACTGCCCTCCGGAACATGGCGCTGGATGTGAGGAACAAGGAGCTAATTGGTGAGTTGTTGCTAACATTTTTCCAACCCCCTACACTCCTCCAACCCCACACCCGGCCTTTTTCGTGCTTGTATTTGTGCATGAGTCTGCTTCTGAGCCACACTAAGAATGCATCCACAGCGCCCCCGTTTGAAGCACAAAGGTTTGAGACTGAGTTTCCAGTGTCAGTGTTGCCGTTCTTACTGTTTTAAAGTACAAGGACATGGAAATCCTGTAGGCGGTCCCCAGGAAAAGGGAAGAGATGTTGCATCTCTTGCATTCAACGTGAAATTCGTTTGCTTGCTCACCACCAGGATGTTGTGACGAATTTCCCAGCTTTGACATCCGTTTCAGCGATGTTTCCATTGATACCCAGTGTTTGAACTCTTTGCCAGCCCTGCCGGTGGCAACGGTATGAAGTGTTGTGTCTCAACATCGGCCACGGCCTCAGCGGGAGGGAAAAGTTGTCCGGGCAGTCTTGGGGGAAACGGGTTCAAAGGGAGCCACCAGGGGCTCAGTAATTTGAATATTGTTATGAAATGACTCAAAGTCCCAAGGTAGACCCTGGAGATATCTTGGTGATATAACTTGTTGAGTGCCTCTGTTCTTCTCCATCTTAAAGACATGGAGAGTGTCCTCCAGAGGTTGTTGCATCACAGTTCATGCACAGTGTGTGCTGTGTTTTTCTCAGGTACTGGATCCTCTTCGCTTTCATTTCAGTGATTTTGAAAAGGTGATGTTTCATGACTAGAGAGAGATGCCAGTAGCGTATCATTCATATTGGTATTTCTATGCAAGATCATCAGACTGGTTGGAAGTTTGTAGTAGTCACACTGTGATTTCACAGGTGCCGCACATCTCTAGGGCTCCAGGTTCAAGTTTGGCCCTACCTTTACATCTTACATATTCTATACATATTCTTCTGGTCTTTGGAACCTAAGTTCTCCTTATCAGATAAGGTGGCATAGGGCCCAGCAGGTGTTGCAGTGGTTAGGGCTGCTATCTACCAGTCACGGGACCTGGGTTCAACTCTCAACTTCCGTAGTACCAGAAAACAAAACATAAACCTTGAATCCCTTGATCCAGCTGTTTAAATTGGCAAATTATTAGAAGCTGGCAAGGTGGTGCAGAGAGTTCTGCTGCTGCCTCACAGCACCCAGGTGGTGTGAGGGAACATGGATTTGATCTCTGTTCAGTATGTGCAATTTGCATGTCCTCCCACAGGCCAAAGACATGCGGTGTCGGTATGTCGGTGACTCTAAATTGCCCTTTGTCTATGTGTGTGGCTACCCTGCAATGGATTGACATCCCATCCAGGGTGTACCCTCCTGCCTAGTACCTAATGATCCTGACATACACAATGGCTGACCGGAACCCTTCTCAGGACAAACAGTTATCAAAACTGGGTGGATAGATGGTTATAAGTTGCATTTAAAATTAAATAAATAAGCACATCTACATGTTTGTAAATATCCCTGTAAAACCACACACACACACACACACACACATTTTCAGAACCGCTTGTCCCACACGGGGTCACGGGGAACCGGAGCCTACCCGGCAACACAGGGCGTAAGGCCAGAGGGGGAGGGGACACACCCAGGACGGGACGCCAGTCCATCGCAAGGCACCCCAAGCGGGACTCGAACCCCAGACCCACCGGAGAGCCATCTGCTGTTATTGACTGCTGTTTTTGTTACTGTGTACCTCACAATCCACTTAATTTTTCCAGTCTAGGCCTGTGAGGCACCATAGCTGTAACTGCATGTGAAGTTCATTTATTGAAAATAAAAGGATGAGTGACACTGGGACATGGTACTTCAACCAAGGTTTCATTAAATGTGTAAATTAGCACATATACAATTAATTTTACAGAAAATATGTTGAGAAGGGATTTTCCAAAATAGAAGCTAGCTTATTAAGGGAGAATAAAGTGGGCCAAGAGCTATACTATGTTCAACAATAAAAGTGAGTTAAAAGAACTGAATCCTCTCAGATCACAAAGTATTAGCCTAGGCTCATTTGTAGGTGGAGAGTACGCATGATCACAACCCACACTAATGAAGCTGTAATACCACTAAGGCAGTTCAGCGGTAGTCTTGGTTTCAAGCTGAGATTTTAGCTCTTCTGAGGGCTCCCCTATACCACTGAGAAGTGCTGGAGTATCATGTTCACATCTGTTATATCCAACAGTGTCAGCAGATCTGCACATCTGCCCACATTATGAGATTATGGGCCTTTGGGAGTCTGCAAGGGGGTTGCAGAAACCTGAAGACCTTTTTAGGTATTATACTGACATTTTGGCACTTAGTAGACCAGTTTTCTCATCGATGTATTCTAACCATATCAATTCTTCTACTAGTCACCCTTACACAGAGTTTTATTAAAATCTAAAAAAAAAAGAGTGATTTCCTTGCTGGATTTCATCTGTGAATTTCAAGCAACACAGCAGATCCCAGTTTTAGGACATCATAAGCCATTCAGTCTGAGTCCTCTGGTGGACATCTGGTTGTTGCAGTTCCAAAATAAGGCACCATTTTAATTGAAATACATTAAATTGCTTTATAAATTACTGATTTTATCAAAGATTTCTGCTGTTGAGCAATCTACTGTATTTAAGCCAGGAAGAAGACGCCAAACACGTTTTGGACTGAATTCTGTTTGTTTAGCATTTTTATGGTTGGATGTCATATGGGCAGTCGAGACTACACTGTGTTTGTTTATGGACATACCAGAATGAAGGTTGAGTATGTATATGAGCATATATAGACAGTATATTCACATGAAGTATCTCAGTTTTTACCCACTAATGTTAATTAATCTTGTACTGTGTTTTGCATATGATATAACAGACTTAAAATACCACTTTTATTCCTAAATTAGATTGTGACAACATATTCACATTTACAGTAGATGTTGCTTATATCAGTCTTTCTCTGGGTGAAAACTTGCTCTATTTGGAGCCTGGAGTTCTTGTTTGCTGCATCCAGATTTCTTCTCCGTTTAGTTCTCACCCATTTACTGGTAAGCTCAGTGTACTCTGGCACTGACTGTCATTATTCTAAATTTTGATGTTGAATTAATTTTAGATTAAAGCATTATTATGATAAGTAGGCCCGTGGCTTTGTCCAAAATGGGTTGAATTTAAATGTATAGACAGCATGTGGGAGTGACGTAGCTTTTCCTTGAGTTTTAAAATAAGGAAAATGTGTGGGAACCATGATTTTGGGAAAGCTGGTGTGCTTCGTTAATTCCTAATTTTCACAGTGTTATTAAAGGCTTTTTGAAAGGCTGAGCATCAGTGTTTGAAATTCTCTCCGTGACACTACTAACAGACTATTGATCTTTCTCTAATAAACCTGGTTTCCTGGTGGGCCTTTGCATCTCCATAGCAACAGCCTTTTCTTTTTCACACTGCTGGTTTCAGTTTTGGCACCCAAAGGACAAATGTTTTGAGGTTTGTACATTTCTGCAGTTAAGGAACCCTTTTGCTTTGTTTAAATGTAGTTGGATGATATTACTGGTGATATTTTTGCTGTTGCCGTTGTTGGTGATGCCATTTTCAGTGTTTTTAGTTTTTCCATGAGTATTTTTTTCCAGTTATTCTATTAATTTTACATCGTCATGTGCTTTTTATAAATACGTTGAATTATTCCCTTCAAAAAGTTGGTGAAAAAAAATACTACTGAAATTTTGCAGAAGAAAGTATATTATGATCACTATATTTGTATCAGCAAAGATGGGATCTCTCTCACACACACACACATACACACACACACACAGTCTGAAGCCGCTTGTCCCAAGCGGGGTTGCGGCAAGCTGGAGCCTAACCTAGCAACACAGGGCATAAGGCTGGAGGGGGAGGGGAAACACCCAGGACGGGGCGCCAGTCCATCACAAGGCACCCCAAATGGGACTCAAACCCCAGACCCCCTGGAGAGCAGGCCCTGAAGATGGAATCTGTTCAAGCTATTTAACATGACCATTGACTTGTCATTTTGATGTACAAGGACAGGAGTGTACTTGACTTTATGATTACTGGGAAATACAAATGGGTACATAATTTTAAGTACCTTAGTACAATATAACATTGTGAAGCTCCTTAGACAAAGGCATCAGTTAAATAGATAAAAGTGCATGTAAATTTAATGGCCATCGTCATCCAATTTGCGATGATGCGTATGAATCGGTCATAAGGAGTACTGAATGTATCCTTCAATTAAAAAGAAAGTCAAAGTAATTATGCAGGGATATGCAAAAGGAAATGCATAATCCCTACAGCTTTCAGCATGTGAATATATAATATTTGAGTCTGTAATATCAGAAAAATAAAATGTAATGATTTTGTGCCCTTGTGGAGTGAAGAGGCATTTCAGCATTGAAAATCTGTGTTTGTATAGAAGTAGATGTAGGGATTATTATGATGGAAGCATCTTCAGAGAGTATTAATAGACTGTTCATACTACCAACATTATCAATCCTACCAGTGATTACTGATGGACTATGATTCCTTTGTGTGACAGAAATGTCTCTTTTACAAACATCTCTGAAATCTATTATTGCCCCCCGGCTTCCAGCATAAATCTGTTTTCAGTGAAATGTGGTATCAAAGTGAAATGAAATGTTTACATATTTGAAAAGAAAAAAATGTCATTTTGACATGAAATACACTACAAGTGATGGGAGATTAATATTTTTTAGCCCATTGCTTTAACAGCCTTGAAGGCAATAGAATATTGTCAGATTTTATCAAATGATTACAAGCTTTAAGAGGAAAAATGTACATAAGTATAAAAGATACAAGGGATATCCGAAGAGTAGTCCTCTGTTTCAGAGTACGTAGATACTCTGTTTTGTGTGTGAAATATTACCTTTGTGATTATCAGCACTGTATCTGTGACACCCTGGACTGCAGTGCCATGTTTGTCATGTGTACTGTACATTCCTTGGGCTCACTTGTTGTGCTGCTCTTAAAGATTTATGATCAGAGCTGTAACACAGTTCCCTCCACAGGGGTATTTGAATTAGAAGTCCAGTGGCTGTGAGGTTCGCTCCAGAAATGCCGGAAGCTGCAAATTTCCCAAAAAGCTGCTTTAAGCTGTTACCTCCTGCAAAGTGTTCGCCCTTCGTTTGCATCTCCCTGTCATCTCTTGCTTGAGTGGCGCTCATGCCCATTTGTCACACACAAATTTCGTTGTCTTTAGTGGTTCTCCGTCAACAACAAATGCCTTGGTTGCTCATTTCCCGCATATTCCAGAAAACAAGAGGCAATGCTTTTTATTTTGGAAAGTGACACCATGATTTTTCCATACGAGTGTGTGGTTTAACACATAATGTACATTAGGTTGATTGAACTCGCAGATGCTTTCACCCTGAGTGACTAACCCAGCCTCCAGAGCAAAACGAGATGAGAAAGAAAGGCAATTCTGAAGAAAGAAGGAAAGAAAACTCAGGGGAGATTTTATATTTTAAATTCCTGGATGGAGGGTAGTTTAACCTTAGAGATATTGGAACTAAGTATTCATGGAGAACCAACCCCCCTAGTCTCTACAGCATTCCCAAGCCATTGCTGAAATTGCGCAGAAGGACTTGCTCTACTGGAAATTTCACACTGTGAGGATCTTCTCGGAACCCCACGTCCTCTATCCTTCACCACCGCAGGAAAAAAAAAAATCTTTCTTCAAGAAGGTTTGCTCAGCTGCCAGGTTTGGTTATTAAACCTGCTGTCAACCTTGAGCTCAAGCCTGATGGAACGGGCCGAGGAGGCGAGGGTGTACGACACGGCCGCTGGAGTTGGAAAGACAGAAGCAAGAGACAGCAGTAAGAACTGAAGTTTCGCCGCAGTGAGGTGGCTTAAAGTTCCCCGATTGTAGGCTCACCCTGCTCAGCGTCCGCAACGCTTTCCTGCTTTTCTAATGATGTGGCAAAGGTTTAATCGGTGTTCGTCAGCAGGTTTTCAAAATGGACGTTCACTTTAGCTGATTGTTTCTGCACAGTCATCAGTTTCTGAAATGGCAAGGACTTGTGTCAGTGTACCTACCTAGCACCTATCCCTGAGCCTTCCCTCACACTTCTGACTGGACTGAGGAGAGCTTACAAATATAATCAATGAAATCTGAAAATAGATGCAAAACTGTTTCATGCAACTATTATTATTATTATTATTATTATTATTATTATTATAATAATAAGAAGAAGAAGAAGAAGAAGAAGGATAAACAATTGTTCAACAAACAATTATGTTTTGTGAATTAAAAGATAGCTTCAGAGTTTTATATTTTACAGATTTATATTTTAAGTGAATCAATTTATTTTACTGCACCTTCCTCAGGTTTGCAGCAGCAAGGTAAATCATCAGATTAGAACCTCCAAAAGTTTCATTTGAAATTAAGATCCTGCAGTCTCTTATCACTGAGTTTGCACAGGAAGCAACAGTCATCCTTTTAGACGTGTGGGTTTTTCAGTCCCTGCGGCTCAAATAGCGAATAGATGATATCCCATGCTCAACAGTCTGCCACTTACCCATAAGACCTCCTAGGCAGCAATGAGCTGGGGGCCTATCAACCATGGTTTTCCTTGACAATTGCAGATTTGGTGATTTTAGTCTTTACTGAATTATTACCGTACATATTGCTTATCCTTTAGGAAAGCGCTGCAATTAATGCCAACCATTTTCTTTCATGCTATCCATGTGGTGATATGGCATTCAGTTATCAACGTAGCACCGAGAGACTAGACAGTTTTCATTTTGGCACTCTGCATCCCTCATGCTTTTATCACACTGTGACGGATTTCACAAGGGTTAATTGAAATGCATTTTAGAAATCTGAAATTTGCACGGAAACCTACAAGTCAGCAAGGGGAGTAGTGCAAATTTTCAGTGACGTTGTCACAACCTCTTGGCAGCTCATTTAGCTTGTGGGAACAGGTATGTTGTTATAGCCATGGGAATTTTAATGCCAACTGTGAAGTCTGCTCTGTTCATGGCACCTAGGGGCATCACAGATTAGCATTTCCAAGCTAGAACCATCCTCAGTGTAAGCCTTTTTAAGGATCTCTTCTGAGATTGTGGAGGTGATGCCAAACATCCAACCTGCTCTAACATAAAAAATGGCATTTTTAAAGGTTTAAACAATGGATGTCTTATATATAAACTGTATACTTTGGGGAAAAGGTCCTGGAACATTGTTTTTCCTAGATATCCTTTTTGTTCTTTTAGCTAATTTATTTGTCCAAGGCAACTTTCAGTGCTAGACTAACAACTATTACAAGAATTTACTTAGTTATACTCTAGAGTATTCTTGCAGAGTATATCAGGACAAAAATATTTCTCAAGGGTATCATAGCAGGATTTAGGATTTCAGCTTGGGTTCTTCAGATGGCAAGACAACAGCCCTAACTACTACACTGCCTTGTGCCCCAAGCTTAATGTCCAAAGCAGAAAAGGTTCCAGACTTTGCTAACAGAAACTAACCCACAGCACATAATGTAGCAGAATTCATGAAAAATGTAAATGTTATTATTGGTCTAGCATCCATAGCGTGTGATGAGTTATCTGTCCTAGCATTTCAAGGGGGTGCTGACCGACTCAAGGGCTGGTTCTCAGCATTGATTTCTCTATGACTCTCATACTGGTAAGTGTTTACAGACACGGTACTTTAAAATGGCAAGGTTGCCCAAGGAGTTAAGAATAAAACCTCAGCAGTCATATTCTCTGCATGAGTAGAGTTCAAATGAATGAACTTTCCTTCTTTTCCCGTATTACCATTATGGACTTATTCATTATTGTATATGATTAGCAGATATTTAAGTTATTTGCATGCTGAAGGTTACAGCTATGCGCAGTAATACAACTGGATGTTTGTAAGCAAATTGGATACTTTCAAGGTACGACAGGGTCATAGTTCGCGGTATGAATTTTGCAACCATTTGGTCTCAAGTTAGGATTTTTAAACACAGAACCATCTACTGCACCACCCATCCCATACTGCATTCAGCCCATCCCTTTTTGTTGGCACTCTGTTTTTCGCTTTGTTCCCCTTCATCATCCATTCCATTTTACTGAATTAAACTGTACTCAGCATTTCATGTCAAGCCTTTCAGTCTTGTGATGGTCTGTCTTTCTGCACTCATCTTAAAATGGGCACACCATTTTCCCCGGTTGGGAACCAAACCAACATTAGAGTTTGTTTTCCATTACAGTGCCTGTATTCCCTTCAAAAAGCAATCACACTGAAATTACACGTACCTCCAGCAGCATTTTGTGGTACTAAAGAGTGCACAAGTGCAATCAGGGCCTCATTCCTGTTTTTTGGAGTGTGTGTCTAGGTGTGTTAAATAGTCCCAGCTTTGTGTCTGAATAGTTTGCTTATGCTGAGCTCAAGACGAGAGAAAATTCAGTCACCCTCTTGCTCCTGTAAATGTGAATTCTGATTGGATTGCGCTTCAGTAATAGACTTTGAGTTTAATCGCTAAATGTTAACGCTCTGGCCATGTTTGCATGCTCAGCTCAGTACCACTAGCTTAATAGCTTAACGTCTGTGTTCCTCAGCCATTCAGCTGTGATGTCTTCCATTTGAGCTGCCTCCTCAAGACTGCAAGTGCTCCAATTGTGTAAAATCAACATTTGGGTTGGGTTGGTTTGAATCTTAATACCTTGTCTTTCAAGGGAATGATAGAAAGAAGTCCCTTCCGTACCTTTAGTTTTCCTGCGAAAAGTGTTATTTGTTAGGAAATTTGCTGGAAATGTTAAATCCTAATACCTGCATGACTTAAAGCTACTGTGACATGCAAGACTTTCTCACATTTTTCACTCTGTCAGTAATCATGAAGGAAGAGCACAAGACCGAAAAGTTTCCAAACAGTCCTGTGGTATGTTATGCACAATTTCCTCAAAATTCCCATTTCCTGGCCCTACTGCCTTTTAGAACTCACTGAGGTTTTCTCAGGTTTTTTTTCCCCAGTAAGCATATATGTTCTTTCCAGCAGGTAGACATTGTATATATTTTAACAATATCTGTGCATAACAGACCTGGAAAAGAAATTCATGTTTTATTAACCGTGATCAAATGTGTTTTTAATGTTTTTTTATATGTTGCTAGGCAGTTTTTGAATTCATGCACACTAAAATGTAACGCGTGGGTTATTAGAGCAGCAGTAAATGTGAGTGATGATTTTTCGCTCTCTGGTCTGCAGGTCTTTTTCACGTTATTTGATGGTGTTAATCTGTGAATATACGCAGCCAGCTATAATGACTATATAACAATTGTTGTCATTGCATTATTTTTATTTCAGTTGGATTTAAACATGGTATGCAGCTAAAAGTAAACCAGTAACTTTGCACATAAGCTGATTTAATTTTTCAAGTTGTTGCTTTACCTTCCCACGGTATCTATTCTGTTTGAACAGTTAATCTGAGGAAGTGGTCTCTGTGGCACGGTGGTAGATTTAGGGACCCTCGGTTGACCCCTCTCGGTAGTTTAATCGCACCCAGCTATGGGGAGATTTTTCCAGCATTAGGGCTCTTGCAGCCTTGCCCTAGACTGTTGGCATTCAAGTGCTGAGGGTGTTTGTGTGCTATCCATAGTGGGGCTGTTTTTTTCTTTTAAGAACCTTCTCTCAGAAAGGAATCCTTTTCACCTGTTCATAAAAACGCCCACGTTATAAGCTGCCTTTTTCCTCCAACAGATTCTTCAGCCGCTGCCCGAATCCTCAATTGTATTGTATTCTTTACTTCAGTTTGAAATGTAACATTTAATTTATTAACTCAATATAGTATTTTCAGATAGCAAAAAAACAAGCTATAAAATTTTTCAGCTCAATCAAGTTGCTCTGAAATGTCTAAATGAATAGCTCAGCTGGAGTTCTGGATGAAGGCACAACAACTGCTAAATAGTCTTTTTGTTGTGTTTTCGCTGTCCTTTTCTGTAGATGTAGTACTTAAATGCAGTACTTTGGGTTATAAGTATGTCAAACTTTATGTTAAGTTTCAGCATTGCTAGTGTCCAATTATAGATGTGCCAGTGATTTTTCGTAAGTCCAGCAAAATGAAATTTCAAAGTAGTACACTGCATCCAGTATAATCATTACAATGTTGTATTAACTGACTAAATAACTTTCCTATTATTTAGATTTACAATAGTGCAGTGAACTGATTTTCTTTTTTCCAAGTGGCTTTAGACTTAGGTTCAATATCCAGATACAGAGACATCAGTGTTTTTACTTTTCCTTTTCGACCATTATTTTACATGCTTTTCATTGGCCTTCTTATCTCTTTTTATGCATAAAAGATATGTAAAGACATATGCATATTGAGAACAAACACAGTTCAGTTCATAATGTCAAGCAAATTGTCATTATTTGGGGATTATGTCAAGCACTGCAAAGTATTGATTAATCTACTATTTTTGTGTCAGCACTGTCTGACCTATTAGCTGGTTTTCCGTTCCTTTGTAAGGATGTAAAGAATTTTTATCAGCTCTGAATGCCTCTGGAAATATAGACAAATTAACACTAATTAGCCTCCTAAATTTGTTATAGAGATCAATCAAAGACAGTAATTTATATCTAAATTATGCTCAAAAAGTCCTCCAGAATATATTGGGTCCACTTTGAGTAAATGCTTTCATATTGTCTTCCCAAGCAAGGGAGATACTGAGTCTGGAAGTTCAAGATAAGCGGACATCAATTAACTGAGTGCAGTTTTTTTTTTCTGCTTCATTGGAAATAAATGGGAACTCATTTGAAATTGTAATTATCAAAATCTGAATGTTTCAAGTTATGTCTATGGCTTCAATTTTCAGACAATTTGAAATTGCCTGTTAAAACTTTAAAACAGTGAGGCTCCAATTAATTAAATTAGGCATAGCTTCCGTTTTACTAACAAAGGAGTGCTGTGTTGCACAAAGACCAGTAAGTCCAGTAGGTCGTATATAGGTGTTTGTGTACAATATCACACAACCATAACTACACAAACATGAATCGGTCAGACATTTAGATTCATTTGGACTATAAAACATGGTTCCCAGTTACCTTCTGTAACTACAGCACAATCACAGATCTTGTAATACGGGGTTAACTTGTTCATGTACAAGAGCAGTAAAAAGTTTCAGTACAAGTGAAACCAAACCTGCCTGAACCACAAAGCAAAGATGTCTAAAGAGTGGAAGTTGGTATTATGGGCCAGTCAATCGCAATGTGGAATATTTGGGTCCAGTCACTAAGTACTTGTAAGACACAGAGAGGGGGAGCATGTACAATCGTGTTTGTGCGGTTTCCTCATCCAGTGTGGAGAAAGCACTGGATGGTCTGGAACTGCTTTGCTGGTCACAGAGACAGTAATCTTTACCAAGTCCATGAAAATTTCACCAATCTGGTTGTTATGACAAACTTCAGAAGCTGGCTGGTTAGGCAGTCCTTCATTCTTCCACAAAACGCAAACCCAAAACACACCTTGATGTTGTACAAGAACTATCTTACCAAGAAGGCAAGTGAATTACCTCTAAAAGTAATGATCTGGATGTAACACATTGTCAATTATCAAAAATTAATTTCCAGCAAGTGTGTTCAGACTTTGCCTGGTGCTGTATTTTAGGTAACTACCTATGAAATTAGGGTAATAGTAATCACTCAGTCCCAGGAATAAGATGAACCATTGTGCACACATTGTTTCTGTTGCCTAAATGGTATGAGAAAAAAGTGTAAGTATGCAGAGACTTCTGCAGAAGTTGGTACGTGCTTGTTATTAATCTAAGTCCCAAAACGTTTTACACACGTTATAATCCCCTTCCATTCCGAAGGACAGCCTGGCGTACTGTTAGATGGTGGGACATTTCACAAGGGAGGAGAAAAGGCATTGAAGATATGGCCAAAAAGTCGAGAACGTTGAGGAGAGAAGTGACGCTTCCCACCACCCGTGGCAGGGCCCGCAGCTAGAATAATTAGCCATATAACGGCTGTCATGTACAACCAGTGTGAGCTTTTAACTAAAAGCAAAAGAAACATGAAACCTCAGCTGCTAGTGTCCTGGGCCCAGATATGGGGTTTGAGGAATGGTAATGGTGTGCTATTTTACTGTATTTTCAAGCAGTTCATAAGGATGAGTTGTCTCACAGATTTCATGTCCTCAGTTCACCTCTAAGTGGTCATACCAACAGAACTGGCAAGTTTAGTAAATATCTAGGATTTTAAAACCTTTGATTTAAAAAGGGAAACCTTGTTTTCATAGGTTTTTTTGGGGTGCTCCAGTTTCTCCCACAGTCCAAAGACAGGTGAATAGGTGACTCTAAAATGCCTGTAGTATATTTATGTGTCAGTGAATGATTGTGTGTGATAGTCCTGTGATAGAGTGCGGCTGCTCCCTAGGAGCTACCCATCCTCCCGACCCTTGTCCTGGGTTGGTCCGCCCACAAGCTCGCAATGTGTTCTGCAGATGTGTGGGGGTCTTTGTGTCCAAGGTGATGGGCAAATGTATAATACATCTAAAATGTCACCGGTTGTTCATGTGCTTCTGATCATTTAGCCTCAACCTCGCAAAGCTGTTAAAATTTCAGCCTGGCAGTATCTGTTCTTGTTTCTGTAAATGCCAGGATTCAGCTTTACTATGCTGTTTTTTCACCAGATTACTCTTAGCGGTATCATTTGAAAGAAAAATCAACAAAGCGGTGAAACAGAAAAAAAATGGCTGCTTTGATGACTCAGTGAAACAGCAGGTTCCTGAGGCAGGTGTAGATAGACATCAGAGCTCGAAAGCTTTAAGTACAGAAATCATATGAAATATATTTCTCTAAGTGTAGATTCTTGAGGTGTTTTCTCCCTTTACTCACTTTCTTCACTGTATTTCCAACTTTCCTGCCTTATTGTACTGAGAACACTATTTCAGCGGAAGGTCGTTTTTCTTTTTTTTCTCTAAAACTGATGCAACTTTGAAATCTGTATTCAGAGATGGGATGAAGACTTCTATTTCTATTCTTCAATTTCACATAAGTGTTTCCCTGACAAAGTCACTCACTGTACATATGCAGATAGAGCATTGTTGTGCCAAAATTAAATAATGTTTTTTTTTGTTGTTGCATAGCAACTAACCGGAGCACTTCCTCTCCACTCTCTGCCTTCCTCCTCCTCCCTTCTTCTCCACTAAGGCAAGTATGCCATGCGCGACCTGGTCCACCGTCTGCCAGGCAACAGCAGCAGCGGCACAGCAACCACCACCTCCGCCACCACAACTGTCACAGCTACCAAGACCATGTCAGACGACACAGTCACGGCCATCTGCTGTGCTCTACATGAGGTCATCACCAAGAACATGGAGAACGCCAAGGCCCTGCGTGATGCTGGGGGCATTGAGAAGCTCATCGGCATTGCCAGGAGCAAAGGAGACAAGTAGGTTCCCATCATACACTCATACGCTCCCCAGCCCAGTCCAGAATCTAGATTTCTTTGGCAATTCTGCCATTTGGTAACATCATTAGTGCGCCATTGCAAGCTGATCAGGAGAATAAAAGGGACCACCATGCAGCCAGAGGTGAAGGAGAACAGCATTCATGATAGGGACAACTACAGGATCTCAGCAGAGAAAGATGAGGAGGGGAGATACAGGGGAATGCTTTGGCAGGTCAAGCACAACTTGTGCAGCGGCATTCTGCATCAGCTGAAGAGACCTGATGTCAGAGGCAGGAGGACTAGACACGGGTGAGTGGCAGAGGTTTAGGCAAGATATCACCAAAGCCTGGAATAACAGTTTGGTAGAGTGTAATGTCACGGATTGGTGGACTGGACAGATGTTTAAGAGGATATGAGTGCATAATGTACTCAGAATATCCTTTGTAATGTCAGAAAAACAGACTCATCACATGAAGACATACAATGTCTGTATTACAAAGACATATATGAGGTACAGATTGTGCAATCTAGAATATCCGTAGTACTGCAGTATAACAAGGAATGATAATGGCTGAAACCAGGCAAGGTGGGACAAAAATCAGCATGTCTTTTGTCTCATAATGACCTTGAACCAGGCTACTTTTTAACCAAAGATTTTAGGGTATGTTGTTAAAAAAGAAAAATTAAAGTGATTAGTTTGGCCTAATCTGGTGGGCCTGGGGTTCGAGTTCTGCTTGGGATGCCTTGCGATGGACTGGCAGCCCGTCCTGGGTGTGTCCTCTCCCCCTCCGGCCTTGCGCCCTGTGTTGCCAGGTTAGGCTCCGGTTCGCTGCGACTTCAGACAGCGTGTGTGTGTGTGTGTGTGATTGTCATACAAATTACTTTCCCAAAAACTAAAAATCAGCAATTAATTTTCCAAATTTTTTTATCCCTGGTGACCAACAGTGTGCACATAGAGTTAGCATAAATACAGTAACATTAACAACATAAATGTGCTGTAAATTGGTGAGATTTTAGTTCCAAGAGTGAGAAAATCTCAAAACTAGAAAAAATGCACTGCAGTGTGTTTAATAGAGCATGGCATTTGTCAGATAAATCCCAAAAAAATTTGAACTGTTAACTGGGAAATATGGACATGCAGTTCCATCATCTATTCTTTGCAATATATAATTATAAATATATAATTTATTGAATTGTAAATATTATAATGTACAAGGTGTCATCAGATATTTCCGTGAATGCACGTCACACACAGAGCAATATGCCAAGGAACAATATGCAGACTTTATCTGTCATCTAATAAGTTTTTACATACATTCACCATGCTTTTTGATAATACGTCATATATTTCAGGTACCTTTTTTAGAAGTCATAATCCTTCTACATCTGAATATGAGATACGGTATAACGTATTTGGAAACCGTCCAGTCATTGTAGTAACCTTGTTGCTACCATGGTTAAAGAGCCAAAATGCAATTAACAGCACAGAACACATGATCATATGTCATAAAGGTAAGGATAAAGTCAACTCAAGGTGAGAAATCACATGGTTTCCAAGTTAAGGAAGGGTTTGTATGTGGTTTACTCTTCTGCACATGTCTGTGCTGTGGGAGGGCAACCTATACAAACACACAAACTGTGTACTAGGACAGCTGGTAGTGTAGTGTACTGGTAAGAGCTGTTGCCTTTGAACCCAAAGGCACATTTGAATCCCACTTTCAGATGTAGTATGCTTGAGAAAGGTATTTCCCTTAGACTGGTCAAGTAAAATTATCTAACGGTATTTAATTGAGTAAATACAGTAGTTGTAAGTAGTTTCACATTGTAAGTTGCTTCGGAGCAATGCTTTAGCTAGAAGAATAAATGCAAACGTCACACAGGCTGAACCAGATCCGAACCCACATGCGAACCTACAGCTCAGGAGTTATGAGGCACCAGCACGACCTCCATCAATGAAAAAGATTCAGCAAAACTTCAGAATGTGTTGAAGAAGGCCCATAGTTGAAACATGTTCGTGTTATAGCATCAGTTCTATGTTTACATTAAATATATATATTTAATAACTAACTATATTAACTATATATGTATATATAGTTAGTACTGTGGATGCTGGCTTTATAACACGTTATTTCAGTTTTTTTGTAGGCTTCGGCACCCGTTGTAACAGTTTCTTCCACATTTTGGTGAGCACATATTTAACTTTCCATTATGTTAACAATTGCAGCAGTTTTATTTAACCACATTTTACAAACACAGTGATGCTTTTCAGAATGAAGTTAATGTGAAAAATTATTGTGCATAAGTTATTGCACAGATCATTATTCCATCTCGGAAAATGCTACAATTTTAAGATGTAGTGAGACCGTGAACTCCCCTTATTGACCAAGTAAGAATCATCCGCAAAACGTCTGGACCATAATGCAGTGCACAGCAGCATAACACAGCCAAATACGGTAATTTAGAAAATTTGGTAAACTTTAATTTTTGCGTTTGTGACTTTTGAAATACTGGTATGTTTCCATGATATACATAACAGTATAATGTACAGTAATATAAAGTATGCTATAAAATGTTAAACTATTGCAAACAAATTACCAGCACTTTCACTTACATAGTATGTGTATCGATATAAGCAGAAGCGCCGATTATGCCAGCACTCAAACTGGGTGTTAGAAAGTTGTGTTTGGTGGAGTTCATTTTATAGTCAGTTTAATCCCACGAGTCCCAAGGACTGAGTGCATGATCAGTCGACAAGTCGCTCCACATCAGCTAGCTGACCTCTACTGATGGCCAGGCTCATCTAGTGGGAATTCGGACTGCCGCCAGCGTCCGGCATCGAACTCCAGTCTCTGTCGTTGAGCCGCTATTCCCCCCAGACAGGCCGCTACAGCACACTTTGATACCGTGGAGGGGTCATGTAGGGGCCAGTGTGGTAGCAAGTACTGAGAGCTGGCATGGCATTTTACACATGGACATCAGTGCTTGTCAGCGTCTGGTCATTTAATGTCATTTAAGAAAATCAGCTAATGCACAGCTAAGGAGGAAATTAAAGAGTAAACACCGCTGTCAAAATACGTTTGTTTGCGTTCGTTCGCTCACTCATTTGTTTGTTCTGTGTTGCAGCCATGGGAAGGACTCTTGTATTTAGTGTACTTTACTCACTGTATGGCGATGTAGAAGGGAAGAGTTACTGCCATGCCGGTTTTTCGATCCCTAGTATGACTTTTCCCTGTTAGTTTTCAGTTTTTTTCCCAGTAATTTTCTTTAGCATGCTAAAGCTTTGACAGTGTAGACTGAAGAGTAAAGAGAGTCTATGGAGGGATGTGTTTAAGACCGCCGGTTTTCTGTGTGCTGTTTTGTGCATTCTTTTCTTTACACTTAAAAGGTGTTGTAATTGCTGCCTCTTTAGGGACCCTTACTAAGGACTTTGGGAGCATTTCACCACTTCTCCCAAACTCTTGAGTATCCTATGCATTCTGTCACAATTAAAGAATGGTGGGGGAACCTGTTTTCCGCAGCTCATGTTAATGCATTCCTTGTGCATTTGCATTCATCATTAGTTGCTCAGAAAACCTGGCCAGGTGGTGGTCCACAGTAATCGACAGCAGGCAGTTGCTGTTCACGCTTGCTTACACACGCGGCCCACTCTGTCAGCACACAGCAAGCTGCTCGGCCTGGGTCACATTAAATTAGGGGTTTGGCTGATTGGAGGGTTGAAGCTCAAGCGAAACCAAGTGAGGTTATTAAAAGTGGAAAGCAGTGATTACGACCCCTACGTCTTACCCCCCTCCCTTCGCATGAATTCAAAATTCCCTTTAAAGATGGTGAAATTAGGTGACTGCTCAAAGCTTCATCTTTGCCTGCTCGCCACTCCGCTGTAATGAGACAGTGGTTCACTCAAGGTTAGTCCAAGTTCCATCTCTGCTCTTGTGAGCTCCAGTGATATGGTTTTTATACATGCTTGGTCCTAAGTTGGTCCACTTCAGCACATTTAAAATCTTCTCTTCTGCTTTTCAGGATACTTTCTAAGTGCATCGAAAATACTGCATTTATTGTATCTGTTACTGAAAATGATTAATGATGCAGTATTCTTTGCAGGGGTGTAATGTATTACTAGGTGTATTACACAGCACTGTTCATAATGCATCATCCTCAACACCCTCTTTACTACTGAAATTATATTTGCAAGAATTTTTTCAAAGCAAGAAAGAGAAATCGAAATTGATGCAAAAGTGTCTTCAAAAGTCAGGTCAACTCTTGACCATGGTCAAATGTTATAATGATTTACTTTCCTCAAACACCTCCATAGTTGAGATTAATTAAACGTGAAGAATGGGACATTGTACACAACATGTTAAAAAAGTGAAAAAAGAAAAGTAAAGTAAAACAAAAAGCAGCCATTAACTGGCACATTTAAAGCAAAAATTTTTTGTTCCTGATCAAGAATAACGTGTCTGGTTTGCATATTTACAATGTTTTATTTCAGCTCTGGGGGGGCGCAGTGGCGCAGTGGGTTGGACCGGGTCCTGCTCTCCAGTGGGTCTGGGGTTCGAGTCCTGCTTGGGGTGCCTTGTGACAGACTGGTGTCCCGTCCTGGGTGTGTCCCCTCCCTCTCTGGCCTTATGCCCTGTGTTGCCGGGTTAGTCTCCAGTTCCCCGCGACCCCGTATGGGACTAGCAGTTCAGAAAGTGTGTGTGTGTGTGTGTGTGTGTATTTCAGCTCTGAATAAAATTATAACTCTGAGGAGGTCTTTGCCATTAAGCATGCAACACTATGATTTCCGGGCCTGCAGAAACTTGGATTACCATAGAGAAGGTGCATGTCGGTGGCTATACTTATTGCTCTGCATTGATAAAATACGTTGCTGTTTTAAAGTGTAATTATATCTGTACAATCTTAATAGTTGCAAAGAGAGAAGTCAGTGACATTAAACAGCCTGGTTATACCTATTTACTACACACTAATTGCATCTCACCGGGACCTTTTTCGTTAGACGATCACTGTGATGTGGGGACCATTACCGTGCAGTGTGTCCAATTTAACATCCCTTTCTCATTGTTTTTGGTAGTATTGCTGCATGACTGTAGCTTGTTTTTTGGTGTAATGTTTTTGTAATTTCATTTGGTTGCTTCATCCATATACCTTTTAAGGACAGTCTGCTCTTTGCTCTTTCTATTAGCCTGTCAAACACCACTGTCTGCATGTTGCAAAGTAAATATAAAAAGTGTGTAAACATAATGAAATTACATTTCGTCATTTGACACTTTTCTCCAAGCCACTTACAATGTTAAGCTTCCTACTATTTGCCCATTTACACAGCTGGGTAATTTTACTGGCGCAATTTAGGGTAAGTACCTTCCTCTAGGATACTATAGCTGGAGGTGGAAGTCAAACCTGCATCTTCTGGATACAACAGCAGCAGTTCTAACCACTACACTACCAGCTGCCCAAAATGCTGTAGGTCTTTTCATACAATGCTCTCTGAATGTGATGCCCCATGGGCCTTTTTTTTCCAGACACTCGCCAAAAGTGGTGAAGGCAGCCTCTCAGGTGCTCAGCAGTATGTGGCAGTACCGGGATCTGCGGAGCCTCTACAAGAAGGTAAGGTTTTTCCACATGGGGCGCAAAAAAGAAAGAGGTGTGTGTGTGTGTGTGTGTGTGTGTGTGTGTGTGTTTGTTCACCCTATATGAGTGTCTCACAGCCAAAACATGGCTGCTATGTCACTGTAGGCTAGCTAATCCAATCACTTTTTAACCAAGATGCCAAGGGGTAAGATCAGTCTAGAGGCCTTATATTGTCTTGCTTTATTATTCAGGAAAATGTGGTCCCAGATAGAAGTATATAACAGTTCTGTGGTGGGAGTTTAAATAAACATCAGAGTTCTATAGTGTTGTATCGTGGGATTCTTCCTGGTGCTCTGCTTTCCTCCTGCAATCCTAAGAAAAGTATTTCAGCTGTAAGGTGATTCTAAATTGCCCTCATTGTGTGATGAAGTCCAAATGTATGTGTATGTGGCTCCCCTGTAATGGACTGGTATCTCATCTGGGATTTATCCTGCTTAGCCCAAAACCCTACGCTTCCAGGGTAGGCTCTGGACCACTGCAACCCTGCATTACAGCAGATGGTTATGGATAATGACTGACTAATAATGAGTGAGTCCTTGTGTGGACCTCAATAAGACTCTTTTTTCAAACTCTATATTAAATTGCACCAACTGAGCAGGATGCTATGAATGATATCATTTCCTCTTAAGCACAAATTATACCCCTTCACTTCCCTCACACCATGCACTTCCCTGTATTCTTTCTGATGATTTAAAAAATACACTTAATCTGCTACAGAAATACCTGTGACCGGTTTAATTGCTCTGTCCCTAATGTCTAGTTGTAATAGAAACCGCCATTGGTATCGTTATTGTCATATTGTCATTTAGCCGGCACCTTTATTCCCAATGTAATGTGAATATAATGTTGGACAGGTATACAGAGCTACTCGCAATGATTTACCCATTTACGCAGCTGGGTAATTCTTACTGGGCAAATTCAGGGTAAGTACCATGATCAAGGATACTACTTCTGCTTAACAGCTCCACGCGCTATGCCACCTGCCGGCCCCTACGAGAAACACTAGTAATGCACCACTATACACAGTCACTTGATATGCCTGTAACTACTGTGTGATACTGATTACTTGCTGTGTCAAGGACAGACCTGCAGGTACTCTGTCACCCTGAGACCTTCAAAGCAGCACTGAACGCTTCTTAATTTTGAGCTTTACTTTCCAGGCCAACATGCTCTGTTATGCTCTATTTGCACTTGATTTAAATCAAGTTCAGCCTGCAGCATGCTGGGATTTGCATACAATGAGCAAACGAAATGTTCAGACGTTGAAATATCTGTAATATTTAATTTTTTTCGTTGTGGCAGCCTTATTTTGGAGTCAGCTCGCCGTGACATTTGCGATTAATGGCCTTTTGAGAAGTAATGCAGCAGCTGAAATATTTGCTAGACATATTCAATCAATAAGCATTTGTTTGTGTTCTCAATTATTTATCTCTGTATTCATTCTGTGCTTTTAAGGATTAAATTGACTTTGAGGGGTTTCGTGAAAAGGTAGCCTTCAGTGCTGCACAATTATTGTACTGTACGTCACATGTTGCTTGGATGCAGATGCATTCTGTGTCTTGCTGTTTATTTCTGAAGCACACAAGCTTGATAGGAATTTTAATAGATCAAAAGCTTTTTAATTAAGAATATAAGTGCAATCTAAATTGACATGTACTGTATGTGTGTCTTTTGTCAATGCATTTTGCGATGGGGCTCTATGTATAGTGCCTGTGTAAATGAACAAGAACGCTTCTGAAACACTGCAGAAATATGACTTATTTATCGGAATACGGAGAATCAGAGCAGTAGCACATTCTGTCGCAAAGATGAACGTGCACATGAAGTATTTTTCCATTTAGCTGCAGGAACAAAGTAGAGAAGCTCGCAGTTGCACACAAAGTAAATACACATATACACGAGGGTCCGGGCTGGGTGAACGCGTTCACCTGCAGTCCTTGAAGGTTTTAAACTGATGAATGGAATGTCATTTGGAGTGGACTTCAACGCTCCCCTGCGGACTCAGGAAGCTCTTAATGAAATCAGACAGTGTTCAAGCTGGAAGTTTAAGGGCTCTACAAAAGTACACTCCGAAGTGGACATTGGACATTTTCTGGACACAAGAGCATGACTCATAGTAACTCAAAGGCCCTTATGGGTTATTGCATTATTAAGTTGCTTGACTGATGCTTTTGTTAACTGCAGCCACTCAGATGTCCATCACCATTTAACCCCCTGTTGATGTTTGAATGAACTTTATTTCCTTGGGTTTGTCACCTTGTCGGGGTCATGACCGTTCTCTTCCTCTCAGTATAGGAACCTATCTGTTTGGACTTTGCTGGTTCGAACTGTAGCACTCTGACAGTTCACAGCAGGTTCCCACACCTAGGTTAGACATGATAAATGCTGTCCCCAGTGGACACGAATATGGGTGGATGAGGGTACTCCAAAACCCTCACTCTGCTGGTCTCCAAAGGGACAGCGCCATGGGGTAAAATTCAGGTGAATTAGGTGTGACTGATGTATACGCCAGCACAAAGGTCCTTTGATGGCTTCATTACACTCTTGTTTGAAGGCTTAGAAAGGTTAAATAATCACCCAGTGTAAAGCTATTGATCTGAACAGGCCACATTATCAGCATGTGACACTTATTTGAGCACATGCATAGAATGTGAAAAATCAAAATGCAGATGGTAAGAACCATGGGCTAATGTCCCGATTGAAAACGAAAGCGCGGCACTTTCGTAGACTTTATTCACGTCGCTGTAAGCCAGTGTCATTTTATGGCTGTAGGAACATCATGCTGAAAGTGATTTCCTGCGATCAGCAGAAAAAATGTTATACACATGAAAAGGATTTTTAAGGAGATGACCCAGAGTGTGTATAGGTTTAATAGCTTTAAGATGCGCTACAGGAGACACTTTTATCTCCCCAAAGCCGCTAGATTTTGTGATTTGCTGATAAATTATGAAAGCATTCAGTCAGTTCTTTCTGAAGTACGAAACCCCAGCATCACTAGGGTCGCTTACTGAGGGGTTCATTAGTGTTTAATTCATATTTAATGTGTGACAAACGTGAATAATTCGCACGTTGAAATGTTGGCCTTGCTTATGCTAAAATTCAGCAACTTGTGTGATTCTGGTCAAACGGTCTGGGCAGCATGAGAGGGTGACCTGACCCAAGGATGAAAAGAAACAGGGATTTGTTCTCTCGTGCTCTAGCCTCTCAGTACTGTTCCCCGCAGGGCTGTAGCACACCAGGCTTGTACATACTCAGTACTTTGCCTTGGGGTACCAGCTAGCATTGTGGTTAGAGCTTCAGCCTTTGAATGTGAAGGTTGCAGGTGTGAATTCTAGCTCCAGCAGTAGTACCCTTGCGAAAGATACTTACCATAAATCACTCCAGCAAAAATTACCCAGATGTACAAAATGGTAAGTTATTGTACGTTGTTTTGGAGAAAAGCATCGGCTGAATGAATAAATGTAAATGTACCCCATCAGGCCTGCAGTTCCTCATTACTGTGCCCTGTTATCACTTATTTTAACTGTGTCATATACTCTGTCTGATTTAACTAATTATCTGTGTTTATTGGTTCGAGGCATGAGTCAGCATCTTAAATCAGGTGGGACCGTGTATGGTTTGTACAAACACCCTCTAAAAGAACTCCTCTACTAAGGCCTGTGAGCTCTCTCGGTCCTGTGTGCTCTCAATCCTCAGTGGGGACTGCAGAATTACCATATTTACTATATTAGCATATATGGTAATTTTTAACTGTAGCAATATGTCTCCTGTGTGAAATGAGGACGCTTGCTTGTTTACGGTTTGTGTTCAGTATTGCCAGAAGACTAACAAGATGTTTGGAGTACAACTTGAGGCAGAACCCAAAGAGTGTGGACTACTTGGTTCCTGTAAACACAACACAGCTGTTGCAGCTGGCACAGTGAGCCTCAGCTCTCTAGAAAAGCAACATACAGTGGTCTACCAAGCACGATGTATGTGCACATATCGATGGACAGAACTGTAAACTAAGTTGCTCTACATAGAAAACCATGTTTAAAAGATATGTCCGTAACATTTACATTGATTGAATTAGCAGACCGGTATCAGAGCACACATATTCAAGCAGCTGCCTGTGCAAATCACAAACAAATAATGTATTACACTTAGCTGACACTTTTCTCCAAAGTGACTTACCATGTTGAGGTTACAGTTATCACAAACTTGCATTTATTTACTCGTTTATACAGTTGGATCATTTCACTGGAGCAATTAGGGTAAGTGCCTTGCTGAAGGGTGCTACAGCTAGAGGTGGGGATCAAGCCTGCAACCTTTAGATCCAAAGGCAGCAGCTCAAACCACTACACTACCAGCTGTCCCCTTATTTATCTTAAAATAACAGATGGTGTAGGACTAACCTATGATACTGTCTGGAGACCAGAAGGGAAACTGATGGGGAAAATGACCTGTTTCGAGACCCTTCTTGAGTGCCACAAGGGATTCAGTATTTCTGAGGAACTGGAGGAGTTCATTTCACTCAGACTAAGAAAGACATGGTAGCTGTATTATTTATATGTCATGTAGAGTGGGGTCGTCATTACAATTAAAAATGTATGTGTTAAGGTTTTGCATTATTTATTTATTTTAAAGTCAATACAAAATATATTTTGGAATGTGTGGTGCGGTGATAAATAGAAATTGATAATCTTCTATAAGATATCACTCTACATGCAAATGAATGAAAGAAAGAAATTGGTTTGGGTTTTTATGGAATGCAGATTAAATGAAAATCAATTTCATCAGTTTTTTTTTTTTTTTCTTGTTAGGATATTGGAATACAACAAATTTGTTTCTCTTTGGGGTGATTTTTGGTTTGAGGAAGCTGTTAGTGTAGCGATTGTCACCTCATGTCCAAGCGGCTTGGGATTCAATCCCTGTTTCTATAGTCGTACCTTTCATCATGGCACTTACCCTAAATTGATACAGAAAAATACAAAGTTGTATAAATGGGAAGATAGCATTAATCAGCACAGACAGAAACATACATGGACACATGCATATATGAATGGATACATTGATAGATTTATTTTGATGCACTGAATAGAAAATGTATCATAGCTATAATGTCTTTAAATTAATTAATCATTCTGTTCTTAATAAATGAAAATGTAACAAGTGCAATAAAACAGTAATAATACCCCACAATTAAGTGGGCCAAGTGGTATTTTCTTCCGGGACACCGGAGAAAGGACCAAGAATAGAGTTGAGAAAAAACCCAAATACCAAGGATTCCTGGTTATAATGCAGCAAAACCACATTAATAGGAGGTAATGCTCCCATGTGGTTTGGGAGTGGTTTTATCTCATGGGAAAGTCAGGGTCACAGACAAAGGCATTCTGCCACCTTCACAAGCCAAAGGCCTCAGCCTTTGTACCATATGGACCTGCTGTTTTCTCCAATGTTTGGTGCTGGTTTTTAATGCTTCATTTGTTCTGAGCTTTTCTAATGTTCACTCATACAGAATTCCTAACATGACCCACAAAGCCCAATGAATGTCAGCCGAGATGACATTAAACCAGGCAATATGATACAGAATACTATTATGAACATTTTGCAAGCCCAGAGTCCCATTTCAGCGTATGGTTATTAAGCAGTTGTCAGGGTTTTTGTCGGTTTCTTTCAAAAGTGGAGTAGGAGGCAGAGGGGAGACTGTTACCTGGGGTGCAGCGTTAGCAACTGTATTTTGGAGATAGCAGAAGTTGGACAGTATTCAAAGTGGTTGCCTGGGGTGTCATGAATTTTTTGTGGGAGAAAAAGTTTTATTCGAGGAGTTGTTCCATGTAGAAAAGTTTTACGGTTAAAAAAAAAAACACTCATTGACCCTTTGAGAAAGGGCAAATTAGTGTTTACAGTAGGTATGACTAAGTACTGAGCAACTGATACATATAGTTAGGCTGGAAAATAAAGTTTCTTTGATAAGGTGAAGGACATCACCCTCTGTTGGACTTCTGGATGGTTTCGAGAAGTCTGCCTGTTGATTTATTAATAGAACATTTTCCAATATGCCTTAGTTTCCTGAAATGGTGCAGAAATTAGTCTCTATATAGAAAGCCAGTAATACCCGTGTAGACCATTTCTGTGCTGCTTCATGAACACGCAGCCTCTCAGACACTCATAACTTGTCTGTAGTGGATAGAGCCCTTTGAACAGTATGAGGCAAAGTGGTTGAAGGCTAGAAGCAAGAAACTCCTTAAATAAATCCAACTGTATTGTATATTCAGCACTGGTTGGGTATGTGAGCAAGTACTGCTGCAAGGACTTGAGATTCCTTGAGGATTCAACAGCTTCTGGCTGATGGAGGCACTCTGAGGGTTTTGAGCTCCTTACCGCTGCCGCATTGCATCAAGCCTCAAATGATATGCACCTCAAGACTGATGCCAACATCTCAACACTGAAAAGAAGCAGTCAGTCTGGCCACCAAAGGAAGGTCGCAGCAATTCCAGACATGTTTGTATCTCAGTGACTTGCAGTTATGGGTCTGCCTCCATTTGAATACCAAGCAGTATGCCCCATTAAAGTGGAGACCTCTCAGCAAGCAGGTCATGTGATTCTGTTATCAGACACTACTGCTGATGACCTCAACTATGTGGCATTTGTTATTGATTTACCTGCAATGTCAACCTTGTAAGACACAAAAGAGAATTGTGCTCTCTATCTCCATATCAGAGAAGGGGGGAGCAGCAAGGATTTAATCAGCCGCTGAAACCATGAGGAAATGTTGGTTCTAAGAATGGACTGGGAAGAGTATCTGCACTCAAAGGAAATTGTGTATGTGCTGCTTGCGGTCCCAGGATCCTTTCTAATTGTTTTTTCTTGTTTAGTGGAGGACTTAATAAGAAGTAACTTGCTTACATTGCATTGCTTTTCCTTTTCATCTGGGTTTACATCTGAATACTGTGTTAAAGCAAATCAGGTTCAGCACCTAACTTAACAGTAGAATGAAAGCCATGTAGCTGCAAACACTCATATCTGTGTTCAAGTTATATTCCTAAATATGCGAGAGCAATGTCTACACGCACTGAAGCATAAACCAATTTGAGTTTCTGTAGTCTATGGAAAACATGTCATGGTGGAGCAATGGTGACATTACTGCTTTGCATCTCCTGGGCTATGCGTTCATATTTAGAGTTTACATGTTCTGCCCATGTTTTTATGGGTTTCCTGCACAGATCAAAGATGTGCAGAAGAAGGCAATTTTAAACCACTTCCGTACCCTTCCCTGCTGTGAAACCACAAGTGGTTGACTTTGACTGCACTTGCCCTAGTCTAAGAAAAGGTGTTGTTTATCCAAATTTCATGGGCTGCCTACATTTATTCTTTCTGCTTATGATTTTCCCCAAGTTATCTTACAAAGTTAAGATGCTTTTGTGAGTTACCCATTTATAGAGCCAGATAATTTTCAGTGGAGCAATTCAGGATAAGTAACTTTCTGAAGTCTAATACAGCAGGAGGTGAGATTTGAACCACAGACCTCCAACGCCAAAGAAAGCAGCTCCAGCCATTCTGTTACCCCCAGTCATTTGCAATTTTCTTCAGACTTTGACATCACAAGACCAAATAATTCATCCAGGAACCATCTCTGTTTGGGACAGTGTCTCATTCGCTGTCAAAAGTGAAAAAAGTAAAATTATTTCCTACTGCAACATCATAGTGAGCTTCACATTTGAATTATATTATTGTTAAAGAATTTCTCCCTCTGCCACTAGTTTCAACATTTCTGTCTAGTATTGTCATTGTAAAAAGCATAACAGTTGCATAGCAACAGCAATATCTCCTTGCCAACAAGGTTCTGGAAATGTCATGGGGTGACTGAAGAGGGAATAATTGAAGTGTGCCATCTTTGAACTGCTGCATGTCAGAAATGTTTGGAATTTTGATTCCTTTTAGGCCCTTCTGTGTCACTGCAGGGCAACAAAATGTCATACTGTAGGGACTATTTTGTCAAACTGTAATGAAAGATTACACTTTGAAAAGTCCCTTCTTGGGCCATTCCAGATTTTTAGGTCTGTTAACATGTTATGTGAATTATATATAGATTTTCTTCAGCAACAAGATCTTTTATTTTCATTTTATCCAAAGCGAACAGTTGGTGCTTTGATTTGGTAAGAGTGAAAGAAAAAATCAGCATACTGTACAATGATCAAAACTATGTGAAAACTATGTACCAGGCTTTGTGGTCACAAAAACAGACATTTTAACAAAAAGATGTGTCCATTAAAGCAGTCTTCGTCTTTATACAGTGGTTCTGTATAGTTGTAAGTTATCAAACATGCTTTGAATTAATGCCCTTTTTTGCATCATGAAGCCTACAGTTTCAATATTAATTCTACATTTCTATGAAATATCATCCTGTTTCACAAATTTACACAATTATTTCTTGTGGTATATATGATATGTATAAATATATGAGCTTGGTCAGCTAACACAAGTTTCAGGTTCTACTTTCCTTTAATTAACGGAAGTAATTTTGATAGATACTGTTGATATTCACGGCTGAATAAACTTCACTTTTTACTTTCTTCACTCCTGCTCTCTCTGCCCTAGGTGTCCTTTTCTATCCAGCATCATTTTGTTTGTAAGCATATTCAAGTGTCATTTGTATCCTATAGCAGATCAGCATGAACTTTTACCTTGAAATATTTTGAAGACACTTTTTTATTGTTGAGTGTTTTTTAATATTTATGCTGTACCTTTTCAGTTCCTTTTTTATCACTCAAACAGTAAGAACACAAGCAGGACAGATGGATCCCTTTGAGTAAATGACCTGAGTTATAAGTCAAGAAACATTGCTACTTCAAAAAATAATTGCAGGTTTGGACTGAACTTAAACTGAACTTTTTTCCCTTTAACAAATCTTTTTTTCTTCTTCTTTTATTTACTGTATTTGTTTTTTCAGCTGAAATTGACCTGTCTTTCTTGGGTCTCAGGTCTTTTTCCATGCTCTCAGGCCCAAATGAAGTCCATATCCTTTAGTGCTCTCAAATGGGCAATGAAGCCTCCTTGGAAATAATTGGAATTATTGGGGTGATGAGCTGCGGGCTGTTTTACTTGCTGTTTGCATAGCCTTGGCAAAACATTAGCTTTAAAAATATTTTCATCAGCAGAGCACTTGTGGCCTGCCCCTCACACACTGATATTGATTGTAGGCTCACGCTGGTCCATACATACAACGTACCTTTATGTGGCGACTCAGGTTCGTAGATGTGTTTGTGATATTTACTATGGAACCTTCTGAGAAACATCACTTTTTTGTCATCATCCATTAATTTAATTGCTTCTACATTTTTCTCAAAGTCCAGAAGAAGTCTGATGAAAGTCCAAAAGAAGGAATCATCCTCTCTTTTTTGCCTGTTGTATACCACAATCAACATTTATACCCGAAAACAGAGAAACGCTTAATGCAGGTGCTGGTTAAAACAATACTTCCTCCCAAATAAGCAATAATACCTTCAAAGTGTTTTGGATGTTCCCAGATGTGCTTCATAAGGGAAGCTGAGAACTACTTTGCAATCTGACATAAAGAATGACTTTGAAATTCCTACATTGAGAGAAAATCTGGTGTGGTGAAAACTTGCTTCTGCAATCTGAAATATACCGCTTGAGAAACTGGTTTATCGATTAGTTTCATAGCCACTGGCTGAGTGGCTGTCACAAGACCAACCTTATCTGCTAGATCATGCTTTTAGCTCTTTACACGTGTTATTTAGGCTCAGTTCAATCAGAATCACAGCTCCTTCGGTGTAGGAATGGCACAAACCATCCAGACTGCTTTCCAGTCTGTCATTTAAATGACCTTCTGGCTTTTACGTTGGGGCAACTGAGCAATCTTTCGTGCAGTAGTTAGCAAAATCAAGGAAGGTGCAGCTCTTTGAGGAACACTTGGCATCTTCAGAGTCACATCACACAAAAGTTGTGGAGTTTCCTCGAGATTTTGGTCGGTGTACATCTGACAGAGCTTAATCCGCTAAAAGTTCAGTCATTCGAGACTGAAGTTCTTTGAAGTCCATTTTTCTTTCTATTCACTGAATTCTGCATGAATGCTGGGTAAATAAAATCAAATGATGTAGCCTCCTGAGAAAACACTGAGCTCCAGAGCTTAAAAAGCTGGAGAAGTTCCCCCCATTGGTAACAGTAAAGCTGAATTTAACAAACGCATCTGTAATCCTGCAGTGCTTCTCATGTGCAAATGTGTTTCTACAGGATGGATATTCACAGTATCATTTTGTGGGCTCCTCATCAACAATAGAGAGAGACAGACAAAGACCCTACTCTTCCTCTCGCACCCCTTCGGTTTCCCCAGTTCGGACATCCCCCAACAACCGATCAGGTAAGCTACCCAACATGCAGTCTTTAAATCAACATATTACTTTGTATGTAATTAGTCAAAATTTGAATTTACAGCCACTACATGTGTGCTTTCCAGAGTCTGCTACAGACTGGTCAGTCATACTAAAATCCATAACATAAATGAACGAGACTGTTTGTGGTTGGTTGGTGTTAAGGTTGGTGGCCTCTTTTGAAGTATCATAGCAGTGTTTTTATTGAGATTTTTATTCGAGGGGATAAATCTCATGTAGTTCCACATGCATGTCAGTGTAAATGCAAATGCAGGTAAAGGGAAGCTATCCTTTGATATGCCTTTTTTTAAATTTCCCCCATTTAAAAAACCGTATCCCGCTGACAGGTACCCAGCACTTAATGTTGTATTTTGTACAGCATATCAGTATTCTAAGGCAGATCAAAGCATAAAAGGGCAAGAGACAATGTAAATCAGTGGTTCAGTGGTACAAACATGTAGCTTGAAATATTTTGGGGTGGGGCAGATAGGCAATGTAAGGGCATCATCAAAGCCCCACACAGTGCACTATTGCAATTAGGGATTGCTCGGACACATTCGTACCCCAGGGCAAAAACGTGTCAGCCAAATTGATGCTGCCATTCAATTTAATAACACGAAGCAGGGATGTAATTATTTGATTATAGTTTGACCTTGACAGTCCAGCTCCAGAAAAAAAATGCTTCAGCTCCTGATAGCTGCTGATTGCCGGCAACAGTCAACAGTCTCAAGGCTTTTTTTGCTTTTTTGTTGTGGTCTCAACAGCATTGCCTCCACCCTTGGCCACCTCTCATTAATTAGAACAGAAGCCCCAGCAACCTGCAGCTGCAGTGCAATTCACCATATTCTGTGAGGGTTTGCACTGACGCAGGCTAATATCAAGCGCACAGTTTTACTGTTTCATTACTGTTTTATTCATTTCATGTATTTCAATGGATCCCCTGTTTGTTTTGCTGACATTTAACAGCTGTCAACAGACAGATCCACCTCACAGGCATCAGCAATCTAATAACTAAGCAGATTCATGTCAAAAGATAGTGAAATACACCTCCTGGATAAATGCCTTTCATTATTTTCAACCACATGGGAGCTGGAAATGCAAAAACTGCTTCCCAGCTTGCAAAAAGTCTTGAGCTACCTGTTCAGTTAAATTAATTGTATGTGTAGTGTATCCTTCCTACTATTTATGTTTCCAATTTTTGGAATGCTTTCCTTCTAAAAGAAACACTGGTGAGCAAATGGTAGCCGTAGGGAACCATGGTTAAAAGTCAGCTGTCACTGCCTTGGACATGGACATATCCTCCACATCAGCAGGCACAAATTGAACAGAAGCTGAGAAAAACACTGGAATTGATTTCTCCGGCTGAGCCACAATCACACATTGTCCAGCACCAACCGTGGAGCTTTGTTGCTTGACAGATCTCATCAGAGCCCTGTAGGAGATCTGGGGCTACAAGCACCAGAGGGTGTCCTTCCTGAAAGTTTTCCTGCTCCAAAGAGGTGGTCTCCTGAGGAGACTGAGATGTTGAAGATGGGGGTGGGCTTTTAGATCTGGCTGAGTGACACCTGATCACCTGTTCAACAGAGCACCTCAAGTCACCTCACAACAGCTCTCAGATGAAGGTCATCACTAAGGGCAACCAGTTCCATGGTTGACCTGGGAAGCCTGGGAAGTGCACCACAGTTACTCCACACTGTTAACGCTGACCTTTAGAGGAAAACCTTTTGTGATTCAGAGTTGAATTAGGGAACTGAGTCGCATAAGACCAGTTTATAAAATGTTCCTCTGGGGGCATCTTTTCAAAGCTGTGCCAAGATGGATGGTCACACAAGCATGTGACAGTTATGAAACAAATAACTGTAAGCACATCCTCTTGAAACCATCAGCTCAGCCTCCAGAGTACTATTGAAGGCTGCTCTGTGTCCCTTACAGTCTCTGATGTTGTAGCTCCTCTTTGCACCTGAAGGAGTTTTATAGGTACCTCTCATGCCTGTTAATCAGGCCTTGTATAAATTTAGAAGTGCTTTCTTGACTGTTAGTTTTACAGTTATTATGAATAAATGCAATAGGTTTCTGCATTTTTATTGCCAGGGTGACGAGCAGAGGCGTAATCTTCCACAATGGTGTGCCTGTGGGGCTAGTATTAAAGTTTGCAAAGCAAATCTTGCACTGGCACTGGACATCTGTAGGTGAAATAAATGTGTACGTCCTCTTACACATTGGGCTCTACGGAAACAACAATGCTACACAGGAAAACAATGGAACTATTTGTTACTCTTAGCATTGTATTATTATCATTTTTATTTTTTTATTTATTTTTATTTATTTTTTTTTTTTAATGTAGTTTAACATTGTAACTTGCTTTGGAGGAAAGTTCCAGCTAAATTAATAAATATAAGACCTGATCTCATCATACATAAATATTGTCATTTAGGTATTTTTGTTATGTAATAGTAAGACAGCAAGAAAAAATGTCCATTTTGTTTTGGTAATGCAAGACTTTGGCTCATAGCTTGAGGAGAAGCTAATTAGCTAAACTGCATCATAAAATTTTGCTGCTTGGTCCTCGTTTAATGTCTGTTTAATGATATGAATGATAGACGGTTCTCCTGCCCGTTCAATTTATGGTAAACCTACGTTGAGGCTTGGGCCAGCAACTGACTTGTTTCGTATGAATCTTGCAGTATGTTTACAGAGTAGCCAGCTATGCTGTGAGATTTAATGTCTTAGGAATTGGTACCACGGAAAATGCGATAAGAAGTCATAAGGTTGACCATAACACACACACACACACACACACACACAATATCTACAACCGCTTGTCCCAAGTGGGGTCGTGGCAAGCCGGCACCTAGCCTGGCAGCGCAGGGCACAGGGGACACAACCCGGACTGGATGCCACTCCGCCGCAGGGCACCCCTGGCAGGGCTCGAGCCCCATACCTGCCACACGGCAGGACCTGAATGAACCCTCTGTGCCACCACACCCCCCCTTTGACCATACTACATTTTTAAAATGTGTTTGTTTCAAAGAAATTGAAACAGCTTCCTGTCATGAACATCCAATGTACACAAAAATATTAGGTTATTTAATATTTACATGAAAAGACAACTTGCATGGTTTTGGCAGATTCTAGTGTTTGCGCATTAATACATGTACAATAAGTAATGCTGTTTGTCTTTTCAACTCATTTTAAAAAAATCAGGAAATATTTCATTTACTCCTATACCCTAAGGGAGTATTTATACCTGCAGTGCACATCAGACTGAAGCAGGAAATCAATTAGCATGCCAGTTTGCAGGAGCTGTCGGAACATACGGAGCACCTGTCTTTAGTCGTCACCCTGAGCTCTGGTGCGATGGTGCCGAACAGACCCCAGCCACGAGGAGCGACTCCGCAGAGGAGGAGCTTCTGTGCTCTCCACCAAGCCTGCTCCGCTGTCTCATTTTCCTACTCTTTCAAAGGACGCAGGTCGCAAGAGACTCTCTCGTGTTGGTCGGAGGGGAACTGTATCTTTTAGCAGTCGGAAAAGTGGACTGTGAGGGAATCGTCCACCGGGAGGGTGGCTGATCCGCCTCACTACGTGTCCTTCGTTTGGCATTGCAGCAGTCGTGCCGCTGTCAATGAGGGGCACAGGTGCCCTGTGAGATATGAAGACTGCCCTGCCTTGGGAATCTTCAATCATAATTTTCACTCTAGCACAGATAAATGCCCCCCTTTTCAGTCGCTAAATGGGTCCTCTTTGTAAGCTTTGTTGAACGAATCTGGTTGGATATTTTGTTTGTGTTTGCAGACAATTTGTATTCTAACTTCAATGCACTTTGCAGGGTTTTTTGTGCAATGTCACGTAAATTGTCATCAAAACACTGTTGACAGCTATATTTTATAATATAGTCTGAAATATATGTCTGAAACACACAAAGCAAAAGTGTGTATTGGTAATAGTTGTAAAGTTTTGAAAAGTTTTGTTGGCAAACAAAAAAATTATTGCATAATCATTACTATTTCCCAAGTGCACAAGTATGAAAATGAAAAGATTCAGGGCTTCTCATCCTTCAATTATGAAGATCCACACCATCTACTTGGTCTGCTATTCATCCAGTCATTTCAACAAAAGGACCAAACCAATTCTGGAGGGTTTTGTGCTCTAGAGTGCAGCCCAGTGCTTGAAAGGGGGCCAGAGCAGCCAGCAATGGAGCAAAGCTTTGGATGCTTTCCAAAAGTCATGTGCCCTATTTCCTTCTCCACAGCAAGTGCCCCTGCCTCTCCTCGGGAGATGATTAGCCTCAAGGAAAGAAAGACTGACTACGAGTCAACCGGAACGAACGCCAGTTTCCATGGAAACAAAGGAGAGCACACTTCCAGGAAAGACGCCATGGCAGGTGTGTGTAAGAGACCAGGGATCCGGATGTGTGGACTGAAGGGGTATTGAGGGTGGTCTGTCAGTCTAATTACAAAAGTTAGACACAAGCTTCTTTGTTGCTTATTCCTAGGGAAATGTGCAAGGAAATAGCCATTTGAAATAACAAGTGTAGCCGCTTGGTTGTTTTTTAATGCGTAATTACGGGAGTTGTCATATAGGCAATTGAAGCCTCAAATGCAGTTTTCTGTAAGGTCAAGATGCAGGCCTCAGGGACCTTGACGATTAAGTCCAGCCCTGAGTTGCGGTGGCCATCCTTTCACGATACATATTCAAACTTTAAATGTCCAACCTAAGCAGCATTCCAGCAGATAGGAGACTGAGCGGCCAACTCGTTTAACGAAAATGTGTATTTTGGTGATGAATGGTGAGCAAAGTTGTTATAAGTAACGGTAAGTAAAACGAGGCCTTTAATTTTGTTGTTCATTAATCTTAACACCCGCGGGCAAACTCACACACAGACACATACACACAAATTCATAAACACAAACAAAGGCACTGCTCTTCCCCCTCTGACTTTTTTAGTTTGACGTAATCAAACAGGCCACCTGCCCTTCACTTGGATTATTCTAACGCAACATATTTGCAGTGGGATAGAGTTGTTGGGGCTTATTCTGCTTTTTAAAAACCCAGCAAAATGAACTAGCCAGTCTGGTCAACACAAGAACCTTAAAGCTACTACTTTAAATTTTAACTGAGAGTGTTCATTTCCAAAGTAAAATCCACTTGAACTGAACTTTTAACAGACATAGGCTTTAAAAAAAAAAAATCCTGCTTAGCAAAAATAAACACTACTCTGTTTAAACAGATTTCTTTTTTGTATTTTAGTAACAGGGGGTGCAGTGGCGCAGTGGGTTGGACCGCAGTCCTGCTCTCCGGTGGGTCTGGGGGTTCAAGTCCCGCTTGGGGTGCCTTGTGGCGGACTGGCGTCCCGTCCTGGGTGTGTCCCCTTCCCCCTCTGGCCTTACGCCCTGTGTTGCCGGGTAGGCTCCGGTTCCCCGTGACCCCGTAAGGGACAAGCGGTTCTGAAAGTGTGTGTGTGTGTGTGTGTGTGTGTGTGTGTGTGTGTGTGTATTTTAGTAACAATTATTGAAATATTATTAGTAATATTTATAAAAAATATTACTGTTGCTACTATTAATTGCCATTCTCCACCCATTGTCGTTGGTGTCATCAAGTCAAAGTTGATTTTAAGAGACTGCACAGACAGATTTCCCCCAGAATATTTTGACCTCCACTTGGGTCCTTAAACACGAAAGGTTTGTGTCCACAGACAATGCGATAAAGCCCAGTTTATATGCTGGAACTGAGAATATTAAGTGAATCATCTCCAAAAAGAGAGTTTTACTAGTGTTTTTTCTTGAATTTTGTTTACCACCCTTGCTTTCCAAATGCTATTACCTTTATTCTGGTTCACAGCTGCCCTTTTGATGGGAGAGCGAGACAAGAAGAGTTGAAATACTCCCTAAATGGAGTTTGATCAATCTTTACATTTGCCTTCAAGTCCTCAGTGACATGGGATCATGACCTGGTGGTGCAGGAGAGCTCCTCCAACGTGGGCACACACCGCAGATCATCAGCATTAATTTCAATCACAACAGGCCCACCAAGCTCATGCTCAGGCACTGCTAGCTTTTCAAACACACCATCCTTCAGCCTCGTGAAAAATCGGTATTGACAGGGATTTTGGGTATGCCTCCCAATGAGTGCCGTTCACTGTCCTCTTGAAGCAAGTACTAACAAGGAGTAATTACATCAAAGACAGACACTGCTTTAGAACCTTCATCCTCTGCTTCCCTCAATTTTACACAAATACACACATTGTGTGTATACATCCCTGCGAGCGTGTAT
Organism: Scleropages formosus; assembly: GCF_900964775.1. Lineage (NCBI taxonomy): Eukaryota > Metazoa > Chordata > Actinopteri > Osteoglossiformes > Osteoglossidae > Scleropages > Scleropages formosus. Next base: position 22,224,577 of record NC_041814.1, read on the forward strand.
ATAGGCACACACTCACCCGCCTCTCTTTCTTTCATCCTTCAGTTCAAATCTCAAGCGGTACTTCAACATTGTTCCGAAATTCATATGTGACTCCTAATGAGGACATCAAACACAACCAGGTAAGAATCACTCGGAGACGCTGCATTTGGTACCCGTATTTATTAGCTATGTACAGTACATTTTCAGTTCTGGATGTATTTGTGTTTCCATTTTGATATTAATGCATCTTTGTGTGTGTGTGTGTGTGTGTGTGTGTGTGTGTGTAAGAGAGAGAGAGAGACAGACAGAGATTAGGAGACCACTTGACATCTCGTAATATATTAGGTTTCATTTTTTTATGTTCACATTTTAAATATAGTATTCAAAGCAGAAGCACTGATTCAGTATGTAATAGTGCATTAAGTGATTTGTGCCAATGTAAGAGTTTAATTGCACTTGCTATTCTCAAAAAAGCAATTTAATTAAATATTTGTTTGTAAATAATAGTAACAAATAGTAGCTCATTTAGCAGGAAAAAAATCGACACTAATTATGAATATTCTCGTGGTAAGTAAAACAAACTTCATCCTTGATATATTCCATCGTACCCTTGTTTTAATCAGTTTATTGCCCACTGAAATTACTGACAGGCTTTTAAAGGTTATCAGACAGAAGTAGTCTAATTACTTCCTCTGCTTCTTCCGTAAGCTCAGGCTGTTCTCACCTGCCTGGACCTGGGTTTGATTTTGGCTTGTTAGTGGCCTGTGGTCTATGGGACTGACATCCAGTTAATTTACTTCTTGGCAAGAAGAACATAGTGCAGCCACTGACGATGTCTGGCTTTAATGGGATTACATGAAAATGAGTGATGGATTTAGCAATTAAATTGATTTAGGAATGTATTTGTTTTAGAGTTAGTCATTACACACAAAGGTGAAAAAGCCCTAGGAGATTTGAAATGTATTATATGTGTTAATTTATTTGCATCTATTCATTCAGTTGATACATTTCGCCAAAGTAACTTATAGTGTTAAGATGCTTAGAACTATTCACCCAGTTATACAGCTGGGTCATTTTTCGGAGCAATTTAGGGTAAGAACCTTACTCAAGGGTATTACAGCGGAAGGTGAATTCGGACCTGCGACCCTTTTAGTCTAAAGGCAGGAGCTCTGACCACTACACCACCAGCCGCCTCTCATCCTGAATACATTTTGTGTATCTTCCAAATGAATCTACTCAGTTCTTTTCATTTTGCATGGAGAAACTTCGTAAATTTCTAATTTTTTATAGCTTTGTATGGCTCAGAATGCTTTGACCACAGAAAGAAACCATGTTAAGGCAATATTATTATTCAGATCTGATAGTTACAGTTTGATCAGATTCTGAACAATAATACAATTATATGTGAAATGATACAATGAAAACCCTTCACTTTCATTGATACAATGAAAACCCTGCACACACTGATAACAAAGAAGCTGCTTCTCAGATGGAAATAAACAAGTGCATCTCAGGAGTTTGGAGTTTCACCCCAGAGTCATCTTGCTACTTCAAAGTGCACAGATAACTTAGGATGTTTATGTGCTGTCAAACCGATTACTTCTCTCTGGGAGTTGTGCATCCAAAGTATTTTATCTGGCTCTCTGTTATCTTTAGATTCTTTAGAAAGAAAACAAATCTTGCAGCCATCCTGAATGCACACAGCACATTTTCATCACAAGTCAATAAAAAGGCACCACAAGCCAGCCAAAAAAGTCACAGCACATTAGTGCAGCACTGCAAATCATTTTAATTGTTTTAATTGCTGCATGTAGATTTCCATTTGCTGTGTTTTCATCACATTTACACAGATGCACATTGACATATCTTTTCTTTTCTAAGCGGTTAAATGCTAAGGGCATCTGTCCAGGAAGCACAGTCATTTGCTCAATATTTGGCCTCATTGGCAGTTCTTCAGTCCAGCCTGTAATGGCCCAGAACCAAGGTTAGTCAGATGTTGCTTGCAAGAATCAGGCTGTTAAAATGCTTGATGTGCTCCTTGCAAGTCATGCTTCTGGCTCATATTAATCAGTTGCAGCCACATGTCTACATATGCCAGCACGGCATTTAATTGCTTGTTCGGTTGTTATGGAACATCTGTTGCTAAGGCGGGTGATTTTTAACTTAAATTTAACAGTTGCTTGTTCCAGTCAGTATGCGGGAGGATGGATGTCTGCTCGGGTAGTTTTTATAGCACGTCTCTTGATGTGGCAGAATGATAGGAATGACTCTTTGTTTGACAGCTGCCAACCCTAGAGATGGCTGCAGACGGATCTCCAGTGTTTGCCTTGCAAGAGATTTGGAACAAATTGCGTTATTTCCTGCTCACTTCTCCAATTTGCGTGGTTGTTTAGACGTAATTAACAAGGTTATATTTGAAGTTATGGTTTAAGGAGGTGTGAACTGTTTTGCATCCCAACAAAAGCATTGTTGTTTCAGAAGGATGTTGTCTTAATTCAGCAAGCAATCAGATGACAATTTAAGCTTTGAGGAACGAAGACATACATATCTCTGCAGCACACTGACTTGGTTGTCACGATTGCATCTCAAAGGAGCTCTTGGGAGACTGAAGCATTTTCTTCACGCTGCTTTTCTTGCACTCTTTCTCAGCACTTTCGACGACGGTTTCGATGGATTCACAACCTTATTCTGTTCCAGGTTCCAGTCCAGCCTGTTCCTCAAGACACCGCTCGGAAGGAGTACGAGACGTTCCCTCCGTTCCAGAACTCCACCAGGAACTTTGAGGAACCTTTCTTTGAAGATCAGGTGCACCACCGGCCCCCACCTCCCACCACAGATTTAAATATGCACCTGGGACTGAAGTCGACAGGCAACTATGTGGACTTCTACTCCGCAGCCCGGCCCTACAGCGAACTCAACTATGAGACCAGCCACTACCCTGCCTCACCAGATTCCTGGGTCTAGCGGCTGGCATCCAACCACAGCAGAGCACAGGAGTAATTGTTGTGTGTGTGTGTGTGTGTGGGGGGGGAACAGTGCATGTGCATGCATACCACAAGACATTTTTCAGTCCATTTTGTTTGTTAAAGCTCGTTCTGCAGAGAGGTTTCACTAAATTGAATGGGTTTAGAGAAGGAGCTTCGATGGAGGAAACGGGCACCGAGAGAGCACACCGGATAGAAAGGAGCAAAAAAAGAGAGCGTGAGCGTGAGAGACCATGAGACATGTACAGTAAAAAGAGTTGGAGCGAGGAGAAAAGGAGGAATGTGGAAAGGAGAGGGCAGCAGAGATGGGATGGAGAGAGTGTGACAGTGTGAGAAATATACCGAGCGTAAGCGAGCGAGAGAGAGGTGAAAAGGAGGGAGAGATGAAAGGTAGGAAGAGCTGTAGAAAGTGCAAAGGAGACCCATGGAGAGAGAAAGACAGTGAGAGGTGACAAGTGGAGAGATAAAACACAGAGAGCAAGACGAGGAAAAACAAAGGTGTCGTAGAAGTACGTAATGAAAGAGCCCATGAAAGACAACTCGAGGGCATGTGCTGTATAGAAAACAAGAACCTCGACCTTCAGCATCCCCCAGGAGTAACGATGCAGAATGTGTGGAATGCTAAGGATAAAAAGAGACCATGAATGTGCGGGACGACGCAGCGACAAGTCGAGTAAGCACAAGAACACAAAATTGTTGTTTACACGAGCGAGGGGAACGACGCCTCAAGTTTCTTTACTTTAACTTCGTTGTGATCCAAGGCTTCAATCTGCATTTTATGGAGCATTTCCTCTGTAGTAGAGGATGCATTCGGCCTCTGTTTTCTTTCTTTTTTTTTTTGCATTTTCCCGTTTTCATTATTTTTTAATTCATACTTTTTTAATTCTTTGTTGTAAAGTATTCGATGTACATTACAGAGATACAAGTGCATTGTGTATATTACACGGGCGCCACTGTGTCCAGTCTTCAGTGGCTCTTAACATTGTTTTACCATCAAATAAAAAAAAAACGACAAACTCTGGAAAGATTACAGACGTCTTTCCACGCTAAGTATGTTTTAACATCAAGAAGGACATATTTAGAAGTATTGTTTGTTCTGATAATGTGAACTTGTTAGTGGAAACTAAACAGACATTTTAAGCATTTTGAGACAGTAACAGAATATCATTCCATACTCCTTGTCAATGAAGTGCTTTTTCACTGCCTAAAAAGGAAAAATAGATGTAGATATTTTAATTTCTTTGGTTTTCAATTATGCAAGTTTTTTTCTTTATAATACAATGTTAAAATATAATAAATTCAACTTTGTCATCCATATTTGCATAAAACCTGTCTGTTCCACTAGTATCTCAGTAATCTGTGCTTATATTAAAAGAGATCTGAAATTGTGCCAAACTTTCTTATTTCCAGTTCAAACCTGGATGTAATCTGGAACTTTAGTTGAAGTTTACAATCTATGACTAGTTATCTGTTCTCCTGATGCCAGTTTGTAAATGTTTTTTTAGTTTCTAAATGTGTTTTAATGGAATTAAGCTATATCTGCAGTATACTGGAATATTACCAGGAGGGCAAAATCTTTGAAAGCTTAATTCCCTCCAAAGATGTACAAATTTGTCTCAATATTTCTTGGGCGTGTGTCTTATGGTTATCAATGTCTGAGAAGGAAGGCATTGTTTTAGAAGCGGCTGATATAAAGTTTGAATTTCTGTTACTAAACAAAATACATCTTAGGCTAAAGTGTTAATAGAGAATGAAGAATATATATAAATATAAATATATAATTTTTATGTGCAGAAGTCAGTGTCACAAAAGAGCAACAAGGTCATAAAAGACTTGTAAAATAAAATCCTGTTCACTTTCATGTTCTGATCCAAAAAAAGCAAAACACTTGAAGATATTGACCTCCTGGTCTGAGTTATGTTGTTTCCAAGCTATACAGAATATCATTTTGGTGATGTTTGGATGCCAGGACAAATAAATGACTCGAAGTGCTCGAAGGCTGTGGAGCAAAATCTGCTGTTAACACGTACATGAGTTCACATCAGAAAGCAAGCACAAGATTTGTGAAAGTAGACATCATACCTGATCACTTGTAATGCAGATGTATATTCATTTTTTTTATTTTGTTGTTGTTGCTTCAGACCAGGTGTTTTGAGAAACTGTTGATATTTTTATTGCCTCAACAATTTGCAACTGCGAATATATAAAATGACCATCTAGGACACGGTTTTGGATGGTTTGCTCATTGACAAAGTTGATTTTCTTGTCTGCTGCATTTGATTTCCCTCAGTCAGACCGGTGTAGGTTGATTGTCTTGCTCTCCAGCAACAGGTAGCCGGTGTGAAAAAGGGCCGCTGATCGTATCGCGGTACGTCCACCAGGTGTCACGATCAGATAAACCATATCCCTTATTCTAAAAATATTGATTTCCCTTAAACTTCCCTCCTCGTGTATAAATGCAAACATGTAGTACCTAATCCTTTAATCCCGTGTAACAACCATTATTCTTTGAAGAGTTTAAACAATTACTGAATAAGTGCAGCTTATCCGACCACTCAGGTATAGCAGACTGCCATCGAAAGTCAGCACTCGCGTTAACAATTTCCAATAGCCCAAAACCTAACACCCACCGACATATAATACAACTAACCAACCAACGTCAACTGCTTATCCCAAGTGGGGTCACCGTGAGCCGAAGCCTAACCCGGCAGCACATGGCGCAAGGCCGAAGGGGGAGGGGACACACCCAGAACGGGACGCCAGTCCTTCGCAAGGCACCCCAAGTGGGACTCGAACCCCAGACCCGCCACACAGCGGGCACTGGCTGAACCTGCCACACCAATATAATACACAATACAAACATATAGACGTCACTCAGCACACACATTCTAATGCTGTAGTTCTCAGCTCAGTACTGTTTGTGGAGAGCCCTGTCTATGCTGTTTTTTGTCAAATTAGATCAGTGAATGACTTGCCTGATAAAAGTAAAAGAATTAAGATTCCATAAAATTTGTATTAGTACATTTACATTTATTCATTTAGCAGATGCTTTTCTCCAAAGCGATGTGCATCTCACAGAAAATACAATTTGTGCATTGCATTAAGAGAAAGAGACATAGCTGCAGATGTGTGACTCTTAAGTACAGTTAGTTTCTTTCATCATATGCACCGATGTTCATCACACAAGTAGCTGCATAAAACTTTACCAGAATATCGCTGATTCCTAATCACCTTTCTAGCAGGTTTTTTTTTGCAAAATGTAAGAAGTATCATTTGTGATCAGCCTTTGATTTGATAATAATTACAAAGAAAATTCTAAATACACCTTCAGCTTTAGGCTTAAAATAAATGAATTTGTAATTATAATCCAGAAATATATTTTTTCATAGGCAGAAAATGGCTCAGAAATAATACACGCTGAAATTTAGTTCAGTTTATTTTCTACAGAGCTCTTCCCACTGTAGTGATGCAGAGTACTGAACAAGGTTGGTAAGAATGGTACAGTATTACAGATGTAACAGATGAAGCTCACAATACCATAAGCCAGCTGGTGAGGAGAAGAGGAAAACAAAAAAGGAAGAAAAACAAACTCTGGTCTTGCTGGGAGTCCAAGTACTAGTGGCTGCCCACCCCTTCTTGACATTCTACTTTTGGGTATGTCTGAAAAGAACTGTACAACTGCCAAGACTGAGCTAAAGACTATGGAAGCCAGACATTGTTGACAAGGATCACCGGTTGTGTCCTACAGTTGTCGGTTCCCTGCAGCACAGTACATCATGCATTCTGTCGGCAGATGTAAAATGCACTTCATTTGTCCAGATATATTATCAGTATACAACTTATTCAGTGCTTTCAATGCCACTTTTACATATTAGCATATGTTGTAAAAATGGATTTCTGTTCCAAAGAGTACATAGTTTTCTCAAAAGTAACTGATTTAAAATTAATGAAAACTTTTCCATTATGTGCTGCTTGAAATTATTACAAATTTGAGATCTATTTTACAAGCACACTGTGACACAGAGTTGGACAAACAGTCACTGATGGATGGATGGATGGATGGATGGATTTTTATCAGCAACTGACAGTACAACTTGCATCTTAGTTTAAAAAAAAAAATAAAAAAAATAAGCCATACACAGGGTGCTGTCAGGATCAGAACTGAGAACTTCTGTTCTAAGAACTCTTTTCCCATTCCTTCAGTCACTGGTGTTAATATTTACCTTCAGTTCTTCATTCCATCATCAAATGCATTTTTTTACACTTACAGAACGGCATTTTGTAAGTTAAGGAAGAATTTGGTACCTACCTTTTACAACATAAGGAATGTTTCTCGGTTATATAATTAGTTCCAACCCCTTTGCTACTAGAACCATCTGTGCAGATGAATTCTATCTTGGCTCTCTTGCATTAGCAGACAGAAAGGGGTGGTACTGTGTACTCAAAGTTGAGTGAGAAGTTATGAACTTCTGCAGAATACACCTCCTTTGCATCTACACTACCCATGGCTCCAAATGTTTTTCCAACTGACCAGCAATTACTCCACTAATGGATTCAGTTCAACTTTGTTAAACGCAGTGCCTTCATCCTTTATCAACAATATTCCTTGAGTGTTTAACATACAGGGGGGTGCGGTAGCGCGGTGGGTTGGACCGGGTCCTGCTCTCTGGTGGGTCTGGGACTCAAGTCCCGCTTGGGGTGCCTTGTGATGGACTGGCGTCCCGTCCTGGGTGTATCCCTCCTCCTCCAGCCTCACGCCCTGAATTGCCGGGTTTGGCTCCGGTTCCCCACGACCCCGTATGGGACAAGCAGTTCGTGTGTGTGTGAGCCCCAGACCCACCAGAGAGCAGGACCCGGTCCAACCCACTGCACCACCATGCCCTCTTCTTGATTCGAACCATTTTAATCTATATTCTATGTGTATATAAAGAATATTAGCATTACACCTCTAGATTTATTTTAGTGTAGTCGCTGAAATACACTTGGTACACAGATTGCACTTCCTTTCAAAAATTATTTCAAATTTATTTTGAAGTACCATTAAGTCTGCACTTGAGTATCCTCAAAGTTAATTTTTTCCACAGGAAATTTAAGTGTACTATAGACACTGTGGGACTGAACTGACCCACTTCTTTGAAAAAGTTTGTAAAACCTTCGGAATTATCTGGATTTCTACATGAATGGCTCCTACAATGTGATCCAAACTCGGAGATGCTTGGAACCACAGAGGACCCGGGAAGCGAGACAAGGTGAAGATGTCAGGACTAAACAGGTAAGCAGAAGGCCACGGTTCTGAGATCACATGGAGCAGGGAACAGGAGTTGCAGGGACGAGTCTCAGCTGATCGGGCGGTCACTGTCTTTGCACCGTGCAAGATTCCACAACGTAGCAGCTCTCCTTCTCCCTCTTTAAAGACTGGGCTCATTGAATGAATGATTGACAGAGTGAGAACAGGTGTGCTGGAATCTGCTAGGTCCTTCTGCATGAGGACCCGTGGTGGTCGAACGGGGAACTGCTCCAAGAGGTTGTGACAAAAATGTGTGTGGATTGTTAAATAACACTGTCTTTATTTATTATTATGACTCAGATGAGGATCAGATTACATTTTAGGAGCCATTCATACAGAAATCCAGGTAATTCTAAAGGGTTCACAACTATTGAATGTGTAGTTAACGTTAAGTATAGCAATGTAGTGCTTATAAGTTTGGGTGCATTAGTTAAAATTCCCTTGACAGCAGTATGATTATTATACACACACACCATCTGAAACCACTAGTCCCATACAGGGTTGCGAAGAGCTGGAGCCTAACCCAGAAACACAGGGCATAAGGCTGGAGGGGGAGGGGACACACCCAGGACAGGATGCCAGTCCATTGCAGTGCACCCCAAGCAGGGCACAAATCCCAGACCCACCGGAGAGCAGAACCCAGTCAAACCCACTGCGCCACTGCGCCACCGTGCCCCACTGCATGATTATTATATCAATGTATAATTTACAATATTACTTTACAACTACTATTTACAATAGTAGTTAAGCATTCCAAGAAATAGCTAAACTTTAGTTTGCACTCATATTAAAATAATTTTATAGGTTATTAAATGAGTATCTTAGAGATGGACACACAACTCAAAAACATGTACAGTACATTGTATATAAACACAGTAAAAAAATGATATAGAAATGCGAAGGCAGGCTCACTTGAATTCAAAAAATATTTTTTTTAGTTTGACATTCAAACTAATAAAACTTTGAGATCATTCCATATTTTATAAAAGCATATGTCACAGTGCAAATAAAATCTGCTGTAAGAATTATGCATAAAGCAGATAAAGCAGAATAAAGCAGACTGACTTTTACTAACTTTAATTTAAATTAATGTTTTCTGCCTCCCCTCAGTAACTAATTCCTACTCCATTAAGAAGTGGAAAAAATAAAGACTACTTAGCAAGGGAGTAGGGGAGTATTTGTAGAAGGTATCTTATGTTACATTATCTAAAATGTATTTTTAAACAACATAAGTTGTAGATCACAATGAAAAAAATTGACAAAGACAGTATTTCCTATTTTCCTCAACACCTTGTCCAGCGCAGGACTGTGGTGGTCAGGAGCCTATGTCGGAAGCATAGGACGTGAGAGCAAGGTACACCCTGGATAGGATGCCACTGTACACAAGAGTAATCACACATGTGTTCACACAAACACAATTGGCAAAATCACCAGTTGCCTTGAAAAGCATGCCTTTGGACTGTGGGAGGAAACCAGAGCACCTGGAGGAAATCCACACAAACACAGGGACATGCATACACAACACAAACATGCAAACTCTATGCAGACAGAGTAGGATTAGAACAAACATCTGAACTCAGAGTTCAGGTTCTGTGAAGCACATCCTGCAATTTCCTGTCATGCCACCTTGCCATGCTGATATTATTTGTAGCTTTCCGGAGGCTATCCAACTACCCGGAGACTCCAGCTCGGTGTGTTGTCGCGCAGCCAGGGGGCCTTGACACATCGATAACAGGCTAAGGCCTCTTAGTGACCATTCAGGATCACTAAAAACGGAAAAGACATTAATAGACCTTGTTAAAGTTTTTGTTTCCAGTACATAAGAAGGTTGCGAATGCAATGTATAGACTTGCTCTTCAAAAACCAGTAAACTGGAACTATTTCATTAAATTGCAGCAGAAGAAACAATATCATTTACAATATTATATATATGTGTATATACACACACACACATTTTCAGAACCGCTTGTCCCATACAGGGTCACGGGGAACCGGAGCCTACCCGGCAACACAGGGCGTAAGGCCAGAGGGGGAAGGGGACACACCCAGGACGGGACGCCAGTCCGTCACAAGGCACCCCAAGCGGGACTCGAACCCCAGACCGATCGGAGAGCAGGACTGCGGTCCAACCCACTGTGCCACCACACCCCCATGTGTATATATAATTTTGTAATATATTGTAAAAATGTTAAATATATACATATATATATTATATTCCTACTCCATTAAGGAATGGAAAACATAAAGACTAATTAGCAAGGGACTTGGGGAGTATTTGGGGAAAATATCTCATGTGCTGTATTATCTAGAATGTATTTTTCAGACAACATAATTGTTGTCATATATACACACACACACACACATTTTCAGAACCGCTTGTCCCATACGGGGTCACGGGAAACCGGAGCCTACCCGGCAACACAGGGCGTAAGGCCGGAGGGGGAAGGGGACACACCCAGGACGGGACGCCAGTCCGTCGCAAGGCACCCCAAGCGGGACTCGAACCCCAGACCCACCAAAGAGCAGGACTGCGGTCCAACCCACTGCGCCACCGCATCCCCTTTGTTGTCATATATATTTAAATATATATATAAAAGTTGAAATTACTGAAATATATGTGAATGTTAATAAATAGGGGGCGCAGGTGGCGCAGTGGGTTGGACCGGGTCCTGCTCTCCGGTGGGTCTGGGGTTCGAGTCCCGCTTGGGGTGCCTTGCGGCGGACTGGCGTCCCGTCCTGGGTGTGTCCCCTCCCCCTCCGGCCTTACGCCCTGTGTTGCCGGGTAGGCTCCGGTTCCCCGCAACCCCATATGGGACAAGCGGTTCAGAAAATGTGTGTGTGTGTGTGTGTGTGTGTGTTAATAAATAGTTTAAAAACAGTAATTTTTGAAAAGGTATTAAACATTTTACTAACAGTATATAAACTTACGAACACACATTTTCTGAACAGGTTGTGTTATTCTTAATAACTAAGGCTCAGAAAGGACACCTTGTCATTAGAAAATGATCTTTATAATGCAATAATTTGACCTTTGCATATACAATCCCATTTAATGCGAATGAATATGAAGACATGGATTAAATTATAATGGTTATTTTTGTGCTCTTCATGTTAAGGAGAATATCGAATACCAGGAATGAATTACAGAGAAATAGTGTTTATTTTAAAAATAAGAGTAATGATAAATCTCAGCCAATTTTTCTTCCCCATTGATCTCACACACACACACACACACACACACAATGTCTATAGCTGCTTGTTTCGAGCATGGTCGCGGCAAACAGTAGTCTAACCTGGCAACACAGGGCATAGGGCTGAGGAAGGGGGGGACACACCCCAGATGTGACACCAGTCTGCCGCAAGGCACCCTAAGCAGGACTTGAACTCCAGAACCACCACAGAGCAGGTCACAGCCAAACCCACTGCACCCCCCGCCCCCTTCTCCAGTGATGTATTTGTAAATTGTCACAAATCCTATGATAAGATCGTTGCTTTGAATCATTAACAATTCTTTTGTAGCATGGAAGAACATGAAACACAAATAGCTATGAGAACTTTTTGGGAGGTGAGCATGGTTCTGGCACCACTTCTCACCCTCGGTGCTGACAGAAACACTTGCGGTCAGCCGGGAACCGTCTGGAACTGGAACAGTTGCTGCCCTCTGTTCCAAGCATGTGAAGCTGCTTAGTGAAACCCAAAGCCTGCAGAGTGGATGGTTCAGAGTACTTATATTACTGAAGGTTGTGCTGTTAAACACACGTCAAGTAGGTTTTACACTTGTTACAAGAACCCAGTAGTCTTGCAGTAGTTTTGCTCCAATGTGAAATAAAATATTTTTTGGTAAGATGTGAAACTGCATTGACTTGTAATAAAACATAAAACATTTGTTCAGTATACCGGCTCCTGGTAAGTTACCAATGTTTTTAAACTTGATGGTTCAAAAGTAGCAGTTTAAAATCAGCAAAGGGAGTATGTGTTGATTTGCAGAGTTAGCTCAAACTTGTCATTCATTACACCCTTGGATCTGTGAAGAAGGAGTACTAAACAAAGAGGAAAACATAATGCATGTGTATTTAATACATACATACATACAAACACACACATATAATACAGCTCATCCGTGCATGACTGGACCTTTGTTGACAGGAGATTGAAATGAGCACACAGTGCAGTACGTCACATTATTTTCGTTTTAATTAAAAATCTGAAAAATGGAACAACTATCGCTATTTTAACACATTCAATTTAAATATTTACAGTGATTTTGAAGCATACAACTCTTGGATGCGGAATTGAAAGGAGTAGTCGTATTAGCCCTTTTCTTGTCATCTTCTCCTCGCAATAGTCATATTATTTGTATTGTAGTCATAATAGTCGTGTTAGTCGAATTCTAGTCGCAATAGTTGTATTAATCGTATTGTAGTCGTATTAGTCGTATTCTGGTTGTAATAGTCCTATTTTTTGCACCAACCCCTCTCTCATTGATTTCATCGGCAGTCGTCTGACCTTGTTAATAGTATATTGGATAAAATTAAATATTTTTATACACACGCACATTTTCGGAACCGCTTGTCCCATACAGGGTCGCGGAGCCTACCCAGTAACACAGGGCGTAAGGGACACACCCAGGACTGGATGCCAGTCCACCGCAAGGCACACCAAGCGGGACTCGAACCCCAGACCCACCAGAGAGCAGGACCCAGTCCAACCCACTGCGCCACCGCATCCCCTTTAAATATTTTTATATTAGAACTTTATTTCAGTGTTTCCAGTGCAAGCATACAACTCCAAATATGTAACAGAAAAACTGCAGAACTAGTGAAGAACTGATGTAAGACATGTTGTGCTGAGCCGCCACTCTCTTACAGTTCCCTTTGCGTCTGTCAAAAGTGAACCTACAGTATATGATCCTATACATTGGAATCATCGGAATCAATTGTCCTCAGACCTGACCGTTGTAAGTCTGAGAAGACTGCTGCACTATACATCTGGCCCAGTCTCACTCGACCTGGAGATCTCCATTTATCCACTGACACGGCAAATCTGGAGCCAGGCTCATAGGCTGACACTGTGCAACTCGATGTCACAATGTACACGAGTCCCAGGAAGGAAATCCTTCACACAGTATAGTTCAGGAACTGCCCCGGTTTGGACCATTAAATATTTTGACTCAGCCAAGCTGCAGTGATGTACAGCCTGGGTTTACGCGGCCCTCTGAAACAGTCCACAAAATGTAACGGTAGATACTCTACAGCTTGATTCTTAGAGCCTCACTTAGAATAAAATAGAACTTACTCCCTGAAGACAGAACCTCCTTTTTTAGGAGGACTGCACGATGGAATTTACGTGTTGCAGCGAAGAACATCCCATCCAGCTTCTCTCCCTAATGGTTCTCGGCGAGAGGATTATATGTACCATCTACTAAAACCTGGTTTTCAAATATTGCGCCATCTATATCCCTCATTTCCTCTCCCTTTTCACGTTATTTTCTCTCCTTTCAGTGCCGTGTCTCTCCCGTTATTCAGTCTTGTGGGGGAAATTAGGAATCAGCACTGAGGGGAGCAGCTTGGTTTTAAAATGTGAATCAGCGCAATGTGTTGGCATCTGGAGTGAATAAATTATGTGGCTACAGCAGAGAGCTATGTCCTGATACAACCAAATGTCTGCATACAAAACAGGTTTCTTTTATAACAAAACTCCAACTCTTCAAAGCACTGCTGTACCAGTAATGAGGGTGATTATGTTTTTAAAGCAATGCTGCAATATTGAATATGATGCAATGCTGTATGCTATTAACCCAAACTCATATGACTCTGTTGACCTGCACTGTGCTTCTGAACAAAGGTCAGTAGATGACCATCAGTACCAGGCAGATATAATCATGTCATTCTGTCATAAGCCCTGTTACAGCAGAGACCCACAATCTATGACATGTCGCCCACTTGCTCATTTTTCAGCTTCTATTTGGTTTCCACAATGCAATTTCGGCCAGTAGCCCGAAGAAATCAAATCCACGTGGTATGCTCTTTCGTCTAATCCAAAAAGCAATACGGACAATGTTTCGTGTGATCTGATTAGATTTACGAACCTGCTCTCGCAGTCATTTCCACAGATTCATTCGAATGCCCACTTTGATTGCAATGACAAGCTGCCTCACGCCAAGATTAAATACAATAAGCCCCATTTTCAAACAAAAATAGGAACTTTCATGAAATGAATACCACTGATAAGAGTGATTTATAAAAACTAGCCTCGCCGCAAAGACACGGACTTATCTCTGAATATTCAGAGAGTAACAACTTACAAGGTTTAAAACTTTTGCACCATTTAGCTGCAGCTGAATATTTTAATGAAAAATTATCAAAATTTACAGCATGATTTGCACCACCTTAAATTTTTTATTAGTCTCTCTAATTATTATTATTATTGTTGTTGTTGTTGTTGTCATCTTTCTTCTTCTTCTTATTATTATTATTATCATTATTATTATTAAATTCACATTTTATTAGTCCACCTCCTGATTAAATGCTGACAACTGTTGCTAAACATATCTTTGAAAAGTGTGAGATATTAAACTTTAGCAGTTCCCCACATTCTAAAATTCAATGTTGGATTTGATGCCTTTGAGTAGATTGTTAGCTTCAGTTGTGTACGTTGGTTACAGGTGACAAGAAAAGGTGGGACTTTTTTGTGAACAAAAGAAGAGAAATACCATCGTAGAAGGGTGGCAACTGGTAGAGATACATGAAGCAGAACAATAACGTGAGCGCATTTGCCTGGATTGGGAGGGAGGAGAAACAGTGCTATGAAAAAGTATGGCCAATTTTCTCAATTTTTGCAGCTTTTTGACATTAGGTATGATCACATCGTTTTCTGGTTTTACCAGTACATAAATGAAGCCTGAGAGAGAAAAAAAATCACACCGCCGTTGTTTTAATGTAACTTCCTTGGTGCGAAAAATAATAAAATGTGCAGTCACAGGTATAAAAATATCAATTGCCCTGTCACAGTCAGTAATTGGTTGCAACACCTTTAGCTGCAATGACTGCAACTAAATGCATCTTGTAACTGTTATCATGGGTTTCAGACTGCTGTGGAGGAATTTAAGCCTGCTCCTCCATGCAGAACTGCTTTAGTTCAGCAGCATTTAAAGGCTTCTTCAGCATAAACACCTCTTGAGAGATACGTTGTACTGGCAAAGTGTATTTGAAAACTGCAGAATGGGTTTAAACTTCGAAAGGATGTAAAACATTTCCTGGGTTGCTGATCTTCAGAATGGAGCACCTGGTAACATCCATGTACAGGCCGGATGGTGCAGAGAACAGACTTTTTAGCGCTGTGATTTGGTCTCATTAGCCGTCTTTCAAGGTCTTCAGTGCAACTCTGTTTTACTCTGCTGTACCTTGTTCCAAAGTTAAGATGTTGTCCCTTTTGTTAAAATGTAGGGTTCAGTTTAGTGGCAGAGGTAATGGCATATATTGAATGTGATCTACTGTCGCCGGTGATGCTGTGCTTCTTCCCTCTTTGAAGGGTTGTTCTCTAAAATAACATTACGCAGGACACAACATAAACTCGTTGGAGAAGCAAGAAGGCGGCCATCTCCAGCGGCCCTCCTAATCACCGGAAATCAATCCCGTCGAGCACGCAGCAGCGGTGTCTGCCTCTGTCGATGAACTGCAGAAATTAATTGTGGAGGAACGGTGCCAGATTTTTACAGAATGTTTAGAGACTCTTGAATACTACTTCATGCCAAATTGAAGTCACGCTGTCCTGGGAGCAATTTCAGCCTAACAGCACACTGAGTGACTATTTTACTGGCATTTCTGGGGGTTTTTTTGTTTTTTTTTTTTTTTTTTTCTCACCACTTGTACATTCCTTTCTTTTTTTTTTTTTTTTTTTTGAAGCAATGACAATGCACCTGTCAGCTCTGGCCACTTGAAGCCCTCAGGGGCTACAGAGTTTGCCAACTTGCCAAGTACAGAGTTTGCCTCAGCTTCTAACTGTATGTTTGAAGTCACCATTTGCATAGTGAGTCAGGTCTCTGGCTGTTCTATAGTGACATGCTGAACAGTATCTCAAAAATATGTAGCACTTCACTCTCGAAGCTCTTGAGTTGCCTCTGCTTCCTGTAAGAAAGGCTCTTTGTTCTTCTTTGGGAGAAATTCTTCTTTATATCTGAAGGTGAGCACAATAGTTTCATGTGACAATAACGGAAATACGAGAGAAGTATTAGACCACCCCTTGTCTACACCCTGCCATCAGTCACTAAGGTACATAAAGTCCAGCTGTCCTCCATGGTACATAAAGTCCAGCTGTTCTCCATAGTGCATAAAGTCCAGCTGTCTTCCATGGTACATAAAGTCCAGCTGTCCTCCATGGTACATAAAGTCCAGCTGTTCTCCATAGTGCATGAAGTCCAGCTGTCCTCCATGCTGCATAAACTTCAGCTGTCCTCCATAGTGCATAAAGTCCAGCTGTCCTCCATGGTACATAAAGTCCAGCTGGCCTCCATGCTACGTAAAGTCCAGCTGTCCTCTATGCTACGTAAAGTCCAGCTGTCTTCCATAGTACCCCACACACTATTCTCAGCATCCCACTCCAATCCCATCTCCAGTTTTCGCTGTCTAAACGCAATGTCTGAACACAAGACCAACTTGCTCAGCATCAAGTGTGATCCCATCACTGGAATCTGAGCCGTTACGGAAACCCGAGGATTCTTCCAAATACACAATCACTGTTTAATACTCCAGATCCTGAATTATGTTTTCTGCATTTGACATTGTTCTCCAAGAAAACTTGATACTATAAATAAGAAACTTCATAATGATTTCCTCATTATACAGTAAGGTATTCTTGTTGGATCAGTTCGGGTAAGTAACTTTATCAAGGGTACAACAGTAGGGCTGCTATTTGAACTTGGGATATTTTGAATGCAAAACAACAGACCTAAACCCTACATTACTTGCTCTTCTGCTTTACTTCAAATACTACACAGTAAGCTTCAAATCTTATAAGTTAGCATTTGAAATCCAACATTTAATGCACTTCCAGGAAAATGTCACTGATGTATGGGGTTTTTTTCCAAAAGGATTCAGGCTCCCCTCTAGTGGTCACACTAGATCCTTTCCATCATTATTCAAAGCATTTTATTCATTACACATAACACGGTTTGGATTATTGACTTAGGAACCCACTCCTTTCTATGTTTTAAACTTTCAAAAATCGATTACAACTTGAACAGTGCATGAATTATATTAACATACTTTGAAGAAACCATGCAATATGTAACAGCTACTGCACTGCTTGCTCACATCATTTGCATAAAATCTACATTTGTCCATAATTATGTATGCTATCCACTGTCCTTGATAGATGTGTCTGCTGATGCGCAAATCATAGTTTGCTTTTGCTACCATCTTCAGTTTTTGAAGGCTTAATGATCATCCTGAGCTGTAATTTGCACATTGGTTTGGACATCAGAGACTAATGACAGATTAATGACAATAGCACTCAAACACTTCTTTACTTACATGCACATTGTCTGGCTTGTTTTGGGAATATGTAACGCCAACTAACTGTACTGTTTGTTGACAGTTTAGAGAGGTGTGAAAATTATGTTGATGAC
Source organism: Scleropages formosus (assembly GCF_900964775.1). Taxonomy (NCBI): domain Eukaryota; kingdom Metazoa; phylum Chordata; class Actinopteri; order Osteoglossiformes; family Osteoglossidae; genus Scleropages; species Scleropages formosus. The sequence goes on from NC_041814.1 coordinate 22,242,452, forward strand.
CATGCTTTGCTGCAGGCATCGCATGTTTATGGTGAGCATGTAATTATGCCTGCAGATTTTTTTTTTTTTTTTTTTGGAAACAAATTAATTTAAACCTCAAGTTTCAGAGAACTATGTAGTAACTGCTAACTGATTGTACTACCTACCTTCCAGAACTCTAGTTTTTGTTCAGGAACTGACTGCTCAGTAACACTCATGGCTAATTTACATTTATTTGTTTAGCTGACACTTTTCTCCAAAGCAACTTACACTATTAAGGTGCTTACAATTATACAGCTGGACAATTTTACTGCAGTAATTTTAACGTATCTTGCTCAGGGATACTTCAGCAGGAGGTGGATTTCCAACCTGCAACCCCTGGGTCCAAAGACAGCAGCTCAAACCACTACACTACCAGCAGCCCCTATTTCCCAATTACTTATTCCAATTCAGAACTCCCTTGGTAGTTTGCAGGGGAAAAAAATAAATGAACTTTATTTTAGACTATTTAATTTTAGAAAGTGATAGCTGGTAGTACAGTGATTAGAGCAGTAGCAGTTGCTAAAGGTTTGAATCCCATCTCTAGCTGTAGTACCCTTGAGCAAGGTATTTATCTTAAATTGGTGCAGTAAAAGTATCCAGCTGTATAAATGGATAAATAGCTGTAGGTAGCTTAACATTGTCAGTCACTTTGTGGTAAAGTGTGGACAAAATGAGTAAATGTAAAATGCAACTGTAATTGAATGTTGAAAACCCCTCTTATTATTTCTTTAATATGAGCTGTAAAGATAATGTAATGTAATCTGGTAGTGTAGTGGTTAGTGCTGCTGCCTTTGGGCTGCAAAAGCACAGGTTTGAATCTGCCCTCTAGCTGTGGTACCCTTGAGCAAGGTCCTTACCCTGAACTGCTAGAGTAAAAATTGTCCAGCCATATAAATAATTGTAAGAAGCTTAACATTGTCCGTTGCTTTGGAGGAAACTGTCAGTTAAATGAATAAATGTAAATTATTTGCAAAAACAAATGAACCTTTGAAAAGTTTTGCTGATCATTCTCATTGGACCTTAAATAGGAAAGTTTTCAGTTGCAAGTGCAAGACTTGAGAACGCTTTTCCCCATGGAATTCAGATCTTCTTGCTTACTACTACCTAAGGGAATTAGTGCTGACACTATGTCGTTGAAAGTGACAATTTCCATAAAATGGGTACTATGTTTAAGTGCACTCATGATGATTGTTTTTTATAGCTGTGCTGTACACTGATGACAGAATCTAGGAAAGGTAAAATGTGTGAAGAATCATTAAAACGCCAGCAACTCCAAGTCCTTACAGCTTCCTGGCTCACTTATGGCACAATAAGTTTTGTGTTATTGGTTAAGGTATAGTAAAGGCTGAGTACACTTGTTAGTTTTTTTTTTCACTTTTACCTATCAAGTTTAATCAGAACACCAGCTGAATTCTCTGCTCAGCTTCCCAGAGGCAGTTTCCAGAGTTGTAGGACAATTGCTTTCCGTTTTCTGTATATCTGACCCGCACAAGTGTTTCTAGCGTTGCCCAGGTTACTCAGCAGTACTCAGATTTTTGACTCATATTGGATGTGAACCTGTATTGGTAACCTGTGCAAAAACAACATCTCAGCATGTGTGATGTTCTTCCTCCTGGAATTGATACTTTTTGCAGCAACCACTAAGGACCATCGCTTGACTTTATAGAGTGACAGCTTAGACATGTCTCCTTGGGTCCACATACCACTTAGCAAGGAACTATCAACTCTATGCCCAAGAGCTGTTCTTTCTGGGCAGGTTTTGGCTCGTACTACAGACTGGAGACTCAGAGCAGGCCATCTAATACATGAGAACATGTGTTAGGCCTGTTTTCAATCGAATCAACAGAAAAACACAAAATCTGGCAAGCTTTAAACAAAATCTGAGAATTTCTAAAGGCTATAAATCTGAATTCTTCAGTTTAAGGTAATACATCAATTAAGTAAATTGAATTACTTTATTATGTCTGTGTTCTAAAAGATGGTGTTTCTGCGTGGGAGTTCAACATTTGTTTTTACTTGCCTGACAATTCCTTTGATCATTTTGGTGGCCTAATGTTGCAAAAGTAAAATTTTTCTAACTCATCCACATTACATAATATGGCAGTTCATTGCTTGGCTATTACTCAGAATGTTTATGTAGTTTTCTTGTGGGCGTAAGCTTAGGAAATGCTGATTGGAGACTGTTGCCATAGCGATAGAAGCAATGTAACATAGCTTCTTTTATTGGAGAACACGTTTATTTTCTTCCTTATGATGCAATGTCAGACTAATATTGGCAATGAACCACCCATGTCCACCCATATTATTGTGTTTAAAAGTTAGTCTAGATACACTATTTCTTCCTGAGGCATATGTTCACAGTTGTTTGTTTCCATCCATGATACCCAAGGCCACTGAAAAATCACTTTAGGGAGAGTACATCGACATGGATTTTTTGTCTCTCTTCATAAGATATTTTCACTAAATTATTCATTGTTTTCTCACAAAATTACTTGCTGAAATGCATACTTTGGTCCAGAGTGTAGCTTTAAATATTTATGTGCATTTTCACTGTAAAAGAAATAGGAAAGGGTATTACAATTTGAGTAAAATTAGGAGCAAAGCCTAACAGAATCCTTCGGGGGATTATGTGTGTAGGGGAACTAGTCAATGTCGAACAGTCAGAAAAATATTTTAAAGGCCATTTATTAGCTGATGAGCCTGATGGAAATGGATTGTGTGGATGTACTGTAATGTGTAATTTATTACAGCTAATGGGAAAGTTGCCTTGTCTACCTGCAGAGCTAAATAGATGGGAATGTTACCATAGTTTCACTATTTAATGATCACAGCAATGAAACAGCCTCCCGAGGCACTCAGCTACGTGTCAGAAGACTGAAAACATGTATAACAATGCTGTGGTAATGCTCAGATTCAGGTTTAGCCATTTCATAACATACTTCTCTTTGACAAAAGGCTATAATATGCTCTTCATTCTAAGCATGATCCTGTATTATTTTTTGAAATTTAATATAAGAAATGTAATAAATTGCTCAAAACCGGTGGCAAACTTTTCCTGTTTTCTCCCACTGCAGCCATATTCCAGATGTTACTTATTTTTAAATAATATTCTAGCTCCAGGTCCTGGACTGCTAGTGTAGGTGGAGTTTTTGGTTCACACAACTTCTCAGACCACCTCAACCATGGTAACCCATCTCTTTCAGACCTCTTTTTTAGCCAAATGAAAATATCAGAAAAACCTGCTTCATTGCTTCTCAAATTGGATTTAACGCCATTGAACTAACAAGCTGTATTATACTGATCATATAAAACAATTATGGGGTACTTTTTAATTTTAAGTCATATCACTTTACTCTTGCAAAATGAATGGGTTTAAAAGGCCAGTTATACGGATGAAATGATTTTCTCGCTGTTAGTCTGCAGAGAACAACACAGATGCAGCATTTGGGTAAAAACGGGTAGAAGGTTGCATAGTGGTAGTAGTTGCCAACTTGGACTTGAAGGACCTAGATTTTAACCCCAACCTTTTGCTATTGTACCTTTGATTAAGGTACTTACCCTAAATCACTCAGTAAAAAATGACCAAGCTGTATAAATGGATAAATCATTGTAAGTCACTATGGAGAAAGGAATTAACTATTTTTTCCATGAGAAGTTATTACATTTTAGTCTCCAGACAGTGCTTTCCACTAAGCAACACAGTCCCTGAACAACGTGAATAAAAGTGGCATAAATGTGTCGTTGTGACCTGTAATTTCCCAGAGGCAATACAGTTATTTTGCTTCATTTTCTTGAATTTCTCATTTCTTTTTAAGGTTACATTAACTTTAGAATGAAAGCTTGGATCTTGAGCAATTGAAAGTGAATAAACGTTCTGTTGTCATTTTTCAGTGCCCGGACTTTATATGTGCAGCTTCCCAGGTATTCAGTTTTAGCCTTTCCACTTCCTTTTAAGAGTCTGAAGATGGGTATTGTCATGTATAAATAATATTATTGTCATGTAAAAATATTTCTTCTCCTTTTTTCAATTAATGCATAATGGTTTTATCATCTATTAACTGAAAAAAAGGAGAAGAAATATTTTAGTAAATTATTATTATTATTATTATTATTATTATTATTATTATTATTATTATTATTATTATTATTATAAATTCTGTTATGCATAAGTATAATCATTGGTGTAATTATTTGCCAATACTCATCTGTTTAGATGGGTTAAATATTGTAATTGTCTTTAGGTAGAAAGTGTCAGCTAAATAAAATATTACGAAAAATCAACTGTCTCCAAAAATGAGCACAACTGTCATGGCTTTTACAAAAAAAATGTGTCTCTGGACTGAGTTTAGTGTGTTCCAGTATCAACACTTTCAGAACATTCTCATTTGTTGGAGTGACTTTACCTCACCATAATTTATCATAATTTAGATGATAGATTGGTATACTCCAAATTACATTAAAAGTTGTTGAGAATGATGTATTCTGTTTTCCCCCAGCCTCTTAACTGTATCCCTTAATGCAATTCAACAGAATTTATGTTGTAGGCTTTAATGGTGACCTCAGTACAAGGAATCTACGCAGAAGCCCTTGTTTAGTTAATATCCATGGTTTTCCTGTATAAACAATTGTTTAAGGCCCTGTGAGTAGAGAAGCTTTGGATTTGCCATCTGGGTTTTATGACTCAAAGTTTATACCAACATAACTGTGTATGTCATGTCAAACTGTTCCTGCTGTGTCAATAAATCCAAACATTCCACCAGCGGAAAGGTTGCCATTTATTCCTTAATTCTAACTCAACTCTCGTGAGACGCTTACATATTGTACAACAACCACATCATTTTGCAGCATTCCTTCACTAGGCAGACCCTTGAATTCTCATTTTTTTACCCTCTGAAGAAAATGTCGGTTACTTATACACACACGGTGAGTGCCTTCTTTAATTGCCATTGTTTTCCAAAAAGATATCACAGTGCTGAAACTATTTTAATAGTTTAATATTTTCTAATAAACAAAACGGCATTACAATGGGTCTAATAGATCTAATTGTGCTGGTACTGTGAACAATGCATTTCTGTTGCCGAATGTCTGACTCTGGACTCTTCCTCAATGTTTCAACCTCTTATCCCATCTCTCCCCAACCCCTTCCTTGCTTGGATTGCATTTGTCACAGTTTTACTGCAATTGATTTGCATTTACACTTTTTAATTTAAGAGATGGTTTTCTCCAAAGGGACATACTGTATATCTCCAAGAACAATACAAAATGTGTATTACATCAACAGAAGGAGATTTGGATGCAGGCACGTGATTCTTGAGTACAGTCGATTTGTTACATTGTACGACATGAACCAGTATACATCACACCATATAGGCTTTTCCATTATTAAACATAAAGATGTACAAGTTTATTGAGATTTATATGCATTTCTGCATTTTTAATAGCAACAGAATACCTTCACGTGAAATGTTAGCCAAGCTATGCCACTGTAATTTTTAACAAGATGCATAAAATATTCAATTCGGGCAAAAACTTGAGCGAATATAATTGTATTCCCTGTTAGTAATAGTGACCGTTCTCAGCGGTCTGTCTAAAGCAAAGAGACTTTGTTATGAAGAACTATATGGTGTTTGACGGTGTCCTTGGGTCCCGGCTGGCCAAGCCTCACAAATAGTAAATATACAACAGGTCTATATACAGCCATTCTTTTCAGCAGAGCAGCGATTGGCAAATCCCCTTCTGGAAATGGACAATTATCTGATGAAAGAAAATGCTGAAAGGCAAGAGAAGAATCTACAACATTTGAGAGGAAAAACTTAAAATGTAATACATTTAATGAAGACAGTCTAAGATATTAATCACAGTCTGCAGGCCAAGTGTCCATATTTTAATTAAAAGCAAAATGCCTTATGAATAAACAAAGGCACTAATTTTATAACACGACTCATTATAACTGATCTGGGGTCTGTTTCCCAAACCACAGTAGCATTACAATGATTTAAAGTTCACTTTCTTTGTGATGCCACAGTACTGTTGGAGTATAGAGCTGTTACAATAACTATCGCTTAAACATACAGACAGACATTGCTGGCAGTTTTAAGAACCTGCATTCTGATTTCTTTTATCTGAGAACAAGGCTGCATAAATTATTCATTATCGCACCAGACTGTAGAAAAAAAAACAGATACACTGATGCTATTATGCATGCAAATCACACCAGGGATTGATTGTATTGCATCACGTGGCTTTGTAACTTTTTTCTCCAGGGCTGGCAGCAGGGCTATGAAATGAGCTTTTATGTGCTTCTAAATTCACGGACAAAAGTGCAAAACTGTCTTCAAGCTGCTCTTATCCGACCTTCTTTAAGCTTGTATATTTAAACATGGATGCAATATGACTTGAACTCATGTGTTTGAAAATTCTAATTTGCCTTTTGGGTTCGGCTTCAACAAGGTTCCTGAACGTGCTTGTATCCTGAGGGTCCTGATTTATATAATGTGTCACGTGCTTTGCTGCTTTTGACAGGTGAGCTGCTTAGAGGAGGCTGTTTAATTATTGGCTAGAATTACTTTATCTTAACGATGCATGCAATGTCCAGCAGCAGGATGATAAACTGGTCTGTCACCACCATAAATGCCTCCCCACTGGCAGTGAGTGAATAGCTATTTATTTATCCAGGTAGTGACTTCTGTGTTTAACTAAGAGCTCCAAAGTGAACAGCTGTATATATGACAAGTTTATATCATATGTGCAAAAAATTACAGGCTTAAGTTTATATTAGTTGCACTCATAATCAACAAAACATGCTTACTGTCGTATATTATAGACATTTATTCTTTAAAATCATAAATAATTATTTTTGACAGTATGATCATGTGTTCTTAACCTTTGAGATTCGAGATAGAGACAAAACTCTCAAAGTAACATGAACTCGTTTACAATAAATTAACACGGCATATTTTAACGCCTCCAGAGCGGAAGAGCGACGTACTCCCGTTGCACGGGAGCTCCGCCCACACGTCGGACGCTGCCCGGCGTGCCTGGTGACGTCATCACGCAGGGAGTGTTGCCAAACAGAGGGAAGGGAAAAGCCACGTTGACCAAGTGGACAGAAGTGCTCTGCACAGTCTGCGCAGGCGATAGAGAGACTCTCCGTCATAAATCAGTTAGAGGTGCAAACGTTGCCGCTCGAAGCATGTCTTCGCCACCGAAAGAAAAGCCCGAGACGAAAGGCGGACACCTCCCCGCCGGTACTGTGTGGCAGCCCGAGTCGGTTGTGTGTGCTCAGTGAAATCAGGAAGGCGCCTGGCTTTTCGGAGTGATTTATTTTGTGCTTGTTGCCGGGCTAGCGGGCTAGCTGTGTGTGTGTGTGCCTCACTGAGAGTCTGGCTGCCCACCGATCGCAATCTGTATGGACCGGCTGGATGGACCTGCTACGTGGGGTCTGCCTGCCGTTGCCCATCCAGTCAGTATTCAGACTCGGGGGCTGAACGCGGCCGTGTGCTCTAGCCTAGGCTACTCTTTCTGTGTGTGTGTGTGTGTGTGTGTGTGTGTGTGTGTTAATCTCATGTGTTAATGTGTAGCTAAGCTAGCCAAGTCCAGAGGTCTTCTCTTGTGCTGTTAGCTTCGTCGCTAACTGTACAGTGTACAGTTATACTGTAAAACTCAAACTTAACCACGAGAAACTGCTGAATCGCCATCATGTCGGAGCTTTGCTTCCTTGTCATGTTTAACGCGCGGTCTGTCCTTTTTTCCCCCCCGATAGAAGAAGGTAATAATGACTATGCTGCCAAATTTAATGCACTGCCGCCTAAATCATGTCATGTGGTGAATGACGATCGTAAAATGATAGTAAATTACAGAGTTGTACACAGTCAGTTACATGAGTTCTAATGAAAGCAAGGAACGAGGTAAAAAAAACCTTAGGGAGGTACGTGGACGAACCTCTCTTTGCCACAAGAAGTTCCACAGTAAGTAACAGTAGTAGCAGAACACAACCTGTGTACGTTCAAAACACAGTCACAGAACAAAGACAACAGAGTAATATTTACATTTTATTTACTTAACAGACATTTTTCTCCAGAGTGACTTCCAATGAACTCTATGTAGTGTTATCAGCCCACACACCTTATTCACCGTGGTGACTTACACTGCTAGGTACACTACTTACAATCAATGGGTCACTCATCCATACATCAGTGGAACACACTGTCACTCTCACTATGGGTGAACCTGAACAGCATGTCTTTGGACTGTGGGAGGAAACCAGAGCACCCAAAGACTCACACTGCTAGATACACTACTCACAATGGGTCACTCATCCATACATCAGTGCAACACACACACACACACTCTCTCTCTGTGTGTCACTCAGTAATAGGGGACAGCGCTGCTGCCTTTGGACCCAAAGGTTGTAGGTTCAATCCTTACCTCTAGCTGTGGTACCCTTAAGCAAGGTACTTACCCTGAATTACTCCAGTAAAATTACCCAGCTGTATAAGTGGGTAAATAATTGTAGGTAGGTTAACACTGTAACTTTGGAGAAAAGCATCACTGAAATGAAATAAGTGTGAGTGCAATACAGTTGTAACACAACCATGAGAATATAACAATGCTACTGTAGTATGACCAACAGTGTTAGTATTACACAGCCTTAATATTAAAATAATTCTGCCATAACACAAACTCAACCATAGGCCCATAAGGCAAATATTGACTACAGTAGAGCTTGTACAGCCATGTCACAAACATTTAGATTTATATTCGGCAAACACAGCACAGCCGTCATACAACTGTCACGGAACTGTAATAAAAATGTAATGCACATACAGCGCAATTTTTTAAAACTGTGATACAACCTTAAAATGACCATATAAAAACCAGAAAATATCTATACAGCTTTTGTTGCAGTGATGAGTCTGCTGTGCCATGCATATCTATGGCCGCTGTTATTTAATCAATTATTTAATCAGTATTAACATTATTAATTAATTAGACTGGATGATATTAACTGTGTTAACATGAATTAGTATGGATAATACTGGGAATGTTAATATGAATTAGTATGGCTAATACTGGCTGCGTTAATATAAATTAGTCTAAGATAAGATATTTATTGATCCCGGGTTGAAATTCAGTTGCGTACAGCGGCTGATACAGAGATGTGCAGACACAACATAGACAAATAGAAGAAAGACTCGCAGCAGGGTGCACAAACAATGCAAATATTTTTGCAGTATAAGTTAAGTTTAAATTAAGTATGATATGGATAATATTGGGTGTTTTGATATGAATTAGTATGGATAATATTGGATTGTTAATATGGTTTAGTGTGGGTTATATTGGGTGTGCTAAATGACTCTGTTTTACACTCTGGTGACCATGTGTTGAAATGTGTGTCGCAGTGTACAGAGCAGTGCGTAGTAACAGCGCTTGAGCTGAGTCACTGAGAAACAGCCTCCGCGCTTACGCTTTAACGTGACTTTTCCAGAAACAAAATGTACTTGTTTGTAACCCTTGAACAAACCCTAACTGTGAGCAGAATGATGAGCGCATCGTGTTTCCTGTGATAGTGAAGGCGGGCGGCATGAGGATAGTCCAGAAGCACCAGACTGCTGGGGAGCCAGTGCAGGACAAAGACAAGGACAGCAAAGAGTATGAGACCAGCAGGTAAGGGATGCGCAGAGTCCCCAAGGACCACACCCCGCTGACACACACTGGGCATCCTCCCACGTTCACTTCCCCGTGTCCGTTTAGCCTGCACAGGATCGTACAGACCGTTAAAAGATGTTTTTTTTTTCCATTAACTTTTATTTAGCTGATATCTCTGTTTGTTACATGCTTCACTTTACAATGGTTTGTCCATTTATACCCGGCAAGGTATCCTGACTGTGCGATTTCAGGGTAAATACCTTGACTGAGAGTATTACAGCCAGAGCAGGAGTTGAAGGAGGGGACACCTCTCACCAGGCTGGCTACCCGCTGCCCTACATATTGTAGCTTTATTGAAATGTATGTGTTTTCACCCCACATGTGAAACAGCGAAGGGGAGGAAGATGAAAACTTAAAGTTTCCATTGACAAACAGACACATTACAATTTTTCAGCAGCATCGAGAGCCACGATGCTGGTTATGGATGGAAGAGTTCCAACCCTTTGAAGATATCGACGCTCTTCTCTTGGTTGGTTGGTCGGTTACAACAGCTTTGTCTTCACTTAAATATTTTTCGAGTTTCTGGTTGGAGCAGAACGAAAGCGAAAGCGTCCTCGTAGATTCCAGCAAAGTCTATCCAAGCGGAGCAGGACTGCGGGATTTCCTCGGTGCTCTTCCCCGGTGCTTACAACTCGTGTCTGGTGATGTGGTGCACGTGCTTATTTTTTATTTTCAGTCATTTTAAACTAGTTTTATATTATATATCAATTCATAAAATGGTAAAATACACACACACACACATTTTCAGAACCGCTTGTCCCATACGGGGTCACGGAGCCTACCCGGTAACACAGGGCGAAAGGCCAGAGGGGGAGGGGACACACCCAGGACGGGACGCCAGTCCGTCGCAAGGCACCCCAAGCAGGACTCGAACCCCAGACCCACGGGAGAGCAGGACTGCGGTCCAACCCACTGCGCCACCGCACCCCGCTGGTAAAATATTAAGTCATTTTTTAAATTTTTTTTATTTTTATCACTCTTTCTTAGATTTTCACAGAATGTGACTATCAGATATATCGAAGGATGTCTCACCGTAACCTTTTTATTGCTTGTGACTTGGAGAGTAGAAGTGACTTTGGAGTTACAGACTGATTTTTGGTCTCGAGGAACTGTTTTGTACTGCGTATGAGTGAATGAACGGATGAATGAATGAAACTTCATTAATCCCAGAGGGAAATTCACTTTGGTTGTGGCACCATACAGCTCACAACATCTCTACTCATACAACATGTGTGCGCATAAACACACATCTAAAGTAAGTAAACGCACGTAAAATAACCTCACGTACCGTGTGTGTTGTTTGTTTATGATTAAAGGTAACTGGAAAGAGAGTGTCCTGTGACCGGGGTATTTTCAGCCCAGTAGAACTGGGATGTTGGCGTGTGCACGTTAGAATTTTGTGTGCACCAGTCACTTAAACTCTGTAATAAGAAGTCAGTCAGTCAGTGAGCCCTGCAGCTTCCTGTTATTTCTGTTCTGCAGAAATGCCTCAATCGTGTAATTTGTCTGACTGATTCTTCCAGCAGACATATGTTCTGATGTCAGAAAGCATGTTAGGCGACAGGTGACACATAAATCGCACTTGCCATACAAAAATAACCCCAAGATTTTTCAGTTTTCTCACTGTAGATGGGTTGATGTGTCATTCCTCCGACCGCAGAGCACCGTTGCATGTTTTCGAAGCCCAGCACACCTGCGTTATTTCTGGATTATTCCATAGATTTTCTTTATTTTTTGTAACATTTACATGTGTCATTTAGCTGGCACTCGTCTCCAAAGATACGCGCAGTCATTTACCCGTTTATGCAGCTTGGTCGTTTTTTACTGGAGCAATTCAGGATAACTACGTTGCTCAAGGCTACTACAGCAGGAGGTAGGACCGAAACCTGTAACCTTCAAGTCCAAAGGCTGTGGCTCTCGTGCAGGAGGTAGCGTAGCAGTTTTTTCTAGTCATTTGTTTGCTTAGCTGGTTTTTTTTTAATATATATACATATATAAAAAGCGGAACCATGAACCACAGGTGAGCAGTTCCCACCAAACCCTGAACCAGGACCTCTTGGAGGGATGAACTCGTGAGTTTTGGAGTGCCCCCGTGTGCCAAGTCACCGCACCAACCGCACGCCCTGTGCGCTACTCGGTCAGGCCTCTGGCTGCTCCCCGCTTCACGGATGTTTTAGCGGCTGTCGCAAACCTTGTAGTTGAGAAGGGAAACTAGCAGAGTCACTTTTCTCTGGACATCATTTTGAAAGAACCCGATTGTTCCACTGTGTTAGATTTGCAGCCTTGAAGGTTTCTCTTACGCGTACGGGAAGTGACTGGGTGGGATGTGCCACAGAGTTCAGTCAGGAAGTAACGGTATAATATTTGGCAGCGCCGCTGTTATTCCGCGCCCTTTAAAATGCCATTCGCTGTGGGCAGGAGCACTCGGCTATATAATGCTGTTATTTCGTAAAGTGGCTGCGCAGCCCGACTGTGCGACGACAACACGGGATGGATAAATCAGTCACCGCGCACCGTAGCTGACAGTGAGCTATGATAGCTCCTCTAAGAGCCTGCAGTCGCAGTGGAGCTGATCTGGACCACATGCACGCTAGATAATTGGAGAAAAATAGAAAAGGTTAAAAGAAAAAGATGAAAAATGCAGTCTTCGTCCATTTTAGTTCTTTGTTTATTTTCCCGTGAGGTTTTTAAGTGAAATCGTTTGCATGCCTCCTGTGCGATGGCTGTTTTCTTTTTTTTTTTTCCTTTTCCATTTTGTGGCAATAAAGTGGCACAGTGGCTCAGTGGGAAGCGCTGGTGTCTTGCAGCACCTAGGCTGTGGTTTTGAATCTGGGGTTTGAACCTCACTCAGCCTCTGTATATAGTTTGCATGTTCTGAGCATGTTCACCTTGGGTTTCCTCCCACAGCCCAAAGACTTGTGTGAAAAACGGCAGTGATAAACCACTTCCGTACCGCCCTTCACCTTGGAAACCGCAAGAGTGGTCGCTGTGCGTCAACCTTGTTCGATGGCTTTTTACCGTAACGCTACATCAAAGTGTACCAGTGGAAGGTGCATGCAGCCTGGTCAGTGCTTGGACTGGATGAACTGGACCGAAGAGAGAAATCACATCAACCCACCAGTATCCCGCGTCTCTGGGAAAACTTGGTGGTCCGTTTCCAGTTCTAACTCATTGACCAAATGTCTTGTGAACCAAAAACTAGCGTCCAGTAAGTGTGCTTACACTTTTTTTTAAAAAAAAACCTGTACCTTATCTAATACATAAGCTGTCTTCCCAGAATAATAGTAAATGCCCTTGAAATGACCTCATATCCGCCAAGAATCCATGACGGTGTAGCTGCTCTCAGGGGGAAGACACGGTTTCCACAGGAGGTTTCCATTTGTAGCCCCTCCGGGACCCGGTGCTAGTCCAAGTCTGCGGGAGAGACGCGTTCAACCTCGAGCCCTTATCTTTGAATGGACAGAATGGCTCTCCGAGGCTGATAAAAGCCCCGATATCATTACCTAAGCAGCTCTTAGATCATGGTTTAGCTGCCTTTATTATTTATTTAATTCCTCCGAGTAGCAAGAAAAGATTGTCCGGATTTCACACCAGACAGTTTGAAATGCAAATCAGGTCCCGTCTGTTGTTTGTTGGAATTTTTTTCCGTAGGTGAAGGAAGTTGGGGTCCCTGAGTGAGGCATTGTTTTGTATTTTGAGAAACGCAGCAACAGGCTTCTCTCTTCTTTTGGGCAGCGAAAATGAGGCACGAAGATAAGGAGGATTCTTTTTAATATGTTAATTTGAGGTCAGGCTGAGATTTTACGGTGCCGCCGTGTTCGCGGGTATTTCCTCATTTTGAAACGCGTGCTCTTGACAGGCTCCAAGTCTGCATGTCCTTCCTCTGTCTCTGTGCAGCAGACCTCCGACTCCCCAGCGTAACCCCAAGGATGACTCATTTCTCATAATCGAGCTCGAGCCCGCAGAAGACTCCGGGGGGGAGCGTTGCCCACGGCTCAGGTGGCACTGAGATGAGCACCTCGGATTAACGCCTGGCACAGTCAGTTTGCTCGTGACGCAGGACTCTTCGCTACTCACGATGCTCGCCACGCGCTTTGACAGATGAGTCACAGGTTGGGTTTGAAAGAATTGTCTGCAGGGAGTCTAGCAGCACAGGTGTTGCAACCCTGTTGTTGTTCCATCTCACTTTCACCATTGGGGTGAACAGCAGGTGTGAGACACCTATTGTCTATGTCTTCCGAATTGTTTTACAGCCATTATTAAGTCCCTACCATGTGGGTACAAACATTTCAACATGGAGCAGATGAATAAAATAATTAACTTATTTGCTTCTTCAGCTCTGTAAAAAAAAAATTGCAATGAAATATACCTAGTTGTTCAGTTATGTGTGCATTTTTAACCATACTGGATCCTTGCATTACTGAAGGTTGACTTACAGACAGATTTTTAGAGGTGCATTTTAAATTTTGTTTATTTCTTGTTGCTTTTTCTTAACTTACGTGATTTTGAAAAATTTTAATTGTAGGGAGCAAATGCTGCATGTTATTCCTCAGCCAGCCAATGCATGGCAGTGAAAGACACCCATGCACACCTTTATGACACGAATAAGTCCAGAGCTGGCACTGAACAGGAGTTTGTGGAGATTGCATTTCTTATTTTTAGTCATTGTTGAGTAAGTTAGTTTTGGTCTTAATGCAGATTGAAAAATAGAAACTTTAAAATAAAAATGTCTTATATAGCATTTTTCATTTTTTAGGGCTGTATCCCAGACTATTACTGAATCTCACCCATAAATAAATTGAAGGGTATCTGTATTATTAAGCTTATATTTATGCTTGGCTCCCATTATGGATTTAATGTATTTACCTCTGATCACATCTGTGAGCTAATTGTAGTAATTTACCTATCGTGTGCTAGCATCCATTTGCATAGTTGTCTGTGTTCGCAAAGTACAGCAGCAGTGTGGGGATAAATAGGACACTTGAAAGATATCTTAGTCTGATCGGTTTGTGATCTCCTATGTCACAGACATTATCTTTTGGCAAGGAACTTTGGAAACAGAGTGGAACTGAAGGTAACTTCAGATAACCTGCACTGGCGATGAGCATTGTTTCCTTCTTACCTGTAAGGAGGAGCAGGTCCTGCCAGTGTGTTCACAGCAGCTGGTAGACCGGGGACGGACACACACACACACACACACACACACACACACACACACACACACACACACACACACACACACACACACACACACCCGTGCCATGGCTCACCTGCACTGCAGTGTGTAAAGAAGCTGGAAGCGTTGGGAGGGTTGGTGTTGTGCAGGTTTTGTCTTGCAGGCACTCGGGGTCATTGAGTCCGGTTTGTCGGTCAGAGCTGGACGAGTCTCAGATAGGCTCGATAGACGGGCCTTCACATAGGAGGGGAACGAACAAGTATTTTATGAGTAAATTGATCAGATACAGCCTCTGTGATTTTCAGCTTTTGAAAAGGTGCGGGTATTTAACACGGCTAAGTACCTGCTCACTTTTAGCATAAATGGTCTTTATCGACAAGAGGCTGACGGAATTCTGTCACGAGTCGAGCGTGTCGGATGAAATGCTGGTTTAATCTGCGGCTTTCATGCGCTCCCGTTTTTTTCCTGAATTCGGTCATTCATTTGCAGATGTTCTCACAACTGCTTCTCGAATACAGCACGGGCTTTTGTGTAAGTGAGGTTCTCAGTGGAGCTGGCACTGGGGGAAGCTCTCGCCACAAAAGCCTCACCTCCCCGCGCTTCCCGGTGGGTAGCTGTGAGTCAGCAGTGCACGCGAAGGGCAGATTGCAGGTGTACTCCTCCATTCCTCCCCGGCAGAAAAAATGTGCTCTGCGCTTTGGTCCTGGCAGTGGGTTAATTTTATGTATTATTTTATTCAGCTGATCCCTTTACATTTATTTATTTAGCAGGCACATTTCTTCATTTACAGTGACTTACCCATTTATTGAGCTGGGTGATTTCTTCTCTATCAATAAAGGGTACGTACCTTGATCAAGGATTCTACAGTCAGGCAAAGGGACTTGAACCCGGATCCTTCCGTTGCTCTGTTTACAGATAAAAGGGGGCAGTGCGCTTAAACTTAGAACAACAAACCTAATTTGCATAAAACACGGATGCATTTCGGCTAGGTGCCTCATCGGTGTCCATGCGCGCTTTACTCGTGGTATCACGTAAACAGGGTATAGAACGTGTGACAGGTTTTGATGTCATGGTTTGACAAAAAAATCTGAGTAAATGGGATTGTAGGCGTAAATAATGGGTTAAAAGTACTTGGGTCATAAACACAACGAATGAGAAGAGCGAGTGAGAGAAAGAGCAATTACGGTTGAAGAAGTGGGCGACAGGAAACGGTACAAGGGCATCGCCCCGTTGAGCCCGCTAGGTGATGTTTAAGTATTAAAAGTGGCTGTACCAGGCATCTCTTTGTACTACACATGTGTCGCTGTAAGCAGCCCTTCAAGGTGACAGGCCTAACTGCTGTCCCCAGCATTAGGAAGTTGTCGAAAGTCAAAGGCTCACAAGTAAGCATAACTGAGAGCGTTTTGGGCGCAAAGCCCTCCGTGTTTCTCGTAAAACAGCCGTTATGACGAGGTGCGTCGATCTGACAGTTCCGATGCAGCGTGTGTGAGCGGCGGCAGCCAAGCCGCACGTCTGTCATGTTTTCCCCGTTACATTCTGCGTGTTACGTGAGGCCTGGCCCCTGCAGGGGTTTCCTGTGCTGCAATTTGCCAAACTACGCAGTTTACTCTGTCTGTGTGTGTGTGTTGGGGTAGGATGAGCCTGTCAGTGTGGCTTCCAGAAGACCAGCGGTGACAACGTAGCATGTGCTGTCATCCCTGCGAGGGCCTCTTTGTCGGGGCGACGATCCGATCGGTGCGGAAGAGGATCGTGTGCCGAGTGACCCGGAGCGTTGGTGCCGTGCCCTGGGTGTGTCCTCCTCCGAACCCCCCGCCTCCCGCCTGGCGAAGACTCGCCGGGAGCAGAGCGCAGGTGGCTGCTGGAAAAATTGCACATTTGCTGCAGCAAGTGAGGCGGGATTGTCTGGAGACAGCCTGTCAGACGCGATTTGGCTTTTTCAGGCGGATTCGATTTGAAAACGGAACGGGGGGCCGGGAGGACCGCAGCGTGCTGGAGGGGGCGGGGGCCGTTGGCACCCCCGCTAACAGAGGTAGCAGAGGTGAGGAGTGGCGACGGCGTCCCCAGGGCACGGACCGTCGGCGTGTCCGTCACGGGGATGGGGCCCTGGCAGACCACGGCGGTGGCGGTCATCTCGCTGTCCCCGTCGCGCCTGGACTGATGTTGTTAGGGTCAGGTGACACTTCCGTGACTCCGGTGTCACCTGCAAGCCTTCAGCTGCTGCAGGATGTTGCCATGGCTACAATATACATACAGTGTGCAGTGGGAACATTAAGGAAAAGCCATCCATCCAGTACCTGCTTAGCCTGAGCAGGGTCCTGGTGAACTGGAGCCTATCCCAGAATCACTGGGTGCAACGCTAAGGAGGGAGTGGTACACGCTGGTATTGATTCTAGTCCGTCATAGGGTAGCCACACACACACACACACACACACAAAGGGTTATTTTAAGTTAATAACTACTTTTTGTTAGTATTTATTCATTTTTCTGTTGCTTCTCTGCAAAGTGATAATGTTAAGTTGCTTCCAGTGATTCACCAATTTATACATCTGGGCTATTTTTACTCTGCCAATTCAGGGTAAGTACCTAGATTAAAGGTACTACAGCAGGAGCAAGATTTGATGCCAGCTCCTTCAAGTGCAGGACAGTGACTTTAACCACTGCTCCACCTGCTACCTAGTATAAGGTTTCAGTTTGAAGCCAGGGTGCAATTATTTAATGATGCTGTAGGACTGTTGCTTTTTCTTTCAATTTTAATTTACAGAAATTTTTCAAAGGAACTGCTTAGCTGAATGAATAAATAATTAGCATGCTGTCCGCCGTCTCTTCTAATGTGAGTCGAGACGGGGGGAGAGGGGAAGAGCGCGACGAGATTCTAGAAGAAGACCTCTTTCACATTCAGCACGGCTCGCACCCGGCTTGAGGAGAACGTAATTCTTCCGTTTGCTTTTGAAGTCGTGCGGTTGCATCCGGATTCGGGAAGTGTTTTGATTTGTCTTTGATCATCCAAGGAGTGACAAGACAATATCTTGAACCCTTTAGCGCTCTTTGTACAGTACGGTGCGGCTGTGGTGATTTACATCTGCATCGCACATGTTTCATGCTCCTCAAGGGTTCATCTTTCCCTGGTGAAGAAACAAATGAGTTGTTTCGCCGTACAAGTAATGATGAGCTGCTTATTTTGGTAATGGATTTTGAGCTTTAAAGGTGGTAGTAGTTGTAAATAATTAAATGGTAAAGTGCTTCTTCTTTAGTGTTTCCCGTAAACCTGAGCTGAATTTCAGTTGCACAGGATGTGTCACATGTGCCTGTCATTCCTCATATGCGCCGTCTAGTAATATACTGTATGTTGCTTATGAATTTTTGAACGGTTGTTTTTCGGTAAGAGAGCCATGACAGCCCTGTCGGGTGCTGGGATGGGGGGGTCCCTGGGGCTCTGGGGGGCTGTGGTCACACTGGGCTGTGATGCTGTCAGTGCTGCTGAGACTAACAGTGAGCCCCGCTACAGAGGGGAGGGTGCACATCATCGTCTGGGGGCATGAAGCCCAGGGAGCAGTATCTCTAATTTCCAAAGGCCAGGTAGGGAAGATGGGGGTGTTCTAATGTTCTGTGTGAACTCTTGAGATTTTTTTTTTTTTGTTTGTTTAATCGCGCTGGTTAAGGCCACTCGCTCACGATTGATGACCAATGGTCCTAGGGAGGATTGCAGCATTGCAGAGTCAATCCACAAGCGTAGGGTGCTAGGATACTCAATGGATGAGTACGTTTACGTTCATCGATTTAGCAGACGCTTTTCTCCAAAGCGATGCACGTCTCAGGGAAAATTACAATTAGTGCACTGCATCAACAGAAGGAGAGACTTGGACGCTACATGCGCTCGCAATACGGACAACTTAGAATCACCAGTTCACCTGAAACAACTCTCTTTGGACCGTGGGAGGAAAACCACACAAACATGGGGAGAAGAGACAGACTCTGGATTGACTGAGCTGATTTGAACCCATGTCCAACCCCACGGCTTGGGGGCTGTGAGGCACCACCACTGTGCTGCTTAGTGGCTGAGGCCATTGTTGCATTGCTGGGGTGTCCAGTATTTAATATACTGTACTGTGTTCACACATAAGAAAGTCTTGTTTGTTAAATGTGAGGGTGTGATCATTTCCCAAGATACTAGTGCAGGGGAGTTATTGTTCCATTCAGATTTTCTGCAGATGGTCTAAAGGTGTGTGTTTCACATTAGTTTCAAGTGGCGTAAAGGTGAATTTTGCCTTGGATCTGCATGATCTCCAGATAGGCAGGACTCGCAGTCAGAGCCATGTGTACCAAGGGCAGGACAGAAAGAACATCCTTTTCCTCTAGATCTGATAACCTGTATGTGGCATGGAGGTGTTGCGTGTTCATACAAGCGTGATGGTCGCCGCGGGGAAGGAGACTCGGATGTCGTTGCCGTCGATAATCCAGTCGGCCACGTGGCCCTTGGCGCGCTCCCGACGAGCGTGTCCCGGCTGCACCGCTGCTGCTCGATTCCAATTTGGCTCTGATTAGACCACTCCACAGCTGTGGAGATGTTTTTTCTTTTTTTTTTTGTAGGTTCCCCGAGCATCACTTCTGAATCTTCCGACCCGACTGCACATGAAAGCTTCACAGTGCTGTTGCCATGGAGACGCCACCCTGCCAACACTAAGATGCTAGTGCTAATTGCCACAAACTAACTGTTCTCCAGAGGTTGGCCCACAGGTTCAGGGCCACGATAAAACCCATTGTTGTGCTCTTGTGCTTCAGCTAGAGCTCCCTTGTGCCTTCCCAAGAAGCCAAGAGCAAACTAGCCCTGTCTTGACCCAGCAGCCTTGTAATCATCTGACCAGCTCGCGCTTTTCGTAGCCCAAACAGACGACGCGCTCTACAGCAATAGCCATCTTTAAACACTGCATGAGGGACACCAGTTTAGGCTTCAGCTTTGCTAACGGATACGTGTCGACTCTCCGTTGTCAGTTAATCTCTGTTCTTTTGCTAACAATCTGTATAAGTGCAGAAATGGGTCCATACAGATGACGTGCAAAGGTTTGAACTTTCAGGGAGGTAATGTTGCCGTTGTACGGTCTCAATCGCGCTTTATTTGCGCTGTGAAATATTTCTTTGTGTCTCTGCGAAGCCCCCAGCAGCCCAAGTCCTCGGAGAACACGAGCGACTCGGCCCGGTTCTGCGTGTGGCACAGTGTGGTGCACCGCTGCTGCCCCCTTGTGGCCGTGCCACCGGCTACCCTGGCGACGCCCGCCTTCGCTCCTTGGGCAGCGGGACCTGGCGTTTGGATCGCGTCCCAGTGGCGAGGGCTGTGGCGCAGGAGTCGCCCTAAACGCACGAACCGGCTCTTTCAACTTCACTCTCAACGTGGTCGTTCTCTCAGAGGTGGTACTGTATTTATAGTGCAGTCTCAGTCAAACAGTGTTAATCAAAACAACATTAATGTTTGCTGTTTCACTGTGTAAAGGTGAATCGTTTCATCCCTTGTATGCAGACAGATATACGGATTTGGTCTCAATGTTGAACTATGCAGTGACTTTGATCACGGCGTAGCGGGGACCCTTTCAGTTAATAAATACCCAAACAGATTTAGAGCATGTGGTACATCAAATAATCCTGTAAAGATGTAGAATCTTATATCAGGATTTCAGACTGGAATCCCGCATCCAGTTTTTATGATGTTTGATGTTAATCTCAGTTTCTTCAGTAAGTGCCTACATGCTTACATGGCAATAAGGGTAAAAATATGATGTGCTTTACTTACTTTAGGTTATTGTGTCTGATATGCAAATCAAATAACCTTTAATAGGGTTAATTTTTTATTATGGCTGTGAGCAGCTCTACCGGTGTTTATGGAGGTTGGGGGTGGGACTGTTTTATTAAAATTAAATGAGTAATTAAATCAGGCTACTGATTTGAAGGATGCTCGTGTTTTGTTTTGTAGTTGCGCTGTGGAAGCAGCGAATTGTAGCAATCAGTGCCTGACGTAGCGGCATTTACCGCACTCCTAACTCCGCTTTGTCCTCCGCGCTCGCTTTCTCTCATTCTCAGATTTGCCTGGCGTTATGAAAAGTGACGAATTTCAATGCTCCCCCCACCCATCTGCACCTTTCAGGATTTGCGGCCCTCGTTTCTGGCGCTAATACAAGTTTTTGCTTCTCATTAAACAGTAATGACGCCGAGAGAGACGGTTTCTGTCGGCAGAGTTGCTCGCTTCTTAATCCCACCAGCAGGGCTTCATAGAGCTCTCTTTGGGCCTGTTTTGTTCCTCAGTAAGAGAACGCTGTAGCATTGCCGTGAGACGTGCTGATACTCTGAAATCCATCTCAGTAAAATACGCAAAAGCCGGTGTTGTTTTATCAAGTCCAGTTGTCATGCAGTTTGTGTATAGCTTAGGTTAAACATCTGATCATTAATGTTGTAGTAAAATGATGTTCTTTTTATTGGGTTTAATCACTATAATTAAGAATAACTTACAAACTCATGAAAAGGGGCACTATATTATTGTAGAAAATGTCTGGTTTATGGTTTTTTTATGTTAACGTCTGCATGAAATACTGTGTCTTATGGGATAATCGAGGTGTCCTCAGCTGTATGCTGTGTTACTAACAGATCCAGCATTCCAGCAAGCGCAACGACATGCTACACGATGAAACTGGACTTTTTCAATTAGCACACTTACATCAGATGGGTTCTAATTGGGTTTGCATCACCCGCTGTGTTGGCACACTAGTGCGTTTCAGCCGAGAATGCAAAGCATTTTGGCAAGACTGGCTCGCTGTCCAACTGTGCTTGGTTAACGTGAGTAATCTCTCACAGTCCAACTCCTTCCACACCATTTTTTACAAGCATCACTTATGTAGACTTAACTAGCGGCAGTCGCCTTGTGCTGTACCGATATATTCTCCTTATTAGGCATCACATTACCAAAACATGTCATCTTCATCATAATTAAGGCTATTGAATATGAGAGGGTTTGTTTTTTTGCAGATGGGAAAAACTGCTATACGCTCAATTTTTTTAATCCCTTATCTATGTTTATCTCCTAGCCCCGCTGTGTTGCCATTCCTTGTCATATTTTTCTTTATTTGATTCACTCTTGTGTTTATCAAAATAAATATTGTCTATGACACCTCATTTCAAAAGCTGATGAAGCTGGAAAATCTGCAGTGCCACTGGAGCAGATATAAAATGTTCCACTGCCCACTGGGGATTGACAGTTTATTTAGAACGAGTTTGACAGGGAAAATAAACACTTAATAGTTTATGCTTCAGTGCACTAAATTTTGTAGGATTTTGCCTGAATGATCAGCACTGAGTGTGTGTTGTCCTTAGAGATCCAGTCATGCTTCTACCTGCTTACAGTCAAATTTTAATTCATGTAAGACCTCTCCATGCAATTGTCACAGAATCCTTTCAGGAATATAAAACAAAATAGTTATTACAATAGTACAAACCAAAATGAAATTTTAG
The DNA here is from genome assembly GCF_900964775.1 of Scleropages formosus. Lineage (NCBI taxonomy): Eukaryota > Metazoa > Chordata > Actinopteri > Osteoglossiformes > Osteoglossidae > Scleropages > Scleropages formosus. The sequence continues at coordinate 22,264,848 of NC_041814.1, forward strand.
ATATTAAAAGTAATTAATTGACTAAATAAATTAATGGAATGGGTACTCTAGCTTTCTTTAAATGCAGTTTCGGTGTGAGCTTTATTTTATTTACTTTCCCAGTCAATAATTTTAATTACTGCTCTTAATGTTTTATACAGTTTGGCATTTTGGCATGATGTGTAGCCAGCAAAAATTGGAAGAGGACCATGTTGGCAACTGCTTGCTGAAAAATCAATTGGTCGATGAACTAAGCCCTGGGGAACTCCACCATTCACTTATGATCAAATCAGCTTTAAATTTTCAAAATGATTCCTTCTAAGCAAACATTAACCTGATATTTTAGGCGAAGACTACAATTCATGGACATGTGTTGTAACTTATGAAGGAGAACTGAGGTCTCTGAGAAATAAGTTCTTTGATTTGTGAACCTGGAAATTATTTTGTGAAACATTGTCAAAAAGTCACATTGGGGGAGAGTGTGAGCTAAATGAATAAATTTGCATTATTCTAATTTATTTGATTAATGTTTTCGGGAACGGTGTTGTGGTGTGTTATTTTAACTCTGTCATAAAAATGTTGTTTTTGGTAAGAGTTTATAAGAGCATATGAGTAATGTATAATGCTCATAATAACCTTCAGTGAAAGGCTAATTTAAGTTACATTAGATGTGCAAAACTGATAACAGGCTTCAAGAGATGATTTGTGAATTTCTGTGTAAGCAAAATTCATGTTCTATTTGAGTTGCTACATCATAAACAAGATTTTTTTAAAGTTGAATCCTTTAAAAGTGTATCGTTTACTTTTTTTAGTAATTCAAAGGACTAGTCAAAAGTACATAACCTGAGGGCTTGCAGCACTTGAACTTTGAGATGTGGGTTTTGAAGAAGAAAGTCTGTCAAGGGTGGATTTCAAGGCCATGAGATATCAACAGTGAGTGAGAATGTGTATGTATGTGAGAATGATTATATTTTAGAAGAAACCAGTGAAACTTAGCACGGATGTAAATGCATTTTCAGGGCAATCGTTAGGCTACCATTGGTTACAGCTGCCGCAGTCTCAAGAAGCTGCCCTTTGTACAGTATTAGAAGTCATGGGTGACGGAAAAAATCCAGTTATTCAAAGAAAACCTTGGGTTTAGAGGCTGCCACTTTGTGATCCAGGGTTAATGAGATCTTGATGTACACTTTCTCTTACTATGAGAAGAAAGTACTGGAAGGTTTTGGAAGTTGATGTTGATTGACTCATCTGACAATGCCTTGGATGAGCTTGTTCTCTCATTTCCCATCTTTGATTGAAGAATTAAATGCTGCCATCTTTCTTCAACTTTTCTCACAATTGATTGTTGCGCAAGAGTGTCATGTGTCAAGTCCAGGTGTTCAGTGATAGATTTCCCTCCAAAAAAACCTATATTTGTGTTCAGTTCCAAAATAAAGTAAAAAAAAAAAAAAAAAAAAAATTGTGCAAATACACGTTTATCCCTGGCTAAGCATCTGAGATAGCACAACAGGATTGTGACAGCGCTGCAGAGAATTGGCAGAGATATATGACCAAGGTGTGTTGGGCTGCAGGGGTTGTGTAGTGCAGTGATTTTTCAGGTCAGGATGGGAAATAGGTGGTTTTCACTTCTTAACTTTTCTTGTTGAAATGCTGCTTTTCACAGTATTTTATTTAATTAGTTATCTAACAATATACATTTTTGTTTGAAGTTTACACATTTGTAAATTTTTAGTAATTTGATCACAAATTACATATTTAGCAATTAAACAGTGTTTCAGTGTTGGGTTACAGTTTTTTCCCCTTCTTCTCTAAAGTGATCCTTCTCAGTCCCAGACATTTGAATTATACTTACTAAAAAGAGTGCTTCTAGTATGTGAATTGTTCTTTCTGGGGTTTCTGCCCTTATGTTTCATAGGAAAAGACACATGTTTAATGAGCCAATTCCTGCATTGCTGAGTGTAGACTTTCTGTGAGTTTCGGGGCGGTACTTGTGTGTGATTTCACAGTGCTTTTTATAGCAGTATTTTGCGTCAAGAATGGCAGCCCTTAACCATGATTTATAGCCAGTGCTGTCGCAAAGAGCCTTCTATTCTACCATCCTGGAAGAGGTTTGCTTGCGTGTTGTCATCAGACCATCGTGACACGTTTTCCTCGGGTTTTCCGAGGGAAGACGAGAATAATGTTCGATGAGAAATTACTGCCAAGTCTGACCAAAAGAATCCATTAAGCTTTTCCTCCTTTCTTGCAGTCTCATACAGGAAGACAGCGTGGAGCGGTTAATGGAAATGATGTAGCTGTAATAAGATTAGGAGCAGATGTTTCACATTTTGCACATGAATGGCAGTTTACACAATGGTCAGTGAACGGTTTAGCAGGACCAGCGATGTCCTGGTCAGCTCAGTTAGTTATTTACAGAGGGAGAGTAATGTTTGCCTCAGGCTCTGGCCCAATGGTACTTTGCAGTGCGGTGGCATTAATTCTGTCACCCTCTGAATTAATCTGTTGGTTTCCTGGAAAAATGTGCTTCGCTCAACAGCCCTCAGATTTCCTTTCTCAGACTTCGGTCCACTGCGTCCGAACCACATCAGAGGTAGGAGGTGCTTTAAGGGCACTAGTGTGAGAACTTGCACTGGGTTTGTGTCCAGTGGCATGTGATAAGATCTCTACTTTTCAGCAGATACACTACAATATAATATGTACATTTGAGTCCAAGGTATTTCACCACTTTAGTAAGTGAGTCCACGTTAAACCGCATGTGATGACTGACAGGCGTCGGACCCTTGACCTTTGTCATAAGTGATCCCGCATTGCATGGAGTCCACCGTGTGTATTGTTTGTGTCTCCCCCCCCCCATGTCCTCACTTATTTTACCATGTTTTAACTTCCATCTGGTTGCAATTTGCGGTGGTGTGAACCTGGGCAGATGCCTCTCTGCACTGCACTGACACGGGTGTAACTCTTACTGTTGCTCAGCGAACGCCTTTTATTGCCATTGCTGGACATTTCATGCTTTGGTGGTTTTTATTTCATTTGAAAGTTCCCTTTTTTATTTTTATTGTCCCTCAGTCATTTGTGGGGTTTTTTTTTCTCCATTCTGGGACCAGATCAAACTGCCTTGTGTGGATTCCTTTCCTATACGAGGTGTGTGTTGATTCCAGGGCAAAATGCTGTCAAGAAACGGAAGGAAACCATATGGCAGAGGGCCAGTCATGGGGCAGATGTCCTGTTTGATCAGACAGAGTGTCTAGCCTCCAGAAATTGTAGTAAATTCCATTGTTACATCACAGATATGTATTTGCAATGTAATCTTTGCAATAAGAGACCAGTAGTAGATTTTCAGTTGCAGAATAATGCACAGAAAAGCCTGAATAACTTCCAAAACGAATCAAATTTTTAAATCGCCATTGTATGGCTGAAATCCATTTAGTCCACATTTAATTGGATCATTGAAACATTTGAGATTTTTTTGATGTGCGGACCAACATCTCTCTCGTGCGTCTCCTTCGGGTTCGGCATTGCGTTCCAAGTAACGAGATGTGTGGCGGTAGGATTTTCTCACAAGCTGCTGATTAAGTGGATGCCGTTACCAATACTGGAGAACGGTTAAGGTAAATGGGCCTCGACACAGTCATGAGGGCTAATTTAAGACAGCCGTATTAAAGCTCGCCTGCCAAGGTGTGCGAGATCATCCGGCTCCTCAGCTGAAACAGTGGTTTCCATAGGCCTCCTTCCTGAAACCTGCTGAGCATCACATCTGAACTGTCCCTCTTCTCTTTTCCAGTCCCCCGAAGGTGCCCGTAATCGTCTCAGGAGTGGTGACGAGGGTAAGATGCTTCTTTTTCTCTGCTGTGTCTGTTATTTTCTGTTCTTGTGGACATTGTAGTTAAGGCCATGGGTCTATAAACCTGAAGTTTACTGGTTTAAGTCCCAGGAAAGAGCCCTGCAGTGTCCCTATGTAAAGTACTTTACCTCCATGGCTTTGTTAAAGATGTTGATAATCTTATAATATTTTAATAATGATGGGTGAAAATCCATTTACATTTATTTAGCTGATGTTTTTCTCCAAAGCGACTTAAAATGTTGATCTGTCTACAATTACTCACTCATTTGTACAGGTGGGTAATTTTACTGGAGCAGTTTAGGGTAAGTACCTTGCTCAAGGGTACTACAGCTGGAGGTTGGATTTGAACCTGCAACCTTTAGGTCCAAAGGCAGCAGCCTCAACCACTATCCTATGAGCTGTGCGGTACTGTACACCCACTATAATGCAAGTGTTGGGGTCCAGGATTTCTGACAGCGTTATAAGCAAGTTTTTGTTTTACTGCATTTTAGTGACAGCTGACAGGGTCAAAGTTTACACTGCATTATGAGTGATCCCACATCATACTGGGTTCACAGTGTAATTATTAAAACTACTCAAAGAGATCAGTGAACACTAGATGGTTCCTATAGTGATGTGATATTTATAAAATATGGTTTCAGATGCTTATTATGAATTCTCAAGTTTGTTCCAAAAACTACTTTTAAACTTTTGATGGGTGTGGGAGACCAGCCAGTGACTCTATTGAGTCCAGCATGGATGAAGATGTTCTTTGGCAGACTGCACAGTGCTGCCGGTACTGCCTGGTGGTGCTTGGCCTGCTGGGAGGAAGTGCGGGCTTTGAAAAGAGCCGCCAGCTGCAGCAAGCAGACAGGGCCCCACAGCTAGCCGACCAGGTTCGAGACCATCAGTCAGTCCTGCCGGTGAACACGGGAGGTGTGTGGGAAAGGTGGGAGGAAGCACGCACGTTTCGGGTGGGGTGTGTTACACCGAGCCTGGTCACCGTTCATTGCACTGGAGAGCGGCGGAGGAGAGATACATGAACGAGCTACACCTCATCGCTCATTCCAGGAGTGCAGTGAACACACAGTGGGACAGTGAGCACAGTCAGGGCAGGTGTGTGTGTGTGTGTGTGTGTGTGTGTGTGTGTGTGTGTGTGTGTGTGTGTGTGTGTGTATACTGGGTGCTGATGTGAGCTCTCTGAGCTCTCAAAGTGCTTTTATGTGGTTGAGCATCACCTGGAAGAATGTCAGGGCCCCAGATACTGAAGAATAGTACATTTGCACACCTGTGTGGGTCAGAGGATGTTTTATTTCAAATCACAGCAGGCAGTAAAATACACAAATGTGAAACAAGGGTAAGGCTGGGAAGCGTTCACCTCGATGCCCCACCTTCTATGGAGCAAAGGCCTTGAGTAGAAGACATGGAACATGGAGATAAGTCACTGTTCTTTGCTTTGTTGGACCACTAACCTCGATTTAGTGCAGTGTTCATTGGTGTAATATTGAAATGCCATATAATTTCATAATCAATGGTTTGCTATAGTATTAATAATCCAGTCATACCAGGGACAAATCTCTATGTAATTTTAATACTGTGTACGACTACAGCATACGGGATCGGTTTTCCTGAGCTCCGTCGCACCCTTTTCTACACATTGAAATTCCTTGTCTTCAGGTGTGTCATGTATTTAGGGTTAGTGTGTGATGCTACACTTCTCTTCTGCTACTTCTGTTGTTTTTCCACCCTGCTGTTGTGGGAGAGAGTCCTTCCCGCTGAAGCCATGTGATCCCCCCCATGTGTCACTCACTTCCCCCGGTCGAGGCAGCTGCTCCCATTTCTAGCCGCAACTGACCTTAATCTCCTCTTAGTCAGATTGACCGCAGGGATCTGCCGGTTTAAACGTGCTCTGTGCTGACGTGGACCACACACAGTTTACCCACCCAACTGGCGAGCGCTGGTCCTTCAAGCAGTGCCAGCTTTCACCTCCGAGTGAAGGCAAACTGCATTTTCTTTTCCCTCCTATGTCTAAATATAGGGATCAGTGTAGTGCTGGATGGCCCTTCACTTAATTCCCTGTATGTCCCACTCCTGCACTGTCAACACGGAGGGCCTGTTTCCCATAAGGTCTCTCTGAACGCACTCAGAACACACCTCCAAACTCAGCATATAGCTGAATGTGTGTTTTTCAGGGGAAAAATCCAGTTAAACAGTTATTTTTAGGATGAACCCGAGTCTAATCTGGATTAGTACCTTCCTATAAACAGCAGGTCTTTTTTAAAAAAAAAAAAAAAAAAACTGTGATACGATGGATGGTCTAATTGAAGATTAAGGCCTGCGTTTTGCCCTCTTTCTGAGAAATCCAGGCTCTTCCCAACGCGTGTGTTGAGGTCGAGTCCCTCTCGGGAGGCCCTCTTCGCAAGGTTGTGTTGATTCATCTTATGTTACAGGGGGTTTTGTGTGGTCAGTTATGGTTTGCCTCAGCCAGGCTAACTGCGGGGCTGTTGGGTACCCTTGGAGGACCCCCCCTCGAGAGGGCTGTGCATCCGAACTGACGGCTTTGGAGTGTGACCTTCCTGAGATGGAGCTGGGAGGTGTGGAGACCTCACTGTCCACATTCACCTCTCCGACAGGTACTTAGCAGAAAAACAGCTGGAGGATGATGTGTAAAGGTTTCAGCAGAATTTACAGATGTGACATGTCCTCAGTTCACCTCCCTCACCATTGATTTGTTTTGTTCTGGTGTATTTGAAGTACCTCTGGGGACATGAGAAACAGAACATCCATGTAATTTTTCCATTTTCGATTCTTTTTTTTTTTTTTTAAAAAAGATGCTGTAAATTAATTAGTGCAAATAACTGTAGGGTGATTGAGACTGAAGTCACACACACCTATGATGAAATGGCTACACTCTCCACATTCCACTCTTCTTGCTGTTTTGATGGCACTCTCAGGTGTGACAGATTAAGGGTGCGAGCACATGGCCTGTAGGGTTTTAAAAGCTAACCGTCAACCGTCAGTCAGAATGAAGGATGAAATAAATTACATTGTTTTGGAATTTGGGCTCTTGTTGCTGAAATGATCATAGATCATCTGATGGTTGTTCTTCATCATTAGCAATGAGAAGGTTCATATGAACCTCAGTGGCTCTGAACATGTCCTTTGTGTCTCTGGTTCCAGGGCGACAAGGACTTCACTCCAGCCGCCGCCCAGGTGGCCCACCAGAAGCCCCAACCCTCGGTGGAGAAGCTGCCTCCTCCCCACCACATCAACCAGCACATCCACCAGCCCCGCAAGTGAGCGACCGGCGGTGGTGCCGTTGCCACCAAGAGAGGACCAGGACCACACCAGTCGCCCGTCGGCACTCAGGTTACCAAGGCAACCGTCCAGCATTCCATTCTATCTGTCCGATCTACATCTTGTCCAGTACCAGGAGCTACGAGTTCTCATGAGAGAAACTGACCAGCTTTCCTTTCCTCTCGAACTCCTGTGAGCACTATATCACAATTCAAAATTTGGGTTTGAACAAAGAAAATTTGCCATAAATGGAAGAAACATTGGGTTTACCCAAGATTTCCCCCCCCCATTTTTCATTAATTGTGCAAATTGTATGTTTTTGACAGCTGAGATATTTTATTCAAATGAAGAAAGTGTGGTTGTCCTTTATTTCTGGTGTTGGAATAAAATTTAAAATAAATGTCTGCACATTTTGTTTTTGACTTGAAGTCATTGAAATGGGACAAGCGGGTAATTTCCCTGACCCTTTTCCCCAAAGTAACTTGCAACGTTTAGCTGCCTAATGCTGGTTTATACAGCTGTGTGATTTTTACTGGAACAAGGCAGGGTTAGTACCTACAGCAGGAGGTGGGATTTAAACCTGAGTCCTTTGAGTACAAAATGATACTCTAACCACTATGTTACCTGCCCTCCTTCTTGTGAGAATACAGGGCACTTAGATTGCAGTCAGGTGTAAAGCTGGCCAGTGACTCTGGCCACTCCCTGTACTGGGTGGGGTGTGAATTCATGGCATGAGGTCTGGTCTCCACATATTGTGCCAGCTGTGTTTCCTGCTGCAATCTGCTAGTTCTCTGTCCATGTGAGACATGCTGTTCAGGTGTGCCTGTCCAGATGTTCAGACCTGGGGCTTCGCATGGTATTGGCACTTCTGAGAGCCACGTTGAAGATGCCCCCCTGCGGCTCATGGACCATGAAGGTCGGAACGAGCAGAGACAATCACTTTACCGGTATTTCTAATTATGAGACATTAATTGGATTGGTTATTACCTGACAGGGTCCCTCAGCTACACTCTTGTTCATTTCACCATTTGAATTGCTGACCAACTGGCAAAGGACACACTGTGGACAAAGGAGGACAACTTCACAGTGTAAACCAGTCTTTATTGACAACGAAACCATGATAACTCTGCATTACATTCTCCATCTACCGCTTGTTGATGTTTTCTAGGACAGTCCTGACAAACAAGGGGTGTAAACAGGTTCTAGCCGGTTGCATTAGAGCGCTACCCAGTGGCCCCGTCTTCACACGAGTGCGACTGAGCACAGCGTAGGGGTTGTCCTGTCCAACACGGCCACGGGAAAACCAGCAGAGGAGAGGACGTGACCCAACAACCCCAAACAGGTTAAAAGAGGAAAGAGGTTCACGGGGACCTTGGCAAGGGCAGGCGGATGCTTCCATTGGCCCCTGGACCAGAAAGAGCTACCCAATTTTGAACAGTCTGCTCCCCACAGACACGGCTCTTCTCTAGTGTTTGTTAGAGCATCCAAGTGGCTGGCAGCACATTCCTGAGATAGTGTATTCAATACGAGCAGGAGCTCCTTTTTTAATCTCAAACATTGTCCCTCTGGACACACATTCAGTACCAACAACCCTGAAAAGGTTGATTTTCTAAATGCAAAAATATTTCTCTCGCGATGTGACGAAGTGAGAAGCCTAGTGTAAAAATATAATGAGCAAGAGAAATCCATCAGCAGTTACCCTGGAAAGGTGACGTATTGCAGTATGAGGGACAGAAACAACGGCAACAGAGCAGTGTGTCGTCAGCATTAAAAACGCCATAGTGGGGACCACATCTTTCGAGAAGTAGTAAATTACAGCTCTTTAGATAGAAACCTGAAGTGAAAAAGCTCGACACCTGGAACACTGTCCCACTTTGGCTTTTCAGCGCTGATAAATCACTACAGATTCTGATTGTTGGTACAAAAAAACAGGCCGAGAGCTTAGCACATTTCCACAGCGAACCCCTTATCCCGCACAGATACTGGACATACGATTTCCTAATAAATATAAAAAAAGGTGGTATAAACAAGATCATTGCTATAGGGGAGGTGGAGCTCAACCCTGCTGAGTTGAAGTCAGTGCTCATCCTGCATATCCTGTACTGTACTCTACCGCACTGTAAGAGCCCATTGACTAATCAGCAGTAACCAATGTGTTGTTAAGATGGAGACATGCTGCTTGCACATTGTTGTGACGAAAATGTCTAGCAAAGTGTAAACTGTCCAGCCCTCATCATTTAGAAGCATATTATTTAAATGTGTATTAAAGAATAATAAAAAGGAATACATATACTACACAGAAATGTTAACATTTTGCTAGCGGAAGATGTTCTGCATATTTAATGTATCTTTATGCACTTGTTCCGAAAACATTAGAAACACAGTGAGTTCACTGCACATAAAACCTAATAGGAAATGCTTTTTCTTAGTGATTATGGGGTGTTTTCTCTGCCTTTTCCTGCTACAGAAAATGACTGTTTTCTACCATCCTATGATTGTCTCAGCTCTTTTTGTAGCATTCATACATTTCCAGAGAGGATTGGCTCTGAGGATCGGAATTTTCACATGGTTAAACTTTGCGAGAGCAATTTTGCTTTTTGAAGGTTTCTCATAGGCCAGGAAATATGTCATTTAGACCTCATGAGTGTGCAGTTAAAATATGTGAGGACATAATAAACCTGTGAAATTTCTAGCCTGTTCATTTGTGTAAACCTGTTCAATGGTTACCTGGTTGCATAATTCAATCTATTAAACATTATAAAACGCAACATTTTCCCAAGCAATAAATATGAAAATAAATATTAAAACTTTTCAAGTATAAAAGCTTTAGAAAGTACATGGCTCAGCTCAGCAGCGAGAGGTGAGGTGTGTGCAGCAAAAGGCCGCGAGGAGCCTCACTTCTTCTTGGCCATGGTGAACAGCTTTTGGGAGACGGCCTCCATCCTTTTCCTTTCCTCCTCCTCGGCCTTCCTCCGCTCCTCCTTCAGCTCCTTGTACCTCCACTTGGGGATCTGCAGGAAGTGACTGTCACCGTTGCCACCTTTCCGTCCCACCTTCTCGGGCTCGTAGGTGGGTGCCGGGGCCTTGGTCACCCTGACCTTGGGTACGACGAACCCTGGGCGCACGCTGCGCCTTCTCACCATGTGCAGGGGCATGAGGCTGGTGCGCCTGAGTGCCACTGCGGCAGCATCCCCTGCTGGCGCCTTGGGGCTTTGGGGCTGCAGGCTCGCCCGGCGGTCTTTTTTCTTGGGCACCAGCATGATCTTGGAGTTCTGGAAGAGCCTCTTGTGATTGGCGAGGTGCTCGGGACCCAGACCTTTGAGCTGTTCTGTCCTCTGTTTCTTGAGGATCTCCTGCACGGCATAACGGCGCTTCCCCACGCGCGGCGGGCTGCCCGGGCACACGGTACGGCAGGCCGTGGCCACAAACGGGCTGCCCATTCCAGTGGTCATGCGCACCATGTGGTCCAGGACACCGTCCGGCTGCGGCTCACCAGCACCGCCGAAAGTAAGCGCTCTGCGCACCGTCTCGGACAGCTTGCGCAGGCAGCCCCTGGGCTCCCTGGCCTTGGCCACCAGGTGGGGCAGCAGCGGCCACTCAGCCCGGTAGGACTCGCAGAACTGCACCGGCATGGGCTGTGCCAAGAGCCGCGCCATCACCTTCACTGTCTCGTAGCGACCCGTGAACAGAGCCCACTCCTGTGGCGTGAGCTTCCGGCCATAGTCACGGGCTGCCAAGTCCGCTCCTGAAGCAGGTACACAGCAAGGTGGTGCCAGGTAAACAACACAGCTCATCTACTGACTCAGACACTTATTAAATTGATATCTATCTATCCATCCATCCATCCATCCATGGGTCAGGTGATATTTCCATGACTCCAATGTCACCTGTAAGCCTTCAGCTGCTGCAGGATGTTGCCCTGACTAGAATATACATTGGGAACATTAAGGAAAAGCCATCCATCCAATACCTGCTTAGCCTGAGCAGGGTCCTGGTGAACCGGAACCTATCCCAGAATCACTGGGTGCAAGGCTCGGGGAGGGGGTATACTCTGGCAGGGATTCTAGTCCATCATTAGGTAGCCACACACACACACACACACAAAGGGCAATTTTGAATCAACAATTCACCTTAAACACAAGTCTTTGAACTGTGGGAGGAAACGAGCACCTGGAGGAAACACTAATACAGGGACAACATGCAAACCCCACACAGACTGAGCTGGACTGGAACCCACAGGGAAGGAGCTGCGAGTCACCAGCTTTACCTGCTTTGTTGTTACTTAAAAACTGTTGTTTAGGTTTATTCATTTAGCAGACGTAACACAGATGTAAATGTAAATTGTTTTTTATTAAACATTGAGCAGCACTAGTCATTTTTGTTTGATTAAATTCTTTAACATTGACCGTTTTCAATGGGGGGGAATGGTGCAGCGGCTTTGGCCAGGGCCTGCTCTCGGGTGAGTCGGTTTCGAGTCCTGCTTGGGGTGACTTGCGATGGACTGGCATCCCATCCGAGGTGTGTCCCCTCCCCCTCCAGCCCTGCGCTCTGTGTTGCTGGGTTAGGCTCCGGTTCGCTGCGACTCTGCTTGGGACAAGTGGCTGCTGACAGTGTGTGTGTGTGTGTGTGTGTGTGTGTGTGTGTGTGTGTGTGTTTTCAATTGTCAAGATGTCAGTCATCACCCTCAGCTCTCTGGGGAAACCGAACCACAGTAAATCTCTGCTGGTGTGTACTTCTGTACACCCTCTCACGCACTGAGCAGTACCGTGGTATTTTTGAGACTTCTCGACACTGACCTGCGAGCATGAGGGCCCGCACGCAGTCCGTCCTGCCTTGCATGGCCGCTTTCATGAGGGCTGTGAACCCGTGGCAGTTGCGGCGCTCCAGGTCGAGGCCGGGGTAGTAGTTGAGCAGGTAGTTGGTGATTGTGATATGTCCTGTAGTTGCAGGTAGACCATATTATTACTATGTTCAGAACTGCAGTAAAAATGTAGAAATAAACTGGCATTTCAGTTTTGTTTCTGAATAAATCAATGAGTCTGCTTATGCCACATTTTTACTGAGAAAAATCAACGACAGACATGAGGCTCATCGGTTTTATCGTTTTTACAAGTTGCCTGTAGCTTAAGTGAGGTAATTGGCAGGCAGCGTGAGGGGTGGGGGTGGGGACTCCGCAGTAGGTAAATGGTTCAAGGTGGTGCCTATTAAAGGTTATATAACACTTAATTTGCAGGCTGTGAGAAAAAGTCTTGCTTTTGTAGATCACTTTACATTTTGCTGTGAAATGTGAAAAATAGTTACACTTTGAAAAGTACTTCAGTCTTCGATTACTGGAGTCATTCAAGTAATCGACAACTGAAGTACTTTTCAAAGTGTACCTCTATTTTTCACATTTAAACTGACATGATGTGAAGAGAGCTTCTGGGGCCGAACTCTCACCTGCCTGAGCGGCCGTGATGAGCGCCGTATTTCCCTCGTTGTCCTGCCAGTTGATGTCGATGTAGGCACACTGTGCCAGGGCAGTGACGATGTCCACGTAACCCTGATAGCAAGCGACCATAAGTCCGGTCTGCATGGCAAATGGGGGAACAACACAGTAAGTAAACCCCCCAGACCACGGTGCGAGTAATTATACAGTCAGCACTTCCCCAGTACAAGGATGGCAAGTTTCGGGAAAAAATACAGCAATATTTTCTACTCTTAACACTGTTACATTTATTACACTGTTTCAAGGATGTAAAGTGTAATCCCAATTTTTTAATATTTTATATGAACACAGCCAACTATAAAATCTGGCCAATTGTAATATAAACTGAAAGAGCTGCTTAGCGTTTTATAAACCATTACAAATACATACTATACTCATAGGCTAGTATTAAAAAACCTAATTATCACCGTGCTTCTTCATGCGACCAAAAGCTGTAACAAGTAGCTATTTCACTACATGAGGAATCACCAACCTTTTGACACTGAAGTCACAATGAAACCACACTCTGGGAACATTATATTTATTCATTCAGCCGACACTCTTCTCCGAAGCCCTCAGCCATTGACCCAAACATTTACACAGCTGAGTCATTTTAACTGGAGCTATTCAGGGTAAATATCTTACTCTACATATCTACATCAAGAGGTGGGATTCAAGCATACAGCCTCCAAGTCTAGAGGAAGCAGCTCTAAACCCTACTCTATGTGCTGCCCTGTTCCAGCAGCTGTAGTCTACTGTACAGACAGGTACCACAGTGAGTTACTACAGTAGCACCAGTCCCTTTTACAGTCTTGGCTTCAACTATCGATAGTTCCAGCTGTCAGTAAAAAAAAAAAAAGAAAGAATAATTAAAGCTCAATTTTTAGCTGACCTTGAGCAGCAGTGTCAACGATTTTGATTTAGGGAGCTTGCTGTGACACCACTGTACCTGATGTCTGATATATTATAACAAAAAATACCATGCCAAAAGCTGTGCTGGCACTTCTATGCAGTTATTTAAACTGGACCGAATTTGTCACTCTCTGTGCCTGTAAATGTCATAAATCCTATACAGTGTCTAGTGAAATATTAATTACTTTATGTGCAGACTGCACAGCAGTAGCATTTATCAAAATGCACTAGTTCCCTTGTAATATTTTTTAATCACATTCCTGAAACACATTATTTATACCTGCAAACACAGACAAAAGCAACCGGTCATAGTTGCTGTCATGCAGCCATTATTCAATGTTCAATGCCACGAATGACACACAAACGCAAAGTTTCTCACATTATGAGGACGATTATAACTTTAGGCACGTATAAAGTGTAAATCTTACCAAATAAAAAATGTACAGGGTGGTAAACCCTCCCAACAATAAAACATTCAAAATTAATGGGGAAGGTGTGTAAACCTGAATGCAAAATGTTCAGATTGTCCAGGTATGTGCATAATCATTGAACATATAAGACTGCAAGTTATCATTATTTCTCTTAATTTGAAGGAAAGAAAGAAAAAAAAAAATAAATTTTCCCTATCATTAGTGACACGAGACCACAGAGGAGCAGATTGTAAATAATTTTGTTTCCTGATGTCTTTCCTGCTGTTACTTCATTATATACTTTTATCACTTTTTGTCACACTGGAAGATGCCCAAAAATGGCCATTTTTACACAAAAACTGTGATTATGTGTCATCAGAATAACAAATGGGACATGAAAAGATCACGTTAAACACAAAGAGAAATTCAGTTGTACAAAAAGCAGTGAAAATGAACTTCCCTGAACTTGAAAAGTGTAGAAAACCTCAAATTAAGTGAGATTTTGCTAAGCTGCAGTCTGTGTACAAAGTTCAACTATAGTAAAGAAGCCAGGTGAGTAAACCGAACTCTGCAATGTGTGCAAAGTTTTACTATAGTAAAGAAATAGCGCTGGGATCCTCTTGCTCCGGCAGGCCTCAGCTACTTGGACAGCAGAGTAATCATCCAATTTTGCGAGTCCGGTGATTCTTCCCACTCCTGCGGCACCCCGATTTACACCCCAGGACCCCCCACATGTGTCTTCGCCTGGGATGGAACCGCTGCATCTCCCCGGCGCCCACTAGAAGACAGCCGCTGCGGTAGTAAGAGGGCCCTCGTCGAACCCACGCTCACACTGCCACTCTAATTGTTTTGCGTTCTCCAAGCTCTTTAAAACATTTTTTGTGTACATGTGTTGGAAGTGTGAACAACTGAAGGATGTTCTGAAAATCTGGAAACCAACATCCAAGTTGAAAAGAGGGAATGTTCTCCTCTAAGCAGATAACTGAATTCTATAGAAAGAGGTGGTCAGTTGATTCTCATTTTGGTTCTCTTGTGAACAAAAACAGAGAGAACCCTTCAGCGATTCTTGGAAACTGGGACATGTCACGATAGCTGGACAACATGAAATGATCTGGTGTAGATTTTGTCCTTCAGATCCGAAGAGCAAGTGTACATCTCCCACGTTGCTATCATTGCCTCTCACGATATGCAGCTTTTCTTCTCTTTCCCCCCTAAAGCTACGTTCATATCCTCAAGTATCACTGCCTGCCTCTTGGTCGTCTCTACTTGCACGACTGATCACCATCTACAGCTCATCCTCTCCAAAACGGAGAACCTTCGCCTCGCAGTTGATGTGCCTACCTGTGGGAAACTAATCAAATTAAGACCACTCACTCAGTTCACATCACAGTCTGCGAATAACGTTCAACTCGCATCTCTGCTTCTGTCAGCATAATAACCCAGTCCTTCAGATATGTCCTTCATGACATCTGCAGGATCTGCCATTGTCTCACACCACACTATGCCAGCAACAAATTCAAGATTCTGGTTATGGCTTATAAAACCATCAGTGGATTTTCTCGCAGATATCTACAAGACCTGATCACTCGAAACACCCGAACCAGACTGGCTCCTCCACCTCTGCCCACTTGGTGGTCCCAGGAATGAAGGATCCAAAATCAAAGGCACAAAGGTTTTCGGTTCTGGCTTCACTGGGGTGAGATAACCTCCCCCTCTCACTTAGAGCTGTTCTCAACATTTCTCTCAACATTCATGAAGAATCTCAAAACTCAACTCTTTCAAACTCACTTTTCTCCAGATCTTCCATCTACTCCAGAAACTCACATTAAATTGTCAGTCACCTTTGTATTTCTTGTCAATTCTATATGCTTCCTCATGTAATGCTATTGTTATCATTACATATGTAGCTTCCTGTTTAATGTAAGGTTTAAACGGTGCCATCAGACAAACTGATGCCGCCTCTCCAATAACCCTCTCCATCGGTTGGTGAAAAGCACCTTCGTTCTCTTTGACTTTTAAGTCGCGCTGGATAAAAGTGTGTGCTAAATGAATAAACGTAAACGCATATGCAAATTATCGGTAACTGCTTCTCCACTGCAGGGTCGCGATGGTCTAGAGACTTCCCGGAAAGCACAGGGTACAAGACGGCATGTTCCGGACAGGACACCAGTCCATCGCACTGCAACCACACATACTTATTCTGATACACCTACACAAAGTACAGGAAACTTAGTCACCAATTGACCTGAAATACACATCTGAACTGTAGAAGGAAGCCAGGAAGACACAAGGAGAACATGCAAACTCCACACAGATCGAGCCGGATATTTGAACCCACAGCCCAGGAGATGTAAAGGCCAGTTACAACTATATAACTGGCAAAATATATTGAATTATTTTGCAACAGTTCCCATATGGATTTGCATTAAATGGCGGTTTAAAATTAGCTTGACTGCCGAACAAATTCTGACAGTTTGTCTTCATCTCTGCGAAATCAACAGCGTTTGTTCAGTTTGCAACTGAACCCAGTCTTCAACAAGACAGAACAAGAGAAACTGACACACACAGCTGACCAAATAGCGCCAAGCCGTTCCGGTATATGTACAGGATTACCTTGTTGACACGCTGAAGAAAAATCAACATTGTCACCCACACCACCTCGGCACAGACAGACATTCTACCAAACATCACCGCTTCAGCACATTTACCTTGATTCATTTAGCTGATGCTTTTCTCCAAAGTCGCTTACAATGTTAAGCTACTTACAACTGTTTACCCAGACATACATCTGGTAATTTTTACTGGAGCAATTTTAGGGTAAGTACTTTGCTCAAGGGTACTACAGCTGGACGTGGGACTCAAACCTACATAGAATATGCAGTATACAGAGCTTTGACAAGAGTTGCTATCTCAAGAAACACACATAGCAAAAAAGTGTGTAAACCTCTTCTGTTGTTCCATAGCAATTATTTATCCAAGTTCAAATATTTCACAAAGCATAGCATGAACTGTTCAAAATATCACAGATTACCAACAATGTCAAGAATATAGCGTTTTCTCTGTCCCCTGCCTCCCAAGGTCTTCAGTCCCATGTATCTTTCATTTCATATGTATGTATCTACTACTTCCTCTCAAAAACACCTTATCTGGATCAAATTTGTTCAGAACAAAAATACAAAAAAAAAACATACAAAATATAAATAGTAGGGAAAATGTGGCTGAATTATCAACACAGTACAAGTAGTTCATGGCAGAGTGGATGGTAGTGATTTCAGCCCAAGTCTATATCCCATTCCTTAATACCAGAGTAAAATATCATTTTACACATCCTTCACTTGGTGTCGGCAGAGTACGGGGTTCGGGCTCGGGTTAGGACTAAAGCTGGGTATGAGGGCACAGTGAGGCCTCTTCAACACTGGTGGGATGATGGGATTTGAGTCCCAGCTGAACTTTAACCACACTGCGCAACAGCTACAGCACATGGATCAAAGTGAAGAAAGAAAAACTTATTTTTGGAGATGTGCTTTACAAAGCTATAGAACTACAGAGATCAGATTTCTATTAAACTTTAACTATATATCTGGTTCATAGATTCCAGTGGGATGACCAAAAAAAAAAAAAAAAAGATTTTTCCACTCGTAGAAAAACATTGCATATATTACAAATAAATGTGTTTATTTAATATGCAAATTTTTCTAGCAAGCTGGTGTAATTCTTTCAAAGGGTTCATAGTTTAAAGAAAGCAAGAGAATGTGATAATTTAAGAAGGTATGAGTCATAACAGCATGACAAGCTTCATTCACTTTATTCTTTCAACTGTACCAACAGCACCAGCATTTTAATTAAAGATAAACCCAAAGATGTTAATTGAAATGCATACTTTTTTCAGTCTCGTCTCATGTGGTGGTCAATTTTTTTTTATACAGTGTATTTTAAATAGAACAACTGCAAAAGGAATTTAACAGAGGACAGCAGACAAAACTATAAATATTCAATAAACACAGCACCCGTGACTCCTTTAGAGAAAAGTTGACCTGCTCAAACACCACAAGTAAAAACTTAATATGTAAGTAGTGAATGCATAAAATTGGAGTCAAAAACAAATGTTTACATTCATTTACCTGTCAGCTTTTTTCTAAGCAATGTGCACTTAATCTACTTACAATTATTTACCTGTTCATTCAGCTGGGTAATTTTTACTAGAGCAGATTTGGACAAGTACCTCGCTTAAGAGTAAGTACTACAACAGGAGGACAGATTGGAACCCAGTTCAAAGCAGTCACAGTAACAAATCTGTGCTATCCCAGAGTGTGCCGACCCACACGGTCTTAAATATCAACACATTATTTCTGTAAAAAACTGACATGTTTCAGAACTTTTTTCAGGGGATCTGAATATGTAGTTTGTGGCCTTGAGTGAATGTGAATAACTGGACTCAAAATCCATTCTCAGAAGACATTTTAAAGGAATGACCCCTGAACTAAGTGAGACATGCACTCCTGATCTATAATACGCTTTCAAGAGCTAATGCATTTGGGCAACCCATTAGTGTGTCAGTGTGCTCTAAAGCCCAAATCCCAGCAGCGTACATCGGATCGCCTTTACGCTGCCCAGTTCTTTCCAGTTTACCAACACATGGCAAGACCCACTGGAAGCAGCTGCCCTTCGACATTAGCGGGAAGTTCCCTGAAACGCAGCAGTCACGCGATAGGCGTTGGCTTCGCACCTCGAGGACACAAAAGACAGAATTAACATTTGAATAATGACATTTCAACAGGGCCTCAATTAACATTTCTCCTAAGAACATGCCTATCACCAAACACTCCGCTTACATATCATGCTTGGAAATATTTAGGCTTAAGCAGCATATCACAAATCCCTTAATCCTTAAAACAAAAAAAAAAGCTAAGCGAGGCCCAGAAACCCCACAGTGAAAGTCATCTTCTCGGTGGGGTCTGATAACAGTCCACCTTTTCCCTGCACGCCTTTTAGAGCCATTATTCAGCCTGGCGTCAGCCCCATTCAACACCCTGCGGTGTGCGACACCGACCGCTTTCCTGTCACACTGACACACTGCTTCGGGCCACTGGCTAAATATAACCTCAGACGTCCCTTCTACTCCCTGGCACTGCGACTGGGGGGGGAAGAGGGGTGCTTTCAGGTTCCTGTCTGAGCGCCCCTCTTCATTCAGCGTTTGCCGCCAGAGGAAAGCAACAAGCGCCAAACCTGGAACGCGTGAAAGCGCTGCACGGTGCTACTTAGCGTTTGCCTCGGGTTTCAGCTAATTGTTGCTTCTACCGTTTCAGTATGATAAGAGTGCTTCTTCGAAACTAAATAACATACTTTCAAAAGTAAAAACATGAAAATATCTCAATGTTTTCAGGATAACTTCTGCAAACCGACCACAATTTTATGTGAAAGCTTTGTTTTGGATATCACAAATGGATTCAAGGTGCCCTTTAAAATATTGCTGGATGATGCATGATTTAACATTTATAGGAGACCTTCTAGTTTCCAATAACAGAAAACGGGCACCTTTCCAAAGCCTGAGGGTTTAAACTGGCCGGAGTCTCTGAGCTGGCTGCTATCTAAGTGTCCATCACTAACTGGCCAGGTGTCTGTGACCTACTGGATACCAACCAGAATTTATTTCATGCGATTCGCAGTTTAGAAAGGAATGCAGACCCAAGTGCGTTCCAGCTGCCCTTTGCTTCTTGGAAATTATGGAAGTTCTGTGGTCAGCAGAAGCTCATACACTCACATAGCTGTAAACGGACACAAATGAGGTGAAAATGTAAACGGTCAATTTCATCTGAACCATGGGATGAAGGTTAATAAATAATGTAAGGCCAGATACTCTGAAGTAATGTTTAAAAATTGAGCATCGGTCAAGTGGTCAGGTTAATCTGTAACATATTCTTGTCTTGACATAGAAAGGCTAAAACCTTGAGCTGCTAACATTGTCTGATCTTGTTAAGCTGAGCAATGCAGAATAAAAACAACTGACAAAAGTAACTTAAAGGACACTTCACATCAAAGGTATAATAGTAAATACAATAAGGATTAATAAAGGATAATAGGAAAGACAATAATCAACACAAGTGTGCTCCTAAGGGGACAGTTTTAAAAAAAAAAAAAAAAAAAAAAAAACAGGTAGAATGGTGGTGAGAGTCACTGTCTTGCAGTTGGAAGGTCCCAAACACCTCCTGCTGTATTACCCTAGATTAAGGTACTTACCCTGAATTCATATACGAAAAATTAGCCAGCTGTATAAATGAGTAAATCACTGTAAGAAGCTTAGTGCACAAACCTAACACTGCAAAAGACCTTGGATGAAGGAGTCAGCCAAATGCAATAAATAAAAAAAATAAATAAAAACATTAACACAAATCTCAGGACAGGAAATTATGTAGAAAACCAACATGCGTACAAATGCAGTGCACAGCACCTTCTTGGCAATACAATTTGTTCAGCAGATGTTTTCCCCTTTTTGGCCTTTCGGGTATTTTATGTTGTTTTAGATGAATGTTAATCAAAAACATCAAAAGGGAAACAAAACCAAAATCAATTTCAGCTAAAAGTATATAAATAATTAGGAGAAGTGAGCAGAATTTGTTTAGACTGGTCCACTTCATATGATACCAATAGCATACCGATGGCAACGTCCATCTGATGCCTGGGGATGTTGACCAGTTATACCAGTGAACCCCACTGATGTCCAGGGCCCTCAGTGACACCCAGGGACGCCTAGTGATGCCTGATGGGGTACAGCAGTGCCCCAGTGAACAACGTCTAGCCCCAGCTAACAGTCAATTGAGTACTGAGGACCAGGGGCAAGAAGGCACATCGGCCGTGGCTGGAAAATGCCGCAAAAAGCAAAAAGCGGCCAAGTCTGTGACCTGAATAGCTTTTCCCACGATGGCTCGGCTTTTCTGAGCGCGTTCTTTGCTTCTCGCTATTTAAGTTCATCGTTTTCTGCAGGGAACCCTTGGTTTATTTTGTTTCCACAGTTTTGTTGGTCGCATATTAGTAAATTCACAGTCACAAGGCCATGTTTACCGTTTCTCATCGCCTAGTGCTGCCTTTACAGACTCAGACACACGCACATACTCATGTTAATGTAAATAGGGCATCTGTAGGCTACCAATTCTATTAAATTAATTTTTTTTTTTTTTTTTTTTAAATCTGCAACTCCTGGACCCTAAACTATACAGGCTTGTTGCTGCTTCTGAGTTATCATGTGCAGCAAGAAATAACTTTGCTCCAGTTCAGCAAATTGACCAAGCTAGCAAGGAATGAAAACATTCGTGTACAGTATATAAAAAAAAAAAAAAAAAAAAAACTATATTCCACAGACTTCAGACATAAACTCTTATTTGCTGTAAATGGGCTACATTTTAATAAATAAGTGTCTTTCATGCAGCTGAAGATGACCGAAGATGACAACTTCAGGAATCATATGCTTGTCCAGATGCCAGCCAACAGAATGGGAGAGGGCCGCTCTGGCCTCATTTCTGCAGGACCAGACGAGTCCATTTGCGAAGCATGTCACTCATAAACCAGGTCAGTGGGATACTGTTGACAGATCTGCCCTGTGATAACAAGGGTTCATATTCTACAGGCTACACACAGCATACGAAGAGAGCACTCCTCCCAAAATCTCATGATCTGTGAACACTGTTTGTGAATTCCAACTTTCAGAAACATCATCACCCACGAATTTATGTTATTGTGTAGATGACGACAGCTTTTCTCCCCACTGCGAGTAAAACTTGGCATGCTTTACTGCAGTTGCTATGAAACTATATAATAAAACCCATATGGCCATGTCCATGTGAGCACATAATTTTACAGAGGAAGCCGAGTAACACTTTCTACGTGCTTAAGTCTAACCCTAACTATGACCTCATTTTCCCTTTATATCCTTGTTAAATAGCATTGATATGACAGTTTCATACAACTTTGGTCAATTTATGCAGTTTGTGCATCATTTTTTTCAAATTCTTGCAAAAGAGGAGAAAAGGTCTATTGGTGGTTAGTTATACTCCATAACTTCACATTCAAAAACCAAAATACAGAATTACCACTTAACTGCAAGCATCTGTGGACTGAAGAAATGAAGGGCAAGAGAGACAGGATCTATGGATAAAAAACTTAGTCATCCATTAACATACAAATATACATCTTTTGAAATATAAGGTTCTACAATTAGACTAATTAGTCTGAGAATGTACAGCAGCATCTTAAAGTGCTTTCAATCACACAGGGATTAGAGATTGAATCCTATATCAAGCAACGCAAAGGGATTCAGGGCTTTTTTTGCATCATTACTCATTATTCCTTGCACGATTTAACATTTATCCATCCATCTGTTTTGAGTAAACAGTTATGTAACCTGGGTGCAGTTTTCTGAATCCAGTCACAGAAATCATAGGGTGTAAGAGAGGATACACCCAAGACAGAGCAGCAATACACTGCAGAGAAGTCAGACATTTACATTTACTCATTTAGCTGCTGCTTTTCTCCAAAACAACTGACAACGCTAATAACTTATTCATACAACTAGGACTTTTTTTTTTTTTACTGCAGCAATTCAGGGTAAATACCTTGCTCACAGGTAATACAGCACTAGGCAAGATTTGAACCTACAACCTTTAGGTCCAATAGCAGCTGCTCTAACCACCATGCTATCAGCAGCCCCCTACATAGCGACATTGGCTCACACATTCACACAGGGCACCAAGGGCAATTCCTGGGAAAACATTCAACTGAAGAGCAGGTCTCTGCATCCTGGAAGGACACCACAGAACCTAAATAATAAACTATGGGAACACAGGAATACAAACTCCACACAGAGCTTTATCTCAAAAAGCTGGTAGGTTACACATGATACTGAACACCACCAGATATGATAAAACATAAAATCAAAGCATTGATGCAAAACAATTAAAAAAGAAATCAAAAGCTGTTACAAGAAGGAAGGTCAGTGATACATCTGATCTTTATAAGTGATTATATGAAAGCTCAGCAGGTTAAGCAGTGATATTAGACTGTACCTCAAATGTGCACTTAATGCCATTTATTCTGTTACAGTTTCCAGGACTTGAAAACAAGCACAGATATTCTGACAAGGCCTTAATGTTGAAGCTATAAAAAAAAAAAAAAAAACACTGCAGTAAAGATCCTAAAGTCCCACACCATGTGTCCAGAGAGCTGAACACAAACACAGGAACTGGCTATTCCCCTACCTCCAGAAAAGATGGAGCAAAATCTTAGGAAAAAGACCTGCGTACAGAATATGCTTTAACAATATTTCATCTGTAAATACTAGAACTGATTATTAAAATATTTAAGTTAATTATATTATGTAATTTTTTTTTTTTTTTTTTTAACATATACATCCACATTTTTCAGAACAGCATTATTTCTAATTATTAATGTTAAATAATTAAGAGGGCAGTGCAGTGGCGCAGGGGGTTTGACCAGGGCCTGCTCTCTGATGGGTTGGGGGTTTGAGTCCTGCTTGGGGCGCCTTACAATGGACAGACATCCTGCTCTGAGTGTGTCCCCTCCCCCTCCAGCCTTGTGCCCTGTGTTGCTGGGTTAAGCTCTGTCTCACCACAACCCTGCTTAGGACAAGTGGTTTCAGCAAGTGTGCGCATGTGTGTATGTGTGCGTGAGAAATAATTAAGAGTTGCTATGGTTTATCATGTGGTGTAGCACATGTCAGCATCCAAATCTCTCCATCTGTTGATGTAATGCACTCATTACAATTTTCTATGAGACATACACTGTTTTGAAGAAAACACACACATATTCAAACCACTTGTCTCGAGCAGGGTTGCAGCAAGGCAGAGCCTAGCCCAGCAACACAGGGCGCAAGGCTGGAGGGAGAGGGGATGCACCCAGGACAGGATGCCAGTCCATTGCAAGGCACCTCAAGCAGGACTCAAACCCCAGATCCACCAGAGAGCAAGGCCCGGCCAAACCCACTGCACCACCATGCCCTGCCCACTTTAGAGAAAAGTGTCTGCAAAATGAATAAATGGAAATGTAAATCATTCCAAAAAACAGTAGAATCAGAGGCTGAAAGGCAACACAGCTGTATTTCTTATCTATTACAGCAAGTTATAAAATCCTGCCATTTCAGTGGGAAAATCCATGAAACATTTTCCCAAGTAAGATATCAATAATTTTTTAAACAAAAAACTCGTGAAAACAGTTTTGCTTGGGAAAGGACATGGTTTGCAGGGTTTATGGCACTGAATCGATTTGATGCATGTTTAAATCCCCTTTCAGCATTTATGTTAGCTACTGTTTCACATCAAGTGAAAAAACAGAGGTATGGCAGAGGGTTGTTGTATTTTTCCATAAATAAGCAGAATGAATCTGGTAAACTAACTAGAATGTAAAATGTTTAGAGTTAATTACTATGTGTAGTACTGACAGTTTCAATAAATCCAGTAGGGTACAAAACCATGCAATTATAAAAGCTAATGCACTATTCTTGCATAAAAAAAATTTAATAAAATCCATGCCATGCAAACTACTCACAATACTGTGGTAGTAAACATGTTAGGAAATATAGCAGCAAAACCAGCACTTCCAGAAGAACCGTTACTGCAGTGCACATTGGTTTCTAAGACCTTGCATAAATGAGCCCACTTTCCATTAAAATGTAAGTTTGTGATGTGATGGTTAGCATTACACATATCTGGCAAAATTTTACACCTGTTATAACGTAATACAGGTGTGAGACACCAATGACACATGGGTGAGAAACAAGCCACTATAATATTTGCAAGACCAAACAAAATTGCAAAATTGCTCAGTAGATGACCATTAGAATAATGTGGGAAAGCTCTGAGAGAAAATATAACACTGCTACCAGAAACCAATGGAATATAAATACACATCAGTATAACCCAGTGAAACTAATACAAATAAGTTTCTATTGCTTTTCAGGTTCCTTTTCCAACTTCTAGCAAAGAAACATAAGTTCTAAATGCCTGTAAAAAAAAAAAAAAACAGGTGAATATACAGCACATTTTTACTGCCACAGAAGTAATTCTTCCCGGCAACATGCTGATATTGATAATACTATAATAGCTACTTAGGGGTCAGTAAGCATCTCTAACTTCTATGCCTGTTGAGCTGAGCTGTGAAATAGCAATTTACACGTCTCTTAAATGATAGGTGTCTTGCTGTGGGTACTCTTGGTTCATTCATCTCAAACTGTTGGGACATGTGGCACACTTTTCTAAACTTGTACACACTGATGTGAGAGTGGGATATAGCAGTCACGTGACAGTTCAGGCAACGTGTCATCACATAAGAATGCAAGCGTAAGACTAAGTATACTGAGCGGCATAATTCTATATACAGCTTTAAAACCGTACAGCAAAAACTCACAGTACTTGTGTGCTCTATGACATTCAATAGACCACAAAGTTTTCGTTACATAAATATGTTTATTTGCGTTATTTTTTCCAAGAATCTTTCAATTATTGACAAGGGAGGGTGTTGCAAATCAGGTAGTGTGTGACGTCACCGCAGCGTACACGGTAGCATGGAGACCCTAACTGTACGAGAAACAGATATCATTCGGAAAATATATAAAACGTCTACATTTTCTTAATTTTCGTAATACTTATGTGAACCGCTTCTTCAGTACATCTGAGCTAAACGATGCTTGGTTATTTTCCCCGAAGTTTGCCGTTTTACACAAATTCAAAAAACTGAACTTTTACTTTTAGTCCCAAATTTGCGCCACAAAAGTCTTGGTCACTTTTAGCTGAATACGTATTACGGAGAACTAAAGAGGTGAAAATGTTAAATTACAAGATAAGATACTAGGGTGGCGACACGCAATGCCTCAGCTGCGAACTCGCGCGCTTAAGCCTTATGTTATCGCATATAAATCAGCAGTTCAGCGAGACAGAAGAATAAACACCATACACTCAAGTCCTACACTTTGTACAGACAAAAACGTGACCCAAAAAGAGGTCCCTTAAAAAATAAAACAAACACCCTGTTACGAATCCTAAACGGCTTTTACTGCGCGCAAGCATAAGCTCTAAAATAGTTCACTAATCCGTCAGTGATTTAATGAAAGGCGCTCGAGTGGCACTGCGCATGCGCACTCCTCAGTCAGCGCGCCCGTCCTAGGCTACGGTACTGTACTTCGGTGGGTAAATTTTACAACGTAAGAACGTGGCCACGGTGTCGGTCCGGCCCAACAGTCCTTACCCTGCTGTTCTTATCCGTCTCCCGGACGTCTTCTTCAGTCACTCCCTGTCTTATCATGAGTTTGACGAAGAGGGCGTTGTTGCTGCTGCACGCCTGGAACAGGGAGATGGGCGCCGGGCTCTCGGCGGGGGACGAACTCTCGCCGTCCGCGAACTCCGACTCGTCCTCCGGCGGGTAGAACGAGTCGTCCGAGGCGATGCTCCGGGTGTCGGGCAGGTCGGAGAAGTCGTCGTACTCCACATAGTCGTCCTCCCCTTCGGATTCGCACGAGCCCAAGTACTCATCGTCGTCGTCCTCCTCCTCGTCCTCCGGCGGCAGCTCGGAGGCGCGGGAGAGTCGGGCGGGGTACACCTGCGCGTCCCCCGCCTTCGTTTGCGCCATTTGCTTGAGTTTGAGGGGCGAGCAGCCCGGCCCACGGCGGGCCTCCGTGACGAGCACCATGGAGCTCCCCCCCCCTTACCCTACTCTCTGCCGCGAGCGCGCGCCGAACCCTCACAGCCCCGCGTCCACGTGCGCGGCAAGCATCCCCTCGCGCTCGGGACACACTGACGCTCCCCAAGACACAGAGCTGAAAATCCCGAGGAACTCCGAAGAGACGCGGGTATTCCCTAAATAAAATTCCATAACCAATGTCATGCTAGTTAGTAAACGTTATACAAAGATAAATCGTTACTTAAAGACACCTTAAGTTAAGCACAGGTTTCCAGGGCGGTTCAAGTTTAGCAAGGTCAGTCAGTGTTACCCCTCAGACGCACTGAAACCTTTTCCTATAAGTTGCCATTAAGTTTTAGTAGGGAAAAAAAAAAAAAAAAAAGTAAACTCCAGCCAGGGGTTCAAAAAGTCCCGCGAGCGCGCAAAGCGAAAGAGAAGGCGCTCCTCTCAGCCCTGAAGAAGAGAAAAATCCCGAGTTGAGCCGGAAGAAACCCTCTGTGTGTCAGTGTTTCTGAAGCACGGCGGAGTGCAAAACGGTGTTTCCAAAAAAGAAAAAAAAAAAAAAAAAAAAAAGTGCTGCATTCAGCAAGGCCACCGAGGAGAGAAAGAGGCGATGGCAGAAACTGTGGCTCCATAATCGGATTAGTGTCCCGCTGCCTCCTCCTGCTCCTGCTCCTCCCTCCCCTCCAGTGAGCAGATTAAACCGCTGCTTGGAAGCGCGACATCAGGACTCGTTCCGTACCGTTTTGTTTCACACGAGGACGCGCGCGCGAGACGTGCCGTGGCGGCGCGAGTCGCGGCGCGCGCCAGTCCAGGCGAACGGAGCCGAGATCCGCTCACCATGAATTCGGCGTGACGGCGGCGATGGCGACGGAAAGTCTCCTACTACTGTTGCTGCACCTCCTCGTTCAGATACGGAGGAGCTGCCTTTACGTGCACATAGCCCTTCGTTATAGTTTAGCCCAAGTTTCGTTATTAGAATTACTCGTTCTCGGGTGTGCTCGGAAAATCCGGAGTTTATATCAAACAACAAATATTAAGTGAGTCACCCTCCAGGGGAATCCCCTTACCACAATGAGTAACGGCTCCCTTTTTGCAAAATTAAAAAAAAAACAAAGTACTATCAAAAGCAGGAAAGCTCTACTTAAGTTAATATGCTGGCTCAAGGTATTTGACTTTTAAGGCATTTCATCTGAGAACTGTCCGCCCCTAAATGTAACATTTCTCGCAGACTCTCCACTGCTGGCAAGTCATGTACTTAGGTTAATGAATCACTTCACTTACTCTGTTTTGAGTAAAAACACCTGACAGCTGTATACCAAAGAAGTTCTGTGGCAAAAAAAAAAAAAAAAAAAAACCCTGTTGTGTGTAAATCTTCCACAAAAGGGCTAATTCATTGTAAAGTTCCCTGCACGTAACGTGCATTCATATATATTTTAGTAGGAAGGCTAATGAGGGCAGGATATTATGTGCATAATTAATGCACAGAATCATTCTCCACATAGTCTTGTGCTTTACATTGTAAAGTTATAAAAACGTTTATAGATGTGTGGATCTATTTACAATGTTTAATGCACGCCACCTGGCATGCTTTTATTTATTTTATTTTATTTTATTCATTTTTCCAAGGTATTGATTGCAAAGGTTTCCTACACTGGGAACTATGAGACAGACATATGCAGTGAAAAAACCCTGCAAGACCAAGTGTGGTTGAAAGGTCAGGGTAGTTTAAAAAAAAAAAAAAAAAGTAATTTAACAGTACAAAATGAAAGATTAAGATCAGTAAATTTCACCAAATAACATATCCTCAACCTGCCCTTGTCTCTTTTTTCACTGTGGGTTGTAGGGTGGTATTTCTACCGCGATCCTAGTTGGGGACAAGCACTCGGGAAAATGGATAGATGGATGGATCTGCTTAATTTTCCTTATTACATGTACTGTGTAAAAATAAGTGTGAAATTACCATGTAAGTAAGCTGTCTAGACATGCTGTAAATATTGTAAAATTACATATCAGTCTCCAAATAGATTCTTTTCAGCACAGTTCTAATCTCAGAAAGTCTTACAATACTGAAATGTAAAAGATAGGTCATGGTTTTCCTAACAAAATTTTTATTGTTGCCCCTTATACAGCAAATTGTTCAAAAACAGATTTTGCAGAAATTTCCATTACAGTTTTTACTTTCAGTCATGACTGTACTATGAATTTTATGGCTATGGCTATTTAAACACGAAAGTTACCATAATACCTGATTAAATAAGATTTATGGAGACAATCTATGTTTTTGATCCTGTAATATCTAATTTCAGCGCTCATGCTTCTTTGTGTCCTGATTTCTTTGAGTGTTGTGGCTGAACTGTCCTGTTAATAACTTCAAAATGAATACATTTATAGTTGCTCCTTAATGTCACTAGAATCTCACTATTTTCAGGGTGTAAGTCATTTAAATGACTTAAATAATTTTTTTCAAAAAATGAAAACGTTAGCAAATGCATTTTATTTTCATGGCACACAGGAAGGTTCTCCTCTGGTTAAACATATTTGACCTTAATCTGTCATTGGCTCCGCCTGAAGCCTCAGTTGTATTAGCAGATGGATAATCGGATCTCGCAGAAATTACTTGTAGTGTTAAGAAGGTTATTTTCTAATTTTTCTCCTCAAGCAGTCAAAACACACAGCACAATTCAAAGCATTTTTAAAAATGTCCTGTAGTCACACTGACTGCCCTGTGTATGACACCAAGCACATAATTACACTTAATCAGATCCACATTAGGTATGCAGCCCTTCTGTCTAATTACATACTGAGATGAGCATCCATGACCTCATGTGTTTACGTCCCACATGTTCAGCCAGTGTGGGACTGGAATGAACTGCGGGGACAGACACCCGACGTGAAATGACTCCCCACCGACACGCAGGGAACAAGCCCTTCGTGCAATCGCAGCTGCGGTCAGAAAAGCGAAAACTATATTGTATCACTTTCGCCTTAGGAGGACAGGAACGGATCACAGCTTGTCAGTCATCGAGCAAAGCTGCCCCCTGAGCCCTGCAGCGGTCAAGCTGTGTGACTGAAGGGTTCTCTGACCCCTACCAGGTTTCCACGTGTCTCAGCTTCACAAGCTCCCAACAATGACTAAAGACTTAGCCGTGCAGGTCTTCGTCGACATGCCGCCGGCCCGTCACCAGCAGATCAGTCCGTGTCTCCCGCAGCTCAACGCCAATCACGATGCTTCTCCAACCAAGAGCCGTCCCAAGTTAACAAGAACCTTCTCCATTGTGAAGGACAGTGAACGTGTTTACATTTTCAAATCTCATCTTGTTTACATTTCCGTCGTACACTAGAAAGATCCGGGAAACATACTTGCTCACGACACGTATGACAAGGCGTAGATGGAGAAGAGAAACCTGGAAACGCATGGACGCGATCGTTACAAAATCTGTTATGCAATGTGTGTTTAGTAGAACTGTAACACTATGTATAGTTCACTGAGTTGATTATGGGTCTTGAGTTCCTTGATTTAACAAAACCCGTCCAGATGCCATGACTCGGTTGCTGTGCAGGCATCATAAAACACCTGGCAACTCCTGTTTGTACATTTGTTCTGCAGGAGCCAAAAATCAGCCTTCTGAGCAGTGGAGGAGTATAATATCCACCTCCATGTTTTAAACAAATGAATGCATGCACAGGTAATGCAGCAACAGCCTGGGCACCTCCACGTCCCAGATAACTGGCTCCCAACAGTAGGAGGCAATTGGAAACGACAGAGCTTATTTCTGAGGAAGATTCGTGTGCAGATGGCATCAGAAGGCAGACCCAGATGAACCCATATGTTAAGTTTGCCTCCACGTTCCGATGCAGAAATTTCCTTTCCTGCTAGAACGGGTGAATAAAGACACATTCAGCGGGCTCATGTCACGAACGGGTGGTTCGAGGACAGATCGCTGCACTACCTCCTGATATAAACCCCATCAGGTAGGTTATGAAAGCGGTGCATCCTAATGCTGCCTTGGCTCTTTGAAATGGCTTTTGTAATCCCGACCGAGGCTCGACGAGCAAAAGTGAAAGAGCCGCTATGAACACACATCATCGGTGTCCTGCGAAATTGCTGTGTCAGCGCAACGAAACTTAAAAGATGGACATCAGACACGTAGATGCAATCATTCATCCGTGTAGCGGTGCAGGAGAAGACAGTTAAGAGGGCCTCTAGCAGAAACAGGCTTCACAGCAGGGAAAAATCTGGCACGAGAGCAGAGAGAGGGATTAGGTCACATTGCATTTGCACACTGCTAATTGGGTTCAAATGTGGAGCCACACAAACGATAAGTGTGAGGGAGAGTGTTGCAATGTCTAACTTTAAAAGGTTGACGCTGAGCAAACCTGACATTTAATTTGCTTTACCAGTTTTAAACATTACAGTATGAAATAGGTAGTATATTTTATACTAGTCTGAATCTGAGTTTGACTCCAGCTCAGTACGGAGTTTGCATGTTCTGTGTTATCATGGGTTTCCTTCAGGTGCTCTGGTTTCCTCCCACAGTCCAAAACACATCTGTTTCAAGTGAACTGCTAACTCCAGATTGCCTGTAGGATGTGATTGCTCTGTGATGGACTGGTTCCCTGTCCAGGATGTACCCTGGCTCTTGCCCTGTGCTTCCAGGATAACCTCTGAGCCATGCACTGCTTAATAGGTTACTCATAACGGATGGACGAATGGATGATCTTATGCAACGGCTATGGAAATAAGAAGGCTGTCCGGAACAAGGCCTGCATAAAGTCTTTCACCGTTGTAGTACAACAGAATGCAAAGGGTTGTTTAACCTTACGTGTGTCTATAAGGTGACACGACATGACTTCTGCTGAGCACAACATTGCTGGGTAATGTACAAGTGCCCATCTGCCAGAAACGTTCACAATTTTTCCATCAATGGGATGAATCTGATAAATTTCTCTGTATAATGGAAAAAGGAACTCGGCGGAATATCGAGTAGTATATATGTATATTATATATATATACAGCATATGGAGTGTGAAGTTTCAACATCAGTTTTCACACGTTCATTAGCCTTAGAGCACCCAATATTCACTTCATGTCATGTGAATACTGAGGGCTTTTGTATGAGTGTCCCTCAGCTTCGGGTCCATTTGTTGAAAACACATGCTGCGTTCAAGGTAAATTCTGTTGTGCAAAAAAATTGTTAAAATTCTCACCTGCAAAACAAAAAGGGTGACAACAGTTTTTTCTGCTCCGAAGGGGAAAGGGTTCGATAAACCAAGTTCCAGGTGCGGCTAACTACTTTGGTGCATTGATGGCAAAGGAAGTGGCAAAGAGATACTATTTGGGCACCAATGCAGACAAAGAAAAGTGCCTGAAAAGTGGGGTGTGATCTGAACTGCAAAGATCACACCTTTACAAAGAGATGAAGTGGCTCTCAAAGCCTCTGATACAATCAATTAGGGAGTTACTGCATTACGGGTCTAAATGACAAAAAACCCGACAGCTTCTTACCAGCTGCTGTGCATTATCACCTATTGTTTCTTCCGTTTATGTATCTGACACTGTTCTCTAAAGTGACATAGAATGTTAAACTGCCTGTGCTGACTTACCCATTTGTACCGCTGGGTAATTTTTACAAGAACGGTGCAGGGTAAATACTGTGATGAAGGATACTACAGCAGGAGGTGGGATTCAAACCCGCTTCCTTTGAATGCAAAGTGACACCTCTAATGACGGTACCACCTGCTGACCCATTCTTTAAGCAAATAAAATATAACTAGGTATAACGGCGTTGGCCGCATGAGATGGCATGCATTGGTGTGTGAGTGTGTGTGCGCGTGTGAACGCTCGCACTATAACTGGATGTTAAAATGGAGATGTGATTTGGAGGCATCCCAGGTAACACCTCTCATCCTGTATTTAACCATTAAAGAGCAAGTTGTGCCTGAAGCCTGAAACACACTCTCCGTTGTAGGAGCACCGAACTCCTGCGTAAGGTTGTAGGGTCACATGGAGCACTGCAGTAATTTTACCTTGAACCTTGCAATGAACTTGAATACTTGGAACCTGAATACTTTAAATGAGTGTTTATTGCAAATACAGGAACGATAATTCACAGTCAACGTATTTTTCCTTTTTGGAATTTTAGAACATGAAAATCATGCCCAAGACCTGAGTGAGGAGACAGCAGTCATTGCAAAAAATAGTGTTGTTCTCAAGTAACTGAACGCATGATTGTTTTTGGTTTTTCCACTCTAAACCTGTGGAAAAAATATCCGAGGAAGAAGACCTGCATTTAAAATTTTGAGGGAAAAAGCCAAGCCAAACAATGTGACCAGACTACATGAACCTGCACCATGTGACATTGACCTTTAAATCCCTTCCCACCTTAAGAATGGGTTCAGATGGTGAAGGATTTAATGGGTACTCTTAATGGGTCCTGGCATATATCAACAGTGCTGCTTAAAACTATGTGAATTCTTCAGGGATGGTCATTATTCTTGTATACAATATTAAAATTAACTTATAAAACGTAAATCTGAAAATTAATGAAAGATTATGATTTACACACGTACCTACCTAATTTAACCAGTGCAACCTGGGGTTCACTTATTTTTACACCTGCAATACATCTGTTTTTCTACTACACATGATTTTCTCTAACTCATTATATGGAATTGGTCATTACACACCTATTAGATGACAAAGACTGATTGACTAAATAACGATTTTGTGCTAAAACTTAGGGACAAGCAGTTTGCATACTGTCAAGGAGCTCTGTAGAAGAGGAAATACATACATATACTGTATTCTACTATAATCAAACAGAACTGGTCACTCAGGAAGGAAGCAGTCAGACATAGTAAAGTTCCCACCACTACGATCTTAGAGATTATCTATGAACATCGGTACCCAGCATACGACAACAAACGGATGTACATACTCAACACGCATTACATTTCTTTCACAATTATCCCAGAAAATCTAGTGTTGAGTGCCTATTCTCAATGCTCATGTCCAGATATTGTTGGTTTTATTCCATTTTGTGACAATTGTAATCACAGTTGACTCAAAGATTTATTAAAAGCCACAGTAAAAACTTTGAAATGCCCTTATTTCAGCTTTTGTGTGAAGAAAGGCGGTGATCACTAACCGAAAAGGTTCTGGCTCATGTGGTTCTACCGTCTAAACTCAGCAATGCCTCTGTGATTCTGCTCTGCTGAAACGGATCATTCTTGTATTAATGATCCAATTAATGGCACTTAGTGCTCTGGGCCAACCACCATGGCCCGAGGAAGCAGTTAAAAGTTGGAGGA
This sequence comes from Scleropages formosus, assembly GCF_900964775.1. Lineage (NCBI taxonomy): Eukaryota > Metazoa > Chordata > Actinopteri > Osteoglossiformes > Osteoglossidae > Scleropages > Scleropages formosus. Next base: position 22,298,728 of record NC_041814.1, read on the forward strand.
CAGAGGGGCTGACCTTCAGGGCTAAGCCATTGGAGATGCAGAGAGCAGCCTATTGAATGAGAGAATAATTCAATAGCAATCATTTAGTGCCCCACATTGCACTTAGCAGCCTCTAATTGCATTAAGTTGTTCTCTCATTTGCTTGTGAAGAGAAAAGTACATCTCAGGAGCTGAACTTGTACAAAGTTACTACGTCGGTACGATGAAGGCAATAAGCGCATGGGGGTCAAAATGTCAGGCGGGCATTGACTATTAACTCTTTTCTGTGTTTTTGGTGAGTGAATAAACAGAATCCGGTTGAAATCAGCAGCCTGTAAGGCTTAAGGTCAGTACATCCAGGTAAGTGAGGTGACGTAAGTGCAGTTCACTGAAGGCATTGAGACTGAGTGTACAGTTTATAACTATGATTTACAAGAGGTTAAAAGCTGCCAAAGGGACACACGGATCACCATGGTGGTGATTACGTCCTGCACTTACTGTAGCCGAAACTGTTATCCAGGCGTTAATCATGGGCTTTCTGGAGCATCTTAAATGAACCAGCCATTTACAGAGCCTTCCATCGTGGCCCTGTTTTCAAGACCTGGGACACAGAGATCCAAGATTCAGCATTTTCTTGGCCACTTGTTAGAACTACATAGATACCGGTGCATCACGAGGTTTAGCGGCAGATGCGGAGCAATGGTGCAATGGTAATTCCTATATGTGGTACAGCACAGGACAATAGACAGTGTTTCAGAAGGGGTCCAACATATGATTGGGTGCCTCGAGCTTGTGCCTCACAAAGATATGATTAAATTAATGGAGCGCATTACTTAAAAGTGAGCACTTCTCCACCTGGTTTTGGTTTTCTTCATCTTTAAAGGGCCAGATGTGAAAATTTCCACTACTGTGATGGCCCCATCTGCTGACCTATGAGCATATGGAGACTCCAGCTTGGGAGCTACAATCTCAGCCCACATGTATTAAGCCTGTGAAGTATTATGAAAGGATTACATCCTGGATATTTTCAGTAAGGTTAACCTGGGGGCCCTTGAAGTACTAACACTGGAACGAGAACACACTGCAGAACACCCACCAGGGGGTGAAGGCGTCAAGTTCACCGTGCAGTCAGGTTGAGAAGCTCCAGCATCGTGTTCACCAGGTGTTCACGCGAGTCACTCTTGTCCCAACGGCTTCCTTACGGAAAAGCCGGGCTTGGCCAAACACACCTTTCGTGTTCATCTTTGCTTGTTTGGTCTATTTGCTCAGGGAGCATCACGCTACAGTGCGGATTTGGGGGGGGAAAAAAAAGGGGGGGGGGCGAGTTTGGTCTAATGAAGTTTCCACAGCTCACTTTGGGGTTCTCTATCAGCTCTGGTTGCACGCCAGCATTACAGAGGCCCACGAGAGGTATTACACTGAGCATTATTTATAGAGCTACCGTAAGCACCATGAAATGGGATGTGTACTCCAGAATACAGATGGCAGAGAGCTTTGTTTGCACCCCAGACATACCCAGTGTCACGGGGCCAAGCTTGTCTTGGAGTAAAATGAGGAAACTTCCACAGTTCATAAGGCAGATGCGACAATTATATATGCCTTCTGAGTCAGACACCATTATCCTGGACTTATGAAAGCAGATTAAAATAAATATGCGTAATGACATTAGTAGGGGCATTTCGCTGTCTGATACGATAGACTTCAGCCTGTTTTGGTAGTTTCAAAATGTATAATCCATACCTTAGAATAACTGGCAAAGAACTCTGGTGTACATGTTTTTGAAGCAGCTTTAGGAAACAATTTTTCAGGAGTTTTTGAGGCTGTCTGTGTGGCATTTGTAATAGCAGTATATCTGCACTACCTCATCCAACTTCCTGCCCGTATCTCGACCCTTCAGCGCACCCAAGGTGAACTCCATCCTGGGTTGCATTACCTGCTGACCAGCCAGGGGAAGTTCAGAAGACCACCCGAGACACTCCAGTAACTGTAGTGTGAGCATACCCAGAAGGGGTGGGCAAACACCTGGCCTCAGACCCCCAGAGGTTGTTTCTCCTATAGCAACCAGGGGCTTTCCTTCCTCTGCGTTGCCTTCGCTTTGCCCCCACATAGCAGGCAGTTAATTGGTTAGGCTTCTTGTCATATAACCTGATGGCTGCTGCTGTAGTAGTACCCTTGACCAAGGTACTTACCTTGAACTGATACAGTCAGAAAACCCAGCTGGCAGCTGTGTAAATTAATACAGAACTGTAAAATTTGCTTATACAACATTGTAAATTACTTTGGAAAAAGACGAATGCAAGTTTAAACTGTACAGCATTCTTCGTACTTATGTTAAAATGTTGTACGCGCTTGCATTATTGTTTGTTTGTTTGTTTGTTTGTACGTACGCAAGTTGTGTAAATGAGACACCTAGTAGCGTAGTGATTAGCGCTGCTGTCTTTGGATCCAAAGGTTGTAGGTTTGATCCCGACCTCCAGCTGTAGTACCCTTGAGCGAGGTACTTACCCTGAATTCCTCCAGTAAAATTACCCAACTGTACAAATGGGTAAACAACTGTAACCTTAACATTGTATGTCACTTGAGAGAAGCATCAGAAAATGAATAAATCTAAGTTCAAGCATCACAGTACCAATATCATTATGCGTTTTATTTTACCACGTTTAATGCATTTAAACATGTGACAAACATTCAGCTGTAATACATGTCATTTGTGAATGTCCACGGTCCAAGAACAGAATATTTAATGTAAATTTTAGTGACTCCTTAACGGAGTGAACATCCAGAAGTCCTATACACTGTACCCGTTCAGATAGGGGATAAGCAGGTAATGTAGTAGTTAAGAATCTGGAATAAATGATTCTCAAGTAAAATACCAGAAAAGGTGAGTATTTTTGTATAAAACCATTTGCTGAAATTAATACCTTGACAATGTGTATCATTTCACTGCATTTTTTTGGCTGAAAGCTCTGAGTAAACAGGGTAAACAGTCTCAGAGAGGACATCTCGTCTCCCAGCACTGCATTGCAGTTTTCAGGCTTCTTAGAGGGAATGGTGACAATAAGGACTGGTGATGTAAGATGCGAGGGTGTTACAGGCTGCCAACATGTACCTTTTACCTTTACTCTGTCTGTTCAGCTCTACAGGGACTAGTGAAATTCGTTGGCTGTACCATCCCTCCTTGGCGCTCCCTGAAACAAACACAACACAAATTTGAAAATATGAACAGACCTGATCATCGAAAAGGGTTAAAGAGATATTAAAGAGGCCGACAACGTGGGCAAAGTTGTGAAACCGCGCTCCATCTCCATGACGTAGCATCACCAAGAAGTAATTTGCTGTCCATTCATCCCTGGAGTTTAGGCGGTGGAAAGTGAGCTAATAAAGACTCTTGTTAAGATCATATCTGGAAAGGGATCAAGGCGCAGGGAGGCGTTTTGGCCATGCAAAACAAGCGCTCCAACGCTCCGAGGGAAAAGTCAGAAAAACAACATGTTCCAAAGCAAGCCGTGAGAATTAAAACAAGCAGAACTGTACTCGGTCTGTAGCCGTGACCCTCTCTGGCACAACCTGGTCCTTGGAGACAGGCTAATCTCTTCCATTCTCTCCCCCGTTCTCTCTCCCTGACACTCTTTTCACGATAGCGCTGCACTCCTTTAATTACCACCGCGTCCCTAGACAACCCGTTGCTTCCTTCAAACATTTAAATCCTCCAGCACAACTGTTTGACCTAAGGGGAAAAAAAAAAAACCCCCTAAAAACAATGGAGTGGTGATTGTAATCTACGAAAAGACAAGTATTATGGGAGTGTAAGAAGGCTGGTGTGTTTGAGATAAAGTAAATGAAGGCCGGTAAAAAGTCTTTAAGGCGCACGAGGGTTGAGCAATTCTACGAGAGCGGCTGGGGCGTTGACGCCGGGCAACTCCTCACGTGCCCCGCCGGCTGATCCCTCACCACACAGCCATGGATCCTGAGCTCATATCCACCTTTGTCTTGACTTGCATCTTATACTTAAGTATCGTGGAGATCTGGATAAAGTTTTATGCAGCTACTTGTATGATGAACATTGGTTGATATGGTGGAAAGAAACTAATTGCATTTTAGAATCGTGTCTGTATCTAAGTCTCTCTTTCTCCTAATGCAATGCACACATTGTATTTTCTATGAGATGTACGTCACTTTGGAGGAAAGTGTCTGCTAAATGAATAAATGTAAATGTACACCGGACAGCAACTCTCACAAGGAGCATTTATAAGCCACAACTTTACCCTTGCGATTCAGTAATAACACCACATAGCACCCTAATATCGGTTAAATACACACACACACACTGAAGCCACTTGTCCCATACGGGGTCGCAGGGAGCCGGAGCCTAACCCCGCAACACAGGGCAAAAGGTTGGAGGGGGAGGGGACACACCCAGGATGGGACGCCAGTCTGTCGCAAGGCACCCCAAGTGGGACTCGAACCCCAGACCCACGGGAGAGCAGGACCCGGTCCAACCCACTGCGCCACCACGCTCCCCCATCGGTTAAATAATAATAGCTAATTTTTAAAAACACAATATACAAAAACATATGCAGTATTTCAATAACTAATCCAAAACACACACACACACACACATTTTCAGAACCGCTTGTCCCATATGGGGTCACGGGGAACCGGAGCCTACCCGGCAACACAGGGCGTAAGGCTGGAGGGGGAAGGGGACACACCCAGGATGGGACGCCAGTCCGCCGCAAGGCACCCCAAGCGGGACTTGAACCCCAGACCCACTGGAGAGCAGGACTGTGGTCCAACCCACTGCGCCACCGCACCCCCTTTAATCCAAAACAAAATGTACAATAAATAAAAGGTTATGTAGATATATTCTCTCCAGCAAGTTCAATTGTATGCTGCCTGTTTTCTTCACCTTCTGTATACGTAGACGTGGCCAAGAAACTGTATCTGGTACAGTTACCATCTTCAGTAAACTGCTAACCAACCAACGTCAACAACTGCTTGTCCCGAGGGAAGGGTCACGGCGAGCCAGAGCCTATCCCAGAAACACGGGGCGCAAGGCTGAAGGGAGAGGGGAAACAACCTGGACGGGACACCAGTCCATCGCAAGGCACCCCAAGCAGGAGTCAAACGCCAGACCCAACCCGCAGCGGGCAAACCTGCTGCGCCACCATACCCCCTCAGTAAACTGCACCTAATCCAATTCTCAAATCGTGACATGAACGCTCAATATGAGGATTCTAGTTAAATAAAGTTAGGATGCATATGGGATGAAAGCAGGACGATTGTCTGCCGACATAAAGGAGCCCCATTTCTAAACTCCCATCTATCAATCTCAACCTTTTTAACCAGACTACATAGTACACTGTCAGAGAATACAGTATATGCTTAAAGAGCTACTAACCGAAGGCTCATTTTGTAATTATTTCCTTTTTTCAGTATGGCTTTGATGAGATCATATTAGCAATGGTGAAGAGAATATGACCTGAGCTGTTTTTTAGGAGTCTAAAGGAATATACCATGCCGGCAGCATGTAAACCAAGGAAGCATTCTGCACATCGCTACAGCTAATGCTGGACTCGATGGGATGGGGAGTTCCATATAAATTTGTTATGAGATACGAAGCATCGGTTTGCTTTGTATAGAAGAAACCTGCATCTGCTGGCATTACGGGCTTTACTGAAGGTCTTCTGCTGTGTGGTGAACGCTCCCCTCCCCCGACACCTCGTTTTTTTCCTTTCAGAAAGTACATACACACCCCGACGAAATGCATACTTCCTGTGTTTATACAGTTCTTTCATTGCCAAACTAAAAGTTGTGTGAAGATATGGCCTCTCCTCTGAAAGCGAACGCAGTTTTTTTTCCCCCAAAGTTTGCGCTTCTGAAGTAGTACTTTTGACACTTCTTAGCTTTCACATAAATGCTGTGTATCCTAGCAACAGCTGGCAGCAGACATATATTCTCTGTTCTTTTGCTGGGAGATGCCAAAAAACTTAGAACGGGCAGCAAATTTCATAAAGTTATGCATGGGATTACATTTACATCTACTATCCACCCAATTTTCTTGCACCATTAAAGCATTACTGATGTTCTCTGTAGCATCTCTGATTTTCCTGAAATGGTTCAGGGACTTTAATAATATTATGCAAAGCATACTGAAATTGCACCCCTTGTAATCCTGCCACTTTAACAGTTCTTCACATATTTAGCAGTCCTTTAATTTATTTTTATCATAAACAGACTACACAGTACACTGATAGGAAGAGCTAATTGGGAGTCTATATTTTAGATCATTAATTAATAGCTTATTATGGCTTTCACGACATCAAAATTGCAGAAGTTTATTAAAATATCATCCGAGTTGTCTTTAGAAATCTAAAAGCATGCGACGTGTGCAGAATTAAGTTCAGTCCACTCTGTACATGTTGATAAAAGTCATAAAAATAGATAAATGATAAATGTGATCAAATAATAACACAATCTCTAGGTTTAATTTTTGAAGGGGAGGTATTAAAGTGGAAGGCTTTTTGTGTTTATCTTATTTTATTATTTTTGCACTCATGTAAAGTTTCATACTTGTTTTCTTTTTATTAGGTACTTTTTAGTGCCTGTGGAAATCCTATTCTACTTCTTACTGTATTTCACACGGGAGGACTTCCCAAAGTACGTTCGACACGTCAACATCCATGCATGCGTGTACCCACACGTGTTCCTGCAGGCTCTGAAGGAAGCTGTCCATCTCGTCCTGGGGGATGTCGCCGTCCAGGCGTGCCAGGTAGGTGTACAGGTCGGCGAAGGTGTCGAAGGGGATGCGAGAGGGGCCTCCCTCCGTGTCCTCGGTGAGGATCTCGCAGGCGTGTTTCAGGGTGCTCAGGATGGACTGTGGAGGCAGGGAGCAGCCGGGAAAATGCGCACACACACACACACACACACACACACACACACACACACACACACACACACACGAACAAAGTTAAACAGTCTGGCGCCGCTTTGCATGAGAACACGCGTCAACATGCGCTCATGAATCATAGAGGAAAAAGAACCGTGCACAGACACAGGTGCAGGTTATGAAAATATTTGGTGTCTTCAAGCCCTCTACTTCCACTCGTCAAATAGCTCATATACAAACAAATGAGAGCAGCACGTCTGATCGTGACGCAGGATGCACAGGGAGGACCGAGCCGTGCTCCAACTGCAGCTCTGTAGCACCACTCTGAGGGGACACAGAGCAGTAAACTGTACTCATAGTGCAGAACCTCATCAGCACAGAAGGAAAATGGCCATTTCTAACGCTTCTCTGGGATCTTGTCTATCGTATTAAAACACGGAAAACTCCAATGAAATCATCAAGACGGCACAAAAGATTGTTGGACATGTCAGTTACACTCGAAGGATCCGTTTTGTTCCTTCCAGCATTTCCAAACACCGTATGAGAAGAAATATCACAACACATCCACACGAAATCAATAAATGCACAGATGCCTTCAGTTCCTCAGAATACATTAAAACGCCCTTTTAACTGCAACCGGTTTGTAGCTGGACTCTCGGAGGTTCCGATACGCCAAGTTCTGCTTGTTCCCGTAATGATCTTAAACTTTTTTACTGGCTGCGTTGCTCCAAGAGACGAGGAAATGAGCGTTACTGCACACCATCCTGAGTGCTGAGCTGTATTCAAGGACACCGTTATTTCATTTTCAGCCCAGTGTGCCAACAGAGGCCAAGGTGAAGCTGGGCAATACAGTAATAAATGAAAATATTTGAATGGACACAAAGTAATGCATTAAAAAGAAATCATTCCAAAAAAAAAAACAACAGAACTGCAATGTCAAAGTACAGAGAACCAGAACTACACTCTCAAAATAACTCAAAAGTCCTCTGCGCGTTGCAAAAATGGACTAGTCGACATATATTGTATTATACATATTATACATACATACATACATACAGTGCTGCTTAGAAGTATGTGAACCTTATGTGTCCCTTAGTTTTACCAGGAAATGTTATTTAATGAAAAGCAGTCTTTCTCATCTGACATAACAGGTGTGTAATGACCAATTCCATATGTTGCTTTAGAGGAAATCATGTGTGTAGATGAACAATAGAAGCAGTGCAAAAATAAGTGAACCCCAAGTTGCACTGGCTAAACCAAGTAGGTAAGAAGAATCGGGCGTGTAAATCATAATCAGGTATTCACTTTAAGATTTTCTACAAGACTAATGACCATTCCTATAGGGTTCACATAGTTTTAATGGACCATTGCCCTTGTCCAGGGTGTGCAACCCTCCCCCCCTCAAATAGGGACAGGCTCCGGATCATCACAACATAGCTCAAGACAAGCAGTTATTGAAAATGAATGGATCCATATTTATATGTTATATCATTATATATAATATCCACCAATATCATAACTTATCATATCACATATATTATAACCAACCACGGAACAGCAGAGCACTTGAATGGAAGTGAAATATTAGTGGTGTGCTGTGATTTTGCAGACTCACCCCACCCAGGGCACTGCAGCCCAGAGCGAAGAACTGCATCCACTTGAGCTCTGCACCAAAGTCGCCGAGCTGCAGCAGCGTGTCCAGCTGTTCGGTGGGCAGGCAAAGTCCCTTCCACTTGTGCTCCAGCTCCTCCCTGGTCACAGTCTCCTCGCAGCCCAGCTGCAGCAGCCATCACAGGGGGTCGACAGCAGTTAAAATGACAAGTTGATCGCTCCGCTGGGCCAGTCGCATTGTGCGCAAATGTGTACGATTGCAGATGTTCGTCAATTTCACGAGCCAATCGCGAATGACGTCTGTGCTCATTTCAGTTACTTAGCCTGGTGTAAGCTATCAGTCTTCAACAGTACTGTGAAAAACAAAGCGTTTACATTATGACCCTTCAAAATTTAGAGATGAACATTAACTTTAAAATATACTGTATATTACCACATTTTTCAATAAAATATTATTACCGTAATGCATCCAGGTTCAGCTTATATATCATCTATCGCATAGCTTAAAAAAAACTTACAGCAATCCAAAATTGCAATACTGTTCAAAATGTGAAATAATGCAGAAATACTGTTAAAAATCTCAGTGCACTAAAAAACAATAAAAATGCTACAAGTTAAATTGTGGTCTCTGGACAGGTTACTCATTACCATTAACACTTGTTCAAGTGTCTCTCAGAGTTACAGACAGGGTTTGAATAAAGTCGGGTTCTTCTATAAGGCCTCACAGAAGTGCAGATTAAGGTGAGAAGACCTTTATTTCTCATACCTTAAAAATGTCACGGTTTCCTCTGTACCGTCTTTAACACCCTGAGTTGACTTTACTGCAACAGGCTCTCTTTGAGAATGGGTAGGAAGGTAAAATAAACTCATTAATCATTCTGAACTGCTTTAAAGGGCATAGTAAACACCAGGATGATGTTTTTTCTAAGTCATCGTGTCTGTCAGCACTGTGGGGACTGACAGTTTGGAGTCACACCGCGGCCCCAGTGGGTTCGGGGAGCCCTGCACACACCTGTTTGTGCAGCACTTTCAGGAGGCCCGGAGTGAGACCACCCTCCCCTTCCTGCACTGCTAGTGGCACCTCAAGTCTCTCCTTCACAGGGAGAGTGTTTCCTTTGGAGAGGGCGCAGAAATACCTGCAGGGGACAGGTGTCCGTGAGCACTTCCGCCGCAGAGGGCACCTGGGCATGAGGACACACTCGGGCTCGGCGGTCGGGGCACACGCGCTTTTTTTGGTTTTCACTGATTTATATTGATATTCCTCACCGGGGTGGCACATTGGCACAGCCAGTAGAGCTGCGGCCCCCCAGCATGTGGGTGGTGCGAGAACCGACAACGTGGGTTCGGTCCCTGCTCGTCCTCTATGGCTACGTGATCTCTCCGTGGGATTCCTCCCACGGTCCGAAGACATACCACTCATGTCAACTGGTGACTCTAAACTGCTCGTAGTTTCTGTGGCTCATCTCTGATTGACTGGTGTACCTCCCTCAGCTGTGCCCAGTGCTTCTGGGATAAGCTCCAGATGGCTGCGACCCTTAATAGGACAAGCAGTTAATGAAAATGATCGATCAGTTTTAGCGGAAAAAATTATGCTGAATAATATGGCACACCGTGATACCCCAGTTGGCCCCCAACATAACGCTCTTCCACACTGTGTTCTGTCCTGTGTCGTTATACAATAATAATAATGATAATAATAATAATGCTCTACTGCTATCGCTTATGGAACTGCGTAGTGTTTTGTTTCTGCTGTTATTTCATGAGTCATTAAAATGTACTCCCTTATGTTAATACCTAGTGGTTATGTATTTCATATGGTAGTACATACATAGTATTTACTGTAGGTGACTTTGAGAAAAGCATCTGCTGAATGAATGAATGTAAATGACCTCTTTACACGCGATTCCTGCCAAATGATGCGCCATCAGTCCCGGGTGCAATGGTTAAATGAAAATACAATGTGCACTCACACACACACACAGGCTGAAGCTGCTTAGCCCAAGCAGGGATGTGGGCAAGTCAGAGCCTAATCCAGCCACACAGGGCACAGGGCTGGAGGGGGGACACACCCAGGATGGGACGCCACTCTGTTACAAGGCACCCCAAGCAGAACTCGAACCCCAGACCCACCAAAGATCAGGCACAGGCTAACCCACTGCGCCACTGCACCCCCGGTGCAAGGTTAGAAGGTACAAATCACCAAGAAAAGCAAGTCATGTTCCTTATAAGAAGAGAAGCCGAGTGCCCAGTGGGCCGGCTTAAGTGGTTATACTATAGAGGTAAAATATACGTGATGATTATGAACATGGTTTTAAGAGGCGGATACCGACGCGGCCGCCCACTGCAGCACGTCCTCTGGCTGCGTCCTTATGGCCGCCTTGGTGAACTGCTTGAGGATGTCGGGCAGCTCCGCGGGGATGTGGATTTGCTGGGCGCAGTACATCGTGTCCGGCAGGGGCATCGTGATTGTCCCTGGAGCGGCAATAATTTTAAATAAATAAATAAATAAATAAATAAATAAATAAAACAACGACAACAACAATTGAATAAATACAAATTCGGACGAGCAGCACTACGAACGCCGCGCGCGTTCCCTAAACTCAATCATTCAAGGACTTCTTTGCTGAAAGCAGAACAAAATGAATGTTCAATAATCTCCACGAAACTTTGGGATACATAGAACGCTGACACACAGCCAAAAATGAGACGTATCTCTCATATGACCTAATTTACAACATTAATTAGAGCGATATTTCTAAGGATGCACAAGTTAGTTTTTGTATAAGGTTTTATTTACCTGTGAGTGTGTGAAAACCCTGGTTCAATAACAAAATTAAATTTTTGCTGTCTCGGAAAATCCTTTGTTTTTTTTTTTTTTTTACCAAATAACTGCCGGACGGCTTAGCACGTGGCGTTCGGTATCCTAGCAACCGACTAGTTTTGCCAAAGTGTTGCCTGGTAACCTCACGTGATCTTCAATGTTATCGCGTGATTTTTGTGTCCGGGTTTCTCGCAGGGTTGCCAACTCCCGTTTGTTAAATCTCCCTTTTACGTGCATTTGTTTCGCTTCTGCAGCATTTCTTGTTCGGCTTTGGGTTACATACAAAATTAGTGATTGGTTGCCTTCTGTTGTCTCTGGCACTATGGAGATTAAATTGTGCATTCCATGATGAGTTCACGGTTTCATTTTATATATTCGTTGATAGTTACGTATGAGTCTTGGGAGTAACTTGGAAATGATTGTGATATCGAGCGTTTTCACACAGAAAATACGGCACATGGCAACCCGGCTTGCCGACACCCTTAAGTTAACCTGCAAAACTACTATCCTGACGAGAGGAATACCGGTATGAGAGAGTTTTGACACTTTTTAATATAACCTTTAGTGCATTTTACATTAGAGAATGTATCACGACACTAGGATGTAGACATGATTGCCATTAGACAGAAAAGAATCGCGACTAATAAAGTGCTGACTGCTGAAACTGGACTCTTTCGCGATCGCAGAACGACGTCACCATGAAAAAGGCGGGCAAGCGAGCGCGTGCCACGCCAAATTCAGTTCGATTCGATTCCGTTAAATTCAATTAATTTTAAAGCGCTTTTGACTTTTCTCACAGTGGCACAGTGCGGTGAACGAAGGGATAAGACAAAGAAACAAGTTAGATAGTTGACTAGAGTATTAAAGTTTAGTGTAGTACTGGCCAGAGAGAGGAAGGAGCAAAAAAAAACTCCCAACTGAAAGTCGAAGGAACGAGGAGAAGAAGAAGAAAAAGAAGGAAAAAAAAAAAAAAAAACCTCTCTGGCTGCGGGGGGCCGAGTGCCAGTGGCCGCCCACCCCTCATGGACAGTCTAGTCAAGACTTTTAAGTCAATTTTGCTTCTCGGCCTCTCCGCTAAGATCGAAGTGTAGTTAAGTCAATTTACAACTAATCATAACATTGTAGCTGAGTGTTAACTTGATGTCCCAGTTCACATACTACATCCTGACAGGCGGTTGTCACCTTCATCAGGTCATCAGCATCTGATATTATTGTAACCAGCTGCTTTACTGGGGAATTTTACCTTTGAGAAGGAAAATTGGTTTATTGTGAATAGTTGAGGGGGTGCGGTGGCGCAGTGGGTTGGACCAGGTCCTGCTCTCCTGTGGGTTGGGGGTTCGAGTCCTGCTTGGGGTGCCTTGCGGTGGACTGGCGTCCCGTCCTGGGTGTGTACCCTCCCCCTCCGGCCTTACGCCCTGAGTTGCCGGGTTTGGCTCTGGTTCCCCACGACCCTGTATGGAACGAGCGGTTCAGAAAGAGTGTGTGTGTGTGAATAGTTGAGAATTGTGGGTAACATGTGAATTAGTTATCAACTGTTGTGGGGCTCACAGGGAATAGGGGCTGAGTGTCTGTTGCAAGCATAAGGGGCCAAGGAAAGCCTGAGATGTGCTAGGCAGACTGGATTGAGATGTTGGTGCTTGAGGGAAAGGGTTAATTATTTGTCATTAATAATAAAACTGGAATTACATTTCTTATCTTGGTGTTTACCAACAAAGTTAGCAATGGTATTTAAAAATGAGGATTGTTCTGATTTCCATCAATTAACTTTGTGTAATATTGGGATCTGGCATTAAAAAGTGCTTTTCTATGTATATATTGTATGTATACAATAAAAAGTATTGTATATTTTTTTTTACAATTGCACCAGTCTGCAAAATAAATGAGCAGTTTAGCTGAACTCTATTTATGACATTCAAACTTTATGACACAGCTTGATTCGTTGAACCACGGCAAGTTTCTTATAGTTCGAATAAGTTTAGTTTTTTAACGAGGTACGGCGGTAAATTTCAGTAACTTCAGTGTGAGCTCATACTGCAGATCCACTTCTTTCATTCAGAACTACAGCAGTCAGCATTGGTGGGCTGTCATTCATTCATTAACTCATTGAAAATATATATGAATATGAATATATATATACAGTACAGTTTCAAGCACTTGGGGGAAAAAAGCAGTAAAGTGAGGATGCTTCCAAAAATTCTCTTCTTAATTAATAAACTTCCTACAAAGCGTAGTAACCATCCGTCGTCAACAACTGCTTGTCATGAGCGGGGTCACAGAGGGTTTGGTCGGGTCCAGCTCTCTGGCTGGTCTGGGGGTCGGGTCCTGCTCTGGGTGCTTTGCGATGGACTGACGTCCCATCATGGGTGTGTCCCCTCCCCCTCCATCCTTGTGCCCTGTGTTGCTGGGTTACGCTCTGGTTCGCTGTGACCCTGTTCAGGACAAATGGTCTCAAACAGTGTGTATGTATTTTCTTTGACATACAAAACCCTTACTGTAATACTGCAACTTTTTGCAAAAGGAATGCTTGGAAATCTGAAATATGTTCTTTCCCATTGACACTAATGCAGAAGACATTAAATAATCATCTAAAACAAACAAATATTTTTGTGAAACATTAAGTGCCTAAGACTTTTACACAGTACTGTATATGTGTATATGAGGATTTCTCTCTCCTCCCAATTTCTGTGCTGTTTGTTTTTTAGCTGTACAGGTGTCTGCACAATGGACCCAGAGAAGTACTTGCAGCGGATTGGCTGTGCAGGGCCCTTAATGCCAACACTAGAGTCACTTCGCCACATTCACAGGAGACACTTGTTGTCGGTGCCCTTTGAAAATCTGACTATTCACAGTGGTGGACGGGTCCGGCTGGAGCTGCCGCACCTTTATGAGAAGATTGTCCTTCAGCACAGAGGGGGGTTCTGCTTTGAGAACAATGGGCTCTTCTCCTGGCTTCTGACCCAGTTGGGATTCAGGGTAACGCTCCTGTCAGCTCAGGTCAGGAATGCCATTACTCGACTCTATGGGCCTCCGTTCGACCACCTCGTTGTTATGGTGACCCTGGAGGGGGAACGGTGGCTTTGCGATGTGGGCTTTGGAGCCAGTTTTGAGTTACCAGTTTCCTTGGAGACAGCAGAGCCTCAGAGTCAAGAGAATGGCACGTTTCGGATCAGGCATGAGGGAGAAACTATGTTCTTGGAAACAGAAATGAGAGATGAAGTCCAAGGTGAGGGGAAGAGCAGATCAGATGGCTGGATGGAGATGTACAAGTTTACTCTTCAGCCACGTCAGCTAGAAGACTTTACAGCCATGTGCATCTACCACCAGACATCCCCAAGCTCCATCTTCTACTGTAAGTCTCTATGCTCCCTTCTGCTTCCCAGTGGAAGGGTCACCTACATGGGCTACAAGCTAACCTTCACCAGCCTCCCCTCTGTGCCTGGGGGGCGCACCACTAAGACGGTCCGGGAGCTTTCAGGTAACGAGATTCCAGACCTTCTTATGGAGATATTTGGAATAAAGCTTCCATTTCCAATAAAACCAAAAGATGAGGACATTATTCCACCACCACCGATTTATTAGCATGTTTCCTTTTCCCTTTGTCTCAGGCTAGGGTGGGAGGAAAGAAAAATATCTTGATACATGAAGTGCACAGGGCACTAGGATCCAAGAATAGCCAGCATGTGACCTATGATGGGGGTCAGTATACCTGGTCCACATGCATATCACAGTTAAAATCACATCTATCCATTATTAATAACTGTTGTCCAGTGCTGGGTCAGGGTGATATAGAGCTCATTCTGGAAGCAAATGCTGTGAGGAAGGATACATTCTGGACAGGATACCAGTCCATCGAAGAGCAATCACACACATTCTCAGCAATTTAGTCACCATTTTACGTGAAACGTCTTTGGACTGTGGGAGGAAACCCATGTGAACACGAGGGGAACATGCAAAGACACTGTCGCCAGGATCTCAACCCATAATCCAGCACCTGGAAGGCCCCAGCGCTACTTGTGTCACCCTTTGTTTAGAAGCCTCTACCATTGTGTTCAACCAGGTTTGAGTAAACTTACATGAGCAGCTATGCTGATGTTCTATTTTTTATGAAAGTACAACAATTTAGTGTTTTGTTCACTCTGTATCAGTCCCTTGGTATCCTGCTCAGATTTTTGAGGGCTAAGAACATTTATGCAGTCAGTAACACTCCAGCCCCAGTTTAACATACCTTAGTCGGGATGGCGTTGTAGCAAACCGCACAATGTTCGGGACACCGAGAGGTTGTAGGTTTGACTGCAACTCTGTCTCTATGAAGTTTGCATGTTCTCTCTGTGCAGATTTCCTTTAGGTGCTCCAGTTTCCTTCCTCAGTCCCAAGACATTTTGTGTGGAGACTGTGTTGCTCTGGTGTATGGATGAGTGATGTATCTAACACTAAGTCAATATGGATGAAAAAGTGTCAGCTGAATACAGCACAGTATTCAGTACAAGTCATTTTGGAGAAGTGTCTGCTGAATAAATGTAAATCATGGTCTTTGAGAGCATAGGACTATGAAACTCAGATTTGTTTGATTGGAACAAAATCCTGCAGGATAATAGCTCTTAAGATAGCCTAATAAAAATAAATTCAGAAGTATCTGTTTCTTCCTCCACAATTTTGGTTCAACAGCAGAAATACAAACAACTTCTTCTATAGTGAAGTACCATTTTATAGAAGATGTTGCCTGAAATTATTTTTCTATCTCCAATAAGTTATTTTTAAACAAAAGATCCTAGCTGTGAAGTGTCAAATTATGGGGATTTAAATTGGCTATAACCACAGTCTTTAAAAGTAACTGAGTGACTCACTGAGCAGCATCATAACTGGAATTTGCCCTAACAAAATGTACAAATATCTTGAATTTTAAACAATAAGGACAATGTATATATTCTGGTAGTGTGCAGAAAACATGACACTTCAGGCCACTTGAAAATGGTAAAATTAGAAAATAACTCATTTCTGAAATCTGAGTTAAGGCAGGTCCATCTGCAACAAAATCTATGGCTATAAATTCATTATCTATTAAAAATCTTAAGGCATTTTTTATGTAAGTATATGAAAAGTTTAAAAAAAATCTTCTGGTTATCAGAATCTTAAGTACAGTGAAAAAATAAAGCTTGAATTTGTCAAGACTACAGTGTGGTTTTGTTTTTTTAAAAAGAATTTATTTTGCTAACTGAAATGAAAATTATTGTACACTAAACAGCCCATCGTAAAAATGTCTATTAGCACTTCTGTAAGCATGTTCACACTCCCTTTTAAAGTTTAAGACAAAAACAGCTCCCAGCATTATGACCACGTTGAACTAGTGTTCTCACAATGACTAATGCCTTCTTTTAATCCGGAATCTACAATGGCTACGCTGCCGAACAGGCAGTGCCATCTGTTGAGAGTGCAACTTCAAAACCCTTGTTCAAGCACTAGCTTTGACAAGCACTTTTTGGCATGCCTTCAATTATTGACAGTAGCATAAAAAACATTGTGCATCTGGACAGAACAACAATGCTGTTCACAATTTTCTTTAAAACAAGGGAATTGAAAACGCAGAAGTTGTTACTCCCCATACAGTCAGATGCTTCACAAATTCAAACTAGTAATAAATATTTTGAGCTATTACAATTGACCACATAATGTACGTGAACACGGAATTATCTGTACCTCAAAATATTCACCGTTTAAAAAAAGTGATCAGGAAAATGCTGAAAATGTTTCATCTAAAGTATCCGGAACTAAACTTCATTGGCCTGGATATCATATCAATAAAAAGAAAAAACTTTTTTTTTTTTAACACCTAAAATGAGTCATACATGTGCCATTTTATCATTGCTGTAAGGTCAACATTAAAGCTTTTCAGTTCATAATTCAACAAAAAAAACCAGCAGAACATCCTTAAGCAGATCAGCTCCTACCATACATCAAGCACAAATAATCAACACCTCTGGATAAATTCAGCAGTTACTCTACATATTGTCCAAGAGAAGTCGAGAAACCTCAGACAGGAAGTAACAGATGCACCATTCTGAGAGCCACTGCAGGTGTCTGTAAGACTCACACTAGTCCGGACATATGTATATATTACACTGCCTCAGAAGTAAAATAGAGGGGTGGGGAGGGGGGGAGAAAAAAGAAAAAAAAAAAAAAAACCCAAAACAAGACAGACATAATCCCCACAATCTGCAAAGTACTTCAGCAGTGTAGTCCTGCAATGTACCTCAGAATTATGGTCACAATAATGTAGAATGATGGTAATCTCAATGCAGTGTTGACAGTCTGATATGTCAGTAGCAATGGATCCCTTTCCAGGCTGAACCAATAGGAATCCACAAAATAAAGTGACAACTCAATTTAATAAATTAAGTTTTTTTTTTTTTTTTTTTTTATGTACATTGCTTCTCTTTTGCTTCAGTCAAGGCAAAGACTTGCGTGCCTTTCACAGGCTGGTTCTTACAAAGCACATGACAAAAAAAAAAAAAAGCACAGGTGAAGCGGAGCATGGTGCCAGAACCCAGAATGGAGAGATGCAGACAGAGAAAACGTGGGGCCAATGAGGTGGCCTTTTTTCGATGCAGCACGCAGTATATTCTAGTGTTGCGGGGAGCTGGGGGGTGGGACCATACTCGTTTTGCCAGCCTTGCGCTCATAGTTTACAAGCCTTTGTCCAACCAGATACCTAGAGGAAGAGAGATGAACCAGTTACTCACTTAGGACACTCACACCAGTCTTACTGTACATCATTGAAAGAAGCCTGCATATACATAATCATAATATTAGTTTGCGTTTAAAGCCCTGGGAAAACATTAATACAAATATGACTTAAAAATGCACTAAGATCAGCAGGTTTGGGCTTTTTGAGGCAAGGTGTTGAGGTCCCAGGACTGCTGTGTCCAAGTGACATCCATAATAGTGTTAACAAATAGAGGACCAGAAGACTCTGAAAAAGGTCTCCTTGAAATTGAACAAGTTCCATGGGTCAAAAGTATGACTTACTTGTCATTCTTGATGTGCTCATAAAGACGCTTGAACTGGCGAATCTGGAAGGAGAGGATGCCCATGAGAATCACCACCATGAGCAAGAAGGGGTAGATCCGCCGCTGCACCAGGTTCTGCATGTCCATGGTGACTCCTGCAAAACAGCAATGTGTCATTATATGGTCAAGGACACTTAGCTGACAGCCATTGCTAATATGTTTACTGAATTACAGTATAAAAAAATAATAAAATTAAATGATAAAAACAGGACTCATTAATTTGAATAAGAGTATACTTTCACATACCTATAATTGGAACAATACCAGCAGCAATGACATAAGGTACACAGAGAGACAAGAGCAAGACAGTAATGACTGGAGCAGCAAGCCTCCGGATAATGAAGTGAAGGTCGATGTTACGGATTCCGTTTGCGTAGACCTAGTGAAGTTTAAAAAGTTACAAAATGAAGTTTTATTCCCCCTCCAACAATTCAGAAATTACTCCAAATAACAAATGTACACTGGAAAAAAAAAAAAAAAAAAAAAAAGTCCACTTGCTAAAGTAAGTAGCTGTGATGTGTACTGACCTGCTCAATGACTGTTTTCAGCCACCACTGGGGACCCATGAGAGTGATGGCAGCTATAATTTTGGCATGGAGTACTCCGAGGGCCCAGTCCTGTGGGACAGAGGACATGGTAACCAAGGAGAATACATGTTCATTTAGAAACTCCAGCAAAAATAATAAAAAAACAGGTTTGCCTGAATGGTGAAACAATGTGTTATTCTTAACAATCCACCTGCCAATGTGTGTACACTTGGCAGCCACACAGTATGAACTTTGGCAGGGTGGTAACTTCGTGGAATGTCCCAAGTCCAGGAGATCTGTAGGACTGGAGGCCTGTTACGGGGGAGTCATGAGACCTGCAGTACCCACCTGCCAGGGATAGAAAAGCGGCGTCTGGTCCAGTGGGACACGGAGGGGGGCCACAATTACCAGCTCAAAGAGTAAGCCAAGGAGCAGTGGAATGACCCCTGCTACCAGCAAAGCCACGATAAGGCTCTTCAGGATCTGGAAGGAAAAAAAAATTAGCAAACTGAACATAGATTCCAAATTCTGAAAGGCCAATTATTGCACTGAGTAAAATGAAACATTAAAACTGTCAACGTGACTGCAGATTTTAAGTAAAATAATCATTCTATGCAGTACCAATGAAAAGTTTGACTATGCTTGCCAGAAACTCTTTTTGGGAAGACAATCAAACATTTGACTAGGAAAGCAGCTGGCATGCCTTCCCAGCACTTCTGCAGCAGTTCCCAAAGCTGCAGGACCCTTATGGGTTGCTTTGCTTTCACTTTTGTCCAGTGGGTCTTATAAGTATTGCTTAGGTATGTGTATAATATCAAAACTTTTCACTGGCACTACAGATGTTTTATATTATTTGATCGTATACTACTTTCAAACAAGAGATCTAAAACTTGCACTTAAAGCAGTAACTTGCTGGTCCATACATGTTCACTTACAAGCACCTGGCTAACATTTAATTTGTGAACACGACAGGTATAGTTGGTTATTGCTGAAACAATGTAGTGGCTCCCAAGTCACATTGTATGCAAGTATTCAGTCTACCACAGTAGACCTAAAGCAGACTGTCAATTTAAGAAGCACAGGGAAACTCAAACACAAATCAGACTGAGCACCAGAGCTGTGAACCACTGCAATAACCAAACATATTACACAGTGGGATGTGTACTTAGAGATGCTGGTGCTCTTTCCTTACCATGAGAGACCACTCCTGGACCTTGTGTAGAATGACTGTGCGACCCTGAGGCATCCAGGCCAACAGGACAGTGACACCACGGATGGACAACCAACACACATATAGGCCACAGGCTGCTGTGTACAGCTCATGGATCTTGGTGCTGCCCGTCCAGAATGACATTAACCAGCGACCTGCAAACACTTAACATGAGAGAGAGGTATGGTAGTCAGGTACTGATCAGTACAATATCCATCCATTATCAATTACCATTTATCCAACCAGAGTGAAAATGACACAAAGCAAATCCCAGAAAGGTCAGATACACCCTAGGCCGAAATATGCCCACTCATAGTGGCAGGCTCCATTTATCAGGGATTATCACATCTGTCAGGGAGCCAATCATTTTCTGAGAAGATTTGAGATGGGCCATTAAACAATCATCTTCTGTTATTAATTAGCTAATGCCACTGTCCAAAGTGACTTAATGAGGAAATGCTCCTTATCAGAAAAAAAATAGCCAAAGTTTTTCTTAAGTACCATCACTGTCCAACCTGAAATCTTCAGTGACAGGCACAGCTATATCTAGCATGTCATGCTTTCATTGGTGAGAAATCAACACATGCTTTTACATTAGTATAATTGTTAGAAGACATGTCTGCCAACAAAAAACAAACCTCCAGTTGATAAGCAGAAAAAAGTCAGGGAAAGTTCACATGGAAAGGGATTTTTTTTTTTAGTGATGATTCAGGGTTAAATGAAATTGGGCTGGCAGCAACAAGCTAAAGCTGGTGTGGGACATAAGACCTGTACATCTGCTAAAGAAAATGTGTAGCCTTTCCTTTATAGAACTAAGGATAGGGTGTGTTCATTCATAATGGCCCATCAGTGATTGTTCAAGAATATCAAGTAAAGCAAAATGTTTGCTCACATGCATCATGCACCAAACTGTCAACAACTGAGCTCCAAATACAGTCTATCCCCAAGAGGCTGTTTACTGCTGTGCACCTGCACTGATTTAACTCACAGAGGTGCTCTGCTAATTAATAAAAGTTTCTTACTCCTCTTACAAATACATTTAAGACTTAATTTACATTACATTTTTGTCTGCACACAAGATAGTCTTGAGGGCTATAAGGCATGTTCTCAGAGATTGGATCTCACCCTCAGGCTGTCAGCTGTTGATCACTGATTTAGTCACATTTTAACTGAAAATAATGGCTTTGGATGAGAAGACACTACTGTATCCACAAAAGACTAACATGAACATGGGAATAATATGTAGCAAGTCCATACAAAGAGAGCCAGGGAGATTCAAACCAACTGCCCAGAAGTTGTCAGAAAACAGTGTTACAAGCAGACACGATGCTGGATTGTTTGTCAGACACTTTTGCTAAAAGCAACTTACAATAATGTCTACTGAAACAAATGAACATAACATCAAGAACAGTTCATGAAGAGTAAATAACAGCATCATGAAGAGTCCAATCCCTAACTGCCACAACAGGGAAAATGCTGATTTTCAAAGACTCAGTGACTCACCAGGTAATGTGAGGCAAACAAGACTTGCTGCCAGAAGGGTCACACACATGAATGCTATCAGCAGCACGATCTGCAAAAGGGGGGCGTGGGGGGGGATTACTGGCAAATCAACGAAATGTATGCCCTCGTGAAAAGCAACTCACAACTAAACTGTCTCAGGGGTCTACTTTATTATACCAATATCATCTTACAATGCTTCCAGAGGACCCCTTGAACAGAACATTTTAGGAAACATTTACTTATCAAGTATAAGAATATGGGAATGGTCCACATTCTCACCCTGAAGGGGAATCTCATAGGCCGATGGTAGGGCTGGAAGCCCACAGGACCTCCATGCTGCAGGATGGCCTGGTGGGCTGCATGCAACCCCTCCCCGACAGCAGGGATGGCGTTGTTGCGGATCTGTTGGTGGTTGTTATTGGCTGGCTGGTTTCCATTGTTGTCACTCTCCTCCTGGTCTCCAAGCAGGTAAGAGTGCAGATCTCTGCAAAATTAGACAGACTGCTAAGGAAAACTGATAAACATGTACTGGATGTGGGAGGTTTTTGATATTCATAAAGCAGTATCACTTTGAATAAAAATGTTGCTAAGTACAGAATGAATGTATTAATAATTTATATTAATATAATTAATAAGAATACAAATGGTTTGGTATCTTTTCTGCATCAACAGTTATGATCTTAAGACCAAATCTCCATGGATAGTAGACTGTTTTTCCAGGAACTGGTCAACATGTCATAACAGCAGAACTGAGGGAGAAGTGTATAGAATCATTCTGGAAGCAGACATTTCTTACTCAACACTGGCCAAAAGGCATGTTAAGCAGTTACACCAGAGTTTCCTGGTCAAGGAAGCAAAAGCCTTATGACTCACAGCAGATATCCAGCAGTGACAGTCCATGCACGCACCAGCCCTTTCAGCCACTGGCGAGTATGGCCCTGCTCCAACAGCGCAGGCAACACCACCTGCAGAAGCAGTAGCTCCAGCGATAACTCGCTTACTGGGGCATCACTGGAGTAAGATGGGGAGAAGCACAAGCCAACAAATCAGCAAGAGCCACCCAACAAAGTCTCATATCAAGAGGAAAATACAACTAACTAGCCAACATTTTGACCTCAGTTTGGTGAACAAAACTGAATACGACTATGTAAATAATCAAAAACAGTTGTATACCTATACAGCATTACGTTGTAGGGAAGGAAGCTTGGTAAAACAACTTTGATTATTCGGATGGGCAGCCACAGCATGAGAAGGACAATGGAACCAAACACAACCTGTAGAGAATGAAGCGCGAGGGGGGGGGGAATAATAAAAAATTCTGTTAAGTATAGCCACCTAGGAAGAACAACAATAGAAATAAAATTGGGCAATGGGAAGCTGAGGAGTCCACACACCACTGATAAAATAAATCTTCTGAGATGTCTGTATATGGGTAGATGAATCATTTCTTGAACTGGATTAAAATCAGGATCATTCAGGTTTCTCAGAAACCACAAGACACCAGGTCTTAGTACCTGTAATATGAGAGAAGAGTTTCAAGGTATAACTCAGAATGTAAACTAAAGCCATAAATGTCTTCTGTTATGGGCTGATTCAGTGCTCAAAGTATTAACATAACGCAGTAACAAACCAACACATTAAAATCCTGAATGACTGTTTTAGGTCTTTCTTCCACCTGTTTGTGAGATGCAGGACCTAAAGTGAAAAGATGCTGCTGGCCCTTATTTAATAAAATATATGTTATGCCGAAGTCTGGAATGTAGACAAAAAACTGGTGTCCTACCTCCCGCAGTAAGAGAATAAAAGAAGCAAAGTAGAAGACGTAAACCATTCCCACAAGCCAATGAAGAAACATGGTTGTTCCTGGGGCCGAGTCGAAACTCGTTTCTCTGTCTTTCAAAGAGGCATCAAACATTTCCTGCAAAAATATTTGATCCTTTACAAGTTGCATTTTGAGGTTTTCCCAGGCTTATAACACTAAATTGTCTATTCAGCTGATCTGTCCAACATCTGTACTGCAGGCTGAGCAGATCATATGCAAGCGTTACTTACCAGGGAGCATATATCCAGCCACCAGCCACAAATGAGGGGAAAGACACCAATCTCCACAACCACCAACAAGGAAACCTGTATAGAGGCTGCATGTTGATTAAGCTCCAGCTCTGTTTTACTAGTATTATGACAGCGTTAACAAAATTTAGTTATGTGATAAAAGGAAAAAAACCTGAACAGAATTAAAGTGGTTACCTTTACAACAATGTAGCAAACCCCTAAGAGACGTCGCGACCGCTGGAATCTCACTAGAGCTGCCAAACCCTGCATATTTCCATTAAGGAAAAAAAACACATTTCCTGGACTCTGTGGCACACTGAAAACATTCTCCAGGCAAAGGCTTAAGCATCAGTACACAGCGTTTCCAAAAACAAACAAGCCAGAAAATAAGTTACTACATTCTGATCATGTTCTAGAAAAAAATATATGGGTGATGTTTCAACGCAATAGCAATGCTAAATCTTCGCAGTTACAATTATCCCATTAGCTGAAGAAAGAGCGGAGATGCCACAATACAGCATAATTCACCAGCTGGTCATTTTCTTAAATTAATCCAATCCAGTAATTTTCAAATAACTGGGTGATGATTTCAGGGTTTTTAGTCTTATTATTGCACAGACAGCCAACAATCAGCCCAGACACGTTCTAAAGCCTGGAAATACTACACTCATTCCACTCATTCTCACAAGTGAAAATCCTTGCTCTACAGAAGAGACTAAGTGCTCATTTTACCAAGTGAGATAAAGTGACAAAACAGTGAGCATGGAGCCCCGGAATTAACCAGCATAATCAACTGAGATTCCACTGACTGAGCATTTCCTGCTGTCTTTATATGCGTGCAGACTGAGCATGTATTCTCATAGGCAGTATTGTACTTCCTGTGGCCAGTGATGACCTAGGGCTGGTTCATCACTTCAGCATTAAGACCGCATCATTAGTTAACACACCAGGTGGCATTACCCACGTTAACCAACAACAGTGTTCAGAACAGGGACACTGGAGCTTCAGCCAAAGGCTTGGCTGTTTTTTCAATTTGCAAATTATTTCTCTGGAACATACAAGACATAGAACAGGATACATGACACATTATTAGTGTCACAGCCAGTAGAACATAGCCTACTATTGTGGTGATCAGGCCTTCGAAGTGTGAAGCTTGGACCTAGAGCAGATGAAAAGGGATGACAGGAAACGGGTCATTAATCAGGTCTGACTGAATCACCGAGAACATTCCAAAATCATCATTTTGCCTCAAGTTCAGGACTTCGTTAACCGAGCTGACTTCAGAACAGGTGTGGCAAACACACGACCCTGCAGGCCAGATGTTATTTAGCCAGCCCACACACATAAGTACTGTAACCAACGCTGAGTGAATCATCAACAACAACACACTACTGTCCAAAAAAAAGAATTAATCCACCTATGAAAAGTTCTGTGCTAAGTAAATCGATCAATTATGAATCCATCTATTATATGGCCAAATTATCAAATGCCTGATTGGTACCTTACCCATAGAGTCATTATTATAAGTGGCAGTGAAGTGACAGTTAAGGCAAGCTATACAATGGCTCTCAAACTACTCTTGGCATTAAAACAATTTTCCCATTGGAGAACTAATGAAGTGCATGTTAATGAGGGAAGAATTGATATATCCTCATAAAGCAGCAACAATTTGTTAATCATTTCAAGAAATTAATTTTAAGAGAGCATTACTGATTTATTGCATGATGCTAATCAGCTTTCTGACAAAGCCTTTTGTCACATTTTCACTGGCAGCTGAAAACCGTGTGAAAACCAATGTGACTCAGCTTACATTGCTCATTCCTGGTGCTGATAAAGACATGCAAGTAGTAATAAAGAGATTCATAGGACTTGATACAGATATGCATATAACATTTTATTGCTATAAAGGTTTAAAACATCCCAGGTTGACTGGAAAATAGACATAATTCTTGCAGCAAAACAAACAACTTAAGCCTGTAACTGGATATTTTCTGCTGCAAATATGAATAAGTCAGAACATTGTACTCAACTCAGTTGCACTCATTTTAATGCTGCTGTGAATCTTGACAAGCTCAGTGGCTTGCTCTAAACTTTGAATCTGGTGCCCAAGGTAATTGGTGTGAGACATGAGGAAGCAAGTAGCGACAAACTGCAACATCTCATAGTATTATGCTTTAGTTTTCAATAACAGTGCAAACATATAGCCTAACAAAATTAATTTTGGATGCGTATACAGCATTACAGAATTAAGTGACTATAGGATTAATAGGTTAAAATGGCTACAGATAGGGTTTAACTACTCTGCTAGTTGTCATCTTTGTTATATAAATCTGATGTAAAACTGGCCAACAACAGGTGCCATAAATCCTATTTGGCCTGCTGTATGAAATGAGTTTGACACCACTGACTTAAGTGTTATTTTTTCCTGTATGACAATTCACACTGAATGGACAAAGTATTGGTGACTTGTGAAAACAGCCTTTGCAAAGAAGCCATGACAACAGCTGGCAGTGTTTACTTACTTGTCTTTCAAAACCAAGACCCACGACAGAGAAGTGTCCAATGTGATACGGACAAAACGCTGAAAAGTGAGCAACATGAAAAGGCATTATTGCAATATTTATAATACAGAGTACTGTGCAAAAATCTTAGGCACTTAGATGTTTCACAAAAATATTTGTTTTAGATGGTTATTTAATGTCTTCTGCATTAGTGTCAATGGGAAAGAGCATATTTCAGATTTCCAAGCATTCCCTTTGCAAAAAGTTACAGTATTACAGTAAGGGTTTTGTATGTCATTAAAGAAAGCGTGTGCGCGCACACACAGAGTCTGAGACAGTTTCTCCTGAGCAGGGTCGTGGCAAACCGGAGCCTAACCCAGCAACACAGGGCACAAAGCTGGAAAGGGAGGGGACACACCCAGGACGGGACGCCAGTCCATCTGGCACATCAAGGCACCCAGTGCAGGACTCAACCCCCAGACCAGCCAGAGACCTGGACCCGGCGAAGCCCACCGCGACCCCCTTCGGGACAAGCGGTTGTTGATGATGCTTTGTAGGAAGCTTATTAATTAAGAGCATTATTTTTGGAAGCATTCTCACGTTACAGCTCCCCCCCCCAAGTGCCTAAAACTTTTGCAAAGTACTGTATGTAATCCACAAAGCCAAAAAAAACCACTAGCATTTTGAAAAAAAATAAACACCTACATAAACACTGCAATTCTTTGATGTAATTTTTCTGTAATAACAGAATTTTGTTATTTTGTAGAAACAGCAAGAACTGCAAAACTAGTTGAACAAAATGAACAGTTTCCTTAATTTCATGACATCCACACCAGAACATTGTGTATTCCAAAAACATTTTCATTTCCAGATTAAAGCGTGTTATGGACACAGTGATGAGAACATGACAGATGTGAGTATCAGATACACTTGTCTTGGCCCGATTTCTGTTTTTAGTAACATTACACTCATGCAGGTTACTTTGCTGCAGTAGGTACAGACTTGAAAACAGTGCTGTGAATTTCCATCCTGTCAAATTTAAAACTGAAGTATAATGACTTAACCAGGATTTATGGAAGAAAAGTAGCTAAACTGTGTGGTCTGGGTAGTACTTTTGAGTAAGTCTTATGGGCTGTTAAAATGAGAACACAGAAAACAAGATACATACCAAACACAAGGATGAAGAGTGTGTTGAGTGAAACAACCCAAAAGACATGTTCCTGAGGGAAACAAAAAAAACATTTATTTACACTTTATACTGACAACACAAATAAAAACTAGTTCTACCATTTCATGATACAACAGCAGGTTTTGATCTGAATGTCTAAGAACTTCAATATTTCAGGGACCAGAATCTTTCCATGCTTCACTCAACCAAATAAAACTCAAACAAAACCTGCAAAACTCATTTCCACTCTCCCTTTATTTTCATGACAGTAAAATGGCCATGTACTCTGAATTTGCATACCAGAAACACCAAGGAGCCATCAAGTCCAAGCATCTACAAAACAAACGATATACGTAATCAGGGGATTTATAAGAAAAGGTTGCCTGAGAATGGAGTAAGTAACCTGGAAGTGAAGAGGTACAAACTGGACTCACCCTCTCCCAGGTGAGCTCCTCAGCAGCCCGGTCCCATTCCAATGCATTCCAGTTCATGTCATCTGCAACAAGAAAATTTAAACAGATAAATTACTCCACTGTAATTCCAAGTTCCAGGTTCACAGTAAACCCAGACCAATATAGGGCCAAGGACATGGGGGTACCTTGGGCACCATTGTTGGCATCTGCTGCATCTTCCTCTCCAGCCACATCATCATCTTCCTCCTCCTCCTCCTCCTCATCATCTCCATCCAAGTCTTCTGCCCCTTCCAGATGATCATCAGGGTTCCCAGCTGCCCCCTCATTCTCAGCAGGGGGGATATCGGCTGGGGGCTCATTCTCTGCTGGGGCATTATCTGCATCAGGGGCCTTCCACAGACAGAGTGCAGAGAGGTGTAAGTCATTGAATGTATACATGTACATTGAAAAATTTGGGTCTGCACGTACATGACAAATAAGGGTGGAACCATAAAGGATTGTGTGGTTGACAGATTCTGGTGCCAGTATAATTATGGCGACACGTGATACCAATTAAAGACATCGCTAAATTAGATTACATCTCTATTTACGGATGTATGTACACATCCATTGGTACCTCATTGGGCTGTCCACCTGCATTGGCTCCCTGCTCAAAATTTTGCTCCAGCCACTGTGGAGCACCACCATGGACGATTTGCTCGCGCAGCCACACCAGGCTGATGAATGCGCAAAGAGTGCATGTCACGACGAAACACCCCTGTAAGCAGTCTGCCAGTAGGTTCTCTCTGTAACAGAGTATATCCAAGCAACACCCACATAAGCTAAAGAAAGCTGAAATGCAAAAAAGCCTAGGAGTTTTTTTCCTTTTAAGTGCATTGAATTTTCTTTTTTGCTCTTGGTAACAGTATAAATGTAGCATAAATACTATGGTCCAACATAATGTCATATTAGACAGCATTTATGACCAACATAAACCCCCACAAGTGTAGAAAACGGGGTTAAAGATGACACAACAAAACATTAATTTTTTCCACTGCTCAGAGGTCCAGGTTTTGTGCTTCTTATATCAGGTTATTTGTCTTTGACCGTTGGCCTTGGAAGCAAGCAGTTTTAGAATGGTAGCCGCCAACTTGGTGACGCTCATGATGTATATTTCTTGTCTGGGTCATAAATGAGAAACTGGGTCACAAAGGTTCTGATTTAACTCTCTGGTAATTTCAGAGGCTCTACTTTTGTGGCATTTCAGCAGTCTCCATCTATTCCTGTCGATGATCTCGACTTACAGTTTCTTTACCAATGCAATTTGTCCATGCTTGGCACGTTGTCATTATATTCGAGGCTGATCTTGTTGAGACACTGAATAATCTTGCAGTTTTTTTGAACATAGCACATGCAATTCAGACATCAACTATCTGGCATCCTTGGAACTCAGTTTCCTCACATTGCTTTGTAAAGTCAAAGTGCAAATTATAAGACCATTTTTATAGCTGACATACTGATTGGGTCACCTACCTAATATGACTCACCTTGGCACCTGTGTTTGAAGTAGCTAAAACACAATTACAAAGTTAAACTCCTTTTTCATATGTTGTATGTTATTTCTTCCACCCCTAGTAAAAACTCCACAAAGGCAGACCAGGATTTGAACCCCCGATTAAGAAGTCACAGTTAAGGAGCTGTGAGGTACCAGCAATATCCGCTGTGCACATAATGCTACCCAATGACTGGACAGAATTCAAGAAGTAGTGATGCGAGAAGTGCTGCTGTAAACTCCCGGATGTCAGTAAGAAGAGCAAGGGGTAGACATAGCAAAAACAACACTTACGTGGACAACATGTCTAAGGGCAGTGTCAGCAGGGAGCTCACAGAGCCAGTAAACAGACACTTGTAGATACGACCTGTTGGGGCAACACCACATGAACAGAATGATGTTTGGTCCAGATTTTACAGTGATATGAACATCACTTCTACATTCCAGTTTGTAGGTCTTTCATTAAAATTATTTTCAAATTTGAAAACAATACTCTTCAGAACAAAATATTATCAAATTATTTTTTACATGGCATTCCGTCAATTTAATGAGCAAAAACCTTACATGCAGAATAGACACATGCGAAGAGGCTTAAAAAGAAAAACTTACATGCTGTGAGCGGAACTACACCTAACCAGGCGAAGGCCACAAGTGTGTAGTGGAACCAGTACCGAATGGCAGTGCCAATACTCGTCACCAGTCCTGCAAAAATGTCCTGAATAGGAAGCCGAGAAGGCATGTCTGGGGAATAAACTGGGAAAAAGAAAAGTCAATGAACAACACATTAAATAACTTAACAATACCAAAAGTTTGCTCCCACTTAGCACAGCAAACCAACATATATACAGTATATATACACACACACACACACACACACACACACACACACACACACACAGAGTACAGTTCATCAGCACATGACCAGACCTTGGGAAAACTGATACTGGAATAACTGGACAGTCAGCAAATCCATTCATTTCAATATGTCAACTGATATACTTGCACAAAATTCTATGACAATTATTTATGGCAGATCTCATCAAGACTCGTTTCCTTTTTCACCCACTTTCCCCAAAAGTGTGAAGATTAAGACAAAAACATGGACACTTGGCAGAAACGAAAACTGTCAAATGAACATGTTATTAGTATCCACACACTTTCCCCTCTGCTGGTTAGGTTGAGTTAGGTTAACCTAACCAGGTGCACTGTTAAAACATGACATGTAGCTAAACTTAATTCTTTAGTACCTATTCAGCTGTGTCTATAATTGCAACTGTATGCCATTCAAATGATACATCGGATTATCAGCAACCTGCGTTTCATCTAACACAAGAATATACAGGTTGAAAACTGAGCTACAAATGGAAATATTACAAAGAACACAATGATATGCAATTACTTACTTGGCGTGAAAGCAAACCTATGCTTGCATAATTCGCAGTATTCTTTCCTGCTATGCTTCAGCCACTGAACCAAGCTATATGAGGAAGAGAGAAATATCACTATTTACAGCATCTCGCTCACTCTACAAGTTAATGCAATGTTTGCAGACCACATGGAGGATCATTCTTGTTACTATGCAAGTACATACTTTTAGTCCATGAGGATTTTGTTCAAGCTGGGTGACAAACTCCTGCAGTTAAACTACTATCATGTCCATTTAACTCCATTTCTGAGTTTTATAGGTATAAGGAAAGCTGGAATACCTTCTGGACTGGATCCTCCTTTACTAACAGTAGTATCTGTAATATTAATATATTCCTGGCCATAACACCTGCATGTGAAATCTTCATGTAGTCATCAAAAAAGGAGAGAGCACATAAGATTTAAAGCTGCTATTGAGTCAGGTGCTATGTTTCTCAGGCACCTCAGAATTTGTTACAACACACATGCACACACATCATCTGAACCGCTCGTCCCATACAGGGTCGCGGGGAGCCAGAGCCTAACCCGGCAACACAGGGCGTAAGGCTGTAGGGGGAGGGGGTACACCCAGGACGGGACGCCAGTCCGTCGCAAGGCACCCCAAGTGGGACTTGAACCCCAGACCCACCGGAGAGCAGAACCCGGTCCAACCCACTGCGCCACCGCGCCTCCACCTTGTTACAACACTTCATGACATTATAAATGGTCAACTTGAGAATTGCAGGTTTGTAAAGCTGAACTGAGTGCCTATTTTTGCACTAAGAAAAGAGCTGGAGGTTGACAAGTGCTGGCGCTCTCTTTCTCATCACTAAAATCAGCTATCAGAAGAGGGCAATGAAGGAAGCACTGACCATTCTTGGTGGATGAATTTGATGCTGCCAGTGCAGACGCAGGGGTGGTAGAGCGGCTTGTCCGGTGTCCCTTCAGACCGGCAGACCCTGCATATATCAGCTGCAAGAAACAAGACGACAAATCAGTTTTACTAACAAAGTACAGAGAAACCCTGCCCACGCTGAGGGAGACAGGTGGGAATACATGCTCAACTAAGTCAATGAAAGGCACACTGCTTGTTTTACTCAGCTACACCTTTAATGAAGCATTTCGGCATTTTCAGTGCAGTCCATTACACTGACTTGGAGAAAACCATACCGAGAACCCAGTGAGATTCTCAGTTCCTAGAGAAGATCTATATGCTATACACAAAGCAATCTATACAGAGTGCATAAACAAAAACATCTGAAGAAGCTTCAATTCAAGCTCAAGGAAATGCCTACAGTCCAGTTATGTCCAGAATTCTTAGTAAAAAATTTAAGCTATCACAGGGATCCGTGTATAGACACCTATATCTGATTAATTAGATTAACACTGTACATTGTCATTTGGGTCAGCATTTCCCCTGTCTTGATGACACTAGCAGCTACCATTCCATCCTGAAGTAACAATGCATTTCATGAACATTTCTGTTATGTAACTACAAACTCAGTCTATGAGCAAAACACCTTGAGGACCATTTATATACTTTCCACAATTTAAAAAAAAAAAAAAAATTCATAGTAGCAGCAGAAATCCTAATTGCAGCAGAGATCGTATTATTCCTTAGAAACTGAAAGTCTAATCACCATAACCAACTGCATTCTTTAGACTCTTGTGCTAACTGTACACTATAATAAGCTTTGTCTTCCTACTGAACATTTTCAACAATTTTCAATTTCATTTACCTTCAGCAATTACAATATAAACCTCTGTACCCTGTGATCAGGTCTAACAACCATAGTTTAGTTTGTCAGCCAAAATTTTTTACCAGTAAATACAGAGCTCCCTGGTCTACGATAAGTCACTGCATCAAGATAGAAGTTTGACTGACTGGCAAGAAATTAAACAACAAATGTGACATCCCAAAGATAACCGTTGTTCGTATCAGCTTAAACTGTAATCAAAACAGCAATGTGAATACATTCCACTTCTTATGTATGTTCAACTGGAGAATAACAAAACAACAAACCACTGATTAAGACATCTCAAAATATCAGATATAAACTGAACAACTATTCATTCTCTGCTTAGCTGACATTTTTATCCAAAGCAACTCAGTACATAACCAGTAATGCAGTTTGAATTTTTCAGAAGCAAAGCAAGACTGGGTTTAAACCAGCAGCTGTCATGTTTCAGTCCATGTTTTCAACAAACATGCTATGAGTTTAGTCAATACTTAATATACTCATCTGAAAAAACCTTGGCAGATTGTGAAGTCACATGTATGTTTCTGTATCTACTACTTTCCACACTAATTCCACAGGGGTTCCCAGCAGAGTACAAGTGGGTACAGTCTACTGTCCAATAAGCATTGCAAACCTCAAAGAGTCAGATCTGCCAGCTCTGAATGATCTCTCCTGGGTTTCTATAAGAATACAAATTCTTTGGACGGGAAAGTACACTTGCTTCTTTCTTATCTTTTTCTCTCTGCAGCTGAACCTAAGAACTACAGCGCGTCTGGGAAACTTGCCCATCATGCAGGCCTATGGCTGCTGAATCCATGAAGAAGTTTTCATACTTTTCCCTGTTTAGGCCCTGACATCTGTATTTCATATTTTCTTGGTGAGTGACCAAAGTGTCACTCCCTTTAAAATGAGAAATAAAGCTTCAGGTCTCAGTTGTGTTTCTTCCTAAATGTCCAATCCTTCAACTGGAAGCTGCATTAATTCTGTTTTTCCCCCAAATCTGTAATTAGCAGCTACTGAGCAAAACAAAATATGCAACAGTACAACCTGCAGACAGTATAAAACATCAGCAAGTGAATGCTCTCAACCGAAGCATTAGTGATAATATGCTTCTCATTTCCAAGTTTTTAGCAATGACGCTGACTTCATTTCAACCGGCAAGCAATACTGTAAGTCAACTTTTAAATGAGCAATTTCATCAAGAATATTTGGAGCAGCAGTAGTTCAGAGGCGTTAGCCATGCTTACACTTGCAGTCTCAAGGTCCTTGGTTTCAAACCCCTCCTCAAACCATAGCACTCGATCAAACAACTTCACTTGAAGCGACACAGTAAAAACATGCTTCTGTCTGAATGGATAACAGCAGTGAAATATTGAAATTGTGAAGAACGTAGATAATGCATCTCAAAAAACCTTCATTTACAAGGTTAGGAAGCGATTGTTTATGGACTCAATCTGTTATTAAGACATCGCTTACAGTATAAGACCCATTTATATAGGAGGATGGCAATGCAGCAGGTAATGCTCAAAACTGTCTGTGGGTCCAGACAGTAGTTTCTTCCAGGTGCTCAGGTTACCTCTCACAGTCCAAGGAAAAGTGTTTCAAGTGAACCGGTGACTCTAAAATTGCCCTTTTTGTGTAAATGAGTGGTAGTGTGTGTGATATGTACTTTTAACTGTATCAACACAGACCAAGAACATCAACAAAGAAGAGAGAAGCAGAGAGTGGAACTTGAACCGTTCTGCAGTCACGACACAGCCACCCATCCAAATTAAAACAATAACCGAACTAACTTTAATAACCTAAATATTTCACTTTCCAAACATGATGATGATCACGATCATCTAACATAACATAAGATTCAAACCCAGGCAGGCAGGGGGCAGGCCAGCAGCAGCTACTAGCTAGCGAGCTGCACAACAAATTCTGTGTTAACCGCTAGCATAACCCACCTACTGCTGATACCGACAGTACTGTTTATTAAGGACTAAAGACAAGTGACAAGCGCAGAACAGAAGCAGGATCATCAGTTAAAATGCTCCTCGAGTCGGTTCACGCCACGGCGGGCTAGCCGAGGTTGCTATGATAAGCTAGCCTAGCCTGGCGGCGGCGCGTGCGCTCCGACAGCAGAAAAGAGGGGATAATTTTAGCCCAAACACATTCGACACGATACAGCGCCACTTTTCGTGAGGCAATATATGTGGTAAAGTGTGATATGTGCGGGTACAATGAAGGGAGCTGCTGCACAACGTACCTTCCTCGGCGGTGTCCATCTTGTGTGGCGACGGCGCAGTGCCCGTGTCAGCACTTACTTCAGCCGGACGCCGAGCACATCGGCACGGCGAGCGCCGGACTGCCCGTCAGAGCCGCTCCAAAAACCATCAGAGCCGCACTTTCAACGCCGATGGGCCGGCTCGTAGGGCTAAGCTTTGTTCTGCGCCCTACCAGTCGATTTATCCCCGGAGAGAAGGGGGCACTGCTAAACTTACCGACATTGTATAAGGTTAAATGTAACCGGGCACCGATGGCTAAACGTAGGATCTGCAACAGCCACGCACAGAAATGTTTACGACACAACACGACGAGTGACGACAGCTCCGAGTCTCCACGACAGTCACCACAGCTTTGAGGCAGCCTAAGCCAAGTTGTGGTAGAGAGTGGAGTTTCAACATCTGGTAACAGACAGTAAGCGTGACTCGATGTTCAACCAAAATTGGGCTTTGGTTACATAATTGTAACTTCAGGTCGGCTGCAGAAATCACAACAGTAGTCATGTTTTAAAGAAAATAAGAGGCCGCACCCGGGAAAAAAATAAAATATGCACTAGACTAGTAGTATTCATAGTATATTTGCACGATGTAACCCTCACCTCCTCAGCGTTATTTAGTAGTTTCTTAGACATGCTTTACATCAGCTATAAATAAAAGGTTTATTCTAGGGTGTTATTTCGAGTTTTGTTTAGAAATTAGTTCCTGCATCAATAGCCAACTGATTATTCTCACATCATAAATTAAAGCTTTTTAATGTCTCCTCTGCTCTGCTGCTCAGCGTAAGGCGAGCGTTCTCAAGGAATAGCTTTTTACTTGTGTAAAAGAACAAAGTATTGGCTTAAATCGCAAAGAAAACTTTTTACTTTTTTCACATTTATTAGAGGTCCTGTGAAGTTGCCCCTGGGGGAATAATATTGATGTTAAATTTAGAATTTGTTTTTCCGTCAAGACAAGAAGAGCGGCAATCCAATCGCATGTTGAAAAATAGAAAAAAGAGGCCGAGGCAGGATATTCAAACTGTGGGAAAGAGGGACATCTCATGGCTCTGTTAAAATCCTGAAGAAATTGCTGAAGGAACTGCCTAGGGTAGAGAGGATTAGTGTTGATTTCATCAGCTGTTACTCAATAGTTATAAAAAGCGCGCGCGCGTTACAGACCGTTTCAACACGTGACTTACGCAGTCGCTTATCTCGAGAAGCAATCGCACTTATCTTGTTAGGTCTGTGGAATTCTGCTCTAATTGAAATAAAACATTTGACTTTTTTAAAGCAAATTTAACATATGCCATGCCTCATGAACGAATATTTATCCAATCTGAGAAGACTCCCACGTGTGGCGCCGTGGCTTAGTTGGTTAAAGCGCCTGTCTAGTAAACAGGAGATCCTGGGTTCGAATCCCAGCGGTGCCTTTTCATAGTTATCGCGTTTAGTTGCCAATCACTGTTGTAACACACCGCCATCACCCGTTTATAATCTCCGCGTGATACATTCCAACACGCGTAGCACGACTTTTTTCAGGTTTCTGACAGACCCTGCGCTGCCTTCCCCATTTTCGCAAAACATGGCGAATACGGCGTGTAACATGAAGTCGAAAATGACATTGCGTAACACTGGGCGAATGACTCAGCTGTTCCTGATTCATACTACAGAAGGCGCACATGCAGATCCATTTATCAAAGCATATCGCAAACGAATAGCAGCGCGCATATCACAAATGTCATCGGGAAGAGGAGTGCGTTGCACATGATTGCGCATTTTCACAACTTCGTGTTGCTTCGCACGCAGGAGTCGAGGGGATGTGGAACCCTGAGCGAAGGTCGGGCCGATCGGATCGGAGGGGCGGAGACTGGAGGGGCGAAAAGTCACATTTCCAGTCGGGCTCCGGGACTCCACGCTGAGGAGAGCATCCGAAATCACCGATCGAAGCACCAGAAAAGTGAAGGTACTGCAATAAATCACAGTAAGTAAATCAAGCGTCGCCTTGACGGCTCACACTCTGTGCAGTGAATTATTTGCGTCACCCGCAGTAGCTCGTAGAAATCAATGCACATTCAACCTGTAGACTCTTTTTTTTTTAATTTTTCCCCTAAAGAGAGGAGCAGAAACGTGCGCACTCGACGAGTGACGAAGAGCGTTGGAAGCACCTTTGCAACATGACTCACTTTATCATTTATGCACTACAATTAGAGGCGCGAGTGAAGCTGCGGTGCGGTGCGATTCGGCTGCTCCCATTTAGTCGGGATTTACTGAAGGCAGATTTTTTAAAAATCCGTTATTTGTGAGCAAACATTATAAACAGACATATTAAGCGCATTTACAGAATACCAGCATTGGAGCATAGAATTACAACGGGGGATAGTAGAGGAAAGTAAGCAGAATACACACAGTGAAATGAGCAAATACATAAATAAAGGATGTTTACAATTTATCGTGAAAGAATTTAATAATCTGCGACGTTCTTGAAGTTTTTTTTGGAGCAAAGGGGGAAAATGCAGATTATAGGAATTACTGTATAACAATAAACAGATGAGATCAAAAAATACACATGAACATAATATAATGATGTATGCTTTCAGTTACCTGTACATAAGTTTTTTTTTTTTTTTTTTTTTTTTTTAAAGTTCCTTTATCATTGTCCCCTCAGACTATGTACACACCAAAGTGAGATTCTGTGCACAGAGGAGGCTGTTATCAGACTTTTCCTTGTTTGAGATATGAGAATAGCCAGGAACCATATGTTTGATTTTAACAAGACCAGCTGATTTTTTTTTTCTTCCTTTCTTTGTTTTTGAGAAGATGGCAAACGAGGCTAAGCCGTGCCCCTGTGACATTGGAGACAGGATGGAGTATGGAGGCATGGGGCAGGAGGTCCAGATCGAGCACATACAAGCATACGTGACAAAGCCGTCGGTGGACTCGGACAAAGCCGTCATTGTCATCCAAGACATATTTGGGTGGAAGCTCCCCAACACCAGATACATGACTGATTTGCTTGCCTCCAATGGCTACATGTAAATAACTTTACTCAATTGGTCATCATCTTGTGTCTTGACTATAGAACTTAGTGCTGAACAACAGTCAGATTCCCCATAACACCGTCATTTGACACCTTCCCGGTACTGCAGATTGCTGGTTGAGGTCAGGTCAGCATTATTGCTGAAAGTGTCACACCTTGTGTTACAAATGGTTGAGCAGCAGATTTTCAGATACAAACTTTTCAGTATTAAGAATCTTGTGGAAAAAAGTTTTATTTTATTCATAGACTTTTATGAACGCTAACCTGTAACTATTGATTGTATTACGACATTTACATTTATTTATTTAGCAGAGACTTTTCTCCAAAGTAACTTCCAATGAACTCTAGTGTTATCAGCCCACACACCTTATTCACCAAGGTGACTTACACTGCTAGACACACTACTTACAATGGGTCACTCATCCATACTTCAGTAATTATTAACATTCAGTTGATTGTGACTTGGTAGTAAAAGTGACACTGGGTCTATGGACAGATATATTTACACACACACACACACACACACACACACACGCACACATTTTCAGAACCGCTTGTCCCAGACAGGGTCGCGGGGAACCGGAGCCTACCCGGTAACACAGGGCGTAAGGCCAGAGGGGGAGGGGACACACCCAGGACAGGACGCCAGTCCATCGCAAGGCACCCCAAGCAGGACTCAAACCCCAGACCCACTAGAGAGCAGGACCCGGTCCAACCCACTGCGCCACTGCGCCCCCTTACAGATATACATCCAGTCTAAATTGCGTTTGTTAGGTGAGGAGCCATTTCTTTAAAGAGGATTTATTTTATCTGTTTGTCGAATGATTCAGACAAAATTCAACCCCTTTTATTTATATATAGTATATTTATTAATTTCTTTACTATGTACTAAGTGCATTTATGTATTGATAAATAATTGTATTAGATTTTGTTTATATTAGAAGTGTGACTATAACAGATTGATTCTTTTTACACAGTGCTGTTTGCCCCGATTTCTTTGTTGGAAAGGAGCCCTGGAATCCGTCTGATGACTGGTCGACATTCGAACAGTGGCTGGAGGACAAAAAACCTACCAATATAAACAAGTAAATATTCAATCAAACAAAACTTTGCACTGTGAACTTGAGCTTCTTGTGAAAATCAATTGAACTGCAGGGTTTCATTTCATAATACGGTGTCTCTTGCCCCTTCAGCCATGTTCTGTTCCCTGTGCTTTCTCCTGTTCAGAGAGCTGGATGCTGTGTTAAGGTACCTGAGTGAGGTGTGTGGGGCCAAGCGGATTGGGGTGGTGGGCTTCTGTTGGGGAGGCGTCGCCACCCACCACCTGACCCTCCGCTATCCGCAGATTAAAGCCGGGGTCTCCTTATACGGTGAGCCTTTAGCAACGACATCCTTGTCCTTTTGGTGAGACAATAATAATTTTTACGGCGATAAATGCAGTCACAGGATCTTATATTAACTGGTTAACTTGTATCCCACTGCAGGAATCATCAGGGACGTCGAAGACCGATATAACTTGCAAAGTCCTACTTTGTTCATTTTTGGAGAAAATGATCAAGCTATACCTCTTGATCAGGTTACTATGTTCCCATTATATAATGAACGTGATTAGTTTTATTATTTTTAATTTCAGTCTCATCATTTTAGCGTTATTAAAATTACATTTGTGTTTATTCAGGTGAAGCTCCTTGAGAAGAGGCTACATGAGAAATGTGCTGTTGATTTCCAAGTGAAGATTTTCCCAGGCCAGACGCATGGCTTTGTTCATCGTAAGAGAGAAGATATAAACCCAGATGACAAACCTTTCATTCAGGAGGCTAGAATGGATCTGCTGAACTGGCTGAATAAATATATGTAACAGTGCAGACCTACAGAAAACATGTATCTTTTGTTCTAAAAAATATGCAATTAATCAAGGAGATTAATGGCATCTAGACCTAATTTTTTATTCCTTTAAACAGTACAATCAGTCTTTATGGTAGCCTATATTTGATTCCAAAAGGGTACGTGAAAAATATTTTTTACATATAACATTTTTCTATATTGAAAAGTTCACATC
This sequence comes from Scleropages formosus, assembly GCF_900964775.1. Lineage (NCBI taxonomy): Eukaryota > Metazoa > Chordata > Actinopteri > Osteoglossiformes > Osteoglossidae > Scleropages > Scleropages formosus. The sequence continues at coordinate 22,338,484 of NC_041814.1, forward strand.
CTTTAGATCCCTATTTTCTTTAAATTTGTCTAAAATATTCTTTCGTTTAATTTCTCAAAACTATTCTTATATGTAACTATATGTTAGAATAATTCTGTCTACCTATCCTGTATGTTTTCTGTTGATGGTTTCCAAATAGTGACAAGGTGACTCACAAGTTGTGTGCATTCATCACATATTAATTTAGTGCTTATGTTGATTTAATGGGGGAATTAAAAGGAAACAACACAAAGGTGATTAAAAGAACTCTATTGCACTGACAAATGGAATTTTAATGTATATATTCAGGAATTTAATTCAATACCTTGACCAACTGTACTATGGTTGAGGTGGGGATTTGAAGCAAGAATATTAAGATAACAAAGTACAGTACAGTCCCACCTCACTACTCTTCCTGCTGCGCCGTAGTAAGTGGCAAGACCACAAATCAGTCCTCTGATGCCCCCGAGCTTCTGTTGTAGCAATTTTCAGAATCCTCTTAAATATCTTTGTAGCCAGAGACATCATGTGTCGATTGCACATAATGTCGAGACAAAGATTATTAAAAGTTTTTAATTCTTAATTTGGGGGTGTGGTGGTGCAGCGGGTTTGACTGGGTCCTGCTCTCTGGGGAGTCTGGGGTTCAAGTCCTGCTTGGGGTGCCTTGTGATGGACTTGCATCCCATCCTAGATGTGTCTCCTCCCCCTCCAGCCTTGCACCCTGTGTTGCTGGGTTAGGCTCTGTTTCGTCGTGACCCCACTTGAGACAAGCAGTTTCAGTCAGTGTGTGTGTGTGTGTGTGTGATTCTTCATTCTCTTCTCAGAGGCTAATTATTCCACCTAATGCAGTTTTTCAATACTGCAGTATAATTCCTTCAGCTAATGCCTAGTGTCCTATAACCACTCTGTTTTATGGCTGTTTGCTACAATACATATTCCAGGTAAAAGATTTAGTCTCAGTGCAAGATGAAGGAAGTTTAATATTCTGAAATGTGAATAATTACCTGTGTAAATCACTGACGGTCAGTCTGCGTAAAATGGGGTGGGCGCATGTAAACTTTGAACTGTGTTCAATGTGATTCGCATGAACAGGAAGGCAATTTCTCAATTTTCCTGCCACATTATCTATGCTACAGAGTGTCCCCGTCAACTTTTCATAGCCCCTCTAACAGTCCCACTTAAGTTGCTGAGACAATACTTTCATTCAACTTGAAGGGAATTGTGTAACTTAGCACTGCATAGTTTATTTATCTAAACCAAGGGGCATTGAAACCCTTTGGGTCACAAGTCCAGTTAATTTCAGCATCGTATTTCTTAAATGTTACGCTGCTTCTTAAGCTGTTGGTCAAGAGTAAATCTTACAGTATAAATATTACCAAGTACAGTACAGTATTACCAAGGGCAGCACAGTGGCACAGAGGGAGCACTGGTGGAGATGGGTTCTAGTCCAGCTCTTTATGTGCGTACTTTTAAACTTCTTCCCATTTTCATATTGGTTTTCTCCCAATGTCATGTTTCAGGTGAATAATTCATTCTAAGTTGCCTGTTGTGTGTATGTGTGACTGAACATTTGTTTGTGATTCTCCTGCAAAGGACTGGTATCCCATCCAGGGTGTACCCAGCCTTATGCCCCATGCTTCTGGGATAGATTCTAGAGCATGACAATGACCAGTTATTGATGATAGATAGACAGTACTATGCCATAAAATGTAAATGCTTGCATAAAAAAATAAAATTAAGCATTAAAAAAATTGAGCTAATGTTGATGGAAAATAAATAATTTGTATTATTATAATTAAATCAATAAAACTTAAATCAGATCTAATTACCAAATTGTTGGCCGTCAATTGCCTATCACTAACCTACGCCAAGGTGTCACTTGGGCTCCTGCTGTTCTCTGCAGTGCTATGGGGATGACTTCTGAAGTGTCCATGAGAGAGTGACATTTACGATGGCAATGCAGTCACTGTGCTGTATAGTGCATCTTCACAGGTTCCTGCTATTAGGTGCATTGTCTATGAAGCTAGATCAGCAGTACCTTCTCTACTGCTTAATCTACCATCAGAGTGAGGCCTGTCTCAGGCTTTGCTGCCATGCACAATACAGCTGTTTAGTCATGTGGTAATACACATCACGAAGGCCATGCTTTGTCTTGTTAATGATATAAAATGGGGAGAAAAAAGGCTAAGAACCACCATGAAACATGCTGTGGAAAAGTAATTCTGAATAACGCTTTTTGTGAAACTGGATTTGACAGGAATGTGGCCTTTCCTGCATTCCCAAGTAAAAAAAGATGATCAAACGCCTAAGATTCCTGAGTTTTAAACATTTTAAAAATGCGGTGTTAAAACAAACTCATTGTTTTTTCGCCTCTCCTGGCAGTAGGCTGGTATCAATATGTACTTCATAAGGTAGAGAGAGTGGACACATCAAAAAGAATAATGCTTACAACATAATATTTATATACTTAAAGCTTTATGTAAAAATACAGTAAATATGAGCTAATGCAGAATAAGCCATATGAAGTTCTTGTTTGCATTAACTGGTTACTTGAGCGTACTCTGATTTGGCAACCCAACAAAAAATAGGCAGCCAGTTGAGTGGAGCAGGTGGTTGGCTTCCTCATCAAGATAGCACTGACATATGGCAAGACTGCTGCCAGAATCCTTCATCTGTTCATTAAAATTATTGCTAATTTCTTGCTTAGCCAAAATTTCTTTGTCCAGGCTTACCGGTTTTGTCAGTTATACACATCTTTCACTATCAGTAAGCTGTTATCCTAATGCAGGGTCATGGTGGTCCAGAGCCTATCTCAGAAGCATAGGGTGTCAGTCCATCACAAGGCAATAACACACATTTGCACACACATGTCTTTGGACTATGAGAGGAAACCAGAGCAGCTGGAGGAAACCCATTCCTTACCTGTAGAGAAGGTCTACCAACAGCCCCATTGTGGTGCCCACTTGCACAGTTGTTTCATGATAATTTTTTCATTAATATTTTTACTAGCGTAACAGGTGAAATACCATATTCAATGGTTCAACAGCACAGTCCTTCCTGCTACTTGAACGAGCAACACTAAGGTTCAGAATCAATGACCTTCGCCCTTTTACAACCTGCTCTACCAAAAATGATATCAGGGCCAGGGTTCATAAAATCATTTGGTATAATGAATAAATTCTTGTTTTACTTTCGAGCGTCTTCACACGCACATACATTGGTGCAGATATTTGAAACACAAAAGCATACATGAAACAGATAACTGTATAACCTGATGTGTCATTGTGTCGGCCTACCTACATCTATCATCTCATCAAGCCTATGTGTTATATTTATAGTATTTCTGTGCAATATTCTGTTAACTCGGGGGTGTGGTGGTGCAGCGGATTTGGCCAGGGCTTGCTCTGTGGTGGGTCTGGGGTTCGAGATCTGCTTTGGGTGCCTTGCAATAGACTGGCGTCCCGTCCTGGGTGTGTCCCCTCCTCTTCCAGCCCCACGCCCTGTGTTGCCGGGCTCGAGACAAGTGGTTATCGACATTGTGTGTGTTTGTCCTCTCTCTTATATTTGTAAATGTGTGTATGCGTACAAGAAGGGTGCAGTAGCACAGTAGGTTGGACCACAGTCCTGCTTCCCGGTGGGTCTGGGGTTCGAGTCCCGCTTGGGGTGCCTTGCGACGCACTGGCGTCCCGTCCTGGGTGTGTCCCTTCCCCCTCCAGCCTTACGCCCTGTGTTGCCGGGTAGGCTCCGGTTCCCCGTAACCCCATGTGGGACAAGCGGTTCTGAAAGCGTGTGCATGTGTGCGCTTCCATCTTTCTGCGCACCACGAGACGCGGCCGAACCACACGCTAAACGACTTGGTGGGACGTACTCTGAAGAACTGAGAGCACGTGTTGTCGCACGCATGCGTCAGTTCCGGCGTCGCCACGCAAGCGCGCTGTAGCGCGTGCGAACACGTTTCATACGCGACGGTGGTCAAAGTAGGTGTCTCGTCAGTGAGCGGTCCCGCATGAGGAACGGTAGCAAATAAAAGTTGTTTCGTTATTTCTTATTTATTGGTCGCGTGGCCGGGTGTTATTTCAGTTCTGCGAGTGTGCGCGGCTAGCGCTGACTTACTTCACTTCAGCCACCAAACTACAACACACACACGACGTGCCGAATTTTGCTTATTATTCCGCCATAAGTGTTTTCTAGATGTCGCAAACGAGGCAGGTTCGGTTTTACCGTTGAAATTTGAAGGACTTGATGTGTGAAGTGAGACGAGGCGAGGGCTTCAGTTCTTCTTCTAGCTCGTCCCGTTGCGGTCGCCGGTCCTTACACGTCACGCCGGTATTTCACTCCTACTTGAATCAATCAAAAATAATAATAATGAAACATAACTCACAAGAAGAAGTGGGCACTCCAACTCCCTCAGTGAGTCCCTCCTCCAAAAAAAGTTGTCCCCTGAAACCTGGTAGTTTAGTGGTTAAGGTCGCTGCTTTGGACCCAGGTCACAGGTTTAAATCCCACCTCCAGCTGTATAAAACGGGTAAAGAGTCGTACCTTAACATTGTAAGTCCCTCTAGAGGAAAGTGCCAGCTAAATGTGAATTTTTTGCTGTAAATCTGCACTGCAGAAACACATGAACTTGAAGACGCAGCAAAAAAGTGAATTGCTGCCCTGTGGTATACTATAAGGAGCTCCTAACCTCTACATCCTATTTATGTTAATAATTTCTTAATTTCAACATCCCGTCCATATTCTTAGTTCATTACTGAAGTAGTAGTAGTAATTAACAGTTCTTTTATTCCCATCCTTTTTGGGATGCTACATTAGCCGGGGACGACGACATGTTCTCATTGCTGTAGAAAACACGTGCGGTGCAGTACTGTACAGTAAAAGACAAGTCATGCAAAAACACCCTCTATATGCCTAAAAGCCAAAATTTCCCATATGAAATTAGACAGATGTGCTTATTTTTGCTTTTTGTTTTTCATTTCCACTTAAAATGCGTCCCTTTGCGGCTTTAGTGATGCCCCGGGGACAGAAGTGTTTTTTGGTGAGATGTGGTCGTAATGAGGACCGAGGTGTCTGTGAGATAACATAGCTGGGATCATCTCAATGTAAGTTCCTCCTCTTCTCCGCAGCACGTCGGCGATGCCCTGTGAAGCGAAGAGCCGCTTTCTGCTTCTTTACGGCTCCCAACGCGGTCAAGCCAAGTCAATAGCAGAGGAGATATGTGACCAGGCAGAGGGGCTCGGAGTTGTGGCCGATGCCTACTGTTTGAGCCAAAAAGAAAAGGTAATTGAGTGTTAAATAATTGTGGACAAGAGTAATTTCATCTTCAGCACTTTGCCAAGTATGGTTTACGCTACCGAAGCATTGTGGATGTTTGAAAACAGTTTATATGACAGCCAAGGGGAGGACCATTAGCGTGATCATTACTGTGTAGCTGAGAGTAATTTGCTGTGAAAATGTTTCCAGTATAATTTAGAGAAGGAAATCGCTCCGGTAGTTTTCGTTGTGTCTACAACCGGGGATGGAGAACCTCCAGACACGGCCCTTGCGTTTGTGAGAGGAATCAAAAAAAAGACTTTGCCCAGCGATCACTTTGAGCACATGCGCTATGCACTTCTAGGTAAGAAATGTCTATTCTGCACTGACTCTGTCCTTGGGTATTTATCCATTGCGTTGTTAGAATTCCTATTTAAATAATGAGAATGGTCATACTCAGCTCAAGTGTCTCTTCATTTAAATAGCAATACAGGGGGAGAGTAATTGTTACTGCCATCCTGCTTGACTGGCGTTTCGCAGAATAAAATGAACATTTATGATTTTTCTATATTTTTTTTTTAAAAAACATGTTTGATCAAGCCTTGGGTGACACAAACTACTCCAATTTCTGCAACTGTGGAAAAACTATTGACAGCCGTCTCCAGGAGCTTGGTGCAAAGCGCTTTTATCCAACAGGACACGCCGATGATGGTGTTGGGTAATGTGAAACCATTTAATTTTGGCTTATATATATATTTTAGATAAATATTATCAGACATTGAATCGACAAAGTAGGATCATATTTAAAGCATAATTAATAAAGCTGAGTAAAAAACTGTAGGGTCTGTTGATACTTGGAGATATTTGCAGTATTCAAGAAGTTGTAGGATTTCTTTATTTTTCAGAGTTGGCTTAGTTATGTGAACTTTTACACATTTTGTTATTCTGTTTGTGGTTTAGACTGGAAATAGTGGTGGAGCCGTGGATTGAGGGACTGTGGGAAGCGGTTAGAAAAGCTTTATCGGAAATGTCCGCCTCTGGACAAGAGAGACTCGACCAGGCAGAGACTGACCCAAACGGTTATGTTGGAAAACAAGACGAGCCAAACACTGACAAATTCGGAGGAGACTTGAATATCCAACTACTGAGTCTTCATGACCCAGTTCCAGGACTTTCCGACGTAGGGCCTCAAAGGGAGGGGGCTGGGGCTGAGGCTGGGGCTGCGTACACCTTGCTGACACGTTCCCAGCCCCCAGTGTCGGAGTCCTCTCTCAGCATTCCCACACTGCCTCCTCCCTTCATCGATGTCCAGCTTTTGAACACGTCACCACAGGAGGTAATCTCTCCTTTTTGCCCTTTGGGGGACTCCCACAGGATAACTGCTGCTTCTACGTGCTGCTGGATATTCCACAGCAGTTCAACCTACATCGCTTTAGCTATGGATACAGTTCTTAAAATTCTTTTCAGGTTTTGCTGGGAATATTGCGATTTGTTTCTTACAACCATATAAAGGTTTCTAAAGGCGCAGAAGGTGGAGGACACCAAATTGCCATGTCACAGTGTACATGGATGTTGAAGACAACTGATGCTCAGTTCATAGTCAAGGTTTTGGAAGAAAGAAATGAAAACTGCATTACGACTGTATAGCTGTTAGTAAGCAAAAGCAGCTTTTTTTTTTTTCAAAAACATCAGGATATATACACACACAACTTTGGGTCAACAGTATTGGCCCTGTCAGCACTTGAGCCAGTAACTTTTTGTATGAGATGAAGTTTTTTTAAAATTTTTTCTTTTTTGTAATTAATCAGAATTTGTGGTTTTATGGTTCATTACGCATATGCTTAAGGAAAATAAAATGCTCCATAAATGGCATCATATATTCTTTGCAATTCCTTTTTTGAACGTTGGAGTGCTTACTGTAATATGGTACATAGCCTCAGTCACAGCGGAAAAAGAAAATGAAGTACGCAGCTAATTACTGCATAGCCAAAATTCACCCATAAATATCCAGCAGTTTTGTATTGATAAGCACACACGTAAATTGGAAAAAGGGATATAATTGTTTTGTCCCCACAGAACAATGCTCCATTTCGTAAAGAAGCTCTTCCCCACGTTCCTGTATCAAGGGCAGTTCGACTCACTGGAGAAGGAGCTGTGAAAACAGCCTTGTTGCTAGAACTGGATGTTTCTGTAAGTCACTTTGCTTTGTTCCAACAATCCACTCTTTGCTTTTAACTGTTTTGTAATCATTCATGTTTTTAAGATGTAAATACAGATCAGTGCGCTATGAGTTGAGCTGTTGCTAAAGTCGACTTGCTTTCGCTTCCTTTGAATATTTCACAGTTATACTTTATAGTTTATTCAGGGCTGCTGCTTAGATGGGTGAAGATTATAGGGAGCGTAGTGTGCGTAGCAGTGTAAGTCACCTTGGATGAAGGTGTCAACTAAATGCTCGATATCAATCGTATGTTGCTTTGGAGGAAAGCACCTACTAAATGAATAGGGCAGCATGGGTGGGGTGACATGGTGGCACAGCGAGTAGTGGTGCTGTCTCACAATACCTGGGTAGTGCAAGAGGACATGGGTTTGAGCCCTGCTCAGTCTGTGTGGAGTTTGCATGTTCTCCCTGTGTCTGTGTGGGTTTCCTCTGGGTGCTCTGGTTTCCTCCCACAGTCTAAAGATGTGCTGTTCAGGTTCCCCCATAGTGTGTGAGTGACAGAGTGTGTTCCACTGATGTATGGATGAGTGACCCATTGTAAGTAGTGTATCTAGCAGTGTAAGTCACCTTGGTGAATAAGGTGTGTGGCTGATAACACTACATAGTATCCATTGGAAGTTGCTTTGGAGAAAAGTGACTGCTGAATAAATAAATACATGTAAATGTCTCACGTTGCTCAGCTGTTGTCATAATTGCAAAGGCATGTCTGGCCATTTAATGGGTATCAAATGAAAATCCTTACAGTCGAATTCTAACTGGAATGGATGTATCTCACGACTGTACTTTGATACCCTCATCCTTCAGCGCAAAGAACCTCACTGAATGGCTCAGCAGGTTAAACATTACCGAAGGTCAGAAGACGAATGTTCTTTAAATATAGCACCACCTGCTGTCCCAGCCATGACATTTTCATCTATCAAAATGATGATTTTATTTAAATCATTTAGCTGATGCTTTCTTCCAAAGTGACTTACAGTAGTAAGGTACTTACCCATTTATACAGGTGGGTAATTTTTTTTTTTTTATTGGAGCAATTTTAACACATGCATTTCTCAAGGGTATTACAGTTGAGGTGAACCTGCAACCTTGGGGTCCGAAGGCAACAGGTGTAACCACTACACTACCAGCTGCATTTTGTCAATTCCATCCTTCCACCTTCCCTTCTTTTCAGGAGCATCAAATGGATTACCAGCCTGGAGATTCATTTGACATTCACTGCCCAAACAGCTGTGCCGAGGTGGACGAGCTGCTGCGGAGACTGGGCCTGTCCCAACAGAAGTCCTGCAGCGTCCAGCTGCAGTTGCGAGCAGACACCAAGAAAAAGGGTATGCTGCGGGGGGATGCGCACACAGCTTTCAAACTGTGAAAGTTCTCACCTAGGAGAGCCCTCACAGTGAGGGAGGTCACAGAAACACGTGCTGTGTGTAGAAGCTAATGGGTATGCTGAGGACCCTCTCACAGCTTTTGTCTTATTGTGGTAATTAATTTCAACCTCTAACAGGTTTGATAATCTGGGTAGTGAGTAACACTTTTTTCTTTTTGCCCCAACAGCTGCACAGATCCCCAGTTACATTCCAGAAAGGTGTTCACTGCAGTACCTCTTCACCTGGTGTCTAGAAATCCGGAGCGTTCTGAAAAAGGTGCTGTTTTAACTTGTTTCAGAAGGAGCGCACACAAGGCAACATAAAAAAATGTGGCAATAAACAGACCCTTGTATGTCCTTCTGAGACCTAGCTGTTCATTTTTGTTCACTCAGGAGCACAGAAGTATATCTCGCAGACTGTACATGCTACAGTAGTAAGTCGTTATAGAGGCCATTCGTCTCACACAGGGCAGTTTATGCTGGTAAATGACAGAGCATAGAAATCGATCCATAAACTTTTTTTTTTCTTTTTTTGTTTTTTGCTGGATCTCAGGAGGATATGAACAGTTTGATTTTTTTTTTTTTTTTTTTTTTTTTAAATGGTGTGCCAGTGTTTTTCAAAGAGAAAGTCAGACAAATGCACTCATAGATTACAGGCTGATTTCCAGTGTTTTAATCTTGTTTTACAATACACTGGGTTTATTAGTGTATAATATTGCTGATATCATATATGTTGCCAGGATTCTTGAGCTAAGTTTCACATGGTCAAATAATTGCAGTTCTAGCTAGGGGACAGCTAGTGGCATAGTGGTTAGAGCTGCTGCCTTTGGAACCAAAGGTTGCAGGTTTGATTCCATCTGCAACTGTAGTACCCTTGAGCAAGGTACTTACCCTAAATTGCTTCAGTAAAACTATCCTGCTGTATAAATGGATAAATAAGTATAAGTAGCTCAACATTGTCAGTTGCTTTGGAGAAAAGCCTCAGCTATATGAATAAATGTCAGTGTACTCACTTTGGGTGAGAAGGTTTGCATCAGTACAAATACTGTGTGTGAACATTCCTGTAATCATCAATCTGTTCTGTTTTTTTGTCAAATGACCGCAGGAAGTGTGGATTCTTAGCATTGTGTTGTAGATGAAGGATCAGTTGATGGTTCGTGGGTTTCCCTACATGTGAGTGCAGACTGGCCAGAGTTGCACGTCTGGCACAGCTTGCGTGACGCACGTCTCTTCTGTACCTGTGTAGGCTTTCCTGCGGTCCCTTGTCGAATACACTTCGAACCCCGCTGAGAAACGCCGGTTACAGGAGCTGTGCAGCAAGCAGGGCTCAGCTGAATACAACAGCTTTATAAGAGACCCCGGGTTGTGCCTGCTGGACCTGCTGAGAGCGTTCACCTCCTGCTTGCCGCCTTTGAGCATCCTCATAGGTCAGTGCGTTTCCCTTCACCAGATGCATGAAGAGGGCTTAAGTGGTCAGGCTTTGCACACCTTGTGATAGTCTGCCGTTGCGTCCACCTTGTACCTCTCTTGGGTCCTGTGCTTCTTAGGACGGATCAGTAGAACACTTACAGGACAAACGCTTACTGGAAATGATTCCTACAGTTTCTAATCAGGTCAGATCAATAAAGGTCAGAACAGATGCATACCTTGTAGAACAATTTGACAGAATGGAATTTATAGCTTTATCCAACATATGTTAAATTATTAAAATATAATTATTTATATATTTAAAGTATATAAACAGGCATTTTGAAGCATATACAGGCACGTGCTGTGTGTAGATACACACACACACACACACAACTGGAATAGTGAAAACTACATTATTTGATGGGATTCAGTGCAAGGCTGCAGTGCTGACCAGTATGTCACGTGCTTCCCATTGTCAATATAATGTATAAAACTGTCATCAATGTACACTGTATACACCATAATATATAATTATGACCAGTGTGCAGAACTGCCAGCAGAGGGCAGTAGAGGCTTTAAAAACGTTATTGTATTATACAAAACAAAAAGTTAAGCACAAGAGCGGCACATTAATTATTGGTTTTAGTTTTAAAACTGAGCTTCAGTATAAGTGGTCTTTGAAGACTTTGTTTTTGAATATTACAAAGAGAGAGAACATAATAGTCTTACTATTGAAACCATTCAGTGATGCATTTAAGGTTTGTATGCAATTGATTTTAAGTGTGTTTGTGATTGCCTTGTGATGATGGACTGGGATCCTGTCTGCTGTACCTTGTTTCCTGTACATGAGGGATAGGCTCCAGACCATGATAATCTTCCAAGTGGAGTGGTTTCTGTTGATGGGTGGATAGATGGATGGATGCCATAATAGTAGCACACAAAGGTTGTTTTTTTTTTTTTTTTTAAATATGGTTCTCTAAATTAAAAGCGTTATGTGTGTTTATTCTTTTTTTGACTACGGAGCTGGTGGGCTTTATAACACACTGTGGCTGTGCAGAGCAAGTTGGCAGTTGAAAGAAATGTGCTAAATGAAAAATGTGCTGGAGACAGCAGTTTGCTAAGCTATTGTTTGCTGTGTTGTGAAATTGCATGAGCCCTGATGTGTAAAACAAGGATGTGTTGAAGATGGGGCGCACTGGATAATGCTTTATAAATTTTTGCTATTTTAACATAGTTCATATGCAAACAAACCAGGCATGCTGTAGCTCTGTCAGCTAGTCGCGTGAATAATATCCTGCATATTATTTTACTGAATACAGAAGTTCAAGAAGTAAACTTGGCAGAAAAAATGTTATTTCCGCTACTTGTACCCACATAACTGGATGGGAAACTATGATTGGTGCCTTTTCATAGCACTTTTATATGACTAATTCATGATTTTGTGAAATATTGGCATGATAAGGGGACAGCTGGTAGTGAAGTGGTTAGAGTTGCTGCCTTCAGCCCCCAAGGTTGTAGGCTTGAATCCCACCTTTGGTTGTAGTACTCTTGAGCAAGGTACTTACTTTGAGTTGCTCTAGTAAAATTTCGCAGCTGGACTAATGGGTAAATAATTGGAAGTAGCTCAACATTGTAATTCGCTTTAGAAAACGGCATCGGTTAAACAAATAAATGTGTTAAGATAAAAGTTTGAGCGGTGTGTCTCAATACCTAAAGGTATACTAGTCAAGTGAAAATAGGCCAGTTCTTATGGGTAAAAGATGTTCTTCATATATTTTTGCTAAACATCATGGATTTGCTGTAAAAACACATGCCTTTTAATAGACTCATTAATCACAGAAAAGAAATATACAGTGGCCCAGCGGTTAACACTACTTCCTTGCAGCTCCTGTGCTGTAAGTTTGGATGTGGGTTTGAATCTTGTCCAGTCTGTGTTGTTTGAATGCTCTCCCTGTGTTCACATGAGGGTCCGTCTGGTGCTCTGCATTCACCCCACAATTCTTGGATGTGTTTAGGTGAATGAGTGACTTTGGATTACTCGTAGTGTGTGTACGTATGAGTAAAAGAGTGTTTGCCTGGTGATGAACTGGTGTCCCATCAGGGGTCTGCTCTGCCTCATACCCTGTGCTTCTGGGATAGGTTCTAGACTAGCACAGCTCTGTATGGGACAAGAAATGGGACAGCTGATAGTGTTGTGGCTAGCACTGCTGCCTTTGGACCCAAAAGTTGCAGGTTCTAATACCAACCCCTGCTGTAGTACTCTTGAGCAAGGTACTTACCTTAAATTGCGCCAATTAAATTACCTAAATGGGTAAATATCTTAATATTGTAAGTCACTTTGGAGAAAAGTGTGAGTTGGAGAAAAGTATAAGTCATTTTGGAGAAAATCTAAATGAATATATATGAATGCAATATGGAAGTGATTGATAATGAATGGATCGATGGCAAAGGTAGCTCAGTAGCAATGTTTGAGTGCCAAACCTTTCATAATTTAATGAATCTGGTAATTTTTTTTTTGTAGCTAATTGAGCTGAAATGGTTGAATATCCCAGGCGATACAACAGGTACAATAGTAGTAGTAAAGTATTGAGAAAAAGCATAAAGTAATTTTACATGTTTATATATCCAGTTTGTCTTTATTCTCGGCTCAAAATGATCTGCTGGAATGAGATGGGTAAACTAGAAGAGTGGGGGTATGACTGGGAGGGAGATTCTCATGTTCAGAGTATATCTTTTGAATAATCTTGTACTTTTTTGGGAAGAACAAGTCTGTAGATAGTATTTACAATTATATAGAAGTATATCTGTTTAGGGATTTTGATGTTTTGCATGTGGAGGTGAAAGCAGAGTCATAGATGCAGGAGTCTGTACTTTTAGTGTAGGAAATGTCCGCAAGGACGCAGGAAGTCTGTCCCTGTGCGAGTGTAAGTGTTCCAGTTTCTCTTGGAGTCCACGGGGACTCGTCTCACGCCAAGTTAAGGCTCAAAATAGAGAGCACCCCTGTGTCCTTTACTGGCACAGTGGCCAGCAAGTTGGCATGCTCAGATGTATACTTGTCCATGTTTACCTCGTCAGAAAAGTTTGCATGCCAATACTCAACACCTGTGTGTGTTAATTATGGACTATTGAATCACTGCAGCTCTCTTACTTCTTCAGTATTTGTTTTCTTCTCAGTGGTACAACTGTTACTGTTCACATCAGTGCTGTGAGTGGTTTTGGATATGTATTATCTATCTACGTATATGTTGTTTTTTTTGTTTGTTTATAGAGCATTTGCCAAAGCTGCAGCCTCGGTCTTATTCAGCAGCAAGGTAAGCATATGATTGTGCATTACATCCTCATCACTCACTATATGTGATTAATCTGTGGTTTTTGAAGTAGCTCTTATGGAGGCAAGTTTTATAAAGCATTTTTTAGGTGCGGTCTAAAAAAAATTGGTGATGGACAGCTTCCTTGTTTTGATAATTTGAAATGCATTAAGGCCCAAATTTTTCATATTGCTTTGTAGACTTGGCAGAAACAACCAAGAAAAAAAACCTTTTATTAGACTCAGCTCTTATTTGCTTTTATTATCACCCTGCTTGGATCCACTGTGTTTTATAGCAGCAGAGTGCGTGGAATATTTACCTTTTTCAAATGTGTCAGTCACATGGATTACTTTCCTGAACATTACATTTTTCCAGCGTGCCGCTTACTCTGTCGAGAAATCCCCAAGTTGGAGCAGGGACTGCAGGTCACCGGAAGCTTCCAGATCATTAAAGAATGAAGGGTCTGACCAGCAGTGGTTCGCTATGGCGAAAAAGGCTTTGCTCCCGATTGCTCCACATAACCTTCTTAGCTCTGTGGCTCCTCCTCAGCTCCAGCCTCAGCCACCCGGGGAAGCTGCTCTTTGTCTTCAACATTGTCGAGTTCCCAGCGTGCGCTGAGCGCCCCATCCCGAGAAGAGGCGTGTGCACCGGGTGGCTGGCGGACATGGTGTCGTCTGTCCTACAGCCCTCCGGAGGGGTTCATACTCAGGAGATGAACCCTGGACTTCAGACTTCACCAAAGGTGAATTGGGCTCCGCAAAAAAGCATGTTTTGGAGGGGGGTTGTGATGGTGTTCCGTAGTACCTTTCACTCCCCTGTGTCACGCTAATTGTAAACACCCAAAGATGTCACAATGGAACGTGGGTAATAAATGGTACCTATCTATAATTCTCTAGCACATTCTGAAGAAGGTCATGTTCTGATGAGCTCTTTTTCAGGTGTTTGTGAGTCTCCGCCCAAGCTCCGCCTTCCACTTGCCTGCTGACCCCACCGTGCCAATTGTCATGGTAGGACCCGGAACTGGCGTTGCCCCTTTCATTGGCTTCCTCCAGCACAGGTATGCAACACCTAATGTTCCAATGATGAAGCGGTCTGGGTATTCATTACGGCGGCAGGTGGGTTGTGTTACATTACACTGGGAAGTACAGCAGGAAGTGGGCTGTGTTGCAGTAAAGCAGGAAGTAGGTCGTGTTACATTACAGTGGGAAGTACAGCAGGAAGTGTCACTTTACAGCGGGAAGTGGTTTCTGTTCCATCACAGCAGGAAGTAGGTTGTCTAACATTACAGCGGGAAGTAGGATTTTTGATGTTATAGCAGAAAGTAAGCGGGAAGAGGGCATGGTGCATTGCAGACTTAGGTTGTGTTGCTATTTTATGTTAGAGCTGGAAGTGGGTTGTGTTACCTTACCGTGGAAGGTGGTGGGGGCAGATGCGCAGTACCCAGCAGCTGTACACTGAAGCTAGTCACTGTGTCTTGGGAGAGGGTGTCTGCCTGCCTTGTGGCTAAAGTGTCGCTAAGTTATGTTCGCGGCACATAACTCATTCATATTCTCAGGGCTCTAATACATTGTACTGGAATATTATGACTCAAGGCAATTTTCTTGCTGAAAATGAAACATGCGGACTGGCATTGATAGGTAATATCAGCTTGCATGTAAGGCAGTGGGAATTGACCTTGATACGAACGTAAGAAAAAGTCACTTTCGGGAAAGGAGAACTGAGGGAGCGTACGGCTCGGAAACTCATTTTGACTGGACTACGCTTAGCAGGCCTCGCCCCTAATGACGGCCACCCCATACAATAAAAGCACCGCTTCCCCGAAATCCGCGTTTTAGCAGAGAGCGTGTGCACCTCTCCGCTGTTCCCACTGCTTTACATAATCAATGAAGAGGTTCCATTTTAGGGATGGATCAGGCGTTTTTGGGAAGATGTACAAAAGGTTGTATCAGATATTCCTTGCTTGGGGATGTTAGTGTGCCAGCCAAAACAGTTTATTAATGCAGGCATACCACAATTTAGAGAAAATAATTGAATTCTTTTGAAACTGGATTTTTATTACTTCATACAATTACAGGTCAAACGGAGGTGTATTGATTTGGAAGAACAATGTGGAAAAAGAGTAACGAAATGCATACTTTGTCTAGCAGTCTATAAATAAATCCCAGGCGTAAAGTTGCAGTTCTGACTTTCTGCAGCGGAATCTTGATGTTGTGAACCAATTTAATTTTTTTTTTGTGTGTGTGTGTGTTACGCTGTGCCCGCGGGAGCTGCATACAAAGGTAGTTTTGCCGAGGTAATCACACGCGCCCGAGGAGGAATGGTTGACAGAGCTCTCTGACCACCCCCAACCACCCCCCCACCGTGGTGGGTGGACTGTGGAGCCCAAGGTCGACACGGTGACGCAGTGCTCCACACAATACATTATTGTACAGTCCTGCCCCTTGTCTCAACTGTACTTTTGGCTCACATTTCCTGCAGTTTTTTTAAATTTTTAAAAAAAATATATGTTCCAGATGTCTGCCTAGTTTAACTGATATAAATTTCTGTGTCTTAACTTCTCTCTGCATCCCTTTTTCCGCACACTATCTTCATAGCAATGTTCAGTCCCACTACTTAAGTTCAGATAAAAACTACTACTTGTTCTTATTTAGCAGGTATTTGTCTAAAGCAGCTTAAATTAAGATGTTTACAATTATTTACCCAGCTCGGTACTTTTTTACTGGAGTAGTTCAGGGTAAGTACTTTTCTCAAGGGTACTACAGCTGGAGGTGGGATTCAAACCTGTGGCCTTTGGGTTTAAAGGCAGCAGCACCAACCACGAAACTACCAGCTGTTTGAAGCAACATACAAGTTAGGCAGCTTACTTTCGCAAGGCAACTTACAATGTCAGGGAGTACCATACTTACATTGTACGATAATGAAACGCACAAAATGCTGGTTTATAGCCATCACTATTAATCTACAAAAGCTGTATGTTAATTTATCTTAAATGGACAAAATGTGTGATCTGAATTGGTTTCCCTGTCACCTAATCAGTGGTGGGTGGTTACACATTTAAAGATGCCCCATGCAGTGTCTCCTTTTGGTGGAGTTGTCTTGCTTGGCTGCCCAGGTAACTCGAAAGAGGAGAGGAGGTCAAATGCAGCTTGTCTGTGCGCTGTTTCACTGGCCCACCGTCTCACTCCATGGATGTAACATGTGTGTGGTTTAGACCAGACTCTAGTGTCCAGTATTTGGAATTCATAACATCGTCATTGGGGGGGGTGGCACGGATGGTTTGGCCTGTGCCTGCTATGTGGTGGGTCTGGGGTTCAAGCCCTGCCTGGGGTGCCCTGCGGCGAAGTGATGTCCTGTCTAGGGTGCCTCAGCCCCGTGCCTAGTGCTGGAAGGTAGGCTCCGGCTCGCCACGACCCCGCCTAGGGAAGAAGTGGCTGCAGCAACTGCAAAAAAACATCATCGTGTAACAGCAGAGTGGTTCCTCTGTTTCTACTCTTTACATGGAGCACTGTGTTTGAGTTTTTTTTTTTTTTTGTACATAAACAAAAACAATTGTCGTGATGAAATTGGAACCACAGGCTTCAATGATTTCACTTTTTTCAGTGTTCGGTAGATTCAGAGTATCACAGAATTTGCAATGCGGTAAGAATCTGGAAGGTCTGTTCACACGGTTCACATTCTAATGGTGTTGAAGAGTTTTGTGAGTGAAGTAAGTTTTATGGAGGTACTGTGGGCTAAAAGGGGACAACTGGTTTCTCAGCTTCTTGTGTGTGGGTTCAAATTCACCGCAGTCTGTGTGGAGTTGGCTGTCCTCCCTGTGTCACTGTGAGTCTTCCTCTTGTGTGTATGTGTGTGTGATGGCCCTGTGACGAACTGGTGTACCATACAAGGCGTACTCTGCCTTGCACACCATGCTTCCAGGATAGGTTCCAGACCGCTGCAGCTCTGCACTGGGCAAATAGTTATTAATTATGGATGAAGTAAGAAGTTTCAGGATGTTTAAATGAAGAGACTAATTCAAGAGAAGTTTAATTGTTCCAGTAAAACTTTTGTAGCTCTAGCCACGCTTAAGTAATTGTAAATGATTTAGTACAGCGTACATCACATTGTAAGTTGGCTTACACAAGGGTACCGGTTAAATAAATGTAAGTTGTGCAGTTGTCAGGAATCCAGCTTGATAGCGCAATTGGGCGATATAACACAGAGGGTGTTTGGTTTCGGCCTCTTGCTAGCGCTACATCCTGCAAGCTCCCAGATAAGAACATTTTATATCGTGCTGCCTTCAGAGTTGGCGTGACGTTTTTAAATCGGGTTAATTTAGAGATACACTGCTGTGTTACAGATGTACTACTAGAGAGCAACTTTCTCAAAGAAAAGCCAAGTTCCTCTACTCCTGGACTTAGTGGAACAGTGTTCCATGGGCAGCTAGTGTGGCAGTGGTCGAAGGTGAGCAGTACAATTGAATCAACACTAAGTTTAGCTTTTAGGTTGCATGAAGTTACTGAATCCCAGTTTCTGGGTCAAACGTGTATCTTAGTTGGCTTAGTTTACATTTACGCATTTAGCAGATGCTTTTTTTCAAAGCGACTTACAACGTCAACATACTTAGAATTATTTACCCATTTACACAGTTGGGTAATTTTACTGGAGCAATTTATAGTAAGTACCTTGCTCAAGGGTACTACAGGTAGAGGTGGGAATTGAACCTGCAACCTTGTGAGTCTGAAGGTAGCAACTCTAAGCACTACACTACTAGCTGTTCATAGTTGAAGAAAAAACATGCACTATGTTGTTGTATTTTTTTTTAATATATTTATTTGCATGTTTGATGATTAACTCAAAATGTTATTTTGGGGGGTGTGGCAGCAACTAGCATATTGGTTATAGAGCCATCACCTTGCTGTAGTATCCTTCTATAAAGTACTTACCCTGAGCCAACAAAGTAAATATTACCAAGTGATATAAATGGGTGAATCGCTGTATTTAGCTCAGTTTATAGTGCTTACATTGTGCTGATACTCAAAAAAAGTAAACATTTTACATTACGATGGAGAAAAGTGTCCACTTAATTAACAAATGTAATATTTTTTGTGATTTCCTGATCACCTTTTTCCTGTTACGTTTTTACAAAGAGCTCAGGCTGTCATTGACAAGCACGTTTGGAAACAGTTGACTGCAGTTAATATGGATATCTTTTCATACCCTTTCATTTTTCGTGTATTTCTCTAGTTTTGCGGAAAGCATTACGGTGCAGAAGAACGGCCTGCTATTAGTTGTGACAAAATGAAAATAACGCAAGTATGTTTAGAGCTCCGTTCACAGCAGGCTGCTCCTTTTCTATTATGGCCCCAAACTGCCTTTCTGGGAGGTTTGTAGTTTCGGTGCTTTCAGCAATAAGTTCTTTTGAACGTGCGTGTTAAAAATGTAAATGCTTCGGCCCTCTTATGACACCACACTGCTTTGTGCAGTTTCAGTTCTGTGTTGAATCTTTTCTTCTCGGGAAACCATCAATGAAGAACTGTGTGGAAACTTTTTTTTTTTTTTTTTACTTATATAAAACAATAGATGCAGGCAATTTGTTCCTTGCGCGTTCTCCATCAGACAGTCATTATTTGGCTGTGAGGGACATCGTCCCATCCCCCACCCGAATTCACAGGTTATTTCCAAAGCTATTTTTCCAAAGGCTCGATCTCTGCCGGTCGCCGGAGCGCACCTCATTTGTATTCATGATGGAGCTCATTCGCTCTGCTGTGTGACATAAAATGGAATCCAGGTTTTCATATTGGTATTGATCCCTTCTGGGCTGCATAAAACACTCTAAACCTATTTTATTGGAGTCCATTTCCTGATTGGGTGCTGCACTCCCAGATGTTAACTGGGAAGGAGGGGGACTATTTGGACAACGCATGTTTTCTGCAAGCAATCGCACAGCCGGGGCCTTCTTACAACCCGGATCGTGGTATAGTTTTGATTGGCTGAGCAGCTTCCATACGGCAAGGATGGAGTTGCTCTTTTTTTGCTCCCTTAATGTGAATTGGACGGAAACCAGGGCTGCAAAGGCATTGTGGGAAAGGCAGATGCTTCTGCAGCCTCCACTGGCGCAGGTTGGTGAGACGATTAGGTAATCAATGTAATGCAAGCGTTAATTGCAAATTATTTTGGCAATAGGGGTGACTTTCCATAAACGAGGGAAGCGTTGCTGGCATAGATTTCAGCAGCATACAGAATTAGGTTGGACATTTTTCATGGACAGTTGGGAAATCAAACAAATCGAACATCTGATTATGAAGTAATGCTCCTATCGCAAGGCAAATAACAGGGCTCTATAGTGGGGAAGCTGTGTTTATTGAGTTTAGCTGTCACTTTGCACAAACAGCTCTTTATGGTAAATGTGAGCAATTGTTTTTTTATAGCATTTAATTTCAACATTCTGCAAACAAAACATTTAGCAAATAATCCATAAATTACTTTGTTTGATAGACACAGTTGATGTATTTACTGTTTGAACTGATGCTAAGTAGTCTTGTCTTTGGGAGGGGGGTGTGGTGGCGCAGTGGGTTTGGCCAGGTCCTGCTCTCTGGCGGGTCTGGGGTTCGAGTGCCGCTTGGGGTGCCTTGCAGCGGACTGACGTCCCATCCAGGGTGTGTTCCCTTCCCCTCCGGCCTTGCGCCCTGTGTTGCCAGGTTAGGCTCTGGTTTGCCGCAATCCTGCTTGGAATAAGTGGTTGTAGACATTGTGTGTAGTCTTGTATTTTATATGGGCGTTATACCATGAACTGGTCAATGTGGTGGTGCAGCAGGTAGCACTGGTGGTGCCTCACAGCCCTTGAGCTGTGGGTTCTGGCTTAGTACATTCCCTCCGTGCCCCACATTCACGTGGGATTCTTCTTGGTGCTCTGGTTTCCTCCCACAGTCCAAGACTTGTTTTAGGTCAATTGGTGACACTAAGTTGCACAGTGAGTGAGTGAGAAAGATTGCCATCAAGCATGTACCCTGCCTCACACCCCATGTTTTGAGGATAAGCTCCAGACCTCTGCGACCCTGCACTGGAAAAATGGTTATAGATGATGGATGTATAGGAAAATGAATATCTCACTTTTTACTTTAAACATTGGTGGAAATGGGTCAAAGGTGAAGAAGCGCTTACATTATACTTTTCTGGTTGACTGCAGTGTTTTCCTTCTGAGCTTTTTTGCAGTTCAGGTTGTTAGGTTTACTTTTTTAATGTCACCACTTTTTTGTTCATGTTTTTAAAAAAAAAAAAAAAACACAAAAATAGCTTTTCAGTTTAAAAATTTACAGCAGTAGGTTGGACTTACAACTTGAGGCCACAGTGTTATTGGTTTAAGTCCTGTGAGGAGTGGTGCAATTGTACAATTGAGAAAAGTACTTTCATTACTTCACTAAATATCCATGTCTGTACATGAATGAAGTGTAAATTTGTAGCTGTAAGTTACCATTGATAAATGAATCTGCTAAGGAATGAAATTATATGTGATCTATTTATGGGGACGAAAAATGAAGATATTTATTAACAAAAGGGTGCTTTCAAGCAGACAGATTGGGATGTCTTGAGCATGCCTGTGTGGGAGCTTAGTAAAGATGAGGGTTGGCAGTGTTACCTGTGCCAGGCTCATGCCAGGCAGCAGGTGTGGCACACTGATAGGGCACATGGCAATCTGTGTCTTGCCATTATGTCCCATCAACGTGAGATTAGCCAGATCCATAGGTCCCAGGAGAAATCACTGACACAATCATTTTTTCTTTTCCTTGTGTTTTCGCAAAACTGGAATACGCACATGCGTGCACACACATTTTCCTAGTAGCAGTCCCTGTGCAACTAGATAAAATAATTCTTTATTGCCGTTGCTTCATTTATTGTGTATCCATTATTCTACTATATTCTATTATTTAATTTTTCTATCTTCTGACAGGGAGAAACAAAGGCAAGAGAACCAGGAGGCAGCCTTTGGAGAAACATGGTTATTTTTTGGCTGCCGATACAAAGATCGGGAGTTTCTCTTCAGGTAGGCAGACTGTTTCCACACTTTGATTTAAACAACGGTCACTCAGAAACACCCTTTTTTTAAAAAAAAAAAAAAATTACTTTTGAATCCTTTGAACATGTTAGGCATGTGTTATGTGCATAAATGGAGTGTTTTTGTGTACAGAAGTAAAATTGCTGAAACACCAATTATTAATATATTACAAACCCACAGACGATGATTAATAACTGCAGTGCTGCATTGTTCCTAAATAAAAAAAAAAAAAGTAATAGGCAAGGAATAATTCAAAGAAATGGCACAAACCAATGCCTGTATATTTAATACACAAAATATTTTGATATAGTTGTAAATAACATACACAGCTGTTGATTACTGCAGTGTGATCCTCCCACTCCATGCAGTCATTTTGACAGCTCAGTCCTGTTGAAATGTATAACGTGTAGAATTGAGCATGGCAAGGCTCTGCTGAAAGCACATCTGTTTTCACTTTATCAGCTTTTGAGGCTTCAGCCAGCTGAGAATCACCAAGCAGTGAGCTGTAAAGTGAGAACGGATAGATAAACAAGGCATGCTTTTGATATTGTGAAAAGGTATTGCTTTTCAGGCCGGCCTTTTAGATGGCTTGAATTCTATGATGACTGTAAAGACGGACACTCGAAGGGGAGGGGAATAAAAAACCCTTATGCATAGATTCCTAATCAACCCTAGCGCTTGACATCTGTATAGAGCAGTGAAATCGATATGACCCACAGTCTTCTAAATTAATCCAGACAGCCAGACTATTTCACCTGCTGTTTGCAATTTTTATTTAGCAATATGGGTTTCAGACGGAGAAACAGGTCACTCAGAGCCCCTTGAAGGTCAGGCGTCACCAAGGTGTTCCCTTCCCCTACTTTTTTTTTTTGGAAATATCGAATATCGAGACGGAAAAGCAGAGCACAGTGTTTCAGAGGAGAGGGACTCTGCTTTGTGGTTGCGGCATAGTGGATGGTTTTTAAATTCACTCCCCCAACACAGCTCCACGCTGTAACTCGTGGATACTGTCGTACCACGTATAAATGTGGAGGTCACCTTGGGGTGGGGGGCGGCACCCTGTTGAGTTTAAATGGAAATCTTTCTGTCTGGCATTAATGGATCTGTGAATAGCGGACCTTGGAGAGCGGAGTTAACGTGTCCCTAAGAAGGCCACTTCGCTCAAGGCCGATAGAAGTGGAGAACACAAGACCGAGCAAGCAGACCAATTTCATAAAAAGGCCACATAGCAGAGCAGGCCCAGGAAGATAGATCGCGCCATACCTTTCTTATTTATTCTCCATTTTCCACTGCTGCTCCATTTTTCCATTACAAATCATCAATAAAAATAGTGAAGTATTTCAGCACTACTTCAGATAACGCATTTGCCAGGCACATAAAGGCAAGAACGAACAACAATGAAATGATTAACTTCAACACTTTATAATATTATAAATCAGGGAAACCGAAAAGCAGCTGAAGCGTTATCTTCTGTAATGCCATACTAACAGAGGAAGCACATTATAATGTTGTCAGCCGTTTAAGAACATTATTTCACCCAGGGAGGAGCTGGAGAACTTTGTGGCACGTGGCACGCTAACGCATTTGAAGGTGTGCTTCTCCCGGGATGCCGGCGATGGAGAGGAACTCGGGCCTAAGTACGTCCAGCATAACCTCCACCTTCATGCCCAGCAGGTCGGCAATGTTCTGCTCAAACAAAATGGCTGCTTCTACGTTTGCGGGTAAGCAGTCGCTCCCTTGTTATCATACACAAATTTTAATGAATTGTAACACAGCATATCGTTGGTCTTCTCTCTGCCTTTTGACTTCTAGCCTGGCAGCTTATCAGTTGCTGCTGGTTTCTCTTACACTTTGCAGGGATGCGAGGAACATGGCGAAGGATGTTAATGAAGCCCTGATCGAGATAGTTGGCAAGGAGCTGCAAGTGGACAAGTTGGAAGCCATGAAGGTGGTAGCTGGGCTGCGGGAGGAGAAGCGCTACTTGCAGGACATTTGGAGCTGAAGGGCACTTTCGGCGTGATGCGGGACCTCACAGGGCTGCATTTTGAAATGAAAGTATCTCAGTCTATGCAGAATTCTCTTTAGTTTGTTTTTAAAAAAATGCTGTAGTCTGTCCTTGCAGTGCAGGCCCTGGCTCAGAGCACTGTTTTCGAGTCAAACGGTGAAGCAGCTGGATGTTAAATGTTATTTATATTCGAGAGTTGCTCCCATTTCTATAATGAGCGCGACTCTGCCATTTCGTTTAATACAGACCCTGCAGTGAATGCCAAATGTCAGCTTAAAAAACTGCTCTCATGAAACTGACCTTATCTTTTAAAATATTCTTTTACTTTTGGGGGGAAAACATTTTATTTTAGTGTATTTCATCATCTTATCTCAAGTGTGGCTACCGCCTATTTTTCTACTGCGAGTTTTGCTCACAGTGTAGATTCTTAAGTACGGGTAATATCTGGCAAATGGAATGTTACAATAAATCATATTATATAAAAGTAGCACATTCATTTTTTTCTCAGTTCACTTTGTTTGTAAGCCTTAACACTTGCTTTCTCTTTCAAAAGCTGTTTCTCAAAGAAAATTAGAAGTCAGCTATGTGTTGTGTGACCAATACTGACCGATTTTCCTTAGATTAATATAATTCGGGTAAAGTTACTTTTCCTTGCAATGGACTGGCATTCCGTCCAGGGTGTACTCTGCCTAGCCTTGTACCCTATGCTTCCAGGGTAGGTTCTGGAGCACCTGACCTTGCATTGGAAAAGTGGTTATTGACAATGGATGGATGGTGTTCACAGTTAATGTAAATTTGGCACTTTGACTGCCTTAGGACCACAGGCCTCGCTCTCTCCTCGGTGCAACAACCGCTAATGTCTCTTAGAGGTATAAATACCAAAGAGTCCTAATTCAAAGCTACCTTGTTTGAGAAGCTTATTCAGTAAGAACAGAGCATGAATGTTGGAGGTTTATGTAAGTATATCTCCTGCACAGTGAGGGAGTGGTGGTCTTGCTAACTGGCCAACGCAACAGGTATTTCTTCTCTGCTCAGTGTTAATCATGGGAAAGAAAAATCAAGGAAGATGAAGAATGCAGAGTGATTAAGAGCGAATGAGCTCGGAATGAAAGATGTATAATTAAATTCCTCAAGGTGCCTTTCTTAATGTCCTGTAAACCTCTCATACAGATTTCTTAATTGTGGCAGAAAATTCCCAACAACTTTAATTAGTAAAGGGGGCTTTCTAAAGGAGTATGCCTATGAAAGCAAGATCTCAAAGTGCACATGCCTAGTGAAAACATGTTTTGCTTTGATAATGGTTGACATGAAAAACCATCCCCATCCCTTGTTGGAACATTTTATACAAGATTTTTTTTTCCCTCAGCAAGGTTATAGTATAACTGTAAGGAGCATGGCTTACTGCAGTCTGAAAAACACCCATCCCTTGAGCATGAATCTGAAGCAAAAGGTAAAGTGCTGCTGCAGATGTCAGAGTGGGTGAGTTTTCACATTTTTCAAGAGGGAAGCCAGATGTGGTGCAAGACAAAGATCGCTCCGTTTGCTGGTTGGTGTGCTGAAGGATGTTGCTGGCTGCATCCACCCACTGCCAGAGGCCCTTTGAGACACAGATGCACGACATCCATAAGAGATTGTGGGAAAAGGACAATCACTTTCCATCATTACTATAATGGAATTGTAAATATGGGAGTAAAGTAGTGGTACCCAAGCGAGAAATGGAATGCTTGAGGCCGTCTTGATATTCTGAAATGCTGGCTGAGTGGAAACTCATTTCTAAAAGTTGTCCTACTGTTAAAAAATAATAATTAAAAAACCTAAATTAAAACGGGTGCCATTGATGAAACCATCACACTAGTCAATGACTGCGATTCAGCTTTACAACAGAGTCTGGGTTGAAAAAAGTGAAAGGACAATGATGCTTGAAATTCTGCAGACACTGAAATTATGCCAACAATAGATGACGAGTGATAAGAACAAGTCAGATTTTAATTTGCAGATTTTCTAATTGGAAAAAGTTGTTGTATTTGCTGTGTTTGACTTTACATCCTGCTGTTTTCAGCATTTTTTTACGACGATATTCTACACCATTTTTAGTGCAGGATTTGGGCTGCGGGATATTGCCGGTCTCAGCGGGCCGGTGAGTTTTGCACAGACGTTCCCTGCAGAATGAATCGATTCAGCCGTCTGGCAGAGCCAGGAGGAAGAACTAGAAACCAGCTTCTTTACTTCTGTCAGGGAGCCAGACCGATAAAGAGCTACATCATTTCCAACGTCTTCATTCTCATTCCATGAAGTACAACTTCTCCAGTATACTTTCAGCTCAATATCCTGTACGATATTTTTTTTTTTTTTTTTTTTTTTTTTTTATCTCCAGAACATGCTTACTAGAGGACATGCTGAATAATCACATTTAATCCTAGGAATGAATTCAACACGGTCATGTAAGTATTTGAGGACTGTAAAGGCGGGGTGTGTAGTAGTTTAAATTTGATACTAAGTGCCAGCAGCATCCTCTGTACCAATTTAATCTGCCAGTTAAACCAACAGAAAAAAACCACAAGGCTTGGACTCAACCTCACTAGTCTCTCTCCTGAATTAATTTGCGTACTGCATCCAGTAATGGTCCAGGTGACTTAAATATCAAGCTCCACCCTAAATCTGGACATCAGCTGCATCATTCTCTAACAGTAGGAAACTATTAAAAATAATTGAATATTAAAACATTAGCTTTGCCTTTGTGTACTCTCCAATCTCAAGACCTTACAAAATTAGAAAGAAGATGAATTAAAAAAAAAAAAAAACTTATAGCTTTTAAAATACAGTTTTGACACCACATTCACTGGGTATCTTCGTGGTTAGAGTTCCTACCTTGAAACTGAAGGACCCTGGATTGAATCACTCTTGCTGCACTGCTGCAGAGCAGGTGACTTTACCTGAATTGCTTCAGTAAAAAGCTATGTAAATAGGTAAATCACTGTGAAGTGAGTACACAAACACCTTTTCTTCTTGGACAAAGGTGTTAGCTAAAAAATGGTTAATTATAATGAAGAGAAATGGAACGATGAGTAGCACTTGTGCCTCACATATCTTCAGTGTTTTCCAGGTTCAGTCTGTGTGGAGTTTACATGCTCTGCTTCCCTGTCCGTGTACAAAGACATTTTTCAAATGAATTGCACATTCTAAAATGCTCTTAAGTGTGTCTGAGTCAACAAGTGTGTGTTTCTCTATCAAGGCCTGCCATCCCATGCGGAGGGTATCCTGCCTCATGTCCTGTGTGTGTGCAGGATCCGTATCGGACCACTTCGACCCTGTACTGGACCAGCACATAGTGACGGGGGCGGGCGGATGGATGGATGCATGAATGAATGAATGAAGATAGTAACTGAAGCAACAGTGTATTATCTAAAGAAGAGGAAAGTGAAGGAAAAGTCAGATTAAAGTAAATTAAAAGTAAATCACATATACGCCATTTACCTTTGCTATCATCTAGAGTACATAGTCATGCAATGGTAACAACACCTGGATATTCTGGGAAAAAAAAACTGTTAGCTATTGCATGCAATGGTTACATACCAACACTGGTCTAACACGAAATTTTCAAACATGCAAAAAAAAAGTCTTTCTCCTACCTACGTTTTTGAGGGCATATATTTTAGAAAAAAATAGCACAATGGTCTATCTATAGATCTGTAAACATCAAGAACTGTATCCAGCCGAGTGAGAAAATGCAATAAAGGTAAACCATCTATGCGATATAGCATCTGTTATGACTGCACACACTCAAACTTGTGCCAATACACCCTCTAGAAATTACTTTAATTAAACAGAAACGGTTTATGGGAAGTGCATAAACAGCTCTGTCAAGTGACTCATTTCTTCGCCTTCCCTCTCATCTGACCTTTGAACTTGGCTCCCCTTTTCTACAGGTTCTCAGTCATCTTACACTGACAAACTCAACCCTCTGGCAGGAGAGAATGCTGTACATATGAAATTTTTATGATGCATATGAATCCGCGTCACTGTGACCAGACTTCCAAACAGGTTAGAAATGAAAAATAAAGAATCGTTGACTGCCCTAATGGTAGCGCCGTAAGGCGATATTCTTATGCGGCTCTCTCAGATATTCCCAGTACACCGTAGGGAGCGAACCTGAATAACAGAGGAACTTCTACAGCTGTGGATTTAAATTCCACCACGGTGCTTAATATGAACTGCTTCCGTAAATAAGAACGGTTCTAAAAACCAAAAATTGTAAGTAATATAAACAACCCGTTCTCAAACTGAACGCAGAGAAAAATGTTTAGTGAAAAGTGGCCCTGAAAAACAATGGAAGCCAAACAAAGGAAAAGATTTATCTCCATTCTTTTTATACCCTGCTCAAATGCATTGTTCAAACTGTCTTTTTACCAAAACCATTATGAGGCCATAAAAGTAAAAACAAACGTAAACAATAACCAAACAACCATAAAGACCTTTCAGCTGAAATTTAACAGTCTTGTCTTGGCAACGGTATTTATTACTAGGCACTACCATTGGGAAAAAAAGAGTGCGTCGCGGTGCTCTGTAGGTTCTTCATAATAACTCATCAGCATACGCATCGGATGGAGATCATTAGGCTCAAAATGCAGAAAAACTGCACCACGGTAACACCACCCTTCAGGATCCACCTATGTCTTCTGAGCACCCTTTCATATATGGCATTCCCAACCGTTGAAAAAATAACAAGATTAAAATATGTATTGCTTAAAATCCCTTTCCATCGCTAGACACAATACCCACACTCATCTACAAAGGAGCAACGGTATAAATGAGTCTCCCTAACAGCCATACAAGGTCAACACTGCTTAATTCCCCATCACGCCTCTTATGTCGGTACAGCATATACGGTTACACTTTGTGTCTTAATAATGAAAACACGACTCCCAAGTGGGAACTTTCAAATAGTTCCTATAATGATGGATTGTTAGCAATAGGATTAAACAAATCCTTAAATAAATAGAAGAGATTATCAGGATTCCCCTCCCCCTGGATTCAGGCAGCCAAAGCAGCATTAGCTGTGATGGACACGGGCGGCTTCAAATTCCCTTAGATTTTGAAAAATGTGCATGTCTCAAACTAAAGCATTAAAAAAAAAAAAAAGTTTTGTGGCAAGTCACCTCAGCGGATCAGAATTTCAGATTTGAAATATAAAATTCAATTTACACAACATCCCATCTCACTGCTTTCTCAGAGGTTCCAGGCAGTGGAAAGTGTATGATTTTTTTTCCTCTCCCTATTATTATTATTTTTTTATGCTGGCTGCTGATGTCGACAGTTAATGAAGTTTATGCATTTTTCTTCTACCCCACCAGCTTATTCTGACATCAGACTGTTTGAGCCACAGGCAAAAATTGATTTTGCAACAATGTGGTGGTGTGCAATTATTGGCAAGGGTAATTACTTATTTTTGGATACCCTTATTGGATGTCTTTTAAGAAGTCAAACATTTATGGACCCAGTTTCCATAGGTCTTTGCTAAAGGCCATAAGTCTGTCCCTTTTTGAATGTGCCAACTATTGGTTGACATATTCACATACACAGCTCAGGATCACACTGAGAATCTTTGTGCTTCCCGTTGGAGGGTTAAAATGTTATTGTTCTCAAAATATTAAAATGCGACTACTTGACAATATGCCGCTGCTCTAAACCTGTTTATTTTATATAACATCCTTTCCAAGACATTTCCCTCAGAGTACATAGCATAAGATCATTTACAAGAAATACCTTTCTTTGTTTAGCTGACACTTTCCTCCAAAGCAACTTACAATTTCAACCCATTTATACAGCTGGGTAATTGAACTGGAGAAATTCAGGGTAAGCACCTTCCTCAAGGGTATTTCAGCAGTAGGCGGAATTGAAACCAGCAACCTTCGGATTTGAAGGCAGCTGTTCTATTCCCTTATGCTATTGGCTGCCCCCTATTTAAATACAAGAGGACATGGAATCAGAACTCACAAAATACATTTTTAAATCTCTTCTAAAG
Organism: Scleropages formosus; assembly: GCF_900964775.1. Classification (NCBI taxonomy): domain Eukaryota; kingdom Metazoa; phylum Chordata; class Actinopteri; order Osteoglossiformes; family Osteoglossidae; genus Scleropages; species Scleropages formosus. The sequence goes on from NC_041814.1 coordinate 22,368,074, forward strand.
AATAAGGTAAAAACCAGTATGTTCTGTGATGCTGCTCTACTCTAGAACAGCTACGCCCTAAATGGGAAGTGCTATCACGGCACTAATGAAGTCTGTCACACGCACCCTTTTCAGCGAGATACCTGCTTCACCATCGATTCCCAGCCCCTGCGGGGACTTGGTTTAACCTATGGGAGCAGATTAATGAGGTGATGTTGATGTGGAAGCGGGAATCCCAGGAACAGGATGGTTTCACCTTGAGGGGTGGGTTGATGCCGATGCGAAGGCACAGATCAAGAGATTTATCGGTGCCCGGGTCGAACAAAGGTCATCGGTGACAAGGCTAACAGGCCGCTGGGGGTACGAGCCACTGAGAAGCTGACATTCACAAGGGCAAGAGGAGCACAGACATTCTGGTTTCAGCAACCATGAAGACCCCACGTCCCTCTGTATTCATAATCTCCATTACAGTGATAATGAATGTGAAACGGTAATTGCTATAGCCCATTCTGGTATTGTTTCAAATCACAAAATCACTTAATATCTTCCGTCAGTTCTTGCGAAGTGTCAGCTAAGCTTTGGTTTAGTAAACAAACAGGCGTAAGCGTCCATCGCTCAATGTCACCGAGCTACAGAGCCCTCACCGCTTTGCCCTCATTGTCTTAATGACGTTTCTATGCGAGGCTCGCTCTATCCTCATTAGCCAAAAGACAATATCATAAATTGTTTAGTGTCCAACATTTTGGGTGATGGATGCAAGATTTCCAGGATTTATGGTCTCTCTCAGCCTGACAGCCATAATGGTGTGTCGCAAAATGAATGATTAATTGAACTTGGGTGAGAAGAGCCCTTTGAGCAGGCTGAGTGTTGAGGGACGTGCTTAGAATGAGAGAGCAACAATGAGATACGTGAGGTTTTGTTTGGGTAAAGATTTTACCTGTCATGGAATAATCCACAAGGTCTTCTCTGGTTTATGTCATCACACTTTATACAAGCAAACACAAACCAAGAGGTACAACAACAGTGTTCATCCTGAAGTTTGGGAAGGAATATTCCGGTCGCCATGGCACATGTTGTCCTATTCAATTCTTGCCACAGAAAGATCTGAAAACTATGGCGAAAGCAACATTGATTTTCCTCAATGCTTGGGATGGCCTTGCAACAACAGAAGACTAATAAGTTTTCCCCTTTGTCCAGCTGTCCAGCTCCTGTTTTCTATACTGTTAGACCTTTGTTGCTAACACGAATCTAAAAGCTAATTTTCCCCACTGAAAGGAGGAGCTCTGTCACTCTGTCACAGTGTGTGAAAGTCCCAGACGGCAGACTTCCCAGCGTGTGCTGATGAATCCCAGGTTCCAATGTATCATGTTCGCCGCTCTCCGTCTGCCTGCTGTTGCAAAGCTTCACTGCGCTCATCTGCATCTCGATGTCTCCTATCATATGCTGAAAGGTACAATGGGCTTAGACAAAATTTGCGAGAATATGCTCTAGATAGAAGGAGTAAGGGGTCTGCATACAGTCAGTCAATGTCTAGAACTTCAAACACAATATCAAAGAAAGGTTATATGAAAAATAAAAAAAAAAGACAGAAAATCATACAACACTACAAAATATGATCTAAAAAGCACCTTAACTTGCTTAAATTTCATAGAGGATCTGGAATTTTTAAAAATATTTCCTGCACCAAAGAATGAGTAAAGCCAATCCTAAATGCATGGTATAGAAGCCCATTATAAAAGTAGAGTGGGCCAAGCATTACATTTCAAGCCTTGAGGTCATTACTGCCATTATAGTTAGATAAAGATGGGATTTGTTCAACACAAAAACCTGTCTCCTCAAAAAAGGTTGCGTGAAAATCTCCATTCATATTGAATTAAGAGATTCATGGCAGCATACATTATTTACCATATTAATAAAGCTACGACAATGACCATTGACTGCAGGAAAAAATAAACAATCAAAATATCTATGAATATAGAGGAAGGATGGTACTGTTCTGCACCTTATTTCGCGAGGGACATGCATAAACATGAGCAGCTATAATGCTGATAATAATATTCAGCCATTTGGATACATAACATAAGCAAAAAAACAAACAAACAAAATAATATTTGTGCAGTACATACATCGATGTGGAAGCCGCAGGCGTACTGGTTTTCCTCCTTGATCACTTTTAACTCCTTTATTTTCACAGCAAAACTCCTGCCCATGGCCTCAGGGGACTCGGCAGTGTGAGCATTAGGGCGTTAAACCGCAGTAAACATTTCATGGTTTAACTGTCTGTTTCTTTTCGGGGATTTGACCACTTCACTTGGTTTTCCATACTTTCTGCCAAAGAGTTTGACTTTCATATCTGCGACAGATCAGTTCCACAGGAAGGATACCTGTGGACACATCTTCAGCAAAATCGAACGATGTGAGCGCACTTGGGTCTCGGTTGACATTGAGAAGACTTACCCATTAAAAAGAATAATGATTTAACAGCCTATGTGAGGGTGATAAATTAAATACTTACAATTTTTCAGCACACCAGTAGCACCACACTCTTCTCTTGCCTCCAAGAGATCACATTACATGAAGATAAGCGGAAAAATTGTAGGTCCAAACAGATAAACTGTAATGCAAGGGCTGGTCAAAGAAAAGAAAACTAGCAATGATGAAGTGGTTTTTTGTAATTACTTTTTCAGCTCTTCAGGGGTATTGCACCAGCACAACACTGAATTTTCAGTACAGTAGCTGGTTGTCATAAATATTTATATTATATAAATACAAATTGTTTAAAATATTTCATAGCGAACGACATCACTGCACAAACATTAATGCTGAAACCTACATTTTATCATGTCACAGTTATGATAGTTAATCTTGCAATACAACCTACCAAGTCATGAAAATAATTATTATTTCAGATGACAGATTTCATCAACATTGTGTAGATTAAAAAAATAGAATTAATGCATGCAAGACACAATGGGTGAACTTTGGAATATTTCAGTGTTTCAGCCATTAAACATAGGGCTGTATAAAAGCCTTTAGACCAAGCCATTAGATATTTTTAGACCTAGAAAGAAAATTTAGCAAATTTTGTCATTTACCAAGTTTTCATTTTACTTTTGCCAAGTGGAAACCCTTTCCACTTCTCAAAATACTTGTATATCTATAAATATATACAGTACATGCCGCATAATGTAAGTCTACATGACGGCTGAGCACAAGAATTGTTAACATATGGTGTGGTGTGGCATGTTTTACTTGCAAACAACTATTAATTTTTTTTTTTTTTTTTTAGCCGAGAGAGGTTACACATACTGTTATTTACTCTTATTTACCTGTGCCATTCTTGCACAGTAACAATTTTGGCTTCACAAAGTTTTAAAAGTCCCACCCTTTAATTCATGGCACAGTAATAGTTGAGTAAACACATATTTAAAATATTTCACCATTACCTCAGTAGTAAAGCATATAATCATTTATATCATACCAGAGACAGCCAGAATAGCTTTCTACTTTGTGATGTGGGCAAGATTTTGTGGTAATAAAAAACAACTTAAGTGGTGATTCAGTGGTAAAATAATTTATGAACAAACAAAAAAAAAAACAGTTTACATAGAAGAAAAATTCAGAGTTGGTACATTGTCATAGCTACTGTAGAATATAGTATACTGTATATTTGAGGATCTGTGCCAATGAACTAACTTATAAACAGAATAATTTGTCACGCTTCTGGTGGTTGAATGATTTAGCTTTAAAGCAACTTAAGTTTTCAACGTATGACACAAAAATTAAAAAAAAAGTATAAATTCAATGCAATCTATCTTTCATAACATTTCCAAACAGGTTGTCTGAAAGTTCTTAACACAGCGTAGGTCTTTAGTCATTACAGGGTCAAAATAAATTCCTTCCAGATCCACTGGTAATGAATAATACTAATACCAAAATAAATAGAAATTCTAGCTATAAATAAATAATGATAAATAAATGAGAAATTACAAAATTATAATGTAATTCACGCAATGTGAAGCAGAGGAAAAGCAACGTTATAAACGCCTCTTGGTAAAAGCAACACCACAGAAACACAAATAAAACACAATCATTCTTGAATTCAAATAAGCTGAACCTAAATTGCAAAATATGTATTTTCCGCACTGTTATATCGATTTAAAAACCCAAGCACTGTCACCTATGCAGAAAACACAACACTAATATTTATATTTCTGTAACATTCACTAATCACTGCAACAGAAACCGCTTTAATGTCTCACTGCTTGTTACAACAGTATAAATTATTAAAATGGTTTTAGCTGTTACTCACATTCAACAGAGAAGCATTAGGCAGTAAGGCAGTCTGTAGCAATGTTAACGGAACTCATCCCCATTAATCTCTATTATGGGCAGCAGGTAGTGCAGCGGTTAAGGGCAGAGCCTTAAACAGAGCTGTCCGTACAAGTTTCAGGAGGGTCCTTACTCGAGTGTTCCTGAGAGAGGTACTTAACCTGAATTGCTGGAATGACATACCCAGCAGCATCAGTGAGCAAAGCTGTAAAATTCTTCAGATTACAACCTTGGCTCAGCAACAAAACAATAATTCTCTGGGCAGTTATCAGCAAAATTTTCGTTTAATGAGAAACAGAGCACTAAGACATGTGACGTCCTCTAACTTTCTTTTGGAGGGATTCCTCTGTACAAATCCGCTTATGCGATTAGCTTACAATGTTTCAGAATTCATACAGCGTATTAATTTTAATTTTTGCCTCTTCCGAGTCTTCGAAAAGCTAGAGTTGTTCCTGAAGGCTTATATTTGGGATTAAAACCTGCTGTTGAATTTTGCAATCACGTAACAAAGGAAGCTTTTGAAAATTCCTCAGTAAAGATCCTGACATCTGAAAATATTGACAGTTTCTGCAAATAACATTTCAATAGGCTCCTACGATTGGAAACAGTTATCTTTCATTGATCGGGTGAGTCACAACCCTGGGGCTAAACGCTGCACTAATGGGGTCATGTTAAGAGAACAAAGCGGTGAAGGTTGTCGGGGTTAGAGGATGGGGGATGGATGGTGCCCTAGGATTCAAAATTTACCAAAAGCACAGCGCCGAATACCTCAATAAGTCCTTATCTTCTGCGGGAGGCTGACGATAACGTGGTAATTGCTGGAGCTCAATAGGGCTCGGCCCGTCCATTTGTACCAATATCAGCCTTGCCATCACTCAATGGTGACCATTCGGTCAAAGTAAGATGAATGTACCAATACCTTCTCAGCTACATTCGAACTTGCCTTTCCTCTGAGGACTGCGGCACACAAAGCTTTAAGAAATAAACTCCTTCCTGCGTCAAATAATATCTTCCCTGCCATGAGAGAGTCCTCTCTTGCTGGGAGCTACTGCTTCTCACAAAAAGAGTGTGTTATATGAAAATGTACTATGATCTCAGAGAATAATAATTCTCATTATTTTTATGTAGTTGAAAACATATGTAAAGCATGGAATTTTGCTCAAAAATTACTTGCAGAATAATTAGGCTATATTTATTACGGTTTTACCACATGCTGGTGGTTCTAGATGAGCGGAGAGCACTGTGCCGGAGGTGTCACTGACATTGACTCTCACCTCGAGTCTCCTCCATTATTGACAAGTATGGCATTAGTTTGCTGGAGGTGTGTGCAGTTAATCAGTTCAAAATATTGACTCAGCAGTGGCTGTGTGTGTGTTTTTTTGACAAAGGTCTTCTGTCTCTTGGGGACACAACACAGGTGGGTACAAATGTATAGCTTGTATGTTATATGTAGAATTATTCTTTAGTTAATGGTGCCCCATGCTCTCAGAAATCCCCACCCCGGGTACTGTGGTCTGATTCACCATACAACCAAAGAACAGTTTTGACCTTGAGATGTCCTTCAGATCAGTTTGATCTCATGTATTGCCACCCCTGAAAATAAAAAACTGGGAGTGTAGTGCTTACAGTTGCTGCCTCTGCATGCAGAAGTTGCAGGTCTGGATCCTACCTTCAGCTGAAGTACCCCAGAGCCCAATACTTACCCTAAATTGCTCCAGCAAATTTACCCACCTGTATTAATGGGCAAATAATTAAAAGTTGCTTTGGAAAAAAGCATCAGCTGAATGAATAAATGTAAACGGACGCCTTGAAGTCAGGTAACAAAAACTTCCTACGTGATCCACAGCAGTGTACACTCAATAATGTAATTTTGATTTAAAAGAGGAACACCCTGTATTTTCTCAGCATCATCCCATGAGCATGGGCTACAGCCAACAGGCAGTAAAATACAAAGTACAGGGTGGGCGGGTTGCAAAGATCAAGAAAGTGGAGGAATGCCAACGCAAAGATGGAAATTAGACGTATCAGGCAAAACAGATTGCAGACCTTTAGGGTAGCGTGAGATAAAGGTAAAAGCAGGTAAGGTTCTCCGCCACATTGTCCTGGAATAGGGTGAATTTAGCTTTAGTCATGAGTTCTTTTTCTGAGAGTTACTTGTTTAGCACTTTCAGTTCAGAGGTGCTGCGTAAGTCTGGGACCAGTTGAGCACATCATGCACTCTTTAATTACCTTAATGCCACTACATGTACCTGTGACAGAGGGTCTCTGCACATAAACACAAACCCAGAGAGACTTAGAAGAGAGGGATGGGACAAGTAAAACAAAGTAAAGTGCCACTGGATGTGGAGGTGCAGACACATTGTAAATGAGGCAAAACTTGTAATTTAGAGTTAGTGGTTTTGAAAACAGACATGTGAGGGAATGGTATTGGGTGAACAACCAGGACTTCTTGGAAATGAAGTGTTTGATGCTACTGCTGATAGCCTAGGATCTTATAAACACAGGGGTGAGATAGAATTTTAACCTATGCTATTTTTGTTTGGGCAGGGCAGGTTTGACCAGTGCCCGTTGTGTGGCGGGTCTGGGGTTTGAGCCCTACTTGGGGTGCCTTGCGGCAGACTGGTGTCCCGTCCAGGGTGTGTCCCCTCATCCTTCAGCCTTGCTCTCTGTGCTGCCGGGTAAGGCTCTGTCTCGCCGCGACCCTGATCAGGACAAGCGGTTCTTGACAGTCGTTGGTATTCTTGTTTGCTTTGTTTGTTGTTTTTGTACTGTAAACATGTATTTTAAATGCTAAGAGTGACTGAACTGTTTACTGGGATGTGTACGGAGGAATTTTTATTGAAATGTGAAGTGGAGCAGTTAGGCATGGAATCAGTGCCAGAACACTGTTCAGCTCAGTCCTCATTTATGGCTTGTGTACAAATTCGTTGAAAGTTGTTTGTACCTGGGAGGGGGTGCGGTGGCGCAGTGGGTTTGACTGGGTCCTGCTCTCCAGTGGGTCTGGGGTTTGAGTCCCGCATGGGGTGCCTTGCAATGGACTGGCATCCTGTCCTGGGTGTGTCCCCTTTCCCTCCAGCCTTATGCTGCGTGCTGCAAGGTTAGCCTCCGGCTCCCCACGACCCTGCATGGGACAAGCGGTTTCAGCTGGTGTGTGTGTGTGTGTGAGATGTTTGTACTTGGCAGTTGGTAAGAGTTGTGTAAATGCTAGTTATGTTGTTTTTGGTCATTAGGATTCCTGATTAAGTTCATTGCCAGTGAATTGTGCTGCTTGGATTTGTATCTAGACTTTATCCATAAGTATCCATAAGTTTTTTTGCCTTAATTTTAGTCTTTTTTTTTTGTATTTTTTGGTTCACTATATTCCAATACTTCCAGAATAGGTCAGTTTTGCAGTTATATTTATGAACAGCACAATAAACACTGTAGATCCACTGGCCTCTGCGTCCTAGTCCTCAGCTAGTCCTGTCACAATTTTACTCATTTATATATTGAAGTATGTGGAAAAACTATGTTAAGTTGATATCTGTTAGTGTTTACCATTTATGCTGATTAATGCACTAATGATAACCCAATGAAGTCTTCAGATGACCACCTGACTGGTTCAGGAACCACTTGTAAAATTCCTTTCTTTCCTTTGCAGTTTAAGTGTGCCAAGATAGGCAAGGAGCCACTCAGGCTGGGTCCCCCAAATGTTTTTTGCCCTGTATCAGCCTTACAAGTCTCCTGTTGCCAGATGGCTTCCCCCCCCACACAACATTTTGAGTCAGTTATTTAGTTGACACTTTTCTCCACAGCAACTTACAATTATTACCCATTTATACAGCTGAGAAATTTTACTGGAGTCATTTAGGGTAAGTACATTATTACATTTCCCAAGAGTGCTACACCTGGAGATTGGATTTGAACCTCCAACCTTTGGGCTCAAAGGAAGCAGCTCTAACTACTATACTACCAGCTTCACTATTTTAAAATGTGCATCATTACTAATGACAGTTCTTAGGTAGCACTATATTTTACACTTCTTTAAAATTGTCTGAACCACTTATCCCATTCGGGGTCACAGGGAACCAGAGCCTAACCCAGCAACACAGGGTGTAAGGCTGGAGGGGACACACTCAGGAGGGGATGCCAGTCCATTCCAAGGCACCCCAAGCGGGACTCAAACCCCAGACCCACCAGAGAGCAGGACCCAGTCCAACCCAGTGCGCCACTGTGCCCCCCTCTTTAAAATTGAATTTTAAAATTTGAAAATAAATGGAAAAGAACTGATTTCATAAACTAAGCGTATTTTATAGCTTTTTCCAACTTCTAAAACCTCACATTATATTTATTTCTGGTAGTATCTGCGGTTGTCTTTGTTTATCGTTCAAATACATGTTAATTTGGATAAGAAAATATGGCTCTGCAAATTAATGTGCACGGCCCAATCTGCTATAAATAGAACTATTATGTGTACCTCATTAAAAACATCTTGCTGGGTTTATAAATGCTTACTTCAAGATTAAAGTTTCTTACTCTAACTCTGCCCAGGACTCTGGATGTGTTTACAAAAAAAAAAAATATATCTTTTCCTGTTTTCCCTATGCACTTTTGCAACAGATATGACATTTGCCAAAAGTGACATCTGCTTCACACCTTTTCTGCTCTTTGACGCTGTTTATTGTAGTGCAACAGGTTATTTTGGTGCTAATCATTCAAGCACACATTCTTGTTCCGCAGTACTCTAAACCAGGGATTTGGAATCTTAATGAAATGTAGAGAATGTAAGAACTCTGAAATATCCAATAATCTTCAACAATTAACTTTATTTTGTCATTGAAGTTTGATGAATATTAATATGGGATGCAGAGATGGATGTCGCATGTAGTTTATGTTATATTGTGATGAAAAACCTAATTAAGCATTTTTTTGCAGTAGTGTTTTCACATTTTTGTCATCGGATCAATATTGTAACTATTTTTCACTAAAACATTATTATTTGTACTATGACTATAACCAACTTCACATCTCGTCTCTGGTTTATTGTTGCAATTTTTTGAATTTCATTTCAGGAAGACAATTCGTGCATTTCTATATCATTGTGTCTTGCTATTAATGATTTGTTCTATCAGTCCTCAGCCTAGACTGTTTCTGAGGTTTAATCTCAGTTTGTTGCTCCTTCATAATCAAAGCCTGCCTTCATACTCAAAGCATTTTGCAGAACATATTAAATATATTATGTACTTCATATTAAACATTTGGAAAGCTATCATTTGGATGTTTAAGACATTTAATGATTACTTTGTTCTGTTATTTTATTGAAAGCCATCATAATAATACAATCGTTAAACTGCTTTTAAAGACACAGAATGCATGGCATCCTGAAATCTGTATTCAATGAGAGTTTTCTGAAACATGGTTATTTATGAGGAACTCTTCTTGCCAATCTCTCTGAAATAGGATTTTATTCCCTGTTGGAATAAGCAATATTATAAATCTTAATATTGAACGAGAGATAAATCAATGTAAGGTCCATTGCTATAATTTGACCCACATAAAACAATTCTGAAAATAAAAAACAGACTCATGCTTCAAAATGAAATTATTTCAAAAAAAGAGGAAAAAAAAGCCTTTGAATTACTGTCTTAAATATCACAAAGGATAAAATCTTCTCAGGTCCACTTCCCACTATTCGAGATTTATCATCCAAAGTTCTAAATAAATTGCAAAGTAAATAAATTTCATTTCTACTGGAAAATCAGATTCTTGTGGTGGCCCAGATCTAACATTGCCATCCCAACCAGCTCAATAACCAGTAACTGTAAGACTGCCAACTGCAGAAGCTTTGCAGAGAGGTTGCTTATGTTGACATGTTGACATTTGGTTCCCCATCTTCTGCCCTCTAAACAAAGCAAGTAACACCAACCGCTCACATTCTGCTCCGAGCCCCATTCCAATCAAACCTCGCCTCAGGACCAGCACTAGCTGTGCTTCTGCTCTCTGCATAAGTAGAGGACTTTTGGAGGTGAGGTCAAAATCTTAAACTTCGGTCTAATAAGGTACTCAAACATCATCTCCTAGTTCAGACACTAAACTGAACTCATTCAGTAGGGAGAGAGTCAACAGACAAGAAACATTTGTCAATGAGAAGGTTTCATCGCTTGTTTTCTTTCTTCCTTCCCGTTCTCAGAGAACAATTATGAATTGCTGGGCTAGATTTGCATCACAAATCTGTGTGTTAATCACACTGCAGTCACAATGGGGGAGAGTCGTGCTGATTAGGTCGTTGCTGCCAACATCATAATTTTGGATTAATTGCAACACATTTTATTTAGAAGAGGATTCAGTTTGCAGTTGACAAAGGCAGAGCCATTGCACATCACCTCTGGCTGCATTTTTGGACAGATTACCCAGACCTACGAATTCCTGGCCTATTAGCAGTAAAAGTGGCATCTGACAAAGGGACAATGAGGCTTTTGGGTTAATCCCTGGACATCCTCATCACCCCAATGGATAGAGGCAGATTGAGGGAGCTGTGCCCAAATCAGAGATTTACACCCCATAGGGTTCATTAACTTTTGTCTAGTTGCTTTATCACAGGGTTGCACCGTGACTCAGTCAGCTGAGCTCACAACTTCAGGACTGCGGGTTCAAAACCCTTCACAGTGCTTTAGGAAGGTTCTTCCCATCGTCCAGAGTGGTTTTGGTACTGTTTTTCTTCCATGATCCTCAGGCTAGTTGTTCAGGTGAATTGTGGGGATTAAGCCATCACATTCCACTTTCAGTATGCAGACTCTTCACTGAGCAGCACCAGGAGTGCCTGGTCAGTTGATATTCAGCTAGAACTCTCTAGACAGAGGGTTTAGCATAGAGACAAAGACTGAAGATGCTAAAGTGGAGAAAATACAGTCAAGCTGGATAACTTCAGGAGACCGCAGGACAATACTGAAGGACCTGGGCTTTGATCACAGCTAAGAGACAGTCAATTGGCTGCAAAAAAGTAGCTAAGAAATCTGGCTGGGGCTTGGGAAGAGCAAGTTTCAAGGACCAGAGGAAGGAAGAGTTGATACCAGAACTTGACCTGGAGAACAAAGAAAAATGCTGAATATTCAGTCTATGAAAAAAAAAGTTTTGCGCAAAGAGCTGAGTTTCCCCAATCACAGTACAAACAGTAGGGGGGTGCTGGTCTCCTTCTTGGTGTTGCTTTTTCCAGGGTTCCTGCCCTCTGATGGTCAGAAGGTTTCCTGTGGCAAAGAGGCATTCGTTTTTTGGCAAGTCGAGCCTTACTCAATATATGTCCTGGATTTGGCCCCAGATCAATATAACCCTAACTGAATAAGCAGTTAATTAAATAAATGTGTGAAAAGCATCTTGTAGCTTCAGGCTAATAAATTCCATTGGCGAAGGTTACTAAATCATGACATTATTTCACTATTTTATTTCTTGCTTTGAGTTATTGCCATTGCTGGCAAGTGGCACAGTAAAGCTTTCAGGAAGTAACGGTTTTAAAATAAACATAGATGGCTAATATTAAATCTTAAACAATGATTAATCTACTTGTTTATTTCGTCAATATAATGTTTTCATCAAAAGGTAACAAGATATTACATTCAGAGCTCATGACTTTACAAAAACTCTGCTCATTTCATCGGATTTCATCTTTTTCAAAGATAAGATGACTTTCATCTTGACATGCAGGATGCCTCTAATTTAATGTCCTGAACAGTTCAGCTTTATCAGTCTTCCCGCAGATAAAAGTACATTTTTAATTCTTAGGTGAATTAAATAAATTGATTTATATCCTAGATATATTTCAAAAGTCCAAAAGCAGCAAAACAGTAATGATGGTTATTAATATTAATTTATTTGGCATATGCTTGTATATGAAAGGCAGTGCAAAACAAATTAGTTGTACACAAACAATATTAATGGCAAAGGCACAATTCAATCACAATTACCATCACCCAAGATTTACTAATTGAATCTTCCAAGGTTTATGAATTAGATAGACACTGCAGATCCAAGCACAAATTCAAATTGAATTTAAATTGGGAGAGGCTTAACGTAAGACAAATGATGCTCTTGTAAGAAACGACGCCGTTCGTCAATTCTACAGTCGCTATTTGTCTGCAGGAGGGTAGGTACTGCTAAGGACTGACGACCTTATCTTTGTGGGATAGGTGCTGGACTGGCTGTGCCTCTCACTGGATAAGCGGTTAGTGAAAACGAATGAAAGAATAAAAGGACAGACAGCTGATGGACTGCAGCGTTCTTGTCATGAACCCAGGAGAGAAAATGGATTGGTTATACATGTTGTATAGACCTGACAATTGAGATATCTCAAGAACCGTTATATAAAAGGCGAAACACCCTGCAAAAAAAGAAGAAATTCTCCGGGTTTCTTCTTTCCAGCAAGCAATTTATTTATTCGGAAAACTTTTGAGAAGAGCCCGATAGGTGAAATGCAGTGTTCTCCCACGCGTTCTGCAGGTCATTAGGTGTGTGGCACCAGCTGTGTGTGCGCGGCGTGTCGCTTACACGCGAAAAGATTTTCCTCCACAGCTCATTATGTCTGAGAAAAGTCGTCGTTCTCAGGGCCGCATGTATAGCCGCGAAATGCGTCTCCGTTATAGGGTTTTGGGTTTTTTGTTTTCTCAAAAGTAACTTGAGCCGGTTTTGGTGGAAGAATTAGTCCTTTTGTAAGAGGTTTCCTTTAGCCGGACTGGGAAAGGCATTTTGTAAAAAATCTCAGTTGCAGTATATATTCATGTTTTCAGGTTGTTAATGTGCTTAAAGCAGTGATTCGGAACTGGAGAATCCAAGAAGGCCTGGTGTACGTACACAGTTTTTCCACACGTAACAACCCGGAGGGAAGGCCATTTAAGTGCAGTTAAAATAATAATTTGCTCGTCTGTACATATATGTGAAGAAGTCCGTAGGCGGTATGAAGACTTGCAATGTATGTCAGCTCACCAAGACCGAATACGGACCACCCAAATTAACTTGAAGCATCAGCTGGTATAACTTACACTTTGGGAATAAAACGCATGTGGGAAGTGATCATGATACCTCATAAGTCCAGTCAGAAGGGACTAAAACACTTTGGTAAACTCTCATCACGTGCTTATATGTGATGCAACGATCATAAACAGACCATGAAACATATTTATGAAAACTTATCAAACGTGCGCATCTCTGGTGAAATACAAGAACAACAAAACAAAATCTTAACCCAATAAAAACAGCAAGCGATTTCTCTGGGAAGTGTAATGTTCTCAGTTTACTAAGAGCCTGATCTTATTTTTTAATGTCAAATGGAGGAATCAAAACTTGTTTCCTCTGATTTCTGTCACCATCTGACAGCAGGATTAGATAGTTTACATGAAACTTTGTTATGGGAAGCATTATGAACCCACTTCACTTGCCAATGCATAATTATTTGCATTGATCAAGCTGTCAGAGGTCCTCAATTAGTCCCACATACATTTCAAACAAAGACAAGCATTAGTTCAGTTGTCGCATAAAGCACGGCAGCTTTGTTCTTAGTTTATTAGGTAATTAACTACGGAATAGTAATTAGACTTACAGACATCCGCACTGCCTGGTACGCCGTTATAAATAGCGAGCTTCAGAAAAGCCTGATGTGTTTCTCTTAGACTAACAAAACAATTATAGGGATAGAAACATACTGCAATTACTCCAGACCTTCAGGTTGTTTGGCTGCAGGCGATGAGCAAACAAAGTGGCAATTCTGCCTTGCTTCTCATACCCTCAATGTCAAAGTGTTCTTCTCTATAGCTTTCAACACAATTAACTGTGGCATTCATATTACAGAATATAAACAATGATAATTGCAATGATCCTTTCAGAGGTAATCCATTCCCAGCATTGTGAACTTGTGATAATCAAAAAAACCTCAAGTTATTTTATTACTATATTTTTGCTTCTTCTTACCTCTTTTCAAATTCTCCAGATTGTCGGAAAATAATCATTCCTGTTTCCCTGCTGCTGAAAGCTTTGGAGTCACTTATCTGCTATAAACTATGAACAAGGTATAAAAAAAGCAGAAAGGATCACAAAGTTTCTGTTTTAAACATCCCTTCATGTTTGCAGTGTGAACTGCTGTACTCCTCCTTGTCTAACAGCTTTCACATCATTCAAAACTCCATGAGGTCCATTTCTGCTTGTTAGTCTTACTCTTCTCCAGATCTGCAGAACTCCTCAGCTTGTGTTAATAACTAAAAATGTAACATTTACCCAAGGCATAAAGAAACCCGTGGGGAAAAAACACGACACGCGCTGCTACGTTAACATCAGAAAGTGCCACCATCATCAGCCGCATGTTTCCAAGCACCTGTTTAGAGAATACACAAGTTAACACATAATCAACAACCTCACACCACTTCCAACACAGAGGGTAAATAACCGTTTCAGTGCCTGAAGGGTGACAGGATACAGGAGGTTTGCACACAGAGTTCTGAACAATAACATTTTTCTCCTCTACAAAAGCTTTTTCAACAGTGTACCTAAACTTAATTAATACTAATTGATTAAACTTAAAATTAATTTAGACGCATTGTCCTTGAGTGACGTTCGATTATGAAAATATGACAAACCGCATTAACTGTAGTAAATCAGACTGGAACACCATAAGCCCTTTGGACCAGGGAAACCAGGGATTACTTCTCTCAGAGAGCAATGGTTTTAATAATGATAAACATTATGGCTGTTTGACCTCTGCAAAGATGGATGGAGAGAAACTTTCAGTAATCTTATACTTTCTGAAACAAGCAATCGTAATCATAAACGCAAGAAGAATTTAAAATATTGTAAAAAATTCATCCTGATATTGTATATTTCACACTTATTCATTTAGCAGAAGCTTTCCTCCAAAGCGTACATTTCTGAGAACAATACAAAAAGTACATTACACGAATAGAAGGAGAAATTTGGATGTAGGCACGTGGTTTTCGAGCACAGTGTTTTCAGCACTGTATGTCCCTTGTGCTCTAAAGAAACTCTTCTGAACGCTTTGTTAGTGTCTTCAAGAAAAAGAGCTTTAAAATACACAACATATACATTCCAGCATTTAGAAAGACAGGGCAATTTCCTTTGGTAGTATTTGCCATGTTATACACAAATGACATTTTCAACTAGCAATGTATACTGGACTACATCTATTTCAGCTGATATGAAACATAATTTGGAAAGGCTGCGTCTCTGTGATAATGTATGGTAATATTCAGCTTAAAAATGTTTGCTGTTCCAACCCTTTGAAAGGTTATCCTCCAGCCATAATAAGCTACAGACATAAACAACATCAGTGTACATATTACTGCAGAGATCAATAGATGCAATTTGCTCTGACTGTGTAATAATGCAGATTAATAATTATAATTTAACCACAGTGCAAGGGCTCAAGTAAAAGCAATGAGGAGGCTGATAAAATGTGTGTGACCTTAACACAAATTCACATTCACCATTAATGTTGCAAAAAATACATGTTAAATGTGACCTGCATGGATGCAGGGGCAGCATATGAATACATCAACACAAAGAATAAAACTCTGTGGTTTACGAAATGAGTTTCTGCTGAAATGCTGCTCAAATGTGTTGTGGCTGTCCTGACTTATAGCGGGGGCACGACTGTACTTCATCGACCTTTGAAAGCTGCGTCCTACAGTGAAATTACTCTTGCACGACTGTCTCAGGTCAGAAGGTTAATAAACTACCAAACAGTGTAAGCTTCTCACCATAATGCTACAAAGTGCATTTGAATTACAGCAAAAAGAAGAACATCAAATTCTATAATGATGGGCTGAACATCAAGCAGCAATGCCATGAATGGCTCAGAAGAAATGATTGTAACTATTTGCATTTCCTCAGTACATCTTACTGTAACAGAAGCTTGAATCTTTTAAGTACGGTATGAAAGTCAAGATGCCTCGGAGATTTTGTCAACTTTTTAAAGAGTTGTATTGTAAAAAAAAAATGACAGAAAGTATTTAGGTAGGGCAGCTGATAGCATATTACTTGGAAACTCTGCCTTTAGTTCCAAAGATGAAATTGTTGAATTTTCCTTGTCTGTTGCAAACATGTCATTAAATTCTATCCATCTAGTGACCACCATGAGCATGAAAACCATCTGCAATGTCACGTGAAAATTAATGTACGTCTCTACTTATCAATGACAGCAGATGCAATCAACCAAGAAGAAAACATTTTTGATTCAAAAAGAGCAAATTAACTTTCTCAGACTTTAGTCCACAGCAAAATAATTCATGATGACTTGAAGTTAAGACAAACTGTAGTGGTTAAGACTGAAAAACAACCAGCTGAGAGAGCTGCAATGAAAAACATGGAAAAATGCTAAAAAAGAAGGAAGATTGGAACTGTTCAACAAATGGTATTTTTTAAAACACTACATGGGTGTGAAATCTGAAGCAGGATATGTTTGCATAAACTCCTTCACACTGTGGTGCTGGTGGAGCCTTTTAAGGACACCATAGACAGCTAGGAAAGCAGATTGACCTTGGATGGATCAAATGAAACCAGAACTATCACTACTAGCAAAAGTCAGCTTGGGATCAAAGGAGTGGCACTAAGATAGTTTGAGTCCTACCTATCTGACAGATCTTATCATGTGGTCTGGTGGAGCTCCTGTTCTTCTCCTCTGCCTCTCTCAATCGGTGTCTCGCAGGGCTCGGTACTGGGTCCTCTTCTCTTCTCGATCTACACCTCCTCCCTTGGCCCAGTCATAGCTTCCCATGGATTCAAATACCACTGCTATGCTGATGATACCCAGCTCTTCCTTTCCTTTTCACCTGGAGCATCGGACATTTCCACACGCATTACTGCCTGCCTGTCAGACATCTCTGCTTGGATGTCTGATCATCGCCTCCAGCTCAACCTCTCCAAAACAGAGATTTTTCACCTCCCAGCTGGCCTGTCCTCCTGTCACGATCTATTAGTCAAACTGGACAACTTATTCATTTTGCCTACCTTCTCGGCTAAGAGTCTGGGAGTGATGATTGACTCAAGTCTGTCTTTCTCTCAGCACATGGAAGCCACAGCCGGGACCTGCAGATACATCCTGCATAATATCCGCAGGATCCGTCCTTACTTCACAACTGACTCTGCCCAACTACTTGTCCAGGCCATGGTGAAATCCCATCTGGACTACTGCAACTCTCTCCTGTGTGGCCTTTCTGCTACTGCCAGCAAACCTCTACAGCTGATACAGAACGCTGCTGCACGAGTTGTGTTTGATCTGCCAAAGCGTTCCCATGAATCTCTTCTACTCATTTCTCTGCACTGGCTTCCTGGAACTGCCCAGATCAAATTCAAGACCCTAGTTATTGTCTACAAATGCATCAATAGAACTGCTCCTAGATATTTACAAGACTTGATCAATCGCTACACCCCAACCACACCACTTTGCTTGTTTACTTCTGCTTGCTTGGTGATCCCGCACACAAAAGGTAAAGCATGGAGGTTCTTAATTCTGGGTCCATTGTGGTGGAATGACCTCCCCCTCTCACTCAGAACTGCAGAAACTCTGTCCACATTTAAGAAGGGTCTGAAAACTCACCTCTTCTAGACTGACTTCGCCCATGATCTCTGAAGCTCGTGTAAGGTGTGCACCTTGCATGACCGCATGCACCATTAAGCCATACACCGTGACTTTATGATCATGCCCAGATAAGCCTTTACACAGCTCCTACTCCTGTATTGTATGTAAATGTTTGTGTACCATTTAAAAAAAAAATTGTATAAAGGTGATCAGGATTAGTCTATCCTGAGTTTTGTGCACCTACTCGTGCGATGAACATTGGTGCATAAAGTGGAAAGAAACAAACTAGGTTTACTTAAGAATCACATGTCTGCAACTATGTCTCTCTTTCTCCTAATGCAATGCACAAATTGTATTTTCTCTGATAAGTACATCACTTTGAAGAAAAGCATCTGCTAAATGAGTAAATGTAAATATAAATTTTGACATGGAGATTACCATAGATCGGACTTGTCATGAGACAATTGCATTTTCTCTAAAACAACCTAGTTATTTCAACGGGTGTCAGCCAGGTGCTCAGGTACCTCCTACGTGTGTGTGTGTGTATACACACACATAAATATATATATATATATATATATATATATATGCTAAAAAATCCTACTGCTTCAGCAGAAATTCAATTTTTTTTTGCATCTCCAAATTCTGCACAAACAGATGTACTGAAAATTGCTTTATTATCCATTATCTTATGTCTAACTGGAAGCAATACATTTGAAAAATGTTCTATCAGAATGACTTCATAATTAATAGACTGTTACTTTACTAAAAATAAGAGCAAATAAAAAATGTGCCATACTGGAAGCGGCCCCTACGGTACACCCTTGTACTCCTCAATATACCTCCTGGAATTTGTGTACTCCTGGTTGAGCACTACCCCTTTTCAGCCTAATGACCCAAATGGAGGGGAAAACATCCCGGAGGCACTCTATACATACATGGTTGCCTAGAATTGACTGACTCAAAGTTCTTTAACAACAATAAGTGATTAAGAATTGTGCTTGTGAACATACTTAAAATTCTAGTTAGACAGACCATTTCAATTGCAGCACTGAAGTCCAGAGCATATCTGGTATTATCTCAAAAAAAACCCCTACAATGCACACACTCAATGGGCTACTGTGTACCTGGTACGGTACATCATACAACTTATGCAAATCTGCAATGTCACGGTGTTCTCAAGGAAATCCTTCGCCTTTTGCCTGAGCTCCAGTGCACTCATCAAACTGAGCAAATAACCTATTGTTTTCCTTTCCAGCTAAACAAATGTTAGCAAAATTATTGGGCAATATACATTAATGCTGTCAATTTTGCAGTGACCCGTACTTTTGTAAGCTACTGTATTCTGCTGCCAGATATTAGTCTGCAAACTTGTCTATCATATCCAGAGGCATAACTAATAATAAAGCATACTGACTGAGCATGATATCGATTAGCTAAAAGCTTCTTTTGAATAGCTTTTCAGGATCATAAATTATGTCTGCAATATTTTTTATGCTTTTATCAGATATTGCTCAACAAGGTCATTGCCACTGTAATCTCCTGCACTTTTTATTCATTACGAATTTTCATTGTTGAAGGCATGGACATCAACGTGAAAGCGGGGAAAAATTTTAGACACCAGATATACTAGATACTACCAGGTGTGGAGAGGTCGTGACCGAACTCTGCGTTACTTTTAGTTCTCAAAATCCATGCGTACAACACCCAAAAGGTTAAACTGTCCATCCAAAGAAAAGAAACAGAAAGGAAATGCTTGTCAAACTCAGGGGGGGGGGGCAAACAAAACTCTCAGACAGAAACACAAGCCTAACATGATCTATTAACTCTAACAAGACACAACTCTAGCTCAAAATCTTGGACAAACAGCATGAACATGTTGTTTCTTCAGCTCTCTATGTCCCTGTATAACATCTGACTCATTCAAGTGGTCATAACTAATACTCATTTTGTTGGAAGCTACGCGTGGGTGTGAGTGCCAATCTGGCTAGGACGCAGGCACAGCCAAATAAACAATAAAACATGATAAAATACTGTATACCAACATATATATCTATGATTCTTCTTCCCCAAAGCGATTTACAGTTAGTTTCCTGTTTATACAGCTGTGCAATTTTTACAGTTCATGGTAACTGCCCTGCTCAAGGGTCCTATAGCAGGAGGTGGGGTTCTATGCTGTGCCCTTTGAATGCAAGGAAGCACTCAAAACACTTCACCACCTGCTCTAGGTTGTAACTTTACATCATTCAGAAATTTTGTATTGAAATTCAGCATGTTTGGAGAAATGCACAGATAAAGTTGATCACAAATCCGAAATGACCAGTTTACATACTGAAATGTGGAATTAGAACTGAGAGGCACATGGCACGCCAGGAACCGAGGTTTTGGTCCCTGAGCTAAACTCATTAGCTTATCTACTAGCTCTCAGCTCTCTCACAGGATGGACACAAATGTTTAGAAAAGGAGTTTGATCAGCTGAGCATTAAAAGATGAGGAGGGCACCGAAGCAAACTTTTTAAAATCCGTACGCAAACGCATATCGGAAAATGACTGGCTTGTGTCATTTCCAGAGACAAAGTGTTTCTTTACTTCTGTTTTACGAAAACAGAATCCTCTCCTTCTTATTAGGAGAAAATAAAGAAAATAAACAGAGAACTTTTTAGGTAGCTTCCCTCTGTGCATGTATTACCCATGCAATGAGGCGTTTATGGTGGAATGGAATATTCGCTCTGTTCTACTTATTTCTGAATTTATGCTTTTATTCCATGGAACATTAATTTTTTTCCCTGCAGTCTACATACTTCAGCTCCACCCGATTAGCATTCCTGTCTGAACATGGAAAATTAATCGATTGAAAAGGCAGGTCTTGTTTGGATCTAATGTATTTAAATGAACTACAAAGCATATCTATGTCTAAATGCCTGTCAGTTTTGACCCGTGTTACCCTGTTGTTACATGCAGTCGTTTTTATAAAAGCAGTATCATTTTAGGAAACATATTCAACATGTGCATATCTTACCTGACCATTTTCCAAGTGCCACTACACATGAACATTGTCAGAACCACTTGTCCCATTGAGCCAGAGCCTAACCCAGCAACAGAGGGCATAAGGCTGGAGAGGGAGGGGACACACCCAGGACAGGACACCAGTCCATTGTAAGGCACTCCAAGCGGGACTCAAACCCCAGACTCACTGGAGAGCAGGACCCGGTCCAACCCACTGCGCCACTGCGCCACCACACCCCTTAGGTGCCACTATACCTTCAACTATAAAATGCAATGGTCAGCAATGATCAGTATTATTAAAGGTCGACATCCTCTCTGCAAATAATTTTCTTTTTAACTGTTGAAAATACATTGCTTTCTTGTAGCTAACTGGATGAACAACTGATCATTTGCACATAAGAAAAGTGGAAATTAGTGCGTCTTCTGAGATTTCACTTTAATAATGTCCCTTTTTATCGACCGTAGCAGAATGACAATTAAAAGGGCAATATGTGAATCATTGAAACAATCAAATCTCTATTGACAGCATTATCATCAAATAGTTTCAGGCTTGTTCTATTGTTTGTTTTGTTGTGAACCACATCATTTTGCATTTCATCGTAAAATAAAACCTCATATTAAACACAGACCAATACTCACCAAGTGTTTGAGACTAATGACTATCAATGTGACATTATGTCTGGTAATATTGATGGAAACTGTTATTTCTTGGGTATTTTGAAGGAAAAAAAAAATCATTTGCACATAAGGGTTTGTGACATGACGGGATGTAGAATTTAGGTAAGGGAGACCTTAGCTTTCCACAGCACTTGACAAATCAAAACAGGAATGTTCCAGAATGGTTGCTCCTCTGCAATGACTCCTATGTGCCCTCCTGCGATCCGCAATTTAATGTGACTTTTTGACATCATTTTGGGCCATTTACACTGTGCCAGAAGGAAGTTAATTATCTTTGCAGAGAAAAAGAATCAGACCTCAGGAACAGATCTTAAAATTGGTTAAATCGGACTTAAAAAACAATTTGTATCGCAAAAAAGATCTGCCAGTTGGATACTTCCCAGTTCATTTGGGAAATAAGGCTGCAGATTAGCATCAGTGAATTGATGAGTGGATGGTAGTACTTATTCTGTCCAACCTCGAGTGCTTTTAAGGCTTATTTTTCCCCCTAAACATTTGGCTTCATTGTCTCCTCTGGAAAGTTCATTAGATGTGGACATTGAGTCCTTTGTTTAAAAAAAAAGAGAGATAATACCACTCTTCACATTGATTCCTATTCACATCAGCATACAGCAGAAAAGTGACTGCGGCAGCAGCCACTGATAATTCTATATTTCATCTTCGGAAAAGCTGATGAAAGCTGCATATGGAGATGACTATTCTCATTTTCACTTCTCTGAAAATCAACACTGGCATTGTCCCGGCGTCAGACACAAGACTATTGTCTTTGCAGCAGAGCCAAAATAGTAGAGCTTTTTATCCTGCATGACATATCCATAATTGGGATGTGTGTTTCTCTGGTCAATCAGTCATTCGCCATATGCATATAACAAATGGAATTTGAAAAGAAACAATGAAGTTACATATTATTTAATTATTTAATACACATTTAAGTTCTTTTAAAATGCAGCTCAGATGATAATGAAAATTGACTTTGTATATCTCAAATGGCTCCAAGAAAGACCTGGAAAGAGAATGGCGTCATCTTCCTAGAACAGTGGTAGATGTGATAAATCTCCCACATAGGAGGGTGTACTGAGTAGTATTTCAGGGAAAGACAAACTATGTATAAGGTAATGGTATTAGGAGAAGAGCCTCAACAATGTTAGCTCAGATAACGTTCGATGCATTTTATCTGCCCTATTGCTTGATGTATTATTATGACATTCACTTCCAAATCTGGGAAGCATCCAAGTTTCATGCACTACACCCATGTACAGGTTATAACAAAAACAGTGTTGCTACAGGGCAGTCTGTGAGGAGATAAGACTCGGTGACCGTTGGTCACACAAGAAGGGTCCACCCGTGAAAAAAGAAACAATGCATTCTGCTCCGCTCTCAGCCCTTATAAACCTGGTGACCGTTTTAAACTTCTCTACATATCATATTACCATTGTTTCAGTTTGTGTAATTCTTTCTTGCAGTACCAGCAAGAACCATGAGTCCGCTTGCTGGACACCAGTGTCTTTTTCAAGGTGATGGTTATAAAGGTTGATCAGGAAATGAGGCACCATGTTGTCCCAGATCTTCTGCAGCAGTTTCCAGAGAGGTAGAAAACTCATGTTTGCTTTGCTTCCACTCTTCTGTCCAGCTTGTTTCATTCAAGTGTTGCCCAGATTGCCCAGATGTACTCATATTTTACTCTGGTACTACAAACTGTTAAATGGAGGTGGCACCCGTTATAAATGCATAAAGAGAAAAAAAACTACTTTTAAGAATTAAAGAAAACTAAAATGTACTAAAGGTAGTAAAAAAAAAAATCAGGTAGCAAAAAGAAGTGGGTAAAATTTAGGTGTGTCCTACACTAAGTCAGTCATTTGTAGAGAGGAGATATTCGGTGTGACAGCCCAACTCAAAAGGCTGCCGCTTCAGAGCACCTGCTTTCTGAAACATCTGGTCATAACAGACTGCTGCAGATGTTCCTGACTGTCATTCCTTGAGTCCTTAGGCCTGGATGACATTGTCCCATCACCATGTGATTTCTTTGCTACACAGTCCGCTTTGTCCCTAGTCTCACTTTTTATCGATTTTTTCATCTTTCTGCTGTAATTTGTTTTCCTACATAATATTTATAAAATTGAAAAAGTACGCCTGTACAAAGACTGCACAAATTCAGTCCAAAAGAAGAATTACTTTACAGTATTCTCTTTGAGTTGTTGTATTCACAAAGTAGGCCTGGACTTCAAAACAAAAGGAAATATTATGCATTTGATGGCCATTAGAGTGCAAAACCGCACAAAATAGTTAAGAACACACCAAACTTTTTATTAGGAGCTGCATGCTCTGGTTGTACAGCAGTCTCACGGATCATTATCACCATTATGAAATATTTAGAATTATACACTTTCTGAGCCATCAATTTGTTCAAACTAAATGGGATGTATTTCTGCAAGGCTAACTTTTGTAATTCCTAATTATACAGAAATGAATTAAGAAAATTAACAGAAATTCAACATTTTACCTTTAAACAGTCATACCCAATTGAACAACTAAAACTACCCAGTTAACTCTTAGCTCTTTTTCTTTCAAATAATGTAATAATATTCCATGGGATGATTACTAATTACTATTTGTGATTAGTAAATGATTATTAAACTGCTGAAATTTCCGGAAGATAAGGGCTTTTTACAAAGTGGCAGATAAAAACTGTTCGACTGAGAAATAAGGGCACATTTTAAATTTCACACATTACAGTCCATTGATCCTGGCAAACCACACAGTACAATGCCCGTGTAACTCTGAGCGCTCATTATACCTGGAGTCCTACATCTCTTTATTCCTTCGCCTCCTGCTGTTAGATTGTCACACCCTTCTGCCTCTGATTTTTTTTCATTTTTAAATCACTGTCTAGTCCTGCTAAATCCCTTGGAAATATGGCCTTATTTGCAACAATGGCTGTGCCTTGTTTGAACACATCACACTATCTATATCTGCCACCAGTTAGGTACAGAACCGGTAAATATTGTACTGTGCTGCATGCTCTTTATTTGTAATTCATAATAACATCATGTACGTCAATTCAGGAGAATGGTTAGGACATGCCGCATGTTTATTTGTTTTGTATCATGGACCTGGTTCATTCATGCATTCATATGTAGTCGACAAATAATACATTCATTAAAAGATGCATTAAAATAGCAATAATAATAATAAAGCAGACTTTCCTTGTATTCTTTCTGTAGTTGTTTTACTGTTTAAAATTCATGAGTAAGAAAAAAGAATTTTGGTAGGTGGTGCTTTATGTCCTTTTTCTGTGACAATTACTCCAAGTTGGAATGACAGTAGGTGAGCTCTCATGAAAGCTCAATTTTGGAAGGATAAGGTCCACAATTTGTGTTTATTAATGCTGTTCCTGACTACAAAGTGTGAAAAATACCAAAAAATTTGCAAACGTGAGAATGAGAACCAAAAGAAAAAAGGGCAGAAAAGTGCATTTGTGTTGCAACCTGACATGCATTGTCGCTTTCACTTCTAGCCAGCTCATTGAAGACTTTCTGCGACAAAAACCCAGACGCTAACTGGTTTAGAGAGCTACAGGAGGCAGAGTGCATGAGGGACTGCAGTTTTCCCCCTTATTTCTCTACATATTTTGCTTAAAAACACAATGACTGTAGACAGAGCAAGTGTGTGCCATATGCCTTCATGCTCTAAATGAAATTAGTGAGTTGCTGTCTGATGTACAACATGGTTTATAAATATTTTTATCAGAAATACTGCAGATCAATGTGCTGTATTTTCCTATATAGAAAAAGGTTCAGGTTTTTTTGATGGAATATTTCTGCATACTGAATATGAGGAAAGACGTGATAAAGTTGGCATCAGATAGGCTGGCATCAAAACACACAGAAAGCCGTTTCAAAAACTGTGGGAGACATTTCATAGAGGCCAACATTCTTCTCAGAGTATTAATATAAAGATAAAAACTTCTAGAAACTTAAAAGAGATCTCAGTGTTGATCCTGCAAAAAACCCCCAGACCATAACACTCCATTAACACAGAGAGGTCAAGCTGCAAACCATGTGTCTGAACCCACGTGCTGACCACATGTGGTCCTGAAATTCATAAAAATCAAAGATTTAAAACATTATGTCTCCCTTTCTAGTTTACAAAGTCCATGTTCCCTTCTTTCAGACCAAAATGCACTGCGGTCTACTATGGATTGCTGTGGATTTTGACTGCGGATGAGAGAAACCAAAAGGCCTTTTATCTGTTTTCTCGCCACCCAGGAATGGGGTGCACCTGAAATTCATTTGTGTTCAAAAAAAAGAGAGAGAAAAAAAATTCCTATCCGTAAAAATAAATAAATAAACAAACAAATAAAATAATTACAATTACTTTCACAAGTAATCATGTCTCAAGTTTATTTTCATCTTTACAAATCTGGAATAATTTAAGGGAGAGTTTAAAGATATTGGTGTGAAATTTTAATATATTACAATCTTAAGACTTACAAATTCCAGGTGCCACAGACAAAATAATTATAACTCTGGGTTTCTCATATAGGATTTGTTTTTGAGTTCCGTTTGAGTGGTGTAACCACTGCAATGAAATTTGAATAAAAAGTGTCAGGAGTCAGCAAGCTTGTGTCTTTTATTACATCTCAGGTAAAATTAAACCTCTGCACCATTAATCAAGCTATTTAAAAACAGAGGGGTCTTTTCGGGTTTTGGATGAGAGCTTTGGAGAATCCCGAGAGTTTCCATGCTCATTTCCTGGCATTCAGAGGCTCAAAATCATATTAATTTTGGAAGAAATAGAAATTGGTAGAAAAAAATGAAGCAAAACGAAAAGAACACAATCCACAGTCCTACGGCAATGGAATCCAAGTTAACTTCCCTTCCCTGTTTCTGTATCTGAGAAGGCTGAAAATGACCTGGAGATACAAAATACTATTGTGTCTCTAGCAAAGTAAAACCTATTTAAAGACAGAGACTAAATTTTTGGTATTTACTGTGCGATTCCTTTGGGGATGCTGGCTCAGCGGCCTGCATGTTCTTCAACTTCTCATGGGTGAAAGGATGAGGACACACCAGGGAGATAAGAGGAAGAGCATGCTGTGTATGCAATTAATCCATTCACAGTTTGTAATGTCAAGAATTTACGCAGCAGGGCCGCAAATCACATTATTTATGCAATAAATAATCCCAAAGCCTCTGTTCCTGCATCCTGCTGTGGTGGGACTCACCCAAGCAACAGCTATTAATAAACTCCAGCGATCAACTGTATTCTGAGACACAGATTCACACTTCTGATGGAACTTACAATTTGTTTATCAGAAAAGAGGTGAATAAAATGTTGGTTTTTATCTCAGTCTTATTTTTATGCATACAGTATATACCTGTCCTTTGGCACGTTAACATTTCAAGCATTTTAATACACGTAAGACAAGAGTAGCTATTGTTTTATTTGAAAGCTATAAGTAGTAGTAGTAAACAGAACTCCACATTAACACCTGATCATCAGACTGATAATCATAGCTTTTCTCTAAAATGAGTTAATATTTTTCAATCAGGATACTTTAGGCAAATAACAGCACCAGTACTGCATCCATTTCTGACATATAAAGATTGAATTTTTAAAGGTATGTTATAGTATATAATCCTAAAAGACAATGCGGATACTTAACTGACCACGTGCATTGTTTTGTGCTGCTGATTATGAACATAGTTTGGTAAAAGTCGAAAAACATCATTTCCTCTCCGATTTTGTTAATAAATATGTACGTTTTTCATTGTTTTGCTTTCTTCATTTTTGTGACATTTGCTAATTTGATGCACATTGCATTGGATTCTCCTACCAAGAGTTTCTTGACTTGTGGCTCTAGCATAATAACCACAGAGTTGGGGAATGGAGGGTTGGGAGAAGAGTAGGGTTTGGGGAGTGAGGAGGACAATGGATGCATTTCTTCAATAAGTCACTGCAGCATGTAAATGTCAGCATATGGACTGTCAGCTAGCATGCAGAAGAAGATCCCTGTGGAGTTCAGACTGCCAGTCCACCTACATTTGGTCTAACAGTCTTTAATACAGCAATCCGATATCTCCTGTTCATTGGCCTCCCCACCTGTAACCGGTCCGATAAGTGCAGTGCTGCTGCTATTGATCAACAACTGCAGCCAACCTACGCATCTAGACCTGAGGTTGAATAAGCAGATCCAAACCATTCCATTCAGGCAGAAAAACCTGCTCTAGTCAGCACTTATGCAGTGACCAAGCTGTTGATTTTTTCTACCTGTCTTTTCAGAAGCACTGGACCAGTTCCACTGGTCTGCGTGGCATTAAATAATGTATGCTGGTTGAAGGTGGAACTGTGCTGTGGGATGGGGCTTCACATGATGGGCATCTCTCCAGCACTTGCTCTGTGCTAAACCTCACAGACTGTGAGGACAAGCTGTCTCTGATAAGACAACGAGACATTATATAAGGCAGCTGGTCTGACACCAAAGGGAAAGACGACAAGACAAGTAGGTACAGAAGCTCCCCATCATAATGAAGGATTCTGGCTCTGTCAACACTTTTTGCAACTGATATTCGTGCTTCTTGTTTTGCTTATTGTGTTTCTACTTTTAAAGAGGCCAAGTCCCCGTTCCTCTATTATGTGAAATAACGTCTTAAAATAACAAAGACTTTATGAATCTCCCACTGTCCTGTGTTTTTCAAGTGCAATATTTGTGGACATCCTGTCCTAGCTTTACTTTCAGACCTGCTTGAAAAAACTGCGTAAGATATTTGAAATGCGAGAGGATTTAGGGCTTTATATTTCCGAGTTGCAAACATGCCGCATTTCTGTCAATGTATTTGAGGGATCTAAACAAATGCACATTGTTAGGTTTATGCACAAACTTTTTCAGCAAGCTTCAATGCCGATGTGACAAAACTCCATCTATTCTTAATATTTTAAAGTCTGCTCACCATTACCTTTCCCATTAGTAAAACAGATGGTAATCCACTTTGGAGCTAGGCTGTATTTATAATTTCATGCCTGTCTTGTTGGCAATAATTGATGTTGAGGTTTTAAGATGTGAAAACAAAATACTTCTTATATCTCAATGAACTTCCTGTGAAACTGTCTACTTGTTTCTGGGTGCCAGCCAGTTATCATTTAAAACTAAAAATGCTGAAATGAGAACTCTTTGTGCTGGAGCATGGTTTAAATAGAAAGATAGAACCCCGCAGAATGGATAAACAGAGAAAACAGCCACTTTCTCTAAACTTCTTTGGTTAATACTGGCATAATGAGATTCAAATTTCCCATACTGTATATATTTACCAAATCCTTTTCATATGTATATAACACCAAATAAGATTATAGGAGTTATAAATGTAGAAATGAAAGTGACTTTTTTAAAAACGACCACAAGATAAAGTAGACTGTATTTGTATGAACAAATCAGCTATCAGAGCATAGGAAAAGGCAAAGAGTAAGAAGTTGAAACTATCAGTACATTTATGTTTTGAGATGGATTTGACTATCACTGTATTATAAAAGAACAATGTTGTTTAACCTGTTAGTGAGCAGTTACTATAGGCACAACTGGGCATATACTGTGTGTTTATGATATTGTCATCATTTTAAGGAACAGTGTTATTAAGAAATTAACTCTGTTTGAATCTTGACTAGAAGACTTCCAATGTACATGCTGTTAATGCTTAAAAGATCACAGAAAAGCTAAACAGGAACAATGTAATTTTAATTTTCCATTCAGCAAAATGGATTGTTTTCCTCAGCATTTAGGAATAATTATACAGGGACGGGACTTACATGTGGATAACCTAATGGTCATTACACAGAACATGCTAACAGTTTTGGTAAATATTCTGGAACTGTCACATTGGACTAACACTGGGGTTTACTTAATAAGAATATTTACAGGGTTGTGTATAATAAATATTCTATTCAAATATAAAAGAGGACATAGAGTCTAATTGTATAAATCCAACACAACATTACAGGCAATTCTTAAATCACACACGATTATATTGTTTGTTACAAAGAATATCTATTTCTTTCAAATTAGTTGGATGTAAAAGAAGTTTAAGTCTGAACTATTGTGATTAGAGTATGTAGGATATTGCTACATCACAACTTCCTTGTCAAGGGGCAACACACAGAGAAATAAATAAAATAAAACAAATATAGATATGTAAAATATGAAAACATTATAATATACGAAAGAGAAGCACATAATCTTAGAATGCAGGATGTGCATGTCAGATAAATAATTCATGTAAACACAAGAAAGTAAATCAGGGCAGCCTTTTCCAGATTACCTTCTGTTGATGGGAGAGACATTCTACCATTTATTGTCACTTTAGTTTTTGGCAAGGATTTTTTTTTTTTTTTTTTACATACCTCTTGGTAGACATCAAAAAAGTTCCTGAAGTGTCTGTCTAGCCTCCTGCTTATAAAGCGTTCCTCCTGGTGGTTCCTGTCAAAGATATTCTTATTCCCTGTGCCCTTTGGGCCGTGTCTGAAAGCCTGGAACTCCTCGCTGATTCTGAGGTACAGACCTCCTAAACCAAAACAGTCCCTGGAACAGATTTCAGCGGAGAGATGCTATATTTAGTAGTGTCTGATGCACTTTATCAAAACACTACAAATATTTCTTACAAATGTTACCCTCTATGGATTCCTGAATGATCAAGTTTTTCCTGTTAAGCTGCAAGAAAAAAAATAGCTTAATTGTAACTATTTTTTAAATTACATTAAAAAATTAAGTGAAAGGGGTGAAGGCACAAAGATATCCATGATTATAAGCAAAATTTTTCAAATAAAAAATTATCCTTCAGCTACAGCTCAGATAATGTTAAGCTGTCACCCTCCTCGGGAGCCATACTGTACCCATCCTCAAAGGGGTGAGAATTTCTGTTTAAATTACTTGGAAAAGGGAGTATTAGTCTACTGTACTCAGAATGTACTGTCAACATTAGGATGAATACAAACATAAGTAATACCTCTACATGCAGCTTCTCGTGTGATGTATAATAGTTTATATGTTGGCATGTGACAAATTGTCTCTATTTAAGAATCACGTCTGCATTCAAATTTCTCCTTCTGTTGATGTGATGCACTTTTTGTATTATTCTTTTAGACGTACGTCACTTTGGAGAATAATGTCTGCAAAATGACTAAAAGTAAATGCTAATTTAATACACCAGATAAATTTTCCGTAACTGTACACTTTTCTATAATTGTTCAAATCCAATACATGACACAACTTCAAATAGCGAAACCTTTTTTTTAAAAAAAAAAAAAAATCAGTTTTTTATATTACTGATCTTGTTTCACATCTTCATAACACATTTTGTGGCAGGTTCCACTATAACTCATCTGCTATGCTTGATTTCATTTCTCCTTCCCTGAAGGGTCCTGAAAAGATGTAATGACTGAATATACCAGGTATGACTGAAATGCTGAGGGGGTGGAGAGTGAAGGTTTTCTCGTACAGTGCCTGTAACCAGCTGTGGTTAATGGGATGTAACCAAAGTACAACTCCCTTCATGGAAAAGTTTTTAAAAAGATCAAATTACCTGAAACCTCCATCCATCCATTATCAATCACTTGTCCAGCGCGGGGTTGTGGTGGTCCAGACCCAAACCAGGGGAACATATGGCATGAGACAAAGTGCACTCTGGAAAGGACACTAGTCCATCACTGGACAGTCACACACACTTTTTCGCTCACACATACACACACTATGGGCAATTTAAAACCCTCAGCTCACCTAGAACACGTCTTTGGACAGGGGGAGGAAACTGGAGCAAATACATGCAGACACAGGGAGACCCTACAAACTCCACCCAGAGAGATTCAAATCAGTGTCCGAACCCACAGCCCAGGCCCTGTGATGCACCAGCACTACCCCCTGCACCACTTTGCCACACTACCTGTAAACATGATATTTAAAATCTTTAAACTTTCAACAAGTAAGGTCATTTTTCAAGTAAACATCTTTAAGTGTCAAGTTGCAAATATTAATTCCATGAACGTTGAACTAATATACTGCAATAGATGGATTTTTTTTTTCCTGATTATTTTGCCTGTAAAGCATTAATTATATCATGAACTACTGTGACTCATTCTAAATCCAGCGTAAGGCATAAATTTAAGAATTTTCAGCTGTTGCACTTGCAGCAGAATCATTTTTGCATGTAATTTCCCGTTACGTCCGAAACGTAGCCAGTTAACACTTGAATAAAGATTGTTTTGCAGGAAGAGGGGGTGCGGTGGTGCAGTGGGTTGGGCCGTAGTCCTGCTCTCCAGTGGGTCTGGGGTTCAAGTCCCGCTGGGGGTGCCTTGTGGTGGACTGGCGTCCCGTCCTGGGTGTGTCCCCTTCCCCCTCCGGCCTTACGCCCTGTGTTGCCGGGTAGGCTCCGTGACCCCGTAAGGGACAAGCGGTTCTGAAAATGTGTGTGTGTGTGTGTGTGTGTGTGTGTGTGTGTGTGTGTGTGTGTGTGTTTTGCAGGAAGAGAATTATGAATATAACTTGTACAGTAACTAATCTGTCAACAAGGGACAGCTCCGACTGCCCATGTAAACAGTACCATTCACCCACTTCATTTTTCACTCTCTGCCTGTGGCCCCGTTCTCTGCTTATACAAATACTTTTTTGTAGAGGTTAAAAAAAGTGGGAGAAAAAAAAAACATCCTCCGATTTACATAATAACTCCCTAACTTGTGTGAGTCACTCTGGCAAAAGCTGAGTTGCAGTGAATGTAATGGATCCCAAACAGCCTAATCAACAGAAACAACACGGTAATCCCCCTCTTCAGGATGAAGTAGGCCTCTGCTGGTACGGAGTATACGGCATTGCTAACAAGCACAGACCGCGATAAAATATTTGATGGTGGCTGTAATGGGGTAACAACTTTTCAGGCTGGTTCTGTTCCTAAATCCAAACACTTTTTAGTATGTGATTCCTCCTCTCCTCAGTTTATATAAATATATACAGAAAAGAAAGGAGCTAGATGATATTGTGTCAGATCACTTCACCTGACGTGTTGGGACTGGTACAGGATGCTTTGAGGAAAGACAGTACTGCTGATTGTGTTACTTTTGCTCTTTCATTATATTATTTAAATAGTGTAATTCATTCATTAATTGTGATTCCTGGGAATTTACACGTGTTTACCTGCCATTTGCTGTTGTGATGTAGTACCGTTGCGATTGAAGTGCTGTACCTGAGTCTATGTTGTACCTTTCTTGGGGAAGTCTTGCCAAAATAGTGGGGCTGGGATGAAATTAAACATTGTGACCTCGTTGAGTCCAGCTGTAATCAATGTTTCTATATATAAAAAACTGAGCTACATTGTTTCCTTTACATGCTTTCATATAGCTGATATTTTTCTCCAATGCAACTGAGTGATGAGGTACTTACAATGACTGATCAATTTATACAGTAATTTATGAAAAATGCCAGTCGTGTCTGTAACAGCACTTGAACAAAGCTTTTAAATTAGTCTCAATGCTTATCAGATACTTTTCATCCAAAGAGTGTGATGAAGCAGTGGCTACACACGTAAAAAAGTTTATGTTTCTAACAAGAATAGGTTATGTAAAAGTAAAGGGAATATTATGGAAAATATGTAATGTGATTCAGTTATTGTATTATCATATATCGTAATAGGTATACTGTGACTGTGTGTAGAATTTTTTTTATTTCTTTATTTTTTAATAGTGAGAAACAAACACATGCCTTACCTTGAGTAAAATGGAAGCTGTGGCCAAAATGGCAAAAGAGGAATTATGGGAGTTGGAGTCATTTAAGTATTGGGAGGAAGAGTCCATTGGAAACTGGTGGTAGAAACAGCTACATTGTTTAGTGTTACCTAAATGAAGCTAAAAATGTTTGAAATAGAGTGGTTGTACAATTTTATTGAATGGTTGTGCTTTAAATACAAAGTGAATGTTTGTTAATGTTAACTGGTCAATGGAATAACTAGTGGTGGAGCCCGTTGTACATAATTGCTTCAATTCAGAGGTGGGGGAAGGAAGGAAGGAAGGAAGGAAGGAAGGAAGGAAGGAAGGAAGGAAGGAAGGAAGGAAGGAAGGAAGGAAGGAAGGACGGACGGACGGACGGACGGACGGACGGACGGACGGACGGACGGACGGACGGACGGACGGACACTAAGACTGTTGTACTTGCTCACTAGTGAAAATTGTAAGTTTGTATACTGTCATTGTTGGGATATTTCTACCTGTATGTAGAGCACTGGGATGTTTGTTGAAGAAAAGAAGCTTCCTGGAACCACACCAACCTCCCAGACTACAAAGACATTAACAATGTATATTTATATGCTTTACATAGACTCCCACATAGACTCCTTTGTGAATAAGGCCCAGCAGAGGTTGTACTTCCTTCGCCAGCTGAGGAAGTTCAACCTGCCACAGGAGCTACTGCTGCAATTCTACTCCGCCGTCATCCAGTCTGTCCTCCGCACCTCTATAACTGTCTGGTTCGGCTCAGCTACGAAATCAGACATCGGAAGATTACAGCACATAGTTCGGACTGCTGGAAGAATCATCGGCACATCCCCCCCAGCTCTCAGTGAACTGCACTCGTCCAGAGTCAGTAAAAGGGCTGGCAAAATCATTCTAGACCCCTCACATCCAGGCCACTTCCTCTTCGAACCTTTGCCATCTGGCCGGCGCTACAGAGCACTGAGCACCAGGACAGCCAGGCACAAGAAAAGTTTCTTTCCTCAGGCCATCTACCTCATGAACAGCTAAATCCCCCTAGAGAGTAAACCAGTGCAATACACAACGCTATTTATATTTATATTTATAACTATTTATCACATCATATCTCTTATTCACACTCCTTTGCATTTTTATCTAGTGACTATTTTTGTATATTGGGTACTTTATATTTTTATATATTTTTTTATCCCTTATTCATACTCGATATCTTCTCATCTGTCTTGTCACTGTCATTCTGTCTGTGCTGTGGAAGTTTCTGTCACCAAGACAAATTCCTTGTATGTGTGAACATACTTGTCAATAAAGCTCGTTCTGATTCTGATTCTGATACTGGTTCATACAGACAAATATTTGACTGGAGGAACTCCTGCTTCATGCTTTGCTCAAGAGCGGACAAAAAGACACCTTCTGGGATCTGAACATTCATTGTTTTTGTGTCTGGAGCACTTATGTAGATATTATGCTACTGTCCATGCTCCATCCCTGAAAGAAGAAGAAAGTCTCAGTAGATGGTCAATTGACATCTTGTAGCAATTTTGGCATCCAATTTTTATTATAGTTACACAAATCCTATATGGCTCACAGCAATCGGTAACCTTTTCAGAGCCTTTACCAGGACACATACGGTATAAAAGCTTATTCTCTAAGTGCAAGTTTCAAGTTTCCCAAGAAACTTGCACAGTTAGCGAACAGAGTACAGCTCCTCTTTTGAGTCCCATCACATTGTAAATTGTTTAACATCTATTTTCATTATTTCTGTATAAGCAAACACAGAGAGCAACACACTGTGTAAAGAAATTAGAGATTGAAAACAGGAGTGTAGTGCTCAGGGTTGTTGTCCTGCCAGCTGAAGGTTCCCAGTTAAAATACCCAGTCTTTAAACATGATGCTTCCCCTGAATTGTTCCAGTAAAAACACCCTGCTGTGTAAATTGGTACAGAGCTGTAATCAATATGGTGTTGTGTTGTAAGTGTCCTTGGACAAAGATGTCAGCTAAATATAATTTAACAAATGTTGAATTTACCTTAGGGGGGTGTGGTGGTGCAGTGAGTTGGACTGGGTCCTGCTCTCTGGTGGGTCTGGGGTTCGAGTCCTACTTGGGGTGCCTTACAATGGACTGGTGTCCCATCCTGGGTGTGTCCCCTTCCCCTCCAGCCTTATGCCCTGCGTTGCCAGGTTAGGCTCTGGCTCTCCTCGACCCTGTATGGGACGAGCGGTTCAGACATTGTGTGTGTGTGTGTGTGTGTGCGTGTGTGTGTAAATCTACCTTTTAGGTATATGCCAGAATGGACAAGATAGAGAAAAAAGGCATGAGGTGGTAAAAATCTGCTGACATTACAGTAGCGCTTATTACATTTACATATCAGTCATGGTGACCAGGTGTGTGGACATTTTTTTCTCTGTTCTGTCTCCTTTCTTAAAAAAACAGTATAAACAAGTCTGGTTATATTGTTTTTGTCTGCTTAATTCTAAGAGATTTTACATGGTACCTGTCACAAAAAATAGATTTTGCTCATTTCACTTACACTCTTTGCATTCTCTGTAAATCTGTTTCAAGATATTGTTCAGGTATGAATCACCAACAAATAAAATGGAGTTATTTACTTTAAATAGTGACTTGATACCGGGGTACAGTAGTACAGCTGGAAGCATGGCGCCTTAGAGCTCCTAGGAACTGGGTTCACACATGTGCTCCAATTCAGTTCAATGTGTGTGAGGTTTGTGTGTTCTTCTGTCTGCATCCCATATTCCAAAAATCTGTGTTTTACATGGATAGCGACTATACATCTCCTCTTTGTGTAAATGAGCGTGTGGATTGTCCAGTGTGTACCTTGTGTCATACCCTGTGTCCGGGTTAGACTATGGATCATTGTGACCCTGCACGGCGCAAGTAAATTTTCACAAACTTCAATACTGCAATGACCCGCATGACTAAGGAGTGTCACATTCAAGCAGGAAACGATGTTCATTGTAAATAGTTGGGAATAATGGGGATTGTGGGGAATACTTTTAGGAAAAGATGATGGATGCAGGGATAGATAATAAATGCACACATGGTTAAATGCTAAATCCACTTTAGGCAAGGTGTCAGAATGGACAAGTTCAGTGAAAAAAGAAAGTGCATTGGGTGAATATGTTTTGGCTGCAGTTGTTATATTAACAAATCAACAAGTTATGATTCCTGTATAAAGCCTTGACTTTCCACTCATATGATCTTCACTAACTATAACAAAAATGAAAATTGAAGGATTTTTGCTTATTATAAGTATTATTATACGTCTAGCAATTGTTCCTTCTTGTTGCTGGAAATAAATAGCAAAATTAAAATGATTAAATGTGAAAATTACTGTGGGGTCAAAAGATTTAAAATATATTTTTAATTTGGTGTGTTTTATGAACTAAATTTAGAGATGTAATTATTGAAATAATAGACCAAACTGGTGTAGTGATAAAAAAGTAAAAAACAAAAGGATAATTTTGAACATGCTTTTTAATCAACATTTCAAGATGAAGAAGATTTTCTGCAGCTGAAGAAGAAAGAATCAGTTAAAAGTTTTAAGAATATACTTGAACCCCTTTACAGAAACTGATCTGGTTAACTGATAGCAGTTGTTAGGTTAGTTACATAGATCTAAGCTGGTGCCTCTGATGCACCTGAGGACTTTCACCTCCTGGTGTTGTGACACATGATTTAAATGACTCAGCGGTAAAATAACATCACAACAGACTCAGTTATTTCCTTGGATGCACTCCAGCCGTTGTGAGTTCCATAACCATCCCAGTCGAATCCTGCAAAATCCCCACATTGGCGTCCACCGCCTTCAGGGAAGAAGCCACCCCCTCCAATGCAAATCTGCAAAAGTCATGAAAACACAGCTGAACTTGTTTCAAGTTTGTCAACACCTTGCTCTAGATCCGACCACAGTTATTTAGCTTTCTTATGTAAAATAACTAGCTCTGCCAGGGGACTCAGAATGCACAAGTGCATGCACAAGGCATCCCGGCTCACCAGAGGTAGCCTGGTCTCTGCGAGATGCTGAGTGGATGACAGTGATACAGTCTGCCGCTCTACTCCTGTCTGAAATGCGGAACTGCAATGTTGCTGACATTTAAATTGCACTTATTCATTTAACGGATGCTTTTCTCCAAAACAGCACAGAACTCAACGTAAACAAACTTGCATTACACCATCAGAGAAAAAGATACAGACACCTGATTGTCAAAGTACAGTCATAGCCCTGTATCACCATTTTTGCCAAGGTACATTCCATGAGTAGCAATGTAAAGAATTAGAATAGAATTATGGAACTGATGATGAGCCCCTGGCCACTGCATGGCACATTTGACCAATGAATTTTTCAAGTAACGAACCATGGTCCCAAATAGGTTTGTAAGCGACAGATCCACTGTACATGGAGAAAGGAAAATAGGTGCTCTCTGTGAGCAAGTGTGTTGAAAGCACCATCAGCACTGATTGATCTTCAAGCCACTCTAAAGGCAGCTAAACTCCAGAGACGTATCTGCACAGAGGCTTTTGTGTAAACTCTCCTTATTGAGCCGAGAACATGCCAAGCGCGACAAGTGAGTGAATACTTACATGTTCTACATTGCAACCGACTGGTTTGACTCCAGAGCACAAAGCCAGTGCGGCTTGTTCATTGTTGAAAGCCCTGAAGGAGATGTAGCCTGGTTCATACTCTACTGAAATATTTAGAATAGAATAAAAGAAGAATTTAGAATAAAGATTTTATTAGTATGTTCTTCTGACACATATGCTTCATTGATCATCTCAGTGCACTGCACAAGACTAGTGTCACGTAAATATAGAATTCTGCACAACGTGTACCAACATATCATAATCACCATTTTAGAAAGGGAAATTAAATGTTTTCTTTCTTACTAGTAGTGCTGGGACCATAAAATTTAGGAAGACTCCCTGCATTTCCATGGTCATATACAATGGGACTTGACGGTCCGTTGTTGGTTTTGCAGGCACCAGCCTTATATCTGACTGGATAAGCCTAAAGCCAGAATTAGGATGGATAATGATCAAAGCAAATATACAAAAAAAAACACAATTAAAATATACGCTTTATATACACTATATATGTTTGATAGTTTATGTCTGTTACCTTGTGTTTATATTATATTTCTGTTCATCATATGATAATGAATTTAAAACAAATCAGTTAAAATGTTTTTCACTGAATCCACAAAAAATCTAATTCTTGTAAAGGTAAATATAGAGACACACACATTACCTTGTACAGGTTATAGAGGTTTCCTCCATATTGATTTAAAAAGTTGTTTTCTGTGTGATACCTGAAAATAGACTTTTCTTTCCACTGATCCACAGACAGTTCATTAGGGACATGCCAAACAGACATGTCCTGAGCTGTTATCTCATAGTATCCTGGGTTCTTGAAGAAAGGAAGACATATGAAACATTAGAAGCTATACAAAAAGAGCTAAAGTTTGTTACTCGTTTATGCAAGCGGATATTTGAATGCATGTGGATATTTTAATTTTAATTTCATATGAAGTACCTCACTGAAAGGTATGTAGGCAGGTTTCAAACTAGGATCTGGACACACATTTGACACAGGGTGATATGCTTAATCACTACACTACTCCAAGGACAGTCTATTGTTTCTCTAAGAAAGACTCTGAAAACACTCGGCTGTTGCCCATAATTTTAACTTTTTTTTTTTTTTTTGCATTATTAACTGGTTTGTTGCCTCTTTCATTGATCACAATATCTGAAATCAGATAATATTCACCTTAAAGTCATCTGAGGTGGCTGCTTCAACCGTGCCAAAGGTGACTTTGTTGGACCAACTGCCATCTCCCTCGGGAACATTTTGGTTGTTTTCCTGCTGACTGGACCAGCGGTCGCCCACAGTACACTTCCCATACATGTTGTTCTCATGGATGCTAGCCACCAGAGTCCAGCCACCGCCATTTGTGGTCATGTCACAGAAGGTCAAGTAGGTAGCTCCACTAGAGGAGCTAAGGATGTAAAGGCCATCTGAAGAACGAAGACAACTGGACTATCATCCCCAGAATCACATAATCATTCAGTGTGACATGAACCTTGCTAAAATGTAATACATTTTTTAAGAAACAATGACAATGACATACCTGGAAGACAGCCATAGAGATGAAGCAGTTCTTTGCAGCTCTTAGGATAACTGACAGGCTTACAGTTATCAAGCTTATCTAAAAAGTCAAAATGTGAACAATTATTAATCACTCCTAAAATTTGATGAAAACTGGGGCATTTATATGAGCCTGTTAAGAACAAATAAAAACTGACCACACCTAGCTAGCTAATTAGATGTGGCAAAAAGTAACACACACTCTTTAGGAATGTAACATTAACAAGGCACTTTAAAATCTGGCAAACTGTAATGGTAATGTTGGCTGTGCATCTGTGATTCCATTGGTAGCAGGAATGCATTAACTAAAAGGGTAAAAATATTAATTTATCTCAGGGAACACAAACATGAAATTATAACTTGTGAAACAGAAATACTGAACAATAAATGTTAAACTTTGTAGAATTCTGTTTTGACCCACAGTGAGCTGTGTTTTTCGGAATAAATAATGACTACTGACAGGAAATGATTAAAAATACTTAAAGCTTTGCTTTTCTGACTGGTATATAGTAGATAATTGATGGTGATGTAATGATGCTATGGTTATGGTTTGGCAAGCAACAAACAAAAGAAAAGCCACAAAAAAAAATTATAGAAATAATGTGCTGCACAATATGTTTGTGTAAATAAAATAAAGAAATAGTTCAATCCCTTTTAGAAAAATAATTATATATCTCCTTACTTGATGTGGACTGCAAGATCTCCAGACTGAGAACAAAAAAGTTCACCAACACAGTCCATTGCGTCATTTCCATAACTAGAAATGATAAAGTCATCATTTTCTAATGTAGTATTTTCCTGTAAAATCTGCATTACATTTTGCAATTTACAACATTTTATGGGTTAAAAGATTTTAGGATTTAAACATTTACAAAAATTAGACTTTGTTAAATATAGGATTATTTATTAAATATTGATTATCGATTAAATATCTCAGTAACAAATCAGTTAAATGAGGAACTTTATAAATACTATACATACATACATTAAATATCACATATTGTACTAAAATTCTGGATTATTTACTCAATGGAGAAATTTCATT
This sequence comes from Scleropages formosus, assembly GCF_900964775.1. Lineage (NCBI taxonomy): Eukaryota > Metazoa > Chordata > Actinopteri > Osteoglossiformes > Osteoglossidae > Scleropages > Scleropages formosus. The sequence goes on from NC_041814.1 coordinate 22,408,563, forward strand.
TGTCCATAGTACTCTTCAAATCTCTTCAACAGAAATATCAGTTTTTAATTCACCAATTTCATATGAAATGCACAACCAATAAATGTTTAATTTTGGCTTTGTTTAAAATGCAGTTAATGAGAAATTACCTTAGATTTTTTCCTGCTTACTGCACGCCTTCTCTCATTCCATGCACCAGAAACTGACAGCAAAGTTTTAATCTCGGTTTAAAAAGTTTACTGAAGCACACACCCATATGCAAATAAAAACCTGAATCTAAACTTTAGATTGGTTGTTTCCAAGCAGCATTTTACAGCCAGCATCCCTTGACCCTCTACCAGAATGAGACTAACCAAAATAGTTTTAATAAAAAAGTCATTGAAACAAATCCCAGCGATGAAAAGAGATTATTTTCCATAATGTTGGCTGCAAAATAGAATGAAAAAAGACTGGAAAAATGCTACACTTATTTTATCTGCATTATGTGAAAAGAAAGCAGGTTCTGTTGATCGAGGACCAGGATTAAGGCAAGGATTCATTATTATATTAACTTCAGATACTGTTATGCACGATCTCATCTGGTAAAATTATAAAAGATTAATTTCCCTTACTGATACATTGAAGTCTTAGCATTATTGACGTTGCTATGACTTGCTTGAAAATGTAAGTGTAAAAATAACTAATGTAGATGTACTACGCTGCAGGATACTGCAAAAGTCCAAGACTGGACTGCTGAAAAACGGTATGTCTTTATAATATTTTTATAACATCATTTCAGCTTTAACATATCGGACCATGAACAGTTAAGTGGTTCAACCGTTCTGATCTAATCAAAACTCCTCAGTTGCAGTTAATCAGGCCACAACTCTATGTTTTATAAGTGTCTTTATGGAGATGCAATGAGCAACAATGCATTTTTACTATGGTGTTTCTCCTTTTCTAATGTATATTAGATATATACTTCCTATATTTTATTAATTTCTGCAGATTTTACGTGATACACTAATTATTTTAATGTTTATGTGATTGCTTTTATTGCCCAACAATGGACTAGCATCCATTCACTGGCAAAATCAACACATAATCATTTGATCTTGGAATCATCATGAATTACATTTCCCCATTACATTCGGTGCAAACCAAATATGACAAAATGCGAATGTTCAGGAGGAAAAAAAAAAAACAATGCTTTTTTTTTTGGCAAATTAGTCTTTGAATTACAACCATATACTTCATAGTGGGGGGTGCGGTGGCGCAGTGGGTTGGACCGCAGTCCTGCTCTCCGGTGGGTCTGGGGTTCAAGTCCCGCTTGGGGTGCCTTGCGGCGGACTGGCGTCCCGTCCTGGGTGTGTCCCCTTCCCCCTCCGGCCTTACGCCCTGTGTTGCCGGGTAGGCTCCGGTTCCCCGTGACCCCGTATGGGACAAGCGGTTCTGAAAATGTGTGTGTGTGTGTGTGTGTGTGTGTGTGTGTACTTCATAGTGTCATAAGTTTACTAACTGACACAGCTGCGGATTTGGTCCAAAGCCCTAGTGAGCCCTTTGACTTTTAGTTTCAGACAGTAGTTGTTCAGAAAATGTCAGAGAGGTGAGCCCTGTACTTCACACAATAACTAGTTTTGGGAACTGTTTAACTTATGAGCTCACCAAACTTACTATGGTGCTCCCCACTATTCCTCATTTTAATCCTAGTCATACATCAGATTCCCCTGGGCCCCTAAGTAGTCTTAGGGTTTTCCTAAAAGGACCGATTCTTTAAGGCAGTTTAGATAGAGAAGACACACAAGGCAAAAAAAGACTGTAATTTATGCAAAATGTATTGCAATCTTTAAGTGGCTCTCCCAGTATCCTTGTTGTCCTTTGCTTACATTTATCTAATGCTTTTCTCAAAAGCAACTTACAATGTCAAGACTACAGTTACTTACCCATTTGCATTTATTTATTTAGCAGACACTTTTCCCCAAAGCAACTTCCAATGGATACTACGCAGCATTACCAGGCCACACATCTCATTCATCAAGGTGACTCACACTGTTACATAAGCTACTTACAATGGGTCACTCATACATACATTACTGAAACACACTCTCTCTGTGTCACTCACACACTATGGGGGAACCTAAAGAGCATCTCTTTATGTAGGTGGATATTTTTACTGGAGCAATTTAGGGTAAATAACTTGCGCAAGGGTACTACAGCTACAGCTGGGGATTGAACTTGCAACCATTGGAATGAGAAGTAGTAACTCTAATCACTATGCTATCATACTTAACATGACATCACCAGCTATTTGCCTTGTCAATAAGGAGGCATCCTGTCACTGGATAGCAGCAATAATTCCTTATTTAATAACAGCAAACTTCCTCCTCCTGCTTTAGTTCCTTATTTACTTATTTTTATGTGTTTAAGTAAGATAGCATTTGAATTGACAGTTACTTCAACTGTCAAACACTTTTCTGCTTTGCAACTCCTGCTACAAGAGTATGAACCTTCTATCAGCAGTCCAGTCTGGTGGTGGCAGTGTAATGATCTAGGGGTGTTTTACAGACAAAGGCTGTCTCACAATAACTGAAGTAAGGAATTTCTCTTTCTGTCAAAAAATTCTAAAGAAGAATATTTGGTTATTAGTCTGTGAACTGAAGTGGAAGCATAGATGTATCATGAGGCAAGAAAATGATCATGAATGATTTTAACTCCTGCTTGTCCTGAGCAGGATTGCAGTTAACCAGAATCTATCCCTGAAGCACTGGGGACAAGACTGAGGAGGATACATCCTGGACAAGATTTCAGTACATTACAAGGCAACCACACACAGTCACTTACCCATTCATAAATTAGTTCCATGTCTTTTTCCAAAAAATTGGGCCAAAATTTATCAACAGTGATCACTTTAGCTACAGGATGGATTTATTTGGAGTCATTGCAGCTATTGCTTTGACTTCACTTGTCTGTCCAGTTCCTCCTACATAAGTATTGCCCTGTAGGAAGTGGACAATAAATTCCTGTTCATGATATCAAGCAGGGTTTGTTCGAAGGTTTAAGGAACTGCTTTGCCATTCTTTCCATTCTTAACATAACATAACATAATTATAATGATTTGTGTATTTTTATAATAATGATTTAGGTATTTTTTCCAACATGATTGTTTCTGGACTGGAATGAACCACAGTCATGAGCTTATTAGATAGTAGTCTCATCTTTAGTAAAACACTATATTCCATGTTAGTTATTCAGTAAAACTGCCATTTGTCCTTAGTGCCCTTAATGAAATTAAATGAAAAGTTTCATTTAAATTATCTACAGAACATTATCTATGGCCAGTCACCACAATTAATGTGCTTAAATATGTGCCTCAAAGTGAAGGGCAAACCCTGTGCTGATTTGATGGAATTAGACCTTTAGAATTACTTGCACCTAAGGGGAATATCAATTTCGCCACCCAAAATGTAGCAATCTAGCCGCGCACAGCTAGGAATATTGCATTCTTGTAGTCCTTCCTTAAAGTGTATAGCAGACCCAACATTCTTTGTTATATGGAGAAAGCCATATCTTCCACCTGTTTGACACTTCTTACACATAACTTATTCCCAGTGAGTTTCCGAGGGTAGGATAATATGATACCTTGTCCCCAAAGTAAGGTGCAGATTCATTGCTGCAAGGGGACACAGGCAAGTAGGCCAGACTCGTTTGTAGCCCTGCCAACATAGAGAAAAGAGACTCTTCAGATGTGTGCTGTCTCTTTTGAAAGTAAACCACAGGATGAGTGTATATCCTGGGTCTGGAAGATGTCCAGTGCGCTACAACTGACTTTTTCAGTTTAGACCTCAGTCCACAGGGAGACAGACACATGATGGTGAGTTATATCTGCAGGCAACTTCCTCGGGGAACAGTGACGCTAAGGCCGTGTGACAAGATTGATTAGTTACTCTGTTTGTGGCCAAGCACCACAAACAGGGAGGGTTCCTTAGAGATCGAAAGCCTTAGGGTGAAATTTGTTTATCATCTCGGCTGGTTGATGTTTCCCAGAAACTGGTATGTTCTCCTATTGGTGTTGCCTGTGCTGACACTATGATAAGGGCCACAGTTTTTTAAAAGTTGACATTTCAGGGCTGGTTTTATAACATCCTGGCTGTGCTCCTATTACAGGTGTGTGATGATTGTAAGCACAAATAGTTACATAGCATGTACCACGTAGTGTACTGGACAAGTAATGTAATGAGACAATGCTAACTTTTTTGAAGTGACAGACTTGTTTTAGCAGCCAGTTAATGAATATATCATAAAACAAATTCCAGAATGACAGAAATGATCAGACATCACTCTGCATGCTACAGCAAACCCAGAATAGATTGTTATGAAGAATGGACACTGTTAGAGGCTCGAGGTTGACAGCAATAGGTTATCGGATTTATGCTTACAAAGGCCTTCTCCGTGGTGGTTTTTCCCCCAGAAACAATTTGTCCTCATTTTCTTTACGTTGTCATTTGATACCTGAGATGCCTCCAGCGGTGTCCGAAAACCTATACTTTGCGTGTGAGGAGATTCGTCTTGCGCAGAATGAAGTGCCATGCAAATGAAAACAGATTGTGGGGCCAGCCTAGCAACACCCTGGACCTCCTTTATTGAGAACGAATGACAGATGAGACTATTCATTTTCCTGCTCATTCCCTTTGTGGTGCTGCGGCTGTGTGTATGACAAGGCCCTGATTTCATTCAGCCTCCGTGGAGTTTGTCCTGGACCTAAACTCTTCCATTTTAACAGATCATTTTCCTTTCATTTGCTAAGAAATGATTTCAAACCTGATGCAAGTCTCAAAAATATGGCAAAAAAAATGCTTTTGACTTGATTGTGTTATCGTGTAAAATAGGCTTAATTTAGATTGCACAGCTACTGAATGTGTTTCAATAGCATTATTTTATAATTCCTGATTGCTTGTGCAGCATCTTACAAAGTCAAAATTGAAGTTAATTGCTTAGTGGTGAATGTAAACTCATGTCTGAATTATCCAATTCAGTCTAAGACAAATTTACATCAAAATGAAGATTGTTCAAGTAACTAAAAAATACACTGCGTTATCAGCTGGCGGTTTGGATTCAGCATTGAAGCTTTAAAATGACGTTTTTTTCTGAAAGAAGAGAAAGGCAGAGGTTACAACTGGAATTTTATACTTTGTTTTGATTTATTCCTGCAGATTTTAGCCTTTATGTCCTCAGTATAATGACATCACATTTAAGCAGCAATGCAAATTAATATTACTCAGCACCAGTGCAAGCTTTGCAACATAAATAGTAAATGCCGTTTCTAAATAATGTGAGATGTTATATAAATCATGAGAAAGATGTTGTCCCAATGCAAAACTTGAACATTTACTTTTAGTTTTCTAAGAATGGCACGCGTAGCTCATCCATCCTGTTTCTGTGAATCTGTCAAATTTATAAAAAGGATGCAAGACAATTTCTTTTTTCTTCTATAACTCAAAGAGGTATTCTCACTCTTTGAATATGGTTGCTTTTCAAAGACGTTACTTTGCAAAAAATGCATTGTTTTCTTTTTTCCAGAACATTTATCGCGTTAAATTTTGTCCAACGGAAATGAAGTGGCATTATCACTCAGGAGTGCCTGTATCTCTCCTTTGCAGAATTCAACACACACTCCTTCTTTGTCACGAGACTAGTCCATTTTTAAAATTGAAACAAGTTCCTCAAGATGTCTTAAATTTGTACAAAACAAATCACAGACAATGATCCCCATGGCTTGCAACTGTTACAATGCACTTACTTTTCAGAATTTTATACCTCTGTATTTGATTCAGAGGGGGGCGTGGTGGTACAGTGGGTTGGACCGGGTCCTGCTCTCCAGTGGGTCTGGAGTTCGAGTCCCGCTTGGGTGCCTTGTGATGGACTGGTGTCCTGTCCTGGGTGTGTCCCCTCCCCCTCTGGCCTTACACCCTGTGTTGCCGGGTAGGCTCCGGTTCCCCGCGACCCCGTAGGGGACAAGCAGTTCAGAAAGTGTGTGTGTGTATATTACTCATCATACGGTATTCATATTTATTTGCTTGTACTTGTGGTGCAGCCTGCTATGGAATGGAAAGCCTCTGTAACTTACTTTTCCACGGAACTAGGGATAGAAGGTTTGAAGGCCTTGACTAGTATTTGTTTTAAGAACATATTGATAAGTAAGTTTCAAACGAGAGAAAAGTGGCATGCTGGGAGGTAAGTGCACACTAAGCTGTATGTTATCCACTTAAAAAGGAGAGGTTTATAATGGTTTAGTCATTAAAATAGGACATATGGGCACATTAACATCAGTCTGTACATCCTTTGAAAATGTCTACACATCTGTGATGGAAAACATCTGGTGAGAACTTTGATAAAGCCGCTTGTTTAAGCCTTCTTGTACCTTGTTATTGAAACTCCGAAGAATCTTCAACTCAAAAAGTTCAATTCCAACAAGTGGTGTCATCAGCAGGATCACTGAGGGCAGAGTCAATTTTGGATCTGCTGTCTAAATGGACAAACCCATCTCCTCGCACTTTTCAGTTTTGAGGTAAGATCTCCTTGTCTTTTCTGAAGATGTGCAAACGGACCTTTTCAAAGCTCATCACACAATAAGAGTTTTCAGTAACGATGAATAATGAGTAATACAGTACTGCGGGAAACTGAATCCAATTAAGGTGAAGTCTGGATGTATTTGGTGGTATGATGACAACGCTCATTAAAACTGCTATAGTACAAATTTCTGCTGAACTGTTTCAGGATCTGTGTTGGGACTGAGATTACTGCGGAAGAAATGCATAATTGTATTTTCTTCATAGTGTTACGACCCGTGTTACCGAGAGTTTGGGCGAGAAATGGGTCTATTATAAATAGCTGGATTCTGGGTAAATTGTAAATAGAGTGTTCAACCACTGAGGGGAATTCCAGGGAATATGATGTGGTGGCTGTGTTTGGGAGCGTGTGGAAAAAACCTGAGGATGCTAAGCAGGCTGGGAGAGTTGGCATGAGGCGCAAGTTCTTGAGAAAATGGAATCTGTTGACCAAGAGCATTATTTCCCTGTGTGGCGGTGTTTTAATAAAACATTCATTATGAATGCTGCCTCTGCATCCCTTTTCAAGCTATCCAAACCCAGAGTGCCATGTGCCACAATAGTGTGGATTAGTTGAAAAAAAAAATCTTTTTTTTTTAATAAAATTGAAGTATGTTTATAGCCAGTGATTTCTACCTGTCATGAAGAAAAACTTTAAACTTACCCAAAGCTTTTCCCTAAAGTGTTGTACAGTGTTAAGTTATTTACTATCTAACTTGTCCACTATGCTATCAGCTACAACAAGAAGAGAAGGTACACTGTCAGTTACTTAACAATAACAGGTGTATTGTCCCCAAAAGAAACTAATATAAAGACTGTTTTTGGGGACCATAAAATATTTAGTTTTTGCAGATGTTATTTCTAAGGATAGTATACTACATTTTTTACTTCTTTGTGTTAATTCTATATTATGTGTCATAAACAATATTTAGTATTTTCTAGATCCAGACTCGTCCTGTCCTGTCCTGTCCAGGGTGTGCCCCCCTCCCCTTCAGCTTTGCGCCCTATGTCTCTGGTGTAGGCTCCGGCTCACTGCAACCCAGCTCAGTACAAGCGGTTGTTGACATTGGTTGGTTGGTTGGTCGATCCCAAAGTTTACGAGGTGGAGAATGCAAACAAGGCAGAAAACAGCACGTCTCCTTTAGTTCTGAGAAAAAAGGATACCATCTAAAATGCTTTTCAAACACCCAAAGCACAGCAGGAACCACGAACACACCAGACACTGAAGGAGCTGAATTGCTGAATGACTTCCAAAGAGACTGAAAGTCGAAAGTAAAATTAGAGACCGTTTGTACAATTCAGGTACGCAATCAACCAAGTCACACAACAGTTGCTTCTGTTCTGAAAAGCAGAAAAAGTAAGAAAACAGAAAATGTTTCCCATAAAGCCTGTGGTTTAGAGGCTGATACTTGCTGAAGGAAATTCACATACACATAATATTTGACAAAGGCCACATACTGCTTTTCAGCAGCAGTTATCAAGATTATCAATTTGCGAATTTAGATCTCTCATTCAGTCCATGTTCCTTTGTGAATGTTTTCTCTTACGAAATGTTTCTTTTACATTGCATTCATTTGGTTTGTGTGTAACAAGTTATATAAAAATGTGTTTGTGTGTCTGAGTGTATGTTGGGCCCTGATTCAAACCAATTTGAGGCCTAGATCTCTGCAGGGATTATTCTGGAGATAGATTTAATTGGAAAATAACAAAGAAAACAAAGATAATGTAATTTAGAACTACAGTGCGGCAATAATCTTGTTTCAGACCCTGACTGAATTAAAAATCATACAGCTTATGAATATTGCCACTTAGAATGGTTTTGTAATCCCTGGTTGGTGGGATATAACCCTTAAAATTAAATGTTTTTAAAATGAATATATATATATTCATTCTAGAAGCTAAAATACTAAGCCACATGTTATCCAAAAAGGAGAGGTTTACAACAGTTTAGTCATTAAAAAGAATGCAATAAAACCTTTTCAAAATATGTGAATTCAGAATTAAATGTTTATGCCAGTCATCTGCTAATTAAGGCAACTTCTTATTGAAAAACGTAAATAATGCATTTTTCCTGAAATTCTTCGGTTCGGTGTTCTCAGTTGCACTTCTGGAACAAAATTACAAATGCATTGGCACACTTCAGCTGTTGTTTTAATAAATGTTCAGGACACAATAAAGCTACTTGTGCTCTTTATGATGCAGTTAATGTGTGAAACTCAAACCAGCTTTTTCAATGTCTACTTGTGAGAAATATCAATTAAAAGCGTTATTGTGACATATTTCAATCGATGTATTAGATACTGACCTTTTGGAGGTCACAGAAATATTTAAAGCTCATAAACCTTCAGTGAAATGAAAATTAAAAACAGTGCAATCTCTTTCACTGCCCATTGCTGGTTCAAGTACTGTAAACATACAAGAGGAAAAATGTGAGTTTAAAATAAATCTAGGAACATAAGAGTGAGTTTATAAAGCAAACAACTCCTTAATATATCAACCCAGTGCCCCAAAAACTAGTGAAGTGTGACAAAATCCCAGGGGCTGTGTTTAATTCATTAGCCAAAATATAAACATGTCTCTCATAAAGTATTAATTATCTATATTACACCAAAGTATTAATTAACTTTAAAGTCCAGAGTGACAAGCTCCAGAAATGACATGTTTGCACAATGTGCCTACAATGTAAAATTAAACTGATAAAAGCTAATTCTGAGAGAAAACTTGATTTAGACACAATAGATGTAGACGTGCAGTGGACTGCTGCCTCTTGGACATACAAGTGAGAGCTAGTGGTAAGAGTGCGTATTATATAGATGTTACTATGAAGGAGCTGGACTTTGGCTGGACTTTACGGCTTCATGCTCAAATCTGCTGCCTTGACTTCCCTTGTGCCCGGCGTGTAACTGGAATTGCTTCTCTGCTTATCTAGCTATCCAGCCGTAGAGGTTCATGAATCCATTTCTGCCAGGCAAACAGTGTGCAAAAAAATTAGTTTCCAAGCTAATGCTGCCCTCCACAGTGGACATCACAGGCATCCCAATGGCCACCCTTCAGGCCCTAAGTCCTGCCCACAGGGCCATTCGCTGCCTAGGCTGCTGTGATACCTGGTTAATGCAGCCCCTCAACTTAATCCCCCCAACCCCCCTTGAGAGTCGTCTTGATTAATGGAGGCGCTTGGGTAAGGTGTTGCCGCCGGATCGCTCTCAAAGGTCAACCCTGTAATTCAGCAGCACAATGAGCCGAGCCCCATTCTAATTAGTTTGCCTAACTAATTATTCTCTCTCTCAGGTTCCTTGTATGCAGGTCTGCACAATTTCTTCATTCCCTTCCCAATTAAAAATACTCACAACATTACATGTATATTAGCATTCTACATGTGCAATATAATCAGCATGTTATTATTCTGCATGCATTTAAATATTGAGAGGTTATTATTAAAATAATACCATTAACTATGTTTTTGGTACTAAGCAGATTACATATAAAAGGAGTTGCAGCAGTGTATGAGTGCTTAAGAAGATGGTTTTATAATATGAAGTTTTTGTTCTGATGTATCATATGTCTTCTCCTAGTGTTTTGTGTTTCTCTGTCAGATTCAACAATATTACAAAATGTGCTGAAAATTATATTTGTGACATTCAAAAAGGAACAATGTATTAACATATTTTTTCAAAAATGAATTTCATTTTTTATTGCCTTATTATAGGCTGTGTCCTTATGGGACTCAAATAACAGGTGAGAAGTACAACAGATTTTGAAATTGTTTAAGGTAACATTTATTTGATGTATTTACAGTACATAGTTCAAACAAGGCTTTTTAATATGAATGCACAAAGGGTTTAGTAAGACACAAAAACAATACCCTTGACCTCCACATACATTCTCGTTCATACACACAACCTCACCCAGGTAAACAGACAAGTGGTTGGACAGACAGATAGAGAGACTGTTGCAGACACGCGCGCACGCACTTGCGAGCACATATTAGAGGCACCAACAAACAAAGATCGTCTGCCACAAAACTATATTAAGGATGAGTTAAGGTCACCTCTGGTGGAGACTCCCCTCACACCTCTCACCTCATCTTATCATACAGTTCTGCATAATCAGCATTCTTTCTCTGCAGGGAGCCTGTGATAGCAAATTAAAGAGACTCAATTACCATTTTAGACAGATGGCCCATCAGGTTAAAGGTTGACGGAGACCACTGCTGTGGTTATACCTACTGAACAATTTAATAAACTTAGATCTACAACAGGCTACAACAGCTAATGAGACATCTGAGACTTTTTAAAGTTTATGCTAAACTAGCAAACAAAAATTAGTGGTAATAAAAAATGAACTACAATAAAGTCATACACCTTACTGAAGCACCTGAAAAGCTCGCTTCCAACATACTGTCCCAGCAAACGTTTCAATGATGGAAATTCACATATGCAATCATTTCTCCTTTTCTAACCAAGGAAGGCAGATTCAGAATGGAAGAAAGAGGCCAGGGTCCTTTAATGTTTTCTTGTGCTGGAAGCCAACAGTTTTTTCCATTTATTGGCAATATTTCGGGCTTAAAGTCAACAAAAGAAAACTGGAGAAATGCTGCAATTACGTTTTGTTTTTTTCTCCCCCAAACAGAAGCAACAAAACATACAACTGCAAAGTAAATTCAGTTTTAGAATCAAACTGCTTCACCAATAAGTGACCATTGCTGAATGACTGTAATAACAAGGAGCTGGTACAGTAATCAGAAGAGGAACGTGTCTGGCCAGAGACCGTAAAATATATGTACAGGTTGATTGTCTGGCTCTGTCAGGGGGTTGAGCAGCCAATTCTGCAGATGGCGTGTACCGATCCGCGGCCACCCGTACGCTGCTGCAGACAAATTCGGGAATGGTAGCTCCGGGACACTGGAATGCCATTGACCATGCAAAACAAAATAAGCAAGAGGTAAGACGCTCAATAAACATCATGCAGTTGCAGTCTCGTGGTATCTCCCAAAAATGGCTGCTGCTCTTTGTGGAACTTGTTGAGAAAGTGGGAAGTCACGTTTAATCCCCCGTCCGTAGTCTTTTGTTATTGTTGCCATGAGCACCCTCTGTACATCTCCCTCACTTTCAAACACGGAGGTAGAGAACAAAGACTAAAACTCCCGCAGGCTGAGTTTTCTGGGGACTCTGCACAGAACAAGAGATGTGATTCCCTCCATCTGGGGTCTATAAATGGCCATTCCTGTCAATGAGTCGACAGCAGCCGATGATTCAGCCGAGGAGGTCCCACGCTGAAGTGCTGCAAAATCTCAATAAAAATCACAAAGCAAAAAATATATATGTATTTACTCAACACACAGGTTCATCCAAGGCCATCTTAGTAGTCATCATAGGTATTGAGATCTGAGAAGTAGGCGTTGGTGTATGTTTTCCCGGCAAGGTGTGGGTTGAAGTATTTATTCCTTTCTTCCAAAATCAAGTTATTTTTATTGAACACCTGTAAATGAGATGAAAAGACATATCGCTGTCAGAGGGTGATGATGATTGGGTGGTGATTTACTTTATTTTGGTCGGCTTTCGTCAACAGTTCAGAAGTACCATTGAGGTACAATACATTGCAAACGTAATGCAATAATCAATGTAAATGAAAAGTATTGCATGTATAAAAAATAAATCGATCTATTATGGAGAATGTCAATGGTTTCTTCTCCCCTTCCATAGAGCCAAAAGAATAAGACAATGGTCATGTGTTCCATGGTATCAAGATGGGTGTGCAAGAAAGAAAGAAAAGTGCACTAATAGGAAGTTCTCCAAGAAAACCCTTACAGATTATTAGTTATACTGCTAGCATCACTTTTATGTTGAAATTATTTTCCCTCCAGAATGCTACCTGTTACCTAACATTGTTATTATAATAACCGCTTCTTAATTTTTTGTTTGCGCTGTTCTCCAAAGCAATTTACAATGTTAGGTTTGTACACTAAGCTACTTATAATTATTTATCCATTTATACAGCTGGGCATTTTTATTGGAGCAATTCCAGCTAAGTACCTTGCTCAAGAGTAAGGTATAAATGGACTTCAAACCTAAGTCTTTTAGTGGACGATAACGGCACTAATGATGGCTCCAACCCCATGCTGCTCACTCACCTGGAATCTACAACCTGCAGGCTTGCAAATGTTTAGCTCCTCTATCTTTGGTGAGCTAATCTAAATTAATATAATACTCTGTTGGATTATGGAAAGGGATGGCCATTATGCAAAAAAAAAAAAAAAAAAAAAAAAAAAAGCATTTACACCTGCTTTTTCTCTTTTACATTCAAAACGAAACTTGCGACAGCACCAGAAACATTATTCAGGCCAGTCATAAATTGGGCTACCGCAGTGCTGAAGCTTTTATAGATGAGAACCATCTGTCAAAAAGACAAGTAAAAAGCATTAAATTAAGATTATTTACACAGTAGTTTTAAAGTGACTTCCTGGTGAACGCTACACAAATGAATCCCTGCTACTGATTTAATGTGACGTGCTGAACCCCTTTCTCCAGTGCTGAGAATATTACATTATTCTATTGTAAAACCACCATCCTACAGAGCAAGCAGGGGGCAAACCCTCCATGTAAAACTCTTCTCTCTAAAGGTTTCCCCAGATATGTTTACATTCATATTTCATTATCATTATTTAGCACAAATTCTGTCAAATGCTGAAATACCATAAAAACAACACATATTAGTGTTAAAGGTTTTGACACATTGCCATAGGTGTACTGGGGTCAATGTAACGTGCTCCACCAATTTGGCATAAGTACTAAACTATGCTGACTGAAGCATAGCTAAATAAAATAAAAAATCTTTATCTTTTCCCATAGCTTAGCTTTTGGGTGTCTTCAAAAATGAAGAAACACAAACTTTTAAAATCGATATTGTGGCTAAAAATTATTCAGCAACTTTGAAATTAAATAACATACTCATCATTTATATCCCTCAAAGAAATATACCTAACTGAGGGATAACCTATGATTTAATTTTTTAGGAAGCAGATGGTTTTATGGGACATGCTTTACAATACATTGTGTAATTGCTCAGAGCTGCAACAGTACAGCCTGAAATGAAACACTAAAAAAACACTTACGCGTGAAAAACAAGCCATCAAAAATGAAATATGGATGGATGCCATTTAAACATAACAAACAATTGATCAAACAAACATACAAAAGAAATACACTGCCTTCTCACAAGTGTACAGCTGGGCCAGTTATGAATGGGTTACGATGAGTTATGGATGATGGTGCCCTCTGCACGTGAAACTCGCGAGTGCAGACCTGGCGTGAATGAGGGATTCACAGGAAGGGATGGATTTCGGAACAGGTCGTATACAGTTGGCGAGTGTTAGCAGAAAACCTCCGGGCCCGCTGGCGTTCCCGTGTTAGAAGTGCGTGCCGTGGTCATCCAAGGCCAAGAGTACAGATACGCCGGGCTGTGAAGAGGAATGGGGGCACAGGGAATCCTCAGCAGGTGGCTTTTTTCCTAGGGGGTGGAGCTGAAGGCATGCATTGGCAAATTAAGCATGCAGCATAAGACGGACATTGCTGGGAGGGTAGCCTCAGGGTGGGGCTCATGGGAAGCGGACTGTGCAGGAGTTCCAGCCCACCATCAGTGGGCCATCTCTGAGTCAAATGCGTATGACCGTGGGACGTGGGGCTTGGCGGGCTTTCAGCTGCGGATCTGTCAAGTAAGGCTCACTTGACACATAGGTTTTTCGAGGCACTGCTGATCAGGCCTCTATGTCCCCTTCCAGGCAGAGGGAGGAAAAGCATGGGAAGTCATTTATAAAGCAGGCCATCAACCACGGGGTCTCATTTTCATGCTCATGCTCATTCTACTCTGCTGAATACACCTGACTGCAGGATTCAGACTCAACTGCAGAGCCTATCCACTGAACATGGTGGCATCTATTACAACATAAACCTCCTTGAAAATGAGCCCAGACTCACTTTTCAGATGTTTAAGTCCCTTCCAAATGCTGTCATTTAAACCTAATGCCTCCTACAGTGCTGACTGATGTCCCAGGATTTAATTGCAAAATACGTGGGTACTAATTAAATTTATTTCTATTACTATTTAACATTTGATGATTTAAGTCATGAACTACACACTTTCAGATTCTCTGAAAGAATCTTTCTTAATAATCCTTTGTTTAAAATTTTAACTGGATGTTAAATGGTTCAATCACTCATTGGCTACTTTGGAAAATCAAGGATGTTCACCACAGAATTGTTTAACACATTCCTCTCTTTTTAAGACATCAGGTTCAGGGTCCATTATAAAGAACAGCTGATACATTTGTGTTTGTAATGAAGACATTTAAAAATGACATAGAAAAACTCAGTGTTAATATGAAGTCCATGTTACGGGGCATGAATTACGGAATAAGGACACTGCGCATACCAGTGTTCCCATAATCACTTATGAGAAAGCAGTGTATGGCTAATTAGAAGATTCATTATTTAAAGAACCATCAGGTTTAATGCAAAACTGGATTTTCTCAGGAAGTTGAAGTGCCACACTAGCTGGAAGAGTGCATTTGTGTGCCACACAGAAGGAACAGGGCTAAAACAGACCTTGATGGCCTCCACTGAGTCATACTTGTCCAGCTTGTTGATGTGGTTGGTGATGCTGGTGTTGAGCGGGGCAGCGGATATGGGGTGGATGACTGTGGCATCATGGGACTGCTGCTGGTACCTCTGACAGTACGTGTAGACCAGCAGGGTGATCAGGCAGCCCAGGATGGAGCTGCTCAGACCAACAGCGATCATGTGGAACAAGTTGAAATCTGCACCAATAAAAAAAAAAAGTTGTATGCTTATTATTATATCCTGTTGTTTAAGCAGCACTGATTTCCAAAGGAACTTTCAAATTTTACCCACATTTATGACTTGATGTATTATTACAATGACTGCAACAAATAATTTGCTCAAATATACAAGAGCAAGGCCAGTTCGAGATATAATCATGTCCTTGACAACAATGCTACCAGTTCTCTTTCACATAAACAGATAATACAAAATATTTCATCAAATTATATGCTAAATACAATGTATTTTAGTGTATTTTTAGTGTAAAAAACAAAAATCAAATGTAACTTTTAAAAAGAATGTTTTGTGTTGCTACAGTTATAGCAGCGCATGACACAGATTGCCCGGTAGTCTACCTTGGGCACTGGTTCATTATAGATAAGCTTATTACCACGAGTGAAATATTACCTCCACATCGCCTCTCTTCTCGGCTAGATCGTGCAATAGACACTTCTAGAAAAAAATAGAAAAAAAACACTCATTAGAGAGATAAAGGACATCCTTAGAAGTACTGAAATATTCAACAATTTACCCATAAAATTTTAACAGATAACAATTAGCACCTACAGTACTTTATAACACATTTCAAGTCTCATTAATAAAGACTCAAGTACAAGACTTTTTACGAGGCTTAATGAAACACTGGCAACTGAATGACACTTGGGGTAAGGGCATAATGCATTTTAATTATATCGCTAATGTATATTCAGATTCATCTTCCAATAACAGCCTAATGAGGTTAATATCTCCTTTTACTCTTTCGGGACAGCTCATAATATCAGATTTTTCCTTTTTTTTAAATCAACGGCTAGAATGCGTTCATTATTCAATTGCTATTCCGAAGTTGCAATTGCACAGGTACTCTCCTGGTAATACATTGCCAGTCAAAAAGAAAACTAATCAGAGGCACATTGTGTGTTTCTGACAGAGGAATAATACAATCATCAGCACAATGTAATTGCTAGACACTCAGACATGTGAGAGGTGAACAGAAGTGGATGTATTAAAAAGGTAGGTATCGATGTGTTATTGTTCAAATTCAGTATAAGTGCCTTGACACGACATCTAAGCTCACGGTGCCGGTCGCTCACCTGGGATGAGGTTGGAGTCCAATGGGCAGGGCCTAGTGTCCGAGCTGTTGCCTGAACACTGGGTGCCTGTTGGGAAGAGGACGTCACAGTGGCGGAGGCGCGTCTGCATCCCTGAAGAGTCGCAGCGAGACCATTCTGACCACATCGACCAACTCTCTGAAACGCAGACAATGACCTGTCATGGACTGTTTGAAAATTATTCCACAGGGCTATTCAATGATTCAACAAGGACATAACAATGACCTAGCAAAGACCCTAAAAGAACTCTAGACAAGGACCCAACTAATACCCAACAAGGACCCCAAGAGAACTTTACAAGATCCTGGCAAGGACTGAACAACAATGCCAGCAGGACTGTTCGAAGACTGATGCGTTCATACCCGATAGCTCACAATACTTTATGATACATTTAAAAGAGCACATTTCCAAATATAAGACAAACAAATTCTGTTACTGAAATGCTTAATATGTCTTCCCAGGCATATTAGTAAGATGTCCCTTGAGAAAGACACTAACACCCTGTATTACTATACACACAATTTCCCTATTAAGACATCCACAGCGTCACCTTCGTTGACTCCAAGTGCTGATCATTCCCCAAACCAAAAGCGCTAAACACAATCTGTTTCAACAATCATTCGTGCAAAAACTTCATACATTTTCTTCCAGTAAATAACTCTTGGCTACACCGTTTGTTTTCCATTAAAACTTTGACATTTTAATTTATCCATGTGAAAAAACAAGATTATACAGATTGAAATTTGCATATATTTTTAAGTGAGTATGCATGATTTGTCAAGCCTGTGTATGTTGACATGTGAATTGTGTGCGAGATGAAAGATTTCTAAGCAGTTAGTGACAAAATGCTTTCCTCCTAGACACATGACACGGGTATCGTGACAGCCCCAGGTGTGCTTTGTTAAATATAGATAGGTGGTTGTCCTGTGCTGCCTAGATGGACACAGCTGGATATACTGTGTTACCTGGGCATGCCTGGGTGTTGCACAGGGCCTCCTCGGTGTGCAAGCCCAAACAGATGTCCCCACCGTAAGCTGGTGGGGGGTTATTGCAGTTGCGCGTGCGCATGTAGTGACCCCCTCCGCATGTCACTGAGCACTTGGACCACGGCGACCAGCAAGACCAGCTTCCGTCCACTGGTGAAAGGAGAAAAAGACGTGAGGGCGAGGAAACGCCTACAGCAGACGATACGTCTCCGATTCCACTTCCAGTGTGAGCTACAACCCCTCGTCTTAATTAACCAACCATTTTCACCAAAACCTCCGTTTACTTTACATTTTAATTCCTCCCTGATGCCCTTTGAAAGCACACTGTAACATGAAGATTTAGAGATTTTAAATTGAAGTGAGATCAGGTGTTACATCTTGCCGTTGGGAAACGGGAACCAGTCACACACTTCTGCTGCTCCTGCCTTCCTGGATGTTCCTCATGCTGTGCTCACTGTGGAAGAGCTGAGGAGCAGCAGGGGGTTACCAGCCATACGCCCTCCCAGATGGGGAAACACCAGCCCTGTGGTCATTACCTCCACGCGTGACTGCCATCAGGTATACTCCTTCACTCACATGTAGATTCCTAAATTTCACACTAATTAACACCGGAAAATGGTGTTAAACAGACTTCTTTGAAGACAACGCCAAGCTCGCAGACACTGGCCACTCAGGGTATGGAAACACAGGTAGCATAACTCTTAGAAGACATTAAAGGCCTCTGGGCTAGTCTCACTTGAGCTAATAAGATAAATCTGGGCTCAAGACAAATGTACTGCCATTCACAATGAAAAAAAATAGTGAAACTGCAGCTTGTATTGCAGCACGATTGACATTGGCACTTATTCATTTAGCTGATGCTTTTCTGTAAAGTGAGTCACAATGTTACTTACAATGATTTACCCATTTATGCAGCTGGGTAATTTTACTGGATTTAGGATAAGTACCTTGATCAAGGGTACTATGGTTGGAGGTGGAATTTGAACCTGGTTACAATTAGCTTTTTGTGGACAGTTCATATTAATGTATATCGCTTGATATTATTGCTTTAAAAAAGGAAAACAAGAATATATTATTTTTAACCTTTATTCATTCATTCATTAACAGCTTGTCCAACACTGGGTTGGGGTGGTCTGCAGCCTATGCCAGAAGCTAAGATTGTGAGGCAGGGACACCGCAGATAGAACACCATTCCATTGCAGAGCAATCAGACACACTTATATTAGTCCCCTAAATTTTGGACAACATGCATGCAATCATCTTGGTGCAGGATTATTTTTAAATGAGGTCTTAAAGAGTAATTTCTGATGGTGAAGGCGTAATAGAACTCGACTACGGTTCTGTCATCGCTCTGTAATTTCTCTGTTGCAAGTAGAGAGCTGTTCGGTCACTTTCTGCCAGCATGTTACTGATCATCTAATTTGAGGTAGGTTTTTCAGAAACAGCAGATCAATTGATTTCAAAACCTATGAAACACCAGCAGGGGAACAATTTTTTTTCCCCCTAAAATTGCAAACGTCTCTTATACACTTTTAAAACACACAGCATTGCCTATGACAAAGAATATGAATTATACTTCATTCATTGGGATATCTATTTTCTCCAAAGCAATTGGCACTCGTAACTTGGTATACAATAATTTACTCATTTAGCCTCTAGGTAATTTTCACTGTATCAGTTCAAGGTAATCCCCCAGCTCAAGGGTATTACATCAAGAGCATAGGATTCGAACCCAGGTCCTTGGAGCACTAAGAACTACACAAACTGCTACCCAAACTCAGTGGAGGGATTTCAGATTGTTTAGAATGGCATCAGCTTTGGTGTTTGATCCATTCTTTTTTACATAATTTACATGCATTTACGCATGCAGGCACTGGAATGCAGACACACACACATGCCAGACAAGTATTGTTACTGAATGCACTGCAAATCAAATTAGGGGTGATAAGATTATAGATATACACAAGCAATCCAACCAGTAGCTGTTCAAGCATTGTTCAAGCAGAAGCCGTTTCGCCATCTCCTGTACCACCTGTCGATGGACCCATGATTGATGGCTACCGCTGCTGAGGAACCGCACAATTACAGCACTCAGGGAAAATCTCTGCCTCCTCAACAGGCCTCATCATTAATAACACTTAAAAAAATAAATAAATAACCACAGCAAAAAAGAATCCCTCACTGTCTACTTGAGGCGTAAATTTCTCCAGGTGTTCTTTTGTACTTAAGCGCAGATTTCCGTTCAGACAGCAAACTTCCTCCCAAAGTAGGAAGAGTCATCTCTTAATTAGAGAGCTCTGCTCCTGGTATTACAGTGCTGTGCAAGGCATCTGATGACAGGACGCGATGCCCCATCGTGAGCTGCATCATTATCTTCAAGCGCAAAGCCCCCTTGGACAGGCCTCAAATTTTCTGCTGAAAATTGGACTCATCATTTTAATTCCATAGCGTCTTTAAAAACACTTCCTCGATTTATAATAATGATGCTGGCATTTGTGATTAAAAAACCTCTCGAATTTGAAATTAATTAAAGGTCAGTGGAAATAATTAAAATTCCTGATGCATACTCATCACCTTATTACTTTGTAAGGGACCTGACCGAAAGGTGCAATATGTACAATGATTTATTAACACCTCTCTTAACCACCTACACAATATTTTAAATAATTATTTTGTATTCTGTTGTTTTCTGCCCTCCTATTGTATACTAGGGGAGTTTCTGGATTTTGGTTATATATCTTAGTCTAATGTGCCCCTTGCCAGGTGAGACCTGCGCAATGGAGTTGAACTAGTGATGCACAACTTTGATATCTTATCAGTGCTCATTGTCAAGATCTGTAGTTGTGCTTTTCCTGTAGACACAGCACTGGAGGGGTGGGGGAGGAGTGGAAGCAGTCTGCACTAGGGGCTGAGGTGGGACTCACCAGGGCAGGGTGTGATGTTGCACTCCTGGTACTCCAGAGCAGGTCCTGGGCAAGGCAGGCCCCCGTACTTGGGTTCAGGGTTAGTGCACGTGCGGCGCCTGCTGCGAATGCCGCGGCTGCAGTCTCGGCTGCACTGAGACCAGGATGACCAAGCTGACCAGCCGCCATTGACCGCGTGGACTGCAACCCGACCTGACCGTAGGAGGTCACCTGAATGGCAAGAAGAAGGGAGTTCTGGTTGTGTTGACTTCCACTTATTTGCCTATGGAGCACTTACTCACTGGACCTCTATTAAAAACTCAACACGTCTTTGAATCTTAATGGCAAAAAGTTCCCTTCTCTGTGTGTTGCACATTTGCAGTAGAGCCTTAATCTCTAAAGTAGTCAGTCGTGATTTGATGCCTTACAATTCACTCACTAGCCTCTTTTGGAGGAGGACATTTTAACTCACTGTAGCATAACCTTGACCTCAGTTGGTGCAGTTAAGCTTTTCAGAAGGAGACGTAGTGCCATCCATGAAGTGCTGACTATATGACAAACGGACCAAGGATAAACCCTACTTCATACTGATTTCAAGCAGACAGGTACACCGTCTACACTGCCTAAACTCCTTACTACATTTCCCTCTCAGAGGAACAGAGACTCCTTAGAATCTATTCACACATCAGCACAGACTTTGGGGTCTTAAAAAGTGTACCCTAGTGCTATGATATCAAATTTTAGGGTGACCAGCTAGAAAACAACCATGGCTTTCATGATGCTGATAAACATGGCTCACTTGACAGCAACAGTGTATGTAACAGTGTAACATGTAAAAATCACCCATGGCAAAATTCTGTCTGTTTATTCTCCCAAGAAAAGTAGTTTTTGATTTAAACTGATCTACCAAAGCAAGTGATTCACAAAGAACTGACCACTCACAATAAGAACTGTCTTTTCTCTCTATTGCTAAAGCCCTTGTCTGCCAAAGGACCAAGACAAGGATATATCTCCATGGGCTAGCTTCTGTGAGGGAGGTCATGGTACCTGTATTCTACTGAATTAACAACGCCCGTGGATTAGCCCGAGAGTCAGCAACATCATTCCCAAAGCCGTCACAAACTGGAAAACATTTGCTCAGAGGTCTGGGAAATGCTTATTAAAAGTTAGTGAAAGAGCAATTGCAAAGTCCTGTCCTAAAGGGCATGAGATCAGTAGCACAGCCTTTAGCAAACACCTAGCGAAAGAGAGTAATTAGAAAGACAAACAATATTATTTATATCTCAGGGGGTCAAAAGAGGTAACAATGAAACAAGGGTGATGTGATGGTGGAGTGACTCCTTGGTTTTATTGAGCTTCACAGATCAATATATCTTCCCCCAAGAAAGACTAAAAAGTCAATTCTAAAAAAATTCTACTTCTGTTGTATCTTTCATGTAATCCCTTAATTCCACATAGGTTGCAAAATCCAACCACCAGTCATTGTTTGTTTGGTGAATGTAGAACAATGTGTGTTTCCTCAAAAAGGGGAAGCAGGAAGTGGATGAATGGTCAGTATAAAGAGAAATTCTTCACCTGGTTATGAATGAGAAGAAGAGAAAAGCAGAACTTCATAAGTCTTACAACGAATGGATTGCAAAGTGTTGTTTAGAAAAACAACAAAAGTTGGTGTTCTTATTCAAAAATTAGATTAAAACTTCACAACTGAAAATGTTCAGAAAATTAACTGAGATCAAAATGATTTTGGGGATTTTGTGTTTCCTATCATTTTTTCTAATGGAAAATGCAGTATTTTTTTCTTAACTGCTATAGAAGTAAAATGGGAGAAAAAAACCATGAAAACAAAACAAGCTGTGGAGTCTAGAGGGACATGACATTCATATAACAATGTACTAATACTAACACACATTAGTAGAATAATTAATTTGTTAGCCTCATTAAGGAGTATGCAGTAGATCTGTAATAGGGTGTGAATACTGCTCCAAAGTAAATGAGGACATTTTTAATGATGTACAAGTTTAATGTATGTATGAATAGAAACCAGTGACTCTAATGAAAATTTATATCCCCAGATAGTCTGGTGACTAAAAATAATGCAAAAGATGTAAAAAATAACTTATGCATATAACACATATAAATTTTTTTTTACAAAATCTGTTGACAATTGTTCAAAAGATGTCAACATGAAAGTAAAAACCATTGAAATCATATAATCATTTAAGATACATTTTTGCTTTTGTATGAAAAATATTTTGGTCATACTTATTGTATAAAAACAGTTTATCCTTGTTGGGATCCAGAGGTATGTCTGGCTGTCTTGATATCACATTCAGCGTAACTGCTTTCAGAGACAAGGTAATTCACCGGTAGGCAGTCTTTCTTATCTTTCCTCGGCTGGGTGCAGCTCATAGATTCCAGTCGATAGGAGAACAGGCACAGCACTGAACCTGAATCTCGACCAAGTGGCAGTTTATTCTTCTTCTGCTGCTCGTCTACTCTAGAATTATGAGCCTCTCAGCAATACAGGATCTACCTCCTACTACATGCCTTCAATATGGACTTAGTAATATGGACATGGCCTTTGACAATTTACAACCTACTGGCTGTCCTGTGGCTTCTGCTTCACATAAATTTGCCATGGATGTGGTCCAACTGAGCTGGAGTTGCCCTGGAGGACATTACTTTTATTACAGAAATGTAAAGCTGATTAAAATTAGTCCGTGGACAAATCAGATGACCTAGCACATACGAATTTAGAATCTTGGATCCTAAATATGCAGTTTAAGAAAATGATAATCTGATTTCTACTAATGATCACATGTTCACACTACTGATGATGTGAAGCTCCTGCCTTGGCAACCTGCCATGTTCAGTCATTTTTGAGGTTATATTTATTTTATTTTAGCTGATGCTTTTCTCCAAAGGAACTTGCAAAGTTTACCTAATTATAATTATTTATTCATTCAGCTGGGTATTTTTTACTAAGGAAATTCACTGTAAAGACCGTGCTCAATAGCGCTACTGCAGGAGGTAGGATTTGAACCTGCAACTCCTGAGCTCCGATACAACAGCTCTGATCACTACCCTACCTGCTACACATACCATTCGAACTAAGGCTTCTAACTGAACACCTTAACCAAAGCATTAGCGTCTCGCTGCCCAATATTTATACTCATGACATTCGACTAAGTGTGGGCAATTACCATGTCTTAAAATCGATGCTGAAATTCACAGTCCCTTGTAAAGATTTCTTTTATTGCAGCTACTGCTTTTCACCTCTTTGTGCTTTAAGCCCTGTTACAAAACATTTACATTTATTCATTTACAAAACCTAAATGAAATACATATTGTTTCATTTCATTAATATTAATCCTGTAAAAAAAGAGAAAAAAAAACAGAATCCATCAATCCAAACTGTGATGTGTTCCTATGTTCGTTTACAAGACATCAGTGACTCTTTCCCTGTTTCTGCAATGGAAACGCAGTGGCAAAAACTTCTAAGAGCATGGAAATTCATCTAAACACACGATGCTCATGGAATATGTGTCTGGTATCCGTCTGTTAGACCTTCTGTGAGATGGCAGCTGTGCAGCAGGAAGAAAGGTCTGTGTTCCGTATGAGAGGTTTTCCAGCGGCCCGTAAGAATCTTAACAAGCAAACCCAATGGTCATTTCACTGCTGCACTACTGCATCTTATGATGTGGGACCACCGCAGCTGCATCGAGTCAATTAGCATCTTGTTCAGACAAGTGTTTACAATAAGCAAATTAAAGAGTTTTTCAAAGGAGAGCATTTATTGTGCATGACCTCTATTTTTAATTTATTTGCTTGATTTATATTGTTTTCATTGGCATAACAGTATAACAATTTTCCACTCTCTAGTTTGATGAAACTCAGTTCTTTGTTGGATGTGAGTTACCGTGATTCAGATGTTGTCTACCGATTGTTTCAAATCCCTGTCCCGCCGCTCACAATTTTTGCACTGTGAACCAACAGGCAATATTCTTGAGGAGAGAGTATTGCACTTTTACGCTGGCAATAACTCATGGGCACTTGACACACCAATGGGACCACTTAGCTGTGTATGGCCAAAAAAACATGGCCAGTCTCGTCCCGGCAGAATCAAGCCAATTTGGTCTCCACTGCCGCTGCTGACTGCTGGTCACAACTGGTGAATGACACAGTCCAGATTCGAGCTGCGACCTGACCCGAGGGGAGTGTGCCTTAACAGGATAGGCTGAACATGATTCATTTTTCAAGATCGTGTTTGTAATGTTCATGTAGGCATTTTAACTCAATAGCACAGCTCAGGAGAGACTTGTGGATGTGAGTAACCAAATAAAGGACTTGTCGACAAAGCTTACTTTTGCAGATGGAGAAGAATGGTATGGAAATCAGAGACTGAGCAAGCGGGAGAGCAAGAAAGATAGGGAGAGCTCACCATCAGTGGAGCAGCCAGTGGAGCCATCATTAGAGCAGTAGCGCATCTCGATCCTCTGCCGGCCCACCTCCAGAAGCCCGGGGTCTGGCACTCTTGCCTTGCAGGTGTACCTGAACCGCTGCTCGTAATGGCCACCATTGTCTGAGATGTTGACTGGTGTCCAAGGCGTCCAAGGCGTGGTTTTCTTCAGCTCTGGACAGGGGATGGAGTTGCAGGTCTGGTACTCCTGTTGAGGACAGAAAACATGACCCAGTATGAGGTCAACCTCTGCAGGAGGTCCTAAATCTGTAAAAAAAAATCTAACAATTTTCAAGCATTAGAAATAAGTGCAGTTATATCCCGGGGCACCACATTGCCATTTTGCTGCCTCAAGGAACATTTTCATTACAGTCTTTGCTGAACATAACATATGGCAAACAAGCCAGGCAGCAGAAGTCATTGATCAAGTTTAATTTATCAAGTTTAATTTACCAAGGATGGACGGCTGAGCTGTAATGAATATAAAAAAAAATACAGCACCTACGTATGTACTGTCACTGGCATTTTGACCTGATTCAGCTGAAATTCTGGACAGCGTTCATTTAAAAATGTTACTTATTTTAGGTGCTAAGAACTCAAGGATCTTACGGCATAAAATCTCAACTTCAAGAAACTAGAAAATCGTCATATAATTATGGTTTCTGTATCTTTAAATTTTTGTCTGATCCCCAGTTCTATCTTGTGCTGCATTTTGCACATTTGTCTTAAGTCAGGAATTCATAATTGATGTTTTTCCACGGTCTGTGATTATAATCCATATAATATAACCACATCCTTCTAAGACAGCATAATACCTGCTTGGACAAGAACAGAAATGAAGAGAGAGGAATAGACTTAAAATGATATGTTCATTAGATAAAGAGGATGATTGTACCCTTTTCTTTCCCTTTATTTATTTATGCCAAACAGACCTTGAGTGACTGCCAGACCTTGACAAAATAAGATAAAAGTCCCCTTTGTTCATCCGTCAAGTTGTCACACTGAGCGGATTTCAACACCCAGGCCGTGCTCCTGTAAAGTCATGGCAGCCGAAACAGGGGCCCAAGGTTAAAGACACACGGGGATTCACATTGCATTGTTTGGAAGAAAAATGAGTCTGTCACAAATCGCCTGCTTTCACACTGTGTAACTTTGTAATCATGCTTCGGTCATTAATATTTAAGGGCTCCAGATACTGGAGATATAACATAAAGCTTCCTTGGCCAACGGCCTGCTTTTCCAAGAAAGCTGCGGAAAAATTCAGAGCCTGCTGAAAATTGCACATATGCAAAGTACCATTTGCGGTGACGTCTCTGGGGTGTTTAAATTTCAGCACATTACGTTACTCGCCCTGTGAATATTTCACAAGAGAACAACGCAAAAACATTCCTTTGCGAGATCTATAGAGAAATTGAAGTTTGTCTAAAAACCCATGATGATAATTAGCGGCCTCAACGATTCATCGCATGGTGGCAATCTTTACTATAACACATTTAATCTGGAAGCTCTTAAGCAAATCTGATATTTTATTTTTTCATCATTGCTACAAAAGAATATTCGGTTATATTGTGGTTAACAAAATTACATTGCATTAATTCATAATGTTTAAAGTATTCAGGTGATAAATTCTTCCCTCACACAATTTTACAAAATGAATGTTTCAAAGCACTGTATAAACGAGTCGGACATTTGCTTATATGAGGTTTAAAAATTTCATAAGAACACAAATCATAAAGCCAGTAACACATAGCCCTGGCGGCAAAGTGGTCTAATCCACTTGCACTAAATAGTTCTGGAAGACATACATCCCAATATACAGTTCTTATAATTCTTTATTATATGAATCTGAACTACATTAAACGTTTTATTTTCATAAAGAATGAATGCTGACCTTAAAATGAAAATATTTCATAGTCAAAAACCATTTTGTTTGATTTTATGTGTGTATATTTGTGTAAAACAAATGAAAGCTGCTAGGAGGAGTTTCCAATCCTGGGGTTGGTGGTACCTCCAAATTCAGCTTCACTGAACTGTATTCTATTCAAAACAAATTACAGAAAAAAGTGATACCTCAGCAATAATCACCCAGACATGACAGGTGGCATGTGAAAAGTAAAATTGGATTTGGTGAAGCTTTCATTCTCGATGACAACATGGAACTATGAATGGTAACAAGACATTTGTATATGGCTACGATAAATCGAGCATTGATCTTCTTTCCAAGGAGTTGTGAATGGAAAAAACAATCAGCAAGGACACCGGATACAAGTAGGTACATTACACTTTGCAAAAAGCAGTGTACAGCACTGGCAGTGTAAGTTACCTTGGTGAATAAGGTGTGTGGGCTGATAACATGACATAGAGTTTGTTGGAAGTTGCTTTGGAGAAAAGCGTCTGCTAAATGAATAAATGTAAATGTAAATGCAAAAAGAATGAGTGGTTGTACAGGTTGAGGCTGCTGAACATGACAGAATTTGGGATTGCACAGAGTGGCTATAATTTGCATTTCATGATGCCACCCTGTCATGCACAAACCCGTGTCCTACAAACCTTTGATTGTTTTTTATGTCCTCTTTGAACAGGAAAATGTGGAAGAGCTGTGTCCCTACCCCCGCTTTAAGATACACTTGTAGATGAACCATAACCTGTTCCACTCACTCCTTTAACATTCTGCAGCAGTTTGTTTTCTGGAGTTATCGAGCTTCTCGGAGAGAGGATTAAAGCAGGCTGTTAAAAACAGGCGCTCCTCTACTCTGTCTCCCTGACTTCCATTCAAAGATCAGGAGCTGGACACCACGTCCCCGAGGCTCTTCTACACCATTACATTGACTGCGGGGTTTGCTTCTATAGTATCAGAGAGAGGACAAACCAATATCTATAGACAACTTTCAGTAGATGTGCATTTAAAATCTCCACAAGCAGCATTGCTGTTAATCTGAGTCTGTTTACCAACACGAACATCAAGCAAAATCAATTACAGAGAGGATTCTCAATGGATTTTTCTATTTTTTTTTGCTTCTTACAACGGGAGAAAAAGAATCAAAAGGTCTTTTTGGCTTAATCCCTAAATCACAAAGGGGAGAAGTAGAAACTCCTGAATGAAAAACATCAGCTAATCCTCACCCTTAACTGTGACCCTCAGGTTACGTGATACAGTCATTGATGTGCAGTGTATACGTGAAGCCTCCCGCGGTCCAGATCGGGATTTTGCTTTAGATCAGAGGGCACAAGTGTTCCATAGGGGTGTGAAATCAAAAGGAGTGGGACGCTCTTCAGATAAAGAGCTTCAAATGCTAACTAGACAAGAATCATCTCTGCGTCTTATCTTTTAAGTGGTCAAATCACATAAAATCCCGTTTTTTTCAATTCTTTGCATCAGCAGCGTATCACTTTACTGCAGATAAATGCAAATATATGTTACTATAGGGAATGTTTCCATTGCATGCTGATTTGTGCATTATTCATTATCCTTGCACATATTAACATATGAATAGAATAATGCTTAAGTGAATATTATGGTAATCAACATTTTCAAAAGGATTCAGTACGTATACATCCCACAATACAAATTATACCACAACAGGTTGGGGTTTGAATTAGCCTTGAAGAGCACATAGGAACTTTGAACGCTGTGTCGTCCCCTTGGGCTGTCAGAAGTCGAACCATAAAAAGGCAGGGGGTATCACAGAAGTACCCTGTCGCTGGACTAATACCGTGCTATGCAAAGGGGAAACCAATATTTGACACAGAAATGACCACACATATTGACAGAAAGATATAATCCATGCCTCTGTGGTATGCATGTTCGAAACACATCACGACCACAATCATTTAAAAATTCCTCAGGGACTTAAAGCCGTTAACATTTTATTGATATATGTCTCTGCAAGGGGGGTGCGGTGGCGCAGTGGGTTGGACCGCAGTCCTACTCTCCGGTGGGTCTGGGGTTCAAGTCCCGCTTGGGGTGCCTTGTGACGGACTGGCGTCCCGTCCTGGGTGTGTTCCCTTCCCTCTCCGGCCTTACGCCCTGTGTTGCCGGGTAGGCTCCGGTTCCCCGTGACCCCGTAAGGGACAAGCGGTTCTGAAAATGTGTGTGTGTGTGTGTCTCTGCAAGTGATGCAATTCACTTACATTTACATTTACTCATTTAGCACACACTTTTCTCCAAAGCAACGTATTTCATGCAAAATACAATGTGTGCGTTACATTAGCAGAAAGAGAGACGTAGATGCAGACGCATATTCTAAAGTAGTTAGTTTCTTTCCACCATATGAACCAATGTTCATCACACAAGTAGCTGCATAAAACTTTATCCGAAGACTTACTTTAAATTTTATCAGAATCACTTAGGTTCCATATGTTAATGTTAAATTATTACCTCTTCCCAGCACCATGTTTTGATTCTCGACAAGTAAAATTTTAAAACACATTAAAAAGTATAAAAATATAATGCACTGAAGAAATTTTTAAATATTTTAAATTTTATATATACTATCATTAGTAACTAAATGTAACAATGGTTGCAATATATATATATATTACTGACTTCACAAATACCTTTACCTGAGATGTTTACATAACAGCTTCAGATAACAAAAATATATATTTTATCAAAACTCTCTATTACTTCTTTACCTTAAAGCCCAATATATATTAAGGAGATTAAATATTTATCGTTAATATTTATTTGTGAAAGCAATTCTTTATGTCACTGAGAAATTAAAAATGCATTTTTAATGTACTACTCATACACAGGCACCAAAGGCTAAGTTATATTCAGGTTATTTTTGTAAAGCTTTTCAGAGGCTCTCCGTGCACTGTGTCTTTCATGTACAGTAAGTTATGATTAGTTCACACGACGTGCTGTATATACTGTACGAAAAAGCATGCATTTATTTATCAGACAGTACTGATAAATCTGACAACATGTAGAGATTTTGAGGAAAATCACAAACATAGAGAACCTATGACAGGACATTTAAATTGTTAAATGAATTAATACTAAATCATAAACTCGAACATAATTATTTTTAAAAGTTTGTAAAAACTGCATTTTCAAAAAATGTTGGCAATTTAAAAGGCAAGCCTCTGTGGAATCATCACTACTGTACACACCATAGTTACACTGGGTATTTTCATACTCTTGTACATCAAGTATCAAATTAAATACCTTACACCAAGTCAGTTGTGCTGAAAGACACATCTATTTGTATGCTTCACGTTTAATGTCATTTAGTAATTTAATTTCCATAACATTTACTTTGTGACTGTTAAATTCAAACGACACCAGATGAACAATAAGGCACCTTGCGTCAGTTTCGAGATTGTCTTTCATGCCATGTAAGCTCCCATTATACGCCCCTACCCACAAATATCACTTTCCTGTATCTACCACCATTAGGAATAATCATGAGATCATCAGTTATAGCCAGGACAAAAGCTTTGAGGCTGCTACCTTGGTAACTGCAGGTGAGAGTGCTGTAACTGTTAAAGTCAGACAGCAAAGAACTCGACCGGAATTGCATTAAGGTATCCTCCTTAATAAATGGATAAACAAAGCACTATGGATGAATTAATTTCCTAGGGTACATAAAACAATGAGCCTTTCAAGAGTCTCACATAATTAAATTTCATTTCTAAAGACTGTTTCATGTTTTCATATTCATAATCCTTTAAGTGGGACTAAGAAAACTTTCGGAATAGGACGAATTACAGTAAATTACAGTAAATACCCGCAATTAGATTAGTTATTTTTTCACTGAGAGTCCGAGCTGAAATCTATGCTACTCACAGCAATGGGATTCAGAGCAAGAGATGCACATGTTCTGTGGGCTGAACAGTAAATAAGCAGTGTGGTGTACACTGCACCCTGGAGAGAAATACTTCACACAAACTATTTCACTGCACAGGTTGGGTTCTGGAAGTGAACTGAGCAAATATAGAAATATTTATATTAAATTGTACGCATTGACAAGAACCGGCTGACTCAATCTGCATGAGAATCGCAAATATTTGTGAGAGTTTATACGACACCTTGCTACGTCTCTGGAAAATTCTTCTAAGACGCAGACTGCCAGAAACAGATGTTAACATCTGCCGTCACTTAATGTCTGACAGACGTGGCGCGGAGGCTGTGGGTGATCATAGATATATTAATTCTAGCACACGAAGGCCGTGTTAGGGAAACGGAGGGAATCGGAGCCGTGCTCAGGCTGCTCATTTGTCTTCTGCAGATCACCTCATCTGGGTGCGCACAGATGTAACAGGACCGCTAAACCGCTGATCTGTGGTGCGGCATGTCTGCCCATCGTGAAAAAAAAATGGACCCCTTCATGTGAGGAAGCATAAACAGATGTTCCTTCTCTTTCATTTGACCTATTGGCTCTCTGCTTTTTTTTTTGCAACTATATATCTATTTAAGGGGAACGTCGCCCCCGAGCACCTTAGCGAACATCACAGGCCTGCTTTCAACAGCCGTCGACGTGCCGTGCAATTATTTCTATAAAAGATCGCGTTCCCAGAGATGCCAACATTTCAAAGAGAGCACTGGTTGATCAGATGGAGCTCTTCAGCTGCTTGTCAAAGGGAATGAGCAACGCAGTATAATTACCAGAGAATGGGTAAGACAGCAGAAAACCAAAGTGCTACTTTTGGCGACGCATGTGTCGAGATTCCAAATGTAGCGGAGATACCGTAAAAGGCGTCCTCTTCGGCTGGCTTCCCACCTTTCCACCATCGCCTCCCGTGTAATTTGCCTCTTCTCTGTCTCTAATCTACGGTAGGCAGCACCAAGGGCGATGGGTGGAAGGTATCACCGGCACGCCAAAAAGGGCAGTGGGACCGATGCGCGACGCATTCGCCAAACCCTGTGAACTTCCAGAGACCTTGTGCTGCACTATTGCTTCTCCCCCTTTTCAGGTTGTTTCTCTCCTTGAGGATCCAAAAACTACCAATGACTTCACAGCCCACGAGGACTGTTTACGTGACAGCTGACGGACTCCGGCTCTCCCGGACTTGTTTTACTTATGCATACTCATCTGCTCCCAGCTGGGGCCATAATAGTCATGTGATGTTTTCTTTTAAAGAAAGTTTGTGACAGTAAGTTTAAAATAGCACTAAAACAACAAACCGGTGTTCCCGAAATTGAAACGGACACGAGCGTGAATAATGTTCTCTCTCTTATTCTCACTTCTCCGCTGGGAGATCTCTGTTCTGTCTCAGAGGACATTAGGGTTAAACCTGGAGCAATATGCCACTTAGCAAGAGACTCATAGTTTGTTTCAGAGCCAAAATACACTAGCAGCATAAGAATACACTATTAACATACCATACTCTAATAATTTTTATATTTCATTTTTATTTTTTTGCTACTCAATGCCTGACTGTTAATGAATAGTGAAAAAATGTTTTACTTTAAAATTCAAGCTTAAACTGACATTTTCATTTTTATTAATTTTAATTTCGATTGATTAATATATCTGTGTATTCTTTCTATATTTTTATATCTTAGATTTAATTGCAAAGACACGGTGCTTCTGGTGTACGTGTCTGTGTAAGTGATGGCAAGTATTTGTGAGTCATATGAAGGCACAAAAACAGGAAGCCCTTACCGTATTGCAACCGGGACACTCGTTCCCGTTTTCGCAAGTCCGGCGGCGTGCCTGCATGCCCCCGCCACAGGGTACAGTGCAGCGTTCCCATGGCGACCAACTGGACCAGTACACATGTGGCGGACAGGGCAGGTGCTCGTTGCAGTATCTGTGAGAAAGGAAGAAACAAAGACAGGACTGTGTCTCATATCTTCTCTCTGAGGCCACGTTTGTATCATTTACTGGGCTGGATATCAAATCTTTGCTTTGCGTGATGATCTCATTTCCAAAAGCATCCAAGAGTGTTTACAAACATTATTCCAAAGTAACTTACAATGATTTACCAACTCTTACAGTATGGTAATTACTAGAGGAGAAATTTTGCTTTGGTCAGGGTATCACAGCAGGAGGTGGGATTTGAACCCAAGTCCTTCACATGCAGAGCATCACCTGCCTGCCCGGTAAAATAACATAACATCCTCAGTAAATTATGGGTTATAATGTACAGTGCAGGTAGGGACACACACTATGTCACAAAGTGCAGTAAAAAATGAAGGAGCCTTTTTATGGGAGTTTCATTTCAACTTTTGACCTTTTTCAAAGTGATGACAAACACATGGTAAACTGAGCTCTGTGTACTGAGGCCCAAAGCAGCAGTAAGGAGAACCATGTGCAAAGGCTGTGCTCAGTCCTGCAGTCTGCCTGAAGTGTGGCCCATGCAGACTGGCTGGCTCCGCTGGGGGTAGTGGTGATGGTGTCAGCGGTGGAGCTGGGGCAGAGGACGGACCGAGGACACAGACGGCCAGCCTCACGTCCCGGTTCACACGGGCTTGCGGCAAATTAACACTTCCTTTAAACCAGACCACAAAACTCGAGAC
The DNA here is from genome assembly GCF_900964775.1 of Scleropages formosus. Lineage (NCBI taxonomy): Eukaryota > Metazoa > Chordata > Actinopteri > Osteoglossiformes > Osteoglossidae > Scleropages > Scleropages formosus. The sequence continues at coordinate 22,441,884 of NC_041814.1, forward strand.
TCAGCCTGCAAACGTATCGTAATAAACCTTTGAAAAGTGTATTGCAATGGGCCCATAATTGCACATCCTGCACAAAAGTAGCTCTATGTACCATGAAACAAGAGCAACTCGATGGAAACAGAAAATCAATGAAGTGGCACTTCAACAAACACACCGTCGACCACGAGCTTCGATGTTAATGTCTCCCTCCGCATTTTGCTCTTGCAAGACTTGTAATGTCTAATGAAGAATTTCACACCGACTTTCTTTATTTTCCTCGCCATCAGACCATATCCAACACATACTTTTACTTATTGTGAGCAACTGTGAAGGATGGACACTGTTCCAACACCTGGAAATAGGGGAAATACTGTTGCCGTAACATCAAAAGTCTGTATCAAGATTCAAAATTGCTGGGAAAAAAAAAACATCAAAAATAACAAAGATTATATCTACCATTTAAATGTAGTTATTTTTGAACAATCTACTCCTTCACATGAGACCTTGTACATGCCCATACTCGGATTTAATTAAAACTTTCAGCAGAGTACCATGCCTCGACACACTTTACCATCTCATAAGTGTAAAAATAATTCTGCAATAGATTTCATACCTTTCGGTACTTCATTTACCAGGTTTGACTGTCTTTACATGTTTACACTTACATTTTACATTTATTCATTTAGCAGACACTTTTCTCCAAAGCAACGTACATCTCAGAAAAATACAATTTGTGCATTACGTTAGGAGAAAGAGAGACAGTTGCAGACGTGTGATACTTAAGTAAAGTTAGTTTCTTTCCACTTTATGCACCGATGTTCATCGCACGAGTATCCGCATAAAACTCAGAATAGACGATTCCTGTCGATTCCTGTTGCCACTGATAAACTGAAACAGCTTTCACGCCGTGCATACATCCAGTTTTCTCACACAATATTGAAATTACTCTTTTTAAAAAAATATTTTTGTTCAGTAACAAGTTTATTCAAAAACAAATTTGTCTCCTTGATAATTTTATTTTATAGTGTTCAAAGTACACAAATTCTTTTTTTAATATCTTTTTGAATTTTTTCCAACATGAGCAATTGTGATTGTTAGGGCTTCATGATTACTTGACTAGCTGAATCAGATATTATAGTGGAGGATTCAAATAAACATACAGAATGATGTGGGGGTCCTTCAGTAGAGGTTTGGGAAATGGTATACTTTTACAATTTACCTATTTAGACAGCTGGATACATGTAAGGAATTCAGTTTATGTTCATTAATGATTGGTGCACAAATCACCACTTATCACAAACCCTCTTAGGCCTCCATCCAGCAACCTTTACATCTTACAACTCACATCACCAGCTGGAGATGTTCACAGATGTTGGCATTTCAGCCCTATTGTTCAGAATTCAACCTTAAGAGCACGTGAAGTACGAGTAAACCTCACAGATAGCCAGTTTCAACCTATGAGTGAAAGAGTGAAGAGAGAAATAATAATTGTATTAAAACCAGACATTCTGTAATTGCACGTGTCCCAGTGAATCAGGTTAACTTACTGATAAGCGGTAGGAAAATCACTACCCTATGGGAACTAAAAAGGTGGGAATCGATCATTTTTTCCTCAGGTAGCCATTTGCAGAATGTCCAAAGTTTCGTCCAGGCAGTTGGTAACCTGAGTTTTTTCCTCACCGTGCTTTGGTCTCTATGAAAACATTTATTTCCCCTTTAAACCTCACTGCATGGTGAAAGCTATTGAAACTGAATGCCCTGACTGCCTCTGGCTTTGGACCCAGACCTCTCCAGCTGGGTGAGAGATATGGGACACGGTTCTGCGGTGGACTCTGGCAGACCCTTGCCGGGGCCAGCGTTTCCACCTGGGGCCCGTAAGCGCATCGCTCCTCTGCCAAAAACAACTTGCGTTTGTCAAGCCGCCAACAAGCAGCACGCAATGGCTTCCTCAAGGCTTCGAACCCAGTTACCTGGCACCTGAGTGACAGATGGAGAGTGTTTGCTTCTACAGGACAGAAACTGCCCAGCAGAATGAGCGATGGGTATCCTTGTGGTTTTATCCAAAGGCCCCAGGAAGGGGCACAAGGGGAAGAGAAAATACACGAAAAGCACTGAGACAAAAACCAGATTGAATGTGTCCTATGAACATAAACTTGCATCACAATTTTTGTGTAGAGGGCTAAGGATCGGCTCCAAAATAAAACCAAAAAATGATACTGTAAATCCTGAAATTGTGATTATGAACTTAATACTGGTAACAAAGCACATAAAACATCTGGGGACCAAGCTGACTTTTTATGGTTAAATGAGGAAAAACCACTTGAACTGGAAAGTCCTGTAACTTAATTTACTTTGGAATTCTGTCTGCTACACGTTTTCAGCCTAAGTACTGTATGACTAATAGAAAACATTTCTTTTGAACCTCAAGTGCATTTCTAGTTATTATCCAGTATTGGGGGAAAAAAAGAAAAATAAAAGACCCATAAAAGGCCACTGTGTGAAAACAGTTGTTCCTTCAGATTAGTTGGCCAAAGTAAATGCCTCCTCGCCGGCTGGTTTTAGTGCTCTCTTGAATTGCTCCTTGCTTTTACAGTCGGGCTCATCTGGCGCGAGGCTAACAGTGGGGTTTGAAGGGGGCTGGACAGCTCAGGGCAAACCGCTCTGCTTTATTAGGGCCCTTGAACACTGTAATAAATCCACCACCTCTATTCTAGTTGTTCTGGTCGGCTTACATGTTTCCATAGAAACGGGGTCAGTCACTAAGAGCCAGGGAATCGAATGTGTTGAATTTGGTCCAGGACCTTCCTGGAGTATGCCGAGCTACCGAAGAGGGCTGCAGGGTGTTAACCAGAGATAATAAACTGAAAATATAGTGACGAGGCAGAAATTTTGCTACGTATCAGACAAGACTGGACCAGACAGGTCCATGTGTCACTATAGCAAAGAATAAAGAATACCCAGCTATATAAATTACTCTTTTATATAGATGGGTACTCTCTATCAGACACTTTCCTCCCAAGAAAATGACAATGATTTACTAATTTATGTAGCTGGGTATCAAGTATTTACTGTATCAGTTTAGGGTAAGTACCTTCATCAAGGGTACTTAAGCAGGAGTGGGAATTACAAACTGAGTCTCTTCAAGTGGAACTTAACATCTAACCACTATGGTACCACATCTTTGTTCAGGCTTACCATTGTGGTGAATACATTTCTCATTTCTGTGTTTCAGATAACCAACAAACAAAGAACAAGGCAATCAGCTAGTCTGAAAAAAAGACAAAACATGACATAGCTGTTATGTACCGTGTAACTATTCACACCCCTTCATTTATAGTACACTCATTTGAAACGTTAAATTCAGTCTTTAAATGTTAAAATCAGTATCTCCTGTGTTCTACAGCTGTAACCAAAGTATTCAGTCATACCCTGTAAATATTGTATGTATACAAAGCAATATACTTTAAAATTATAACATTACACAGCATTTTTGCACCTTTGTTCCATTTTTATACGTCAAGTGTTTCGGGTTGGGTAGATAATATTCTATGAGTGAACCCCAAAATTTGTACCATTTATTTATCCTGGCTAATTTTTTTGTGGAAAAAAAATGACAAAATGATTAATATGGCACAATCTTTTCTTTTTATTGAAATTATCTGGTGGCAGACAGTAGCCAAAGCTACCTGTACTCTTCTAGATTGATGGCCATACCTGGCTAGGACTCCTTAAGAAGAAGCACCAGGTGCAGCCAGATAACCATGATTTTTTTTTTAAAGACAAAAATGAATGGTGGTGTTTCAGTAGAGTTTTTGTTATGAATTATGAAGGTCATTGGTTTTTTCTTGGATATTCTTTAGTTCAGTCTGCGGTGCACTGGGGCTTCTCCTAGTAGTATTTTAAATTTTAAATGGACAGGCCATTTTCCGTTATCATTGTTTGCATACCATTATTTGCTGTTACGTAGATTTATAATGGCCTGTAAACCAAGCAATAAAAACCGCAAACCCACCCCTTGCCATCCTATACCTGTTCACGTCCACAATCAGACACGCCCTGGCGTATCACACATCTAACACCATCATGTAGAAATAAACACTGACAATTCTGAAGGTCTAATACCAAGTGGCAGATGGGACCTGTAATTACAGTATAAACATCAATGATCCTGTAGGGTACTTAAACTGTTATTACAGTAGGTTTTTTCGGGTTTTTGAACTTATGGCAGCCAGGTCTGGAATGGCAGGAGAGTAGAGAGAGGACTTGTCCATGCAGAGTTACTCTGCAGATACTGATTGTTACTGTATGCTTGACATTCCTGATTTTCTCTCTCCTGGTTCTGAGAATTTCAATGAATGAAATGTGAGTAATAAAAAAAAACACCATAAAAAAATTAAATATATAATCATTCAGCAAAATAAAATATGATATGATGTTACCTAGGGGGTGCGGTGGCGCAGTAGGTTGGACCGCAGTCCTGCTGTCCGGTGGGTCTGGGGTTCGAGTCCCACTTGGGGTGCCTTGCGACGGACTGGCGTCCCGTCCTGGGTGTGTCCCCTCCCCCTCCGGCCTTACGCCCTGTGTTGCCGGGTAGGCTCCGGTTCCCCGTGACCCCGTAAGGGACAAGCGGTTCTGAAAATGTGTGTGTGTGTGTGTTACCTAGCTGTCTGGCTTTCGGCCATGAGGGACACTGTTAATGTAATTACTCTTCCTGTGAATTGTGGATTTGTCCCTCATTGGTAAACGACTACACTTCTCTCCTTCATCTTATAAAAACAACTTTTGTGGTCTTCAGATTTATGGACACTAATGAAATGCTTCCTTTTTCCTTTACAGACCTCCACAGTAAATACAGAGAATACTGGCAGATCTACAGCAATCTGTTAAAATGTAAAAAGCTGCTGAGGGACATGACTTGGTCATAAACCCATCATTCGGAAGTTCTTAAAAATGGTGCAAAAACAGCCAAATAAACTGTTTTTCACCACCGCATGCAGAGCAGCATACTTTGAAAATCTGAAAACAGTGACCACAGAAAATGCCCTTACAGGTAATGCCCAACTCATCTGGCCCTTCTCTTAAACTCCACCACAAAAAGACCATTTATCTGAAACCAATCCAAGCTGCGTAAGATCCTTCTACAATGCAGCCAAGCATCCATCTGCTTCTCCAATATAATGGTGACACTGTGACATCAGGTACATAAACTAGGAATTCAAACTGGATATATTTAAATCATTAAAGGCAGGATTCACTCCTTTCAACAAATTTTAGGTTACATTATTTGTTTGACTGAGGATTTAACTCTTCTGGATTAGATCGCGTCATGTAGGACACCGGTTCCAACGTTTCGCTTCCCCTGTCGGAAGCATCTTCAGGGAGCTGCCACATCTCGTAAAGACTAGATGTGAACTGGAGTGTTCGACGAGGGTGGGCGTATTTACGAGCGGGATCGGAGTCGGAGGTCGTTGCGGGTGGTCCTGATAGGTGGTGCCCCTGTGAGGCTGGAGGGCGAGGGGACACACCCGGGACGGGATGCCAGTCCATCACAAGGCACCTCAAGCAGGACTCAAACCGCAGACCCACTAGAGAGCAGGACCTGACCAAACCCGCTGCACTACCACGCCCCTCCCATGTCTTTACAATAGGTCCTTAAAGTATATTCAGCCATGCATATAATATGTAACACAACACACTATTACAGAGATACAATGCAGATATAGCAATATATTGTTGTAATTGCAAAGTTTTTGAAGAAAGCATATGGCAGTAAATATAAGGGTCTGAGAAACCCCAGTAACATTGTGAGCTTTCATATAAAGGGAGGCTCTCAGGGTAACACTAGTCTGGTTTTGTTTACTTTCTTTTTTTTTTTTTGGATTTCCCTTTAAAATTCAGATTTATGGAATACTTTGTACTTTTAGTCGCGTAGAAATCTTTAGGGTTCCTTATTTTTGAGATAATTATTCTGGAATCAGGCTTGAAAGCTTAAAACAAAGTGAAATGCATTCATATATATGCAGCTCACCTAATTACGATTCTTTGATATAGCCACAATTTCTTTTAATTGGGTTTGCAGAACTCGAGAGGAGCAGACATGAAAAGAAAAGGCGGTTCCTGAAAGCGATCGGTGGCGCTCAGCGGACCCCACCTCTCCTCCCGGTTCTGGCCCACACAGACACGGCCCCCGTGCCGTGGGGAGGGGTTGCTGCAGGAGCGCTGGCGGACCTGGAAACCGATGCCACAGCTGGTGCTACAGGGTGCCCATGCAGTCCAGGGGGTCCAGGCACCGTTCCTTAAGAGGCAGAACCGTGAGCTCCGTTCAGTCTGACAGGTCATCATTGACCACACACAATCTTTATGTAAATGCAGGTCACATAAATGTGATTAATCCCTCGTGGTCTACAGATGATCTTCTGTCTACCAAGTATCAGTTGCGTAAAGGAGTCTCTAAACTGGGTCTGTAACACCTCAGAATGGGCCGATGAGCTGAGCTGAGTCTCAGGTCCTTATTTCCATGCACAGCACTTAGTGAAACATAGGTCATACTTTCTTGACGGTTTCATAACGGTTTATCTGGATAATCCGCTAAAGATTACTTTCATATATATGTCTGTCAGAAAAGTGTCACTGAAGTATGAAATGTTGAAAGTATGAAATCCGTAAAGACTGAACAACATTTTTACAGCATATGTTTATATATAGAAACATACAGTATGAATCTGTGTGATAAACCTTCAATAAAATATGTCTTTACAGGTCTACATCCAACAGATCCATCAGTGTTGTTTAGATCCAACAATGTTTCCAGGCTATGGAGAGGAATAGTAATACATTTACTTTTATTCATTTAGCTGACAGTTCTCTCCAAAATAACTCACAGTTAAGCTACATACAATTATTTACCCATTTACACAGTTAGCACAGTTTTACTGGAGCAATTCAGGGTAAGTACCTTGCTCAAGGGTACTGCAACCGGAGGTGGGTTTCAAACCTATGACCTCTGGGTGCATAGGCATCAGCTCTAGCCACTACGCTTTAAACCCATACAAGTTAATTCAAACAACGCTTTAGTGACAGTTTTCATCTCATTTGGTGGGATGTGCCTTGTTCTGGAGTAACTGTTAGACATATAGGACGAGAGGCGGAAACAGACATACCGGGAGCAGTTGGCGACCTCCACTGCTGGGCCCTGGCAGGTCTGACCATCACACTGTGGACTGGGGCTATCACAGGCTCGGGTTCGACAGGCGCAAGTGCCCATGCTGCCCCCATCCCGCTGGCTGCAGGTCTTCCATGCTGACCAGGGGCCAAACCCCCCATCCACTGTCAAGTTCCTTCTCTGTGGGAAACAAGCAGGGCACCGTTCAGGCACTATAAACAAAAAGGTCACCTTTTCAGGGTGGATGCTACAGCTCACAAGGTCAAAGGTCAGACACCTTCTTGTCCAGCTCATGACACACACCTATATAGGTTCTCAATCTACGACAGATTGTGAATGTGATTTAGCATGATGCACTTGGGAGGAAGAGCTTGTTGAAAAAAACACATTAAATTGCATTTAATTGCAGAAAATACACACACACATTTTCCGAACCGCTTGTCCCATACGGGGTCGCGGAGCCTACCCAGCAACACGGCGTAAGGCTGGAGGGGATACACCCAGGATGGGACGCCAGTCCGTCGCAAGGCACCCCAAGCAGGACTCGAACCCCAGACCCACTGGAGACCAGGACCCGGTCCAACCCACTGCGCCACCGCACCCCCCATTCCAGAAACTATTCAGAATTATTTCATAAATGTATTATTTCCCTGTAACTTAGCAGGCAAAATGATTTTCTGAATTGTATTATGCTTGTCTAAATATAATCAATGGATTTTCAATAAGTCAGGGACAGCAATGAATTCACTCTCCCCTCTTTGGTGCTTGGGCCTCAGCGTCTCTCTCAGTTACAATATCTTTATGAAAATATGTTTTCACTTACCAGTTATCTGAAAGTAATAAAATGTGTCAACATTGCTTACCAAATAAATGTAATACTTCAAATATAGAATGAAAGATCAAGGTTAATTTCAAACCATAGAAACCAAGCCATGCACGGTTCCCGAATGATTCATTTTTATTACTTTCATCATTAGAGAAATGTACTTTTCATTTAGTGACAAAGTGGAATTTTAGTCTTCTTAACTCACTGTAGACTTCAGTAATTAAAGACTCAATTTTGATAAAAGGCATTTTTTGAAACAGCAAACTAGCTGGATATCATATTAATTTCTTATTTTCACTGAAAATAAACTTTGTAGCTCAAAATAATTTTCTAATGGCTTGAAAGATTACATTTCATACAAAGAAATCAAGAATACTCAGGAAAGCTCAACCTGGACTTTTAAATGTATATTATTGTTATGTTCTACAGCCTATTGAAGTCATTTTTCTGGTGCATATAAAGTACACAAATAAGGAATGGCATTTCTTTAAATTCCCTACACAAATAAGAGTCAGAAACTATTTCAACTGTACTGTATGCACTTATTAACTGTTTGGACCTGAATTCCTACCTACTAGATTCTTTCTTACATGTAACTAAGGGACTGGAGAAGCATACCAATGCGAAGAATTTCCATTTTTTTCTCACCCGTTCTTCCAAAGTTTATTTTGTGTGTGTATAATACCAGCTAACACCTAGAACCATTTGTCCCAAGTGGGATTGCGGCGAGCCAGAGCCTAACCGGTAATAGAGGACGCAAGGCCAAAGGCAGAGAGGATACACCCTGGACCAGACACCAGCCCGTCACAAAGGACCCCAAGCAGCGCTTGAACCGTAGACCCGCCACACAGCAGGCACCGGCCAAACCCACCACACCGTGCGTGCATGCATGCATATATATACATGTTATAACAACGTGCAGCCAACGTGAGAGCTCGAGTTGACCCTGGGGTTACCCAGACAACAGAAGAGTTCTGCGTGAAACTGACATCACCCCTCTCAGGGGAACGGATAGTTCCTTGCTCTCTGATTGGACGAGTTAATGCACCGACGGGTGGAAAGCAGTAGGGTACCGACTGATGCACAGAACAAGCTGATGGGACTGCTTTGGAAATAAAACACATCATGAAATTTAGGATTTGCAGCCTATGATGCTGTTCAAAGCAAAAGGGATGAAATGGTCCATAGAACAAGCTTATGTTATTATTATTTTGCCAAGCTGGTGCTCAGATCCAAGGAGACATATCCAATTTGATATTTTTGAAAGAGCTATTCAGGTCAAGAAGCTTTCTCAAAGACACAGCTCTTGGGTTTTAATCTGACAGACGTTATTTTAGAGCCCCATGTCCATGACCACTACTGTACCTGTGGCTGCATTCTGTTCAGCCATCATGGCCTTTGCTGCAACCATCAGTCTAAGTGACCAGGCATTTCTTCTCTCTCTGTGATGTTGTTGACCTGCTCTGGATAGAGATCAAGGATCTGAAGGCAGAAAGGTCTGAAACTATCCAGGCTACTGAGTGGTGCTCCCAGGGAAGCCAGTTCTGAAACAGAATTCCAAAAGATTCTGTGGCACACATCACTAAATGTGGCACAAGCCAACAACGAGCGGTTCAGGTCCGTGATCCGGGTGTATCATAAAAATTCTTATTAGCCATATGCCAAGCCTCAACGGGAATATGAATAGCACACTTTACTACCCACCAGACTCCCGTCCGTATGGAGATGAGAAATCACTGATGGGGACGTTAAATCAGAGCACATAAATCAACAGGACAGGACCGAAAACTGCTGTTTTCAGTTAACCTGTTAGTTTAAAATGACCGTGTGACATAAAAAGTGAATATGGTTTAGAGTTACAACGTTCAAGAAAAGCTGTAATCAAAGGCTCTGGGGTTCATTTACTACTGCTTGTCTAATTCGGGGTCCTGGTGGTCTGGAGCCTATCTTGGAGGCACAGGGTGTGAGGCAGGGTACACCTTGGATGGGACTCTGGTCTGTCAGTTCAGTACAAGGGATGTAATAAAGATTTAGAGGAACTTAATGACCTGAGACTGAGCTCAGTGCATCCATCCATTTCAAGGTACATTCTAGAGTGCAGCTGCCTATGAGCTATTCTTGCTGTGGGTGTCACCTTGCAGTACTTCTGCCTTCTCTGAGAGATTCTTACCTTAAATATACCACCACAGATGTGGTACTTTCTCCAGATCGCTACTAACACAGCAGCAGCCAACTTTTTACAGCAGTGTCAAGTCCCTAAACTCTCATACAGCTAAAATGTTGACTTTTCTTCTACTGAACTCACCCGGGACAATGTTGTCCTTGTCAAAAGGTATTTTTAACCTCAAGTGAAGTACATTAGCTGGAAAAAGAAGTACAATGTAATGGTTAAAGGAGAGAAGCAGCAGTCAGTAACTCAAAGTCACCTGGTGGTAACATTTAACACTGCTAAAGCACAAGTCATCTGGGTTTGGCCCCTGGCTCTCAGGTCTGACATCGTTTCCCACTATAACTTTCCATCACCACCACTGAATGGTACTGAAAAATATAGGCCTCTTAATAAACCGATGCTGAAATAACAGAAAAAATCTATAAAGGCAAACTATGTATTGATCATACATAACTGCTATCAATATTGAGGGCATACGAGCTCTTGGGAAGCATTTATTGTCATTATGAACCCTAAAACCCCTAGCAGTAAACGTCATTGAATGCTTGTCACTGGCTGATCTGAACACCAACATCGTTCACACACTCTGCGAGTGAGGATTATCATGGCAGATTGACACAATGAGAGTTGTAGAAGGTGAGAAACCTCAACACTTTTGTCCCCCAGTAACATCTTTTATATAGATATATAATAAAAGGCATTGCTGAGGTTGGATGATGATGCATGGTGATGTAGTGAGTAGTCTTGTTGTCTCGTGGTGTAACAGGATATGGTTTTGGTCCCCGCTCGGTCTGAGTGGAGCTTTGCGTGGGTTTTCTCTTGGTGCTCTGGTTTCTGCCCACAGTCCAAAGACATGTTTCAAGTAAGTTAATTTGTTTTCAAGTAGGTTCATTTCTAAGTTACCTAGGGTGAAAAGGTGTAGGCTAAATAAATAAATGTATCATTTCCATTAAAAGTGGTGTGCAGACAGAAAAATCAAATCCACCACAGCAAAGAGATGGTTCGTGCGCAGTGCATGCTGGGGACTCACCGGACACTCGGTGATGCTCTGCTCCCACTGGCTCATACTGAGGCTCTCCTCCAAGGCCGTACATCTCTTGAGCACGAGGTCCCAGCCGCAGTACGGGTCCCTGGCTCCCACGCAGGCCCTGAACAGAAACAACGGGAGAGCGATCGCTAAGGACGACCGATCTCCTTCATCGACATCTGAGCGCACGGCCGACGGTGAGCCTTAGCCACCAAAGCACATTGCACCGCACCCACGCAATTAACTCATTCTAAATACAAATAACGCTCCTCCTGCTCCGACGTCGGGTCCTCATTTGTAGTACTTAACACGAGCTAATGTGATTTTGGACTGAAGAAAGCGCCTTTCTTGTTTTAAAGATAAGAAGCAGCTTTATGCAAAAACAAAGAAATGGATGAAGAAAACAATACAATTAGTTTCCTTATACACACACACGCACACACACACTACAAGGAGATCTTCAATGATTGTATGTAAACAGAAAAACAGGACCAGACATGTTCAGAAGAGACATAAAGGGACATTAAATCCCCTCTAAAAGGAATGTATTGGATGAGACACGATGCCTCTGTGTCCGTCCCCCCGTCCCCCCGTCCCCCCGCCCCCGTTCCTTTGCCTTCAGCACCTTTTTGGACTGCCACACTCCTCCAATCATTGGATGCCTCACGCACCATCATCGGCTAATAAAAGTGAACCCAGCCGGCGTTTACAAGCACGGCGGCGCTCTTTCACATGCACGCCGTGGTGGCACTGTGCTATTCATGGGGGAAGTCGAGGGGCAAACGAAGGCCAGCTCTTTATGATCCGGCTCCAAGGGCAGGGAGTAAATAAACTTTGTTTAAGCAGGGAAGCGAGACACTGGCAGTGGTGGTGTAGGGACAACGAGCCCCCGCACAGTCCAGTTCCCTGTAACACTATATCCTCAAGGCAGTGGACATATTAATTTATTAAATTTTTCACTGTTTTTCTTGGAGTACTGGTTATCTGAAGTGTATCTTTATTTTATTTGTATTTCATTTATTGTTCCGTGTTGTTCTCGTTTGTGTAATCTATGCTGCATGTTTCCCATGTATGAAGAATTTAAATTGTTGCAGAAAAAAGACGCCACACATATCAACTAAACATGAAATTACAAAAATATTTTGAGTGGAAGAAGGACATATTAACCTACACGCTCATTTCATACGGAAGCAATTTTAGTCATTTATCTTACAGCTTGTCAATGGGAATTTTGTATAGAGGTCTTACTCATATAGAGCAGCAAACCATGGGCTGGTCATTCATTCATTAATTTATTCATTCATTCATTCATGGCCACTTGTGTTAATTCAAGATCATGGTGGTCTGGAGTCAATCCTGGAAGTGTAGGTCAACAGGCTGTGTAATCACACGCCAAGATGCTGGTCTGATGATGCTTAAGTTCTTCATTATCACTTCTCATATTTGTATTTAGCCCTTTTTTCACTTTGTATTTAAAAAATGTAGATACTGTTTTCAATTAGCTTATTAGATCACTTTGCTTTCTTGTTGCCTTCTGCTCTACAGATGCACCTAACATGATCCTTTTTATTAGTTTTATGAAGAGCACTGGGTTACATCAGCATGGTGACAGAAAGAGTGCATACAGCTTTTTTTAATATATGCACAAGTGCTTGCAGTGTTCTTGTTTTTTGTTAATATGAGCCATGATGGTTGTGCAGGGCAAAGCAAGATTGCACGGATGGTGCACAGATGAGGGTCAATGAGGCTAAAGAACCCGGCCCCAGAGGGCCAGAGGTGAGCTCCAGGAGTGGTACACTTACTCTCGGGTCTTGTGGAAGCTGCAGCGCACAAGAGGGATCTTGATCACCTGGTCCTGGATGCCCACAAACAGGACACTACGGCTGTGCAGGATGAGCAGACTCCTGACTGGCTGCTGTTTTCCAGGGGGGAAGAGTTCGATCTCTTCCAGAAGACAGCTGCCCATCTTCTGGCTCAACGGGGAGAGCACTTTCCTTATGGTCCCATAATCTGTTGGGTGGAGGAGGTGACACTTCTCAGCAAAGAGAGAGCAGGGGGTGTGGATGTGTGAGTTTGATCGGGGGTTTTGATCAGGAGCAGCTGTCCGGTCTCATGAGGATCTCCAGACAGATCTGTCTCCTATTTGCTTGGCTGTAGACTGAAACATTGATCCACTGCGGTCAGCATAAGTGACTTTCCTGAATATATCCTGGACAATGTCTGTCTACATCAAGGGATAACGTATTTATTTTTGGTAAAAACACTAAGATCACCTTTAAAAAAAATTGCATTGGATAGACTGTAAGCAATAATTAAACACAGGAAATGGGGGGGAAAAATGGGAAAACCTTAAAGCAGATCTTCTTCCTACACTGAAAGCAAGAAAATTACTAAAAGCCTGAGTCCTGGAATCTTTTCAGTTTCCAATATGTTTAAGTAGCATTTTCCTTCATTTTCACTAACCACTGGTGTATCCCAGAATCACTGGGCTCAAGACTGGGGGGGAGGGGGGGTGGTTACGCAGGATCACAGGGTAACCACACATATATGAATAGCCGCTCATCCATCCACACACTTTGGAGAATTTAACATCACCTTTTCACCTCAACTGCATTTCTTTGGAATGTGGGAGGAAACAAGAGCACCCAGAGGCAACTCATCCAGACACTGGTAAAACATGCAAACTCCACACAGACTGAGCCAGATTTGACCTTCCCCCAAACAGCCCAGGCACTATGAAGCAGCAGCACTACCCGCTGCACCACCATGCTGCCCTTAAGAAGTGTCTTCTGCATCAGAGCTGCATTGTAATGAAGGCTATAATAATCATGCTGTCTCTCTGTGCTTTGGCAGGCATAATGCATTTGGGTTAAGGGCATCTGATCATTGCTATGACCAGGACTGTACTCTCGGGTGTAGGTGATTTGTGTGGGGATCATACAGAAACTTTCTCACCAATGGCCTTGACGTAAAAAATAAATAAAATGCCCGAAACACCGCCAAGTTCAAGGTTACAGTCACATACAATGAAATGCTGGAATAAAGAGCATAGTAAATTAGATCGCTAATTGCTTCTACTCAGCTTTATCGGCTAACAAACTTTAATGACTTGGCCAATATTTTATGTTTTTTTACCGGGGTTAATATAGCAACCTGAAATTCAGTACAAATGGTTCTCATTTTAGGGGACATTAATTATATGGGTGGACACCGAATGAAAAGCACTGTTATCTCTGACAACATGATGCCAGTGATCTGCAACCTCCCAAAATAACAATGATACCAACAGATAGCTTGGTCCGCAACTGTCCTGCACCCATGGTTGACCCAAATGGGTCTCTTTCTGCATCTGCTGTGCGCTACAGAGCAGAACAAGGGACATGTTTTGTTGTGCCAGTGTCTGCTTGTAACAAGCGACAGGGTGCACTTCTGCTCCGTTTACCAATCAGACAATTTTCAGTCATGCTACAACGATCTAACAGAACATTTTCTTTAGGGTGTGACGTTTGGGCATGAGGAGAAGCAAATGTCAGTTCGCTGATGTTACGCCACAGTCAGCAGAAGCAAGCTTTTGATGGTTCCCTGTCACCACATGTGCAGCTGGTGTCTGTGTTCCTCCTGCTGAGTCATTGCTGACTCTACAAAATCAAAGGTATGGAATGAAATGGAGCAGCTATGACCAAGAACAATTCTAGAGACTGAAGAACCTGGTGGATGGGCACAGAAAACCCTTCTGACCAGGGGATCTGAGCAACCAGACACTTGATGATGAAAGTCAATTAATAGAATCTGAAGTGTGTGTAGTTGGCTTCTGGAAGCAGCAGTTAGGCTGCATGGAATTAATACTCACCATTTAAGCGACTAATTAAAGTTTCTTTTTGTTCCATGTTTGACAGCACTATGGTAATGCTGGATAATTAAGCAAAATGCTTTTTGGGAGGGGGCATTTCAATTATGTAATTAATTTATTCATGAAGTGTATGACCTGGGATGCTTTTTTGCATAGACTAGAAGGGAAAACTATGCATTCATTTATTTTATTATTGATCCATTTACTGTGAGGGACTGGCAGTGTCCAGGGCATACCTTGCTTTGCCTTGCACCCAATATTTTCGGGATAAGCTTTACAGCAAAACAAGCCAGTCTGGACAAGTGATTAATGATGCTGGGTGAGTGAGTGAAAGAGATTTATTCAGTTATCTGACCATTTTCTTCAAAACAACTTACACTTTGAAGTTTTTCCACTAAGCTACTTGCAACATTTTACCCATTTATAGAGCTTGGTAATTTTATTATATCAAGTCATGGTAAGAACCTTAGTCGAGGTACTAAAGTAGAAGGTGAGATGCAAACCTGGGATCTTTGACTGAAAGGCAATGGCTCTTGCCATTATGTCACCTGCTGCATATTCATGATTCATTTCTTGTTATGATGAGCGGCGGTTAGGCTGTATGGTGTTAATACTCACCATTTATGCAAGCAATTACATTTCAGTTAAGACAATGGAGCCTTTATTTCATTTCCTAGTGTTGAACTATCTAAAGAATGAATACTGGTGACATCTTATTTCTGAGGACATTTTGACACAACGCTCTTCACACATTAGCACATTGTGCTCCCAGTAGAGATTATCAGAACAAATCTAAAAGATGAAAGAATACCTTTTAACAATTTCATCGGTAAGAATTACGTCCTCCACCTAAAGGAATAGCAATGAGAGTGTAATCGATAACACATTGTTCTTCCTAAGGAAACAGCTGTACCTGTAGCCAGGTAGATGACGTGGAAAAGCATGTCCTTGCCCTGTACCACGTCCACGGCCACGTGGGAGAAACGCACGTTATCCTCCATGAAGTGTGGCACAGGTGTCACGGGCTGCACCACCTCGTGCATCAAGATGAACTTCTGGGCATCCTGAAGGTTCCTCTCTGTCAGGTTCACATATGAGCCATAATCTATTGTGCCACACTGAGATAAACAAAAAAAAAAATAAAAAAAATAAAAAAACAATGAGGCATGATTAGGACCTCATCAGGATCCATAATGAGGAATAAAAATTCATGAATGCCAACCTCCTGCAAAATAGCTATGGGACTGAAATAAAGTCAATAGTTTGACTGTTGTAAACGGCAATTACATCAATTATAACATACTTATACACCATTTCAACAGTGTCTCTAATTATACTGCAGAATATTTCATCGTATTCTTAAATTATAAGTAAATGATAAGCTATGTGTCTGTCTTTATGTGGAAAAAAGTTTAGGAGCATATTTCTTCAGTCATGCAATAGTTAAAAGCTGTTTTCAAAGTGAATTCATTTCTTTGACAGAGAATGAAATGTTAATGAAAGATTTAGGACATCCTCATCTTACAGCACCTTCCTGTAATGAATTCAAATGCTCTCAAATCAAATCTTGGGTTTCAAACTTGACAAATTGCCCTGAGTAACCGTGGGAGTCTTTCAACAGAACTCGACCATGACAGTAATGACACTAAATTCTGGAACGTTTCCCCGAGCTGCAGATTGAATCGGTGCACAGTTCCCAAGTTGAGGGGAGACAAAGCTTAAACCTTTAGGAGATCACCTCTGGAAATGAATGGAGGTCTCCATGGGTGAGGGCCCGAAGAGACTGCAGAATTATACGCCTACCGGCTGAACGCCGGGAGAACGCTGGCAAAATTTATGCCTTATTTTTGTGTGCAACCATGGTGAGGCCTTGTGTTAGCAATTTAGCACAGGACCACTGACACTTCACAATTTTTTCTGCCACATGACAGCATGTCACTGCAAACCAGGACTAGGCCTCAACAACATGCTTACTAGGAACCATACGTTAAAGGGAATGTCTCTTTCGGTTCTTATTTCCACTTCCAGACAAGTTATGGATTTTTTTACTTGTAAAAATAGGATACCACGTCATTTCCGTGGTGCAATCGCAATTTAATTGCATTCCAAGCTCAAGGAAATGCATGTGTGGCTTGCTGGGTGGCCAGATTTGGGGAGTGGCCAGGCATGAGGCAGTATGGTGTAAACTTAGGGAGTTTCTACATATTAGCAACACATATAAGCAGTGCGTCAAACCCAAAATAAAGCACAAAAAGAAGACGTTTCATCAGACAGTTTATTTAATCCTGTGGCCCCACCTGACCTTCAATCACTTTATCAGGCATGGCCAATAATTCTGGAGGTGAGCACAGTCACGCTCCTGTGTGCCACAGTATGCATTTCAAGTCATTTGAAATGTTTAAGTAAACCTAACGTATTGCTTTGCGGATATGTATAAATTGCTGCTTTACACCCAACAGCATGATTCATGACTGCGGCATATCAAATTGAATAAGTTGTGCCTACATTCAGAAAGAACTAGTTTGTTTGGATTTCTTCAACAGTGAGAATTAACGGCGCGATGGATGACGAGTCTCTGCGCAAATTGTCCATGAAACTCGGAACGAAGGGACGGCGATATCCAAGCCAGATGTTTACAAAAGCAAAAGCGCTGAATATATCACGGAGCCTTTTTTACGTGAACGCACAAGGCCATAAATCTCAGTCCTCTGAATCTCGTTCCGCCACGTTAACAGAAGAAGATGATGCCACAACCAAGCCAAAACACAACCCACAAACACGACAAAGTTCCAAGTGTCTCCTTTATTGTGGCTGAGCTTGCGAGAGACACTTTGAAGGTTGTCCATTTAGAGGCCTCACACGCTGACTTATCCTTCTCCTCTCAGCAGATGATTTCATTCTACATCCTCCATCTGCTGATGAGACCGACGGTATGGATACCAACGGAATGCGGGCTTTCCAACGCAGAAGGCTCATCATTCGTGCTGTTTTTCACATTGAGTTCAATCATATTAATCTGCAGGGGGGATTAGGCTCCTTACTGTCTCACTTAATCCGGAAACTTGCGAGAGTAAGCGCTTCCTCACATACTGCAAAGATTCTTGTAATCCGCCAAGTTCATGAAATTTACAAACGTTTCACTTATAGTACATTTACCAAGAGGAGAAACTCTCACCTACATTTAACATTTGGCAGGTTGCTGCAAGTCACTGGAAATGGCTTGACTCAGAGCTTTCAGTTCTGACTTTACAGATTTGATTTTTGGCCAGTTGCAAAAATAGAAGAAAAAAAAACCAAAGGAAAAAAGTTTGTATGTTAGATGATAGAAACAATACGGTATAATGCTATGTTAGCCTGCCTGCAAAAATTACATCTAAAGCTGTAATGACAAAAATAGCCTGGTTCCGCTACTAAGAAGTAGTCCGTTTCACTCTGCTTTTCTCTAACCAATCAGATCGGCAAATTCTGAACAAACAAAACAAATGTCATTGCTGATATGTGCCGTTCCACTTTGTTTCACTCGGGGTGCCCTACCTGAAAGTCTGGGTTGGGGTTCGGATATGGCAGCCAAGCAGACCGTGAATTCTCCTGATACTTGAAGGGCCCGTTGAACACCTGAGCAATGGCACTAAGGTTGAAGACACACACTGCAGAGGCGGCGATGCTGTTCCTGCACAGGTGAGCACAACGAAGGGGCACACAATAAGTATGAAACTTGATGGTCATTTTCTTCCCTCATCTTATAAAGAAACAGTGTCTATGTAGGTATTCAAAAAAAAA
The DNA here is from genome assembly GCF_900964775.1 of Scleropages formosus. Classification (NCBI taxonomy): domain Eukaryota; kingdom Metazoa; phylum Chordata; class Actinopteri; order Osteoglossiformes; family Osteoglossidae; genus Scleropages; species Scleropages formosus. Next base: position 22,460,678 of record NC_041814.1, read on the forward strand.
AAAACTTAAACAAAGAGTGTGCCTCATTCCATATACCTGTTATACTAGTCTTACACATCTGGCAGTAAAATCATTCTACTGCTATAGCCAATATCACATGTTCCTTCACAAATATGTGGTTAGCTCAAGTGTCTGTCTTACTTTGAGTGGAAAAGTTCATATTTGATCTGCATTATTATTACATTTCTTAACCGCTTGTCCCATTCGGGGGTCACGGGGAGCCAGAGCCTAACCTGGCAACACAGGACGTAAGGCCGGAGGGGGAGGGTACACACCCAGGACGGGACGCCAGTCTGTCGCAAGGCACCTCAAGCGGAACTCGAACCCCAGACCCACCAGAAAGCAGGACCCGGTCCAACCCACTGCACCACCGCACCCTCCATATTATTGTTATTAATTCTGGAATATTTGTTCACCTTTTTAGAACTTTTTCATTCTACACAGCCACTCCTACTTAATATTGTAACCTTCTGCCCTTGTGCTCCATTTACTTCGATCTGTGCATAGTTCCAGTTTCTCGGTACACTGATTCTGACTATTTTATGCGATAACCTAGGACTGTTATGATTTTTTTTTTAAAAAAGATTAATTATTTTAACTAAAAATAGAAAAAAAAGAAAGTGCATATGCAGAAATAGGCAATACATGAAGACCCTTTTCTAGTTTAATCGTGCATGAAAATGTGTCCGGCAAAGATTCCTGCTTCATCTAACATATGTATAGCCAAGATGTAATAGTAGACTTCAGAAGGAGAACATCACATAAGGTGTGATTCACTGGTGACTTGAAGTGAGTAAGTCAAGTTGAATCATGTGGATAAATTTTTGTGAAGTGGTATATAAAGAAGCAATGCTTGAGAACAGATGTCTGAAGATTAACCGTATAAATATGTCGGTCAGTGGGGAGCGATGGCAATGCTGCGGTCACTTACACATTGGTGGTGAAGATGCCGTAGAGCAGCTCCAGCTCAGGAAGGAAGAAGGTGCCCTGCAGCTCGTTGTAGTCAAAAGGGATCTCCCCTGGTCGGGAGCAGTTGAGGCGCGCCTTCATGAAAGTGGTCCAGGTGTCCTCCAGCAGGAAGCGTCCCCCCACATCGTTCTTGCACAGGCGGGCCGCGCGCGAGAAAACTGTCTTCCCGCAGTCGTGCTCCACGGCGTTCTCACGGAAGAAGAAGTACGTGAAATTCCCAATGTCGTATGACGACACAAAGTTGGGCTCTGATTTGGGAAGCGAAAGGTGATGCAATGAGAATTTTTTCAAATAAAAGTCTTCTAATAAAAAGTGTGAGTACTGAAAAGAGCACAGCATGTATTGGATTATAAAATGGACATTTTAACAGATTTTTTTTTTTTTTTAATTTAAACTTTAATTCCTATATCCACTTATTAAATGTTTGCTTTTTTCAAAACTTAGGTTAGGTTAGGTTAGGACTTAGGTTTTGCTCATTCTGCCTTTAGCCATTATGCTGATTTATGGAATTTTGTAGCTGCGGTACAGTTTTGTGGAAATAGGGAAAAAAAAAAATGCAAAAGAGGAGTATCACATTTTTTAGTGAAGGTGTAAAAAGGGCCAGATATTCTCCAGAAGCGAAGCAGCGGATGTTGAATGATGCTTTCTCAAAGCTGTATGTATTTGATTGTACTAAGGCATTCTGAAAATGGGTTTGACTGGACACCATTTTAATATACATCATGTTTTCTGTCCTTTCTACCTTGTGTGAAACCTGGGACACATCCAACAAAGACGCATACATGAATACCGCACACCTGAAACTGTAAGGTTTCTATATAACTTGCACATTAGTGACTGCAGCATGCTTTTACATTATTGTCCCTCATCACAAAGGCGTTTACGCCAACAGATGGGATAAATGGTTGTTTTACAACTTGACAGTGTATTGAAAACAGTCATTGTGATCACATGGCCCCTTACCGTTGGTCCCTTACCCCCCAAAAGCCCTGCCCTCACCATTGAGCCACTTGGAGTTGTACTGTGCTGTGCGCAGGGGTGGCAGGCCCCCCAGGCTGCGGTAGATGGCAGGGTCCCGTCCAGAGAAGTCCATTGCTGTGGCGGCATAGAGCTCACCGCTGGAGGTGATGAGGGCAGTCGAGTTGTGCTGGGGGCTGTACGGGCACCGGGCCATGCCACTGATCTGGTCATGGATCTCGGTGAGGTTGGTCAGCTATCAAGGGCAGGAAAAAACAGGGCACAAATAGAATGAGATGAGTGTCCTGACTGGGTTACTTGGAGCTAAAACAATTGCACCATATTTTAAACAACACAGCAATCTACTACCCAGGCCTCTATTATCAATAACCACTTGTCCAATGCAGGGTCACGGTACCCTGGAGCCTATCCCAGAACCACAGGACATGAGGTAGGGTACACCTTGAACAGGGTGCCAGTCCATCACAGGGCGATCTAACGCACTCATTCACCCTTACAAGGGCAACTCAGAGATACCAGGTCTCCTGAAACATGTTTCTGGGAGGAAACATGAACACCACACAATCACATGGAGCACACATAAACTCTGCACAGACTGATCCAGATTCAAACCCATAACCCAGCACACCACATCACCCCAACAAGCTATTGTGAAAGAAGCAAATATTCAGACTAGACTTGGCTGCAGACAGAATAATATATACTAATTGTCCATATTTTAGAACACACATATTTCTAAGCCATGACTTCTTTGACTTCTTTGGCACATCTCCACAACTGCTCTCAGAGCAAATTGGTTCGGCCCTCACAAGAACAGAATCAAAGCGACTTAAGAGTTATTTCATGAAAAGAAGATACTGAAGGCTGAAAGGAATGCGCACACTGACATCTAACCAATACTCAAAGTTTGAAGAAGTATGGTGGAAGGCAAATATAAAAGATCATACAGTGCAAAAGGCACCGAGGATGTCACGTTGGGGGCTCCGGGACACTGGCTTTCATGGATCTCAGCCACTGTGTACCTCACCAAAACATCAACTTTGTGCGACACCGAAAAATGCATAGCTAAAACATCAGGAGCCTATTTCAAAATGAAAACTCTCCTAATTTTCTGAGAAGGACCATTATTTATATATGTCTTTGAAAAGGGGTCTATTCATTGCTCTGGTGTTAAAAATATTTGACAGCATGATAAGACTCCTGGCCCAAGGAAGGTCAGCTTGTTCTCAATTAAGGCTGCTTAAACACGGGAGAAGGTGGAGTACATGTCAATTTAGCACCCTTGCAGGAGCTCCAGGTAAAGGCACAGCCGTCAGCCTTGGTACACGCTGCAGCTCAGGCCCCCTGTCATTATTTCCCCGCCGTGGATCTCCTGTGTGGCTGATCAAATAAAAGTCACCCTTTTGTTTGACAGGGCGGCCGGCTTAAACCTGCTCAGTGCCATCTCCTGAAAGGCAATTTTCCTCTGGAGACTGGGAAACGGCAGCATCCGTGGCTCGAATCCGTTCCGCTTGCGAGAGCTACTTTACCGCGGATTGTGTTTGGACTCAGTATCGTGTGCCAAATGCCTGGCATGCTCTGCATTTCCTCGCCGGCTAAAGGTCACGATGGGCAACGCGTTGGCCGTTTTGGCTCCGAAACCATTTTAAACATCCTGACTGCATGGACCCAGTGTGCACCCATTGAAAGGTGCTGTGAAACGTAAAAGACAGATATTGATGAAGCTTCTTTAAACTAACAGCGCCGTTGAGCGCTCATGGAGGAGGCCGAGATGCACATCCTGAATATTAAAAGGGAGCTGAAAGGTCTTCTTTCAAGATGCATGCAGCTGCTCTAGTGCGATACACTAGGTGGCTTTACAGCCTCAATGCCCTTTTCTTTAAGGAACCTGCTTTATTACCCATAACGCTGAGATATGTGAGGCTACGCTATTTGCCCGGCGATCCGTTTTCTTCTTTCCCGCCACTGATGCTATTGATGCTGTGCTTTCAACCAGTGCGCTGTAAATACCATTGTCATTTCTTTTATCTGTGTCAATAACTCATGCCAATCACAAGAACCTTCCAAAACCTGATTTGCTTTCTTGATTCATAAATATTACCTTTAGGTGAATTGTCCCCCAAGTCACTTGAAACTTCGCTTGGAGAGGAAAACTTTAGGGAGTTACGGCCAAAAGGAAAGCCAAACAGCAGTCATGAACTGAAGTCACTTGAAGGAAAGGCATGTTGTACCTACAGTAGAATTTTACTGCAAGAGACATTATAACACCTCTCCAACATCCATCCATCCATCCATCTATCCATCCATCCCATTTCAAGAACTGCTTTGTTCTGAGCAGGGTCACAGTGATCCAGAACCTATCCCTGAAGTACTGAGCACAAAAGTGACCCCCTCAAACATGCCACTCATAAAAGGATCAAAGAAAAGAGACTTTGCAAAAAAAAAAAAAAAAAAAAATGTCACTAAGTCCAAATGCAACAGAAATGATTACATCTGATGAGAAACTTTGGGGAGTTACGGTCAAAAGGAAATCAAAATGGTGATCATTACCGTGCGATTGGTGCAAATTGGTGTGAACGCGTTGGTCCCGCAGGTGAAGAGCCGATCTCCGCTAACAAGCAGGACTCGGATATAGTTCTGGCATTCCTCCTGTAGGGGAGAGAAACACAAATAAGTGCGTGTCACACTGCACCTGGGCGGCCTGACTTGAGGTCAGATGGTGCGTAGGAGGATGACAGGCTGCACACGGTTGTGTTACAATGAAAGGTCAACCTCATCAACAGCCTTCAAAGAGCAGCAGAAGACTGGTGACTCAGGGACTATTCCTCTGTTGTGACAGCCTTGATGTTCACCCTCATCCTCCTCACTTCTATTTTAACCACCAAATTGCCATACGTGGCGATTCGGTTTGCACAACCGCAACTGCTCATTTACTTGGTGGTAAATTATCTGCATTGTCAGCCTTCATAGGGCGGCGTCCTGATGTCCTGACAGTCGCTTGGTCTAGTGCGGAGACAACCGACAACGAAACACTTTAATTTGGTTGCACGCTCACGATTTTTCCCACACACCCCGTTTGGAAGTTTTGAGCTCCTATGAATTGCACTTTGCCACACCCAAGAGTATTACTACAGTAAAGGCATGTGCTACTGTGTTCTCACTTGGTAGTCATAAAGGGCAAACACGAAGGAGGTCCTTGATGCCTCCAACAGGATGCCAAGGGCCACGTAACCAGATCCCCATGTTGTACACAGTTTTGAGTGGGTGCCTCATTTAAATTTGTCCTGTGGCACTGTAGCACTCATGTTACGAGTGTTGAGTGTTCGCTCCTTATATAAATAGCCTAACGAGAACGCTACACCGCAGACAGTAATGAAAAGCCCTGCACAGATGTTTAAGATGTTTCACAGTTTAATACAAGCTGCTGTTCTCCGCTATTCGGATTTACAGGCAAAGCAATTTGAGGGACTTAATCTTATTCAGCCGATGTGGCGTCTCCTTTAACTCAAATAAATAACCAACAATTTGTCACGTTTTGTAGCTTTTTATCATTGCACTGGGTATATTCACTGGGTGGAGAATGCAGCACTTGTTCACTTCAAAGGAGTAAAGAAGGCAACCCAGAAGCAGAACAACAATATCCACATCACAATTCAGCAATTTATATCTGCTGCGTTATATTGCTATTCATATGGTGTAATTTTGCTGGAGGGAAGACACAAATGGTGACAGATCACATGAAAAATAACTCGCAACAAGCCATCATAAAGTACTGGACACAGTATCTTACTCTGTAATTGAAACATGGCACTCACATGTTGGCTCACGTTTCTGCTTATTATGGGCTGGCCCGAAGGAGCAAGAACACATTGGATGGGAGGCTCTGTGGGTTTGGGGGGAGGGGTTCAACAAGGGGTCAGGCTGCAAACTAAGGCACAAGCTCAGCAATGCAGATTGCCACCCTCTTCATGACCCCGCAACTGCAGGCCTGTGTTAGTCATTGGCATGCAGACTGAACGCAAACATACTGTATGCTTGCTAATTATCCAGAATGGGCAGATCTAAGGAAAATACCCAGGAGGGATGGGCTACAAAGGAATGGCGAGGGCAAGAAGGCAGACATGCAATGGCATGTCACACTCTCCCACACACTCTCTAGATACTGGCTGCTCCATCGTAGTCAACCGCTGCAAACACAGGGCCCCTGGCTTTCCACACAAACATTCATGAGTACACAGTGTGACTGCTCTACGTTTCCCAAGGAAACTCGAATGTGAAGCTTGGACTGAGGGCTCCGTCTGAGAGTGATCGCCATGATCCAACAGGAAGCCTAGCATCCAAAGAGATGAATTTTCAACCGGATGATGATTCTGCAACCAGGTGATGATTCAAATCCCACTCCTCACTGCTCAAGGGTACTACAGTAGCAGGTTCTTGCCTCAATTTGCTTTAATAACAATACCCAACTGTATAAATGGGTCAAACAATCCTGGCTGCATGGGATAAAACTGTTAGCAAGCCAACTCTTCCCTCTTCTCTGTCAACGTCGCTCTGGACAGATGTCAGCAAATGATGAATCATGAAAATAAATAAAACGGTAATCTCTTCTTTAACGCCAGACCTTTACACATAATAAACTTTCTTTCACTAATAGAGAATATTAAATCAGTAATTTAATGACTCTGACAGAATACACAGTTGTATTGGCAGTCTTTAATTGATGTTATCTTTAGCTGCCGAATGGGAAGCAGTCCAGCAAAAGGACGCATCAATGGCATAATTAATTAGCGCAGTAATTAAGCGATGGAGCAGAGGCAGAATGCATGCTAATGATTGTTTGCAAACACATGTTTGAAAGCTGGGTTTCTATAGCACACCTGAGCTGTAGCCGCTTCGAGGTACCATGCTATGAGAGCAATAAAGTTGCAGAAAACCCTGGAATTCTGAATATTCGGAAAATAACAACGTGCGTTTTGGCAACGATCCCGCAGACGTGGAACACGTCAATGTCATTGCTTTCGTTATTTTTTAACCCATCGGCATGATGTTTGCATTATTATTTTTAATTTATTTTTTGAAGAACACCACAAGTCACAGGGGGTTTCACCACCTTTGGGGCAGTGAGAACAAGTCTTGTCTTGGAAGGATGATTTTGCTCGCTCACCTCCGACTTTCCGCGGCTGAAACACGCTCCCTTTGTGAATTCATCACACGGCCATTCAGCTTCCTGTTGGTGAGAAAAAACAAAACGCAACCAATAAATATTCACAGTATGGCAAATAGAACCCGACACCGCTGTAGATATTTGTTATAACTATATAACAAGACAGTGACTGGCCTGAAATAAATCCTGTCTGTAAAAATTATTGTGTCATAGTAAATCAAATGAATACAAACTAGCTCCTAGCAAATACTTCCACTTAGTTTCAGACAAATTAGCATGCAGACCAAATGCTTCAAAAAAATTTAAACACTTGTCTCATAGTGGATCTTGACAAATACCCCTCCCACATAATAATAATAATAACGTTGACATTAATGCACCTAATGACCATTAATGCACAGAGGATGGATATTTGTCCGTGATTATTATGTATCTACTTAAGTTAATTACACTGGTAACACTTAGAAATCTCAGGCATCCACTGAAGCTTTCCAGCGAATGGGATGCATCCACTGTCTTTCCCATTATCTGCAGCTGAGAAGATGCACACAGAACAAAGTTTTCCATCCCCATGGTTACCAGTAGCTGCATTAAAACAAGGAATCAGACTCAGCATCCAATGAAGGGGTCAGATCTCAAAATGCAAAGAATAAAAATAAATTATTTATAATCATTAAGCTATTTTCTCCATATTAATAATTAATAGCCTTCTCACAGATGTAGCACACATCCACCAAATTAAGTTGGGGTGAAAATGTATGAAAACATCATTAATAAGTTTAACATGCTTTAAGTTAGTTAATGAGCAGGAGATCATAGAGGCACCGTCACTATAATTCATCTGAGAAGAGTGTGAGTATTTCAGTCTTGGAAAGGAAAGGATAAATGCTAAACCACGAATCATGTAAATGGTATATCTGCTATGTTTTTTGTATTTTTTTAGCTGACCTCCAACTTTCTGCATTGATTGAGGTTTTTATTTACATGATGTTTTGTATCTTCCAGACTGCAAAGAGTACGCCAGTATTTTTTGAGGTTGCAGACATATCATATCCCCTTTAAAAAGTCATATTTAAAAAAGTCTTCTAAAATTCATGCTTTATGCACAGATATAATCTTCCAAAGAAATATAATATTAAGAAAATGGCCTATAAAAATGAAAAAAACATAATGCTTCACAAAATAATCTGAATGTAAACATCTCTAGTAAAGCACAACCCTAAATGTTTCATTTGTTCAGAATTAAGCAGTCTTAATGTTTTAAGTCACTAAACAAACTTCAGCAGAATGTACAAGCACATAGTCTGATGAAAAATTTAAAAATCACTTCATGACAGATACTTGTTACAGAAAAACTCATATGTCTATAAATAGATGTTGTTCTTGTGTAAGAAGAAAATGACTCCTCTCAGCTAATTAAAATGAGTTTTCTCAATGTTTAACAAGGTGAAATTATTAAACTGATGCCAAATTTCTCTAAACAGCAAACCATGGTCTGGATACCAAGTCAAGTGGAACATTAGAGTGAACCGGGGAGAACCACTTCAGACCCAAGAACCCGAATATGGTTCAACCATACAGGCCCAGCGAGGCGCCGACACTCATAGTGAACCATCTTCCCAGCCCTCGGCAGCAATTCACAGGGATTCGCGCTTCTCTCCAGTTCATCCCATACCAGAATTGCTCATGCTGCCAAGTGTACTCATACTTTACACTGGCAGTGTAGACAGCTGCCAAAGAAATTGAGGCCAGTACTGTGCTCAAAAATACCTCCCCTTCTACCATATGAACCATTTCATACAATTAGCCGTTAAGCCAAATAGAGCAAGGATGTGGTGAAAGCATGTACTTGAGTAAGGCCAGTAAATAAAGTAAATGAAGGTCTGCCCCTCTTGCCTTGTCCTAACATCCTTTCCTCACCGATTCCACATCACACTCAAACATTTTACAGAGAGCTTTAAAAATGTACTTACAGTAAGTGATACCGTATGCCTCTGGGGTTTCTTTGATTTTAAAAGGTAAAGTCTTATATTCTTACATAAATCTTTTTGGGTAAGCAAAATGCTAAGCTTGTCTCTGTTCCTCAGCACCTTGTTTGCTTCTGGTATCTTTTAAAGGATTACAGCAGGGTGGGCAACGCTGGTAGCTGCGGTCCGCAGGGCGCGCTGCTTCTCGTTCCAGCTGAGCTCTTAATTGCTCAGCCTCATTTGGGACTGATGAACGCCTCGCACAATGCAAATCACGTTGAACCGAATGCAACGGCTGAGAATTTACTCTCATTTTTTAGCCGTGTTAAACCCAACTAGATTTTATAAAACGTATACGTGTATTTCTACCAAAAAAAAAGTTCCTTTCATTTATTAATTTTTTTTTTTTTTTAAAAATCAAAGTTTTATTTTAGATTCGTCAATCCTTCAGTTTATCATTTTTGAACTGCTAAGAACATTTGATTATTGATTAAGTGAAGTAACATATCAATATTCATTTTTAGGGAAAAAACTAAACATTTTAATAAACATGTTTAATACTACTTTCATTCCCAGGATAGTTATTCATTTGCACTAATTTGGTTTAAGACAACTGAAAAAACGATTGTAAATTTTCGGATAAAACATCAGGCTTCCTGTAATTTCAATTCTGCCACACATTTAGTTAATGTCCCAACCAAAACTGCATAAAATTACACATCATATCCATATTTTCTCAATATACAGTAGAAAAAAAGCAGCAGTGCCAGCATCTCACTGAGAGATTGCACATAAAGACCTATGAGATTTAAAAAAAATCATGTAAAACTATGAAAAAATGAACTCCTTTTGATCCAAGCAGTGGAGCCACTGCGTTATTGAGCAGGAATCTTATCTTATCTTGTGTTAAATTTCTGTCATACATGAATATGTATATGAAATGTGCGGTACGTGTCATGTTAAGTACATTCAGATAAAGAAATCCGCTTAACAGAAAACTCAAGTATTAACTTAAATTAAAGGATAACCCATGTCTCAGCTGTTACCTGTTATTTCTTCAGTGTGGCAGCGTGTTTGTAAAGAAAACTTCTCTTTGTTTTACAGAGAAGTGGAACACACCACTTCTGGAGAAACACACCCCTTTCCCTGAGAGGCTCTAGGTTCAACCTGTGATTTATGGATTGGCATCCTGGGAATATATTTAACTTACATAGGAATACTACGTGCTGTCATGTGATAGCTGGCAATCTGATATGCGTGTAGTAAAAAATAGTTTACTTTAGGTGAAATGGACAAACAGGTTGTGGATCTGGCCCCATAAAAGGGACAAGTGTGCTGTTTGTCTCAAGATTCCTCCTAAGAGGAGGGAATGTCCAATGCCAGCCATTCTTCAGCGCTGGCATGCCTGGAGTCCCAAGGGCAAGTCGAGGAGGAATGCTACGCACACATTCCTCACTCGCGAACTGACTGTGCGGCCATTGTCCCCAGCAGGAGGAGTGGTGCAGCAATGCGGGCGGTGGGTAGCGTGGTGGGAAAAACAAAACCAGTTCAGAATCGTTCCCTTCAGCAGCGCGTTGCCAACCCAACTTCACAAAATACAAACATCTCGAAACTGCCCGTCCTCACCGTTCCTCCTACAATGAACTGATTTATGAACCAACTGCTTGATCCAAACAAACAGTATACGAGTGGGATGCAAAAAGCCAAGTTTCTCACAGCTTTGACATGAAGGCTGGAACTTTCTGGTACTGCTTTTTGTGCATCCATTACACTTACAATAGGCCATATTTTCATCATCATTTGTAACAATTTAACATTACTTTAGTTCTGTATAATTAAGCACATTTAATGTCAATTTAGAAAAATCCACATAAAAATTATATGAACTAATAAATAGTAATGCTCACAATGTTTCACCACGAGTCACTCAGAAATACACAAAGAGACTGTACAATTAAAAAAGCCTGCGCTGGATGATTAAGGCAATCTCTAATAGTTTAAGTGAAATATGACACCAGGGACCTTCTGCTGGGGGTTTAGCCCCAACAGTCTGATCTCTGTCCCTCAGTGGTATTGCAACACATTTTATTTATTCAGCCGACACTTTCCCAGAGAGCGGACTTAAAATGCTACCTTAGAAAGGTATACCCATTTATACAGTTGGATCATTTTTACTGCAGCAATTTAGGGTAAGTACCTTGAGCAAAGGCACAGTAGGAGGTAGGATTTAAATCTGAGTTCCTATAATATAACATGGAAGTTCTAACCACTATGGTACATCTCAGCATTACAATACCACTCCGGTAAGAAGGTTGTCGGTTCAAAACCCACCTTCTACTGTAGTACCTTTGAGAAAGGTGTTTAGTCTAACTTGCTCCAGTAAAATGACTAAGTTGTGTAAATAGGTATAGGTAGCTTAACACTGTAAGTTGTTTTGAGAAAAGTATCAGCTAAATGAACAACTTTAAACATTAATTCCATAGAAACACTGGTCAAGATGGATGTAACCCAAATCCCCCATGTGCCTGGATAAGTACTGTACTGCTAATCCCACAACAGAAGGAAATATTTACTCCCAGTATACTCCCTCAGTGTTGCCCACCATTAGCTGGAACTTGTCTCATTTACATTTCAGCAGAGACAGAGAGCAATTAACCGGACGTTACGCCACCGCAACAGGCCGCAGAACAGGTTTTTATTGGATCAGGTGGCCGCAGTTCTGCCGCTGCCCGCAGTGCATAGCGCGGCGCCCTTACGATCCATTTTTCACATTCCATGCATTTAAATGACCCAGTTAGCGTGCGCGATTCAATTAGTGGGCCTCAGGAATTAGCGGAAGTGCTCTGGCGTCCGCTGATTAGCTCAAGGTAATTGTTTCCCTGCTGGTGTGCAACAGTGCGATGGAAACAACTGAGAGGCAGAGGAGGCCAAGGAAGCTGCTGGCTGTATGCTATCACTCTTTTTGTATTATGTACTGAAAAAATATGGAGAATAAAGTGTCTGAAAGCCTTTTTTCTCCTTCATTCAGAGAAACATCACAAAAGAAAGTATTAATTAATACTTAAGAATATAATTTCACTGTCCAAAGCAAATCCCCGTACTGTTTTATTGTGTTTTTTTCAATCAATTTAACCCGCAAGTACGCTACTGCCAAATGTCATATCAGTCACGATTTCGTCCGGCTATACATAATCTAAGAATACATTTTAAGGAACTGCAGAGATGCCCACAAAGGCACAGCGCAGGATGTGAGGGGCAACCACTTGCTTCCAGGTCACTAGACCCGATAAAAGTCCTCTAGCAGGACGACGGTTCTTGTCTTCCATAATGGGGAATACCCACCGGGCAAGTAAACCCAATGCGAAATGTCAGTGTTCTGGGGTAGTGGGGGAGTAGGTGTCACTTCTCAGAGTGAATGCCCAAGCACATACATAACCACCTTGGCAACTAAGCTTGAAGTGGATGAAAGTGGAAATCCTACCCACTGCGTGTTGTGTGTGTTCGATTGCTTCCTACCCAGAGAGAGCACCACACCACGCTGCCCATGCAACGCAGCCTGAAGAGGTGGGCTGCGACGCCTCGCTCGGCCCACGCTCACAGGGGACTGAGGTGAGGTGCGGGAGGGGCGAGCGAGTGGACTGGCACTGCCTCTTATAGGAAGAGGGCCCCTAAGGGCCACTGGTCGACAACCGGTGCTGGAGCGACGCCACGGCAATTTGTCTGCGTCACACTGGGCCGGTGGGCCATGCGTGCCGGTCCTGATCCACCTCACAATGGGCTCCGACACCTCAGCGCAAGCAGCCGGCTGCCACTGCCAAGGAGAAAATTGCTTTTCGACACCTCGCACTTTTGCTCAGTGCTCATTTAATTGGATAACAGAAGGCCAATATATCATCTGATTCTTCACGAGTGATTTTGTTCTCCGGGTGCAATTATTACTGTTGATGACTTATGAAATGGCAAAGTAAAACTCCTAATTAAATGCTAATTCGGACATTCAATCTCGATCCCATTTACCGACTGCAAATTCGGACCTTCGGCACGGCACTCATTCGCACCCGCGGTACGGCACGTTTCCTCTTACTTCTTCGTTTTACATGACTTCCAACTCCAGCACGGTGCCTCTGGAGAATGACAGAGGAGCAGCCCTTCTCTCCAACTTTGTTTACTTCCAAAACGGCAAGCTGTCAATTTTTGACAGCAGATCTCCCCCGTCCAAACCTAATGCAGGTGTGATAAGGCGGAGACAGCCATGACAGCCTTCCAGACAGAGCATGAAAGACCCATATAGTGAAATGTACGATTCCTTTCATTCATGCGCAATGCAAAGTAATGTGGAGTAAAGCATAAGTTTGCTGAGCGTTAACCCATGTGTTGAACATGATGAGGGAGGTCGAGGGAGGCCGGATCCCACACCCAGATATGGGTCAGGTGGAAGAGTCGCGCTCGGTCCACAGCACCTCGATAAGAGGGTTCATGGACAGAGTCCAGGTGAATCCAAAGATTAAAGATAATGAAGTAATGTTAGTAAGAGGTAATGAAGATGTAATGAAGTAATGAAGGTAATGTTCCCATGCTTACCTACAGACACACATTAACCAAACACCCCTTGCTGGCTAGTCCATGTTAACTTCCAAGCAATGATGAGGAAGGATAGCAAAAAGAAAAAAAAAAAAATAAAAAGAGTCTGTCGGGTTCACACGTCGGGTGTGTTCAGATCCGATGTTGACAATGGCAGTTTAAACGCCCAGATTAAATATGGCTGTTACCAGTAGACTGGGCTCCATTTAAATTTCAGACACGCTCTATCACTGTCCCTCACCTGAACTGCTAACCAGGAGCTTCTCTCTGTCACCCGTGCTAATTCATGCTATGTGCCTTCCTGCCTCCCTACCGGCGATTCAGCAAAGTCTGAATCACACCAAGACTCTGTCCGTTTCCCTGCTGGTCTTAAAATACAGATAATCCTAGGCAACTGCTAGTCCTACTTTCTATCCAAGAAGCTGCTATGAATATACATAAGTTTTCAAAGCTGTGCACATCCACTTTCCTAAGCGTGGCGATGGCAATGATATAATGGGCACTGAAGTAGAAATCCCAAGATGTCAAATACCATTTTTATGACCCAGTTTTGCTTTAAAGAATGGGTTCAGCTTTTTATTATAGGGACTGTAGGTGGCATAGTGGTTACGGTTGTCACCTGGATATCAAAAGACCTGAGCTACCCTCTATAATACCCTTGAGCAAGGGTGCTGTTAACTGCCTCTCAGTCTATGTTAACTCTTGGCAACCACATACATTGTCTCCAGAAATTTCTGTCCTCCACTTGTGTTAGTGTTGGAAGCGGTTCGTACATCATCACTGTGACTAAGTCCATCCACTTGACTGCAGGTCATTCTCTTCTTTCTCCTTCAGTGTTTCCAAGCTTTACAGTCTTCTTGAGAAAGCCCAGTCTATGGCAAGTCTCATCATTTGTGCTCAGTCTCATTAGAGCTTCTAGAGTTCCTGATTTGACCTAATATCCATCTGCTTGTTTTCCTGACAGTGAATATCTTTCAAACCCTCCATCAGCATGACAGTTCAAAGGAGTTTCAGTAAGATACAATTAACTGCTACAGTAAAAGTTACTCAGCTGTATAAATACATGCTTGCAGTGTGATTGTTTTGAAAGGAAACTAAAAGATGTAAATCCATGTTATGAAATGTAATTTACTGAAATTAACAGTTTTATTATTATTATTATTATTATTATAACTGAGCTTTGTCCAAGGCCACTTACAATGATTCAGCCATGCATACAGCAAGGGTTTCTTACAAAATCAATCAAGGTAAGTGTGTACCTTGATCAAGGGTAACGTAGCAGCAGTGAGATTTAAACTGGTACCCTTCCGATTAGAACAGCTGTATCCTCCATGTTACCCACTGGTAACCCTACTTAGAGGGCTGCATGCAGAATTTTGGAAGAAGTGTTATTTTCATTGATTATTATGTTTCCACTAACCACACACTCCTTCCTAAGGAGTGCTACTTCAGGTAAATCAATATGGTTAAAGTATAACCACTTTGAAGCCCACTTTGAACTTTCTGTTCATGTGTTTTCCATCGTGCCACAAGAAACTATATTCTTCCAGCAAGCAGCTCTATCGATAGAGCTAATTGAATTAATTGGATGCAAAGCTACAATGTCAAGCAAATGTGATTTCATATTGCTATAAATAAAAAAGTCTGGTTGTTTTCACATTTTCAGTTTACTTTCAACGAATAATGCTTAAATGCCTCTGTAGTTATGAATCAGAAATAAAAGAAAAGAAAAATCCCAGTTACCAGAGAAGAAACATTTTGACAATTCTGCGCCTTGGGTGCGAAAACAGTGACTGAAAAGTGTTTCATAAATGCAGGACCATAAACGCTTCCCCTTCCGACAAGCAGTGAGTGACTTCAGCAGCTCCATTTATTCCCAGAGTACAGCTCTCAGTGTGTCTGAGCTGAGAGTGTTTCTTGCTGACAAGAATCCAGTGCAGGGTCTTGATGATGCCACTTGAGCCGATCCAGCTAAGGTCACATTTCAAGGCCCGGGAGGCTGCTGCTGAACTGAAGATCCATTATATGTGCAAAAACGCGGTTCCCTGAGCATTAAGAACACTTTTCTTTGCTCAAATCAGTACATTCAGTAATAACCGAATATATTACTGGGATCACAAATTCAATTTCTTATGTTGATAAGAAGGCACATTATTAATAGCTCACGACATTAAATTAGGCACTGAAAAAAAAGGCCACAGATCAATTACTGCAAGTATGAGTTATCTATTAAATGTTAGAATTTAGCTGATGAAAATGAAGGTGCAAAAAGGCCAACACAATGGCAGAAGGCATTATCATGGTGAAGGGCAACAAAGGTTGTTGGCTTGAGTCCCAGGAGTGGCACTGTTGTAGTATCTTGCTGTAGGCACATAGTCTAAATCACTGCAATAAATGGGGAGAAACTAAGTTTTTTTTGGATGGAAGTGCTGGCTAAAAATTTGATAAAAATAAATTAAACATTTGCTGCTGCTCCAGGTCCTCCAACTAGAACTGGTCATTTCACCAATTCAGAGTTCCAGATGTCTGGGAAGAGCCCAGCAATGCACTAGTAAAAAAAAAATATATATATTTCTTTTTTTTTTAAATCTTCAGACTGAATTTCCTCTAAATGCTCAGAATAAGAAACAACGGCTTTCAGGTAAGACCATAAGTGTTACCAAGTGTGACTATGGCAGCATCATGTTGTAAGGTTGTTTTTCAGCTGAAGGGACTGAAGTTTGCAGCCATCAAAGAAAAGACTAAGAAAGTTAAATATAAGGATAGTCTGCTGGAGATTTGGTTTCAGTCAAAACTACAAAGGAAAGGTTTAAGAACAAAAGGTCAGTATTCTGGGATGGACCAGTCAATGCCCAGATTTGAAGAGCACTGCAGTATGGTCTTAAAATTTCTGTTCATTCTTGTTGCTTATGGGGTGACATGGTGGCACAGTGAGTACTTCCTCAAAGTTCCTGGTCTCTAGGGTTTAGACATGGGTTCAGTTCTGGTCAGTCTGTTAGGAGTTGACATATTCCTATAGGTGTCCTCCAGGAACTCCAGTTTTTTTTTTTTTGTAACCAGTAGGCCAAATACAAGTGTTTCAGGTGAACTGGTGATTCTTACTGTATGAATTTGTGTATGATTACTGTGTGATGGACTGGCATCTTATCCGGGGTGTACCCCATTGACCCCTATGCTTGTCAGGATAGGCTCCAGACCGCCCTGATCCCAAAAGTGGTTATTGAACATAGATGGATAATGGACATATGGTTCAGATGAGTCTGAATTGCCTCCATTGGGTTGCTTTGCGCATGAGTGCCCTGTATAGAACTGGCACCAGATCCAGGATGTACCAAGCCTTACGTTCTACACTCTCCGGACAACTACAAACATAAGTTGAACAACAGGTTTCCCAAAAATGGCAAACTGATGTTATCTTCATACCTTGGTAAAAACTGGAGCAAATCTGCAGGTAGAAATGGGCAAAAATTCCCAACCTAAATGTGTAATGTTCATAGAGCTACACCAAAAAAGGCTCAGTGTTTTAACTGCTGTCAAAGTGTGGTCTCACTGGATTTCTTTTGTAAATTAGCCTCTTTTTTTAGTTTTAGAAAAATAATGGTCTCAAATTAAAAACACATTATGAATGTTCTGAACTTACTAAAAAAACAAAGTGTGAAAAAGTTCACAGGGGGTCAATACTTTCCTAAGGTACAACACGGTGATCCTGTATGAGGCAAAATCACTACTGCACGCATTGCAGCAGCTTCAGTAATAATGTCAAAAGAAACTGGAGGTGTCAGAAAGGTGATGTTTAGAGGGGTTACAAAACAGAAAGTGTAGCTCTTGGCAGAGAAGCTAAAGTGAGCAAAAGTACATACAGCACATGAAGGATCCCTTGTTCATCCATAAACGTGGACTGAAAAACTTATCAGCAGAGCGCTGGTGGACAGACTGCAACCCAGCACTACTCAATCAACCCAGAAAAGCATCAGATCAATCTCTCCTGCTGTAAACATGGGATCGCAAATCCTCTGACCTTGACTTGTTGACAGAGATGTCTTTTTGGCTCAAAAGTGCCTTTTTTTTCCCCATCTATTTTTTGCTGGACCATGTGTTCAAGGTTTAATGAGGATATAAGCTTGTCTTCCCATGTAATACTGTTTTGCTCTCCCCATGTCTAACCACCTGAGTTACTTGTCATAAAGCCATGGAGATCCACAATCCAAGAAAACTGGTCCCAAAAGCCAAAAGCTCTGGTCATCCACTAAGGACACTGATAGGACAGCTCGCTATATCTGGGTCCACTCATGTGGAATTGCTGATAGAGCATGTCCTGCTACAGCTTTGTGGTTATACTTATCCAACAACAGGCACCACGTAAAACCCACAGGACACATGGTTAAGACCAAGCAATTCAAAGGGCATGAAGGTCGACTCATTCTTCAGCACCTTCTCGGCTGCAGGACTGTAACTGTATACAGCTTTGACAGTATTGTCTGGAGAGTTCACAATAATAGGGCTTTCAGTCCCCATCCAATGCACCAACTAAACCTGGGGGATACAATCTTATGCGACAGTTTGATGACAAAGAGGAATTGTATGATGTTCCACCAACGACTCCAGATACTGACATCCTGTTAATTTACTTTTTTCCTTTGGTAATTTGCTTTCATTAGGGGTTTTGTCTCTTTGTTATGTTCCTCTTATTTAGTGAATAAAGAAAGAAATCTTTTATTTTTGGGTGACTGTCTGAAGCAATCAAGCTAACTTGGAAACTTCTATTTTTAACGAAAATACCAGTCTCATTATTCAGTAGTAGAAAGATCAAAGAATATATGTATTGTTTAAAGCACACAAATTAATATTCTTGTTTTGGAAAGCATGGGAGTAAAACATGTTAAAGAACATTTTTGGAATCCTTCCAATTATAACAAACATTTAAAAACACAATGAAATCTGTTAATTTACTTCATTAGCTGAAACAGTTTCTATAATTCATATAATATACTTCAGAATATTTAAATATTGTATGTAAATAAGCTTATTTGATTATCCACTGTTAGGAAATTGTGACTGTTATAGTTATTTATTCAGCAGTATGGCAGTGCAGTACAAAAGGCCAGTGCCTCGTGGCTTCGGAGTTACTTGTTTGGGTGCAGGTTCGAAACTAGCTTAGAGTGTGTGGAGTTTGCATGTTCTCCTTGAGTTCTCCACCAAACAATGTGTGGAGTAAGGCAATGGTAAACTCTTTCCTTCTCCCAAAAACCATGCAAGAGGTCACTATGAGTTGAAGTTGACTAAACACCATTTACCCTAAACACCATTTACCCAGTGGTTATTATTCCAACAAAGGGCAGCTGGAGTACTATGAGCTAAAAACCAGTCCTGCTGTAGATCAATCTTTATTAATGAAAGTAAATGAACATCTAACCGTCACAAAGAGACACCGAACCTTATAGGGTTCATTCAAGCTGTTACCTACACTGCTTGTTTTTAGAATTTACTTTTGCAATTATAATCAACACGAAGAACTCTATCAACTTACTATAAATCTGTAATGTGGCATTTTCCTGTTTTACATTGTCCACATTCATAAAGGATGAGTTCTGAAAAAACAAATTACATGCAGCCTGGAGACCCATGGAACATAAATTCTCTGAAGAGTGTACAAATGAACTATGTCCTTAATAATGCTGATTAAAACACAGAGAATTACACCAAAGATGTTTACTTCCAGGAACAATCAAGCACATTTTAACATTGGATCCAAAAACCTTCTGGTTAATGTCTAGGGCTTAAAGGCACGCTTCTGTTGCTCAGGTCCTATATGGTGAATTAACTTGGGACCTGGTCTTTTTTTTCCCTTCCTGTGAAAATACTCCCCATTGCTTGGACCCAAATAGCACCTGATCTCTGCTAGCTTATCCCATCTAACAGGATCTCAGCTTCACACTAGATCAAACCACTGTGATATCATTCACATACCTGGATCAGGGAAAGGTCCTCCAAACTCAACCTGAAGAGGTGATTTCTGTAGAGAGAGGGGAAGGAACAGGTGTGATTTTCCTCAGGTTCGTACTAAGCTCAGACCTACAACATTGTCACAAATACAAAAACAAATGTGGGAAGGAATGAGCACAGGAACCTGGAGAATGTATCCACTGTTTGTTTTTTTACCAAGAACAACATGAATCAAATCAATCTCAACCAGCAATGTAAGTGCCACAGTGCCATTCAAAGTCTACAGCTTTGTTTCCAACTAGAGAAACCACGGTATACAAATATATCATATTGTAACAACCCGCGTTACTGGTGTTTGAGGAAAATTTGTTTATTGTAAATAGTTGCATTATGGGAAAAATATGGAATGACAGTGTGCAACCACTGGGGGCACTTCCAGGGAAAATGATGGGGTATCTGTGTTTGGCAATAGGGAGGACAAAGCCTGGGGGTGCTAAGTAGACTGGGAAGGCTAGCTAGAAGTGCAGGTCCTGGAAGAACCGGGGTCCTTGGACCCTGAGCATTATTTCCCTATGTGTTGGTATTCGATGAAATGTTCGAGATGAATGCTGCCTATGCGTCCTTCTTCACCACATCCAAACTCCTGGCACTGTGCACCACAATGTTAAAATTTGTTCTAAATTAGAGTTCCTTCATACAGTCAAATAATACTGACAATTATATCTCCAGGCTCATGTAAAGCTGGGAATGCACTCCACAGCAGCAGGCCCTTGTAGCCAAACCATCTGGGGATGTAATCTTTCCCGATCTGTCCTACAGAGGTTGGCATTTTCTCACACTCACACACACACACACACACACACACAAAAAAAAATCTATCACACATCTTCAAAGGGACAAGAGGAATAAGGAGCAGTTTCAGTTGAAGGAAGCCTTGAAGACACGGGACAAGCCACCCAAAGCCTTTTTGAACTGTCAGCAGAATCCTGTTACTCTTGTCACAATGACATTCACAGGTGGACACTTGAGCGGTGTGTGGCGGGGGGTGTAGAGAGAGAGATGGACAGAAGGAGAGAATGGATGTGAGGGGGAATGAGCATACTTCACAGGGGAGGGCTCAGCCGCAAACCCAGAACAAGTCTGGGTCGCACTGCAGTTGGTGGTTTGAAGCAGGGTGACATGAACCCCCTCTGCGATATGTCTTTAATAAGTCACCCCTTGGCCTTGCCTTGGGCTTGTTTTTAGTGCTGAGATAGACAGGAAACATCACTTACCATTTATCCTTGTTCAGCACCCTCAGAACTATCAACTCTGATTGTCTAAACCTTAACACTAGATTAAGGGCTGGATGTAAGGGGTCTACGACCCATCCGTCAGGAACAGCTGAACTGACCACAGCACTTTGATGACTATAATGTACCGTAGTGGGTTTCAGTAGCACATGCGACATAGTAGTTAGGAATTTCTCAAGTCTGTACAGGACGTTTGCCAACAGCAGTGTGTGCAGAGGTAGTATACAAATCACTGCCAAGGAAGTGACACTTACTTTTATTCATTTAGCAGATGCTTTTCTCCAAAGCAACGTACATCCCTGAGAACCATCCATGTGATTACAGCACTGCAGACATGTGATTCCTGAGTACAATCAGCTTGTCTCATACCACCATATGAAAACCAATATACAATAGATGAGTAGCTGCGTAATAAGTTTTTCTGTAATTATTCAACTGAAAAAAAACTATTACTCAGCAATAGGAAATAAACTATGGGATAAAACTCAGAACAATAACTACAGCCATGAAATAACATAGCTACTGACATGAAAAAGTCAGAGATGATATCTGATCAGGTTGTTTGGGAAGGAAAATAAAATTCTAGATAATAATACTTCCTTGCACAGCACATTATAATAGCACACTGATTAGAATCCACTTCTCTTATTGATGAATGAATCAATAGTTTTTTTCCTTTTTCTGTATTTCAGCAAGAAAACTTCCCAAATTTCAGTCTAAGTGTGGATGCTTTGTCCTTTTCACAAAAAGGAAGTATTTAATCATAATTTGTATTATGAGGCTGAAGGCCAGTTATGCCTGTAATGTAGTTTATATGTTTTGGAGGCCAAAGAAAGGTCACATGATGGGCTGGGTGATCAAGTAATGTACTAAAACTGCCTCTGAAATTACAAGGTTTGGTTTCAGACATTGTTCTGCTGAGGTCTCTCTGTCACAGGCCTGATCTGGTAGTCTCTCCTATGACAGGACTGACAAACCCTCGCCCTACAGACACCGCCTGCATGGGGAGTAACACCGCTCTGCATCGAGCAGGGACGTCTGCGTAGAAGGGACCCCGCCCGAATCAACTCGCATTGATCCCCATCCAGAGGGTAACAGTGGACCGCCTGCTGCAAGGACCCTTCATGCAAATGCCAGTTCAAAAAAGCAACAACAACAGCAATTAAAATCATATAGACTAATCGTGAAATTCAATCAGGCCATCATGCTAATACCCATAAGAATTAAGTCGTTCATCTGATTTGCCCAGAGAAATAGTGGCACTGAAAAAGCTTTTTAAAAAGAAAATCCATTGTCCTTTGTGTTGCTTTGTTTTCCATTGGTGCTGTTTTTTGTTGTTCTGTCTCAGCAAGTCTCATTCTGCAATTTGCCTCCACTAACTTCATTTTAAACTGCATTAGTCATTTCCCTGAGCTTAAGTTTCTCCTATAAGCCCTCAGCCGCTGGTCTCCTTGGTTGTCTCACATACTTTTTGCTGTACACAGTGGTATTGACAAGTGAGAACATCAGATACAAGTGAAAGCCCAAGATACTGGAAAAAACAACAAGCTCATTGCCCTCAACAATGGACGTCTGGTCAAGGTTGAGCAGAGTGGCTCCAGAACAATATAAAAGAGCTTTCCTAAATGAACACTGACATGGGTCATAAAGACAGTGATCGACACTTTGGGTCAATACTGAACCACCTAAAAGCAGCGGAGGTGGATAACTGGTGTGCTGCCAAACGCAAATGCAAATGCGTTTAATATAGAATAGAAGACAAAAGAAAGAATACCTCAAAAAAAAAAAACAAAAAAACAAACTTACCATCCAGCTCCTAAAGATTAACAAGATTCAACACTGGAATGGTTTAAAGTGCTTATTTTGGTGACATAGAGAATTTTAATTCAGCTGAGGTATCTTATGCAAAAAAGGAAATATAAAAATATTTACAGAAAGACAGGTAGTCAATTATTCAGCAAAATTGCAATTAGTAGAGGAAAAAAAAGCTGAAAGTGTTCAGTTTTTGGAGTTTTGATATTCAGTTTAGTTTACAGAAAAGCAAAGGATAGGACTATCACAATGTGCCTTTGAGAGTCAAATAACAGGAGTGAAGGAAGGCCACCATGAAATTTTGAAATAAAATCTAGCTCCTTGACTGTCAAAGGATTATTTGCTAAACATTACACCAAATGTAATGCTCTGCCTTCTCTATGGCTTTCTAAGCACATGTCTAGGTAACTGCAAGCAAATAATTTTTGCATGAATAAAGTGCAATGAACAACACAGTAGTTAGTTTAGTTAAATAAATATACTACTATTTAAAGTATTTATTTCTTTAAAATCCTGCTAGTCTAACATTAAGGAGTGCATGCACCAGTGAATTTTGCTGTATTTAGCATCTGGTTATGAGAAGTAATATAAGGAAGCTTTAAAAAAATAAATAAAACTATTGAGCAACTGTTAAAACAGTGTAATTAAGATTAACCACAACTGACAGCTGACACATCACTTTAAAAGCTGGCTTTTATCATCTGGTAGGTCCAAACAGCAGGCAACCAAGCCATACCTTTCACTTTAGAAACCAGATAGCAGAAGTAACCTAAAACAGAAATCCAGCAAGCCAACTGCTCGCTTTCATGGGCAATATGGTGAAAAAGCGAATTTTGCATTGCAGGAAAATGTGCGTGTTTATCCGCATTTTTACGTCACGCGCAGCTGTGTGCGTTTGGTCTGAAAGTGTCACAGACCACAATAAGACCACAGGAGCAGCACTCACTCCCTTATTGCACACACATGCAATGGGTCTTTAAAATACAGGCAATGTCCCATGCTGTGAGGCCCAGTGCCACACAAAAAAAAAAAAAAGTAAATTCTTCTCCCCGTGTACATAATCATTGCCATGCTCTTCACAGAGAAAAATTCATTATCTGTCGCACACTGACAACCACCCTGATGCGTCAAGTTGACAGCACACCCCTGGCACTGACATCAAAAGACCTTTTGGCATCACGGAGAGGAAATATGCAAAAAAGAGCATCTCATCTTTTGTAACCTGATAGGCACTCTGACGGTCCTTACAGCTGTTATTCACATTTATACATAAATATCCATTGTTGAGACTGCCATAACTGTCTAAGAATGATGCCTCGATAGATGATAAATCAAGGTGTGCTGGTGAAAAAAAAGCCATTATTTCCAAAAAAAAATAAAAAATCTTTGTTTCTATACAGCACTGTCTTGTTTGGTTGCACATGTTTAATTATATTTTGTCCTTATCAAACTGTCAGCAGGCTTTTCCAGCTAACAACAACAATGTCTAGTTATTTAGAGGACACGACTGACCATGACAAGGTATTGGGTTCCACTCATAGAAGTGCACATGAAAACAATCTCAAGGGTTCAATTATCAGACAGTCTGCAAAGCAGAACACTAAAGGGGTGTCATTGGACTTGACCACCGTGCTTGCATTACGATGTGTGTAAGAGGGGGTGGATGAAATATCGGAAACACCACATGAAAAAGGACTCAAACTTTGAAGAAACTTAATCACAATTTCAAAGGCTGTGACACACAAGAGTCATTAAGCTGAAATAATGTGCGTACATTTCCACCTCCTCCAGCTCGTCAAGGAAGTGGAAGTTTTTCCTACTTGAAGAATGGTCCAATATCCCTCTACACACAGTTCAGGATTTGTACATCATCATTCCAAGAAGGACTGAAGATCTTATGAGGACAAAGAGTGGTTCCGCTTATTATTTACTTGGTATTCTTATATTGCCTGGTGTTTCCAGTTTCATCCACACTCTGTAAAAGCAAACTAAAACTCCATAAAATACAAACTTTATGTTACTGTAATACCGAATATAATCAGACTGGGCTGTTTAAAGTTGACAGCAAATATATCAAAAACAATATACACTAAGAAAACATTTGAAAAAGCTAAGACTGGATATCTGAGCCAATACCTTTCGAAAATATTCAGAGAATATGTGGATATTCAGATTTACACATTGGGCAGGTCTACCAAGATGATATTTTCAATGTCATCAATTCCGTCGACATATTTTAAAGTATTCAATGGTAAATTCCATTTTACACTGCAGCTGCTTTGGTATAAAGACAACCGCTTACAGTCTTTGTATCTGTAACTGATATACTGACAGAAATTTGACACTAAAGTAGTGTTACATCCACAGAGGTGTCCATTTTGTTTTCTCTTTTTGGTTTTTCCCCTCTCCTGACTTGAAATGAGAGTGATACCTGTCAATCATTATCTTCAATTCAGGACTGACAACCACGATTCGCCGAATCATAAAAAGCGGGACTTCCGCCATGATTAAGAGGCACTTCCTGGAGGCCTTTGAGGAGCTTGCTCTTGAAAAAAATGCATTCTTGTGATACTTTTGATAGTGCTCTTTCAATTAGTTTTGATATGCCTTTTTTTTTGGTTTCATTTGTATGTACTCCTTGCTTGCATGCATGGTTGTTTGGTTCCCCACCTTTTTCTTAGTATAAGAACAATGTAGTCAGTCATGTGGCAGACACTATTTTGGGTTTTGAGTCCTCTTTGTTTCCTGGCTACAAGTCAGGAAGTAGCTTTTTCTTGTTTTTATTTTGAGCACACTTGGGATTCCATTAACTTTTGTAAGGTTTTCCTGTATGTTCTCATTTTGTTCACTTTTATTATTGTCTCTCACAAGGACATTCAACATACAGTCCTATTTGTTGCAAACTACTTGTTGCCTTTTCTGCTCATGACAAATAACTTGGTACAAGCTTTATCACACTTTTGTTATACTCCACTGCTCGCCTAGACAACCTTGGGGTAATAAGAAAAAGTAACCAAGAGGACCAAATATCTGACCAACATGAGAACAAGAAGTGTCTTTTACCTGGCTCCCACGATGAGCTCGTACTGGCCAGGATCAACGATCAGCTGTGAATAATCCACTGTATCTTCTGCCCAGAACCTGTGGATCCATGGCTCAATCTCTGCACAACAGGGGAAAGAAGGAAAAATGTGTCAGGTAGTTTTCGAAAAGGACAATAATGCAGCTCCAGGTGGGTGTGGAAAAATACAAAGTACACCTGGAACAATGATTTCATCCATCCACACCAAGAATAAACAGTCTCTCATCTTTTGCAAAGAAAAGAGTCAGGTAGATCAGACCTGTATATTTCCAGTATATGCATGATTGGATTCTGCCTCAACTTCTATCTGAACAAAAATGATTTATAACAACGCTGTCATTTTGTGTCTTCAGAAGATTAAGCTAATGTGTGTTCAAGAAGGGTTAGCACAGAGTTAAATTACCATATGTCACAGATTTGCTGCTGTTACACAATACGCAATTCTCCCATTGTTGAATGTGTGCTAAATTTTCAATTACATACTTTTTTTGCCTTGTATATCAGTTTCAGGTTTGTTATAATTAGTTTCAAAGCCGAACATGGTCCTTTCTGACCCCATTTGAGCATGTGTGAGGAAAAAACTTGGCTTTAACTTTCCTCCATCATTAACATTAGCATTATACTCATCTTTTCCCTTGCTAAGAAGCTTCATGCATTTTTTAATACCACAGATATCAGGTAGACTGGTAGATAGGTTGAACAACGACCAAAATATTGCATTCAACTTACGAACTGCCAAAAAGGCATAATTAATATCCGTAAAATCACTAGGAATTACAATGAGATTTCTTGTTCTGGCAAATGATTCTTTGCAATCCAGCTGGGAAATAAACTCTGGATCCTCTTTCCAATGCAACTGATGGGGCCATTTTTCAAGGCAATGAAAGCATTCAGAGCATACAAATGTAGAAGAAGCCCCCCCAAAGGATACCCAAACTTGAGTTACTGAACCTCCCCTCCATAAATCTTCCAAATCCCACCAGGAAATCCCACACTTTAGATAAGAAGTCAAGTTTTAAGAAAATGGGTAAGGGGGAAGGGGATTCATCATATTTTCTAAAGGCTTCATAGCGATTAACAGGAGCAAATATGTTTCCCAAGGCTCTAAAATCCATGTTTTTTGTCCCTAAATGTGCCTGTAATTAAGTCTTGACTGAACTCGGGAGGCAGCAACTGTGTGACATAAAGGCTAATTATGGTTTTTGTGTTTGCAAGAAAACCAACAGGTCAAGACACACAAAAGAAGTGATTGCTAGTTCAATGCTGGACAGCAAATCAACGTATTATGAAAGCCAGATCTCAGCTGTGTGCAAGTGTTCAAATACCCTATCATACTTTCATTTACCCGACGTATCCACATTAAATTTTAAAACTCCAAAATATCCCCCTACTGCTAACCCTAAACTCCAGGTTCTACAAGGCACATGCTTCAATACACAGGTTATGAAATACCCCTTGAGAGGGCCCTATCAGTGAAGCCTCAGCCCTAATGATCATCTCATCCGCCTTATCTAAATGTTATGACAATGTGTCGTCTTTAAAATTTACACCACAGCATGTTTTACTGTTTCATGCTATTTATACGCAGAACATCTGCTCACCTCAGTTGTTTTCCAACCTGCAGGAGACACAGAAGAACTGCTGGGAACCTATAGGCCAGATATGAGCCCTTATTTTGGGACTGACGGCTGGGGGCCGGGGCTCGGGGCCCATCACCACCACCCAGAGCATGTCTTTGCCTGACCGCAGAGTGTGGGGCCCAGCTTGAAAGACTGACAGCCTGAAACAGAACAGTACTTTTTCCAGGGCTCAGTGCACACTCTTGGTTTGTGTTTTTGGCATTTCATAAAAGGCTCACAGCACTGCTTTTCAACCCTGGTCCTGTTGGACCCCTGAACATGCTGCTTTTGTTTCTGATAAGCACATGATTAACTATGCTTGATTTTGCAGCTGATTGAAAGCATTGCACAATTCCAATAATGTCAACCAAATATGCTACCGGATGATTCGTTTTTTTTTCTTTTTAAATTTGTGTAATTTCAGAAATACCTATAATAGAAGGGGAATCAGCCCACGGGTTTATTAATATTTTCTCTTAAAATGAGCAATACAATGGTTATTTCACCACCAGTTATTACCAAAATTGCATACTTTTAAGACTTTCAGTGAGTCATAACTAAGGGATTGGTTAAATCAATACAAATCATTTTCACTACTAATTTAGTTTTGCTTATAAAATGAGCAATTACCTTTTTCAGGTATGAAAAGAGAAATCTTTATTAGATCAGCATAAGTCTTATTGTCATTAATAAGACGCTTTCATTCCCGAACAAAAAGAAATGTGTTTGATGCAGGTTCAGTTCTGTGATACCATTAGTATCTAGTTAGGATAGATCAATAATAAAAAATACACTGGAATCATCAATATCAATGTCAAAAATAAAGGTATGAAATAAAACTACATGTAACCAAATACCATTAGAAGACCAACAAAGAAGGGCTGAGCAGGACTGCCACACAATGTAAATATATGTGGTTACAGTAAGACAGACAGATTCCACTTCATCAGACAAGCCCTCACCAGGAACATACCAGCTAAAGGGAAAAAGGTCTAGGAACATCTGGAGAAGATAAGTAGAGCTGCAGCTGGTAAAGTAGTAATGAACACCAAGGAACTTACACAGCACAGATTCTGTAGGTGACTTGTGGTCCTTAAGGAGCAAGAGAGTTTGAGATGAGGACAAGAGTGCCTTGAAGATGCAAATTGCATGTGGAGTGAGGGAATGTATTTAAATAGAGATTAAAAAACCTTCACCCACAGGGCCAATTAAACTGCCTCTGTCTCCCATTGCCAGAGCTGCTGATAATACAAGCTGACATACTTGGTTGTTTGTTTTTTTTTTCCTGCCCCATTTTCTTCTTAATTAACTATGCTTTACAGTCACAGCCAAGAAGTGAATGTGATCATTCCGCTATGGAAAGCTAGTGGAATGACAAGTCTTATGACATATGACCTTTGTATGCAGCCTGCAAGTATGAAAATCCATTTAGCAAATCTGGCTCTGGGAAATAAATTACTGAAGGCATGTTTTCATATGCAATTCATTCTGAAATCATCAGAAACTACTACAGATTTGCAAAACTATGAGACTGGATATTGACTGAGGATATTGACTGGGAATACTTCAGAGTTAAATAAATGGTTTTTTCCTAAAATAAAAAACAGCAATTTCACCAAAGGAAACATTAGGACCACTGCAAACTGGGTAATTTCCTTAAATCAAAACATTATTGCTTGAAAACAAAATGAGCAAATGCACACTTTTCTGTGAAATAATGTTAGCAAAAGAAAAAAGATTAGAGATACAGAATTCATCCTAAAAAGCAATAAAGTAAAACAGAAACCAGAAGAGTTTTAGACAATCAGAACATAAATGTAAATATGCATACATATTCTAAATCCTAGTGTGGAAGTGTGTCGACATTCTTGTATCTAAAATAGGAATTTCCAATACTGTAACAGAATAGTTAGTAAACAGTAAACTGTTTGAGTTAATGCTAGTTTCGCAGTTTAGGAAGTTCAGCTCAGATCCTGGGAAAATAAATAGCTATAATCATTTTACCATTTAACCAGCATGTCACAATTCACAATTTATTAGTAATTTACGGTATGCATGAAACATCTGTCCAACATCACGATTAGGAGTGCTGTGGTATGAAAGCAAATTGACCAAATGAAAAATTAATTTTGAAACTCAGGTAATTTTTAAAAACATGGCCTTTATGGAGGCTGTTAATTTTCTAATTTATGCCCCTTTTGCATACACGTGCAAATTCCATTCTTAAATTTCTATTGGAAAGAGAGTGAATTATGCTTTGTGGACTGAACTTTTCCAATCATAGACAAATGACCCCAGTTCAAACCCTCATTCTAGTCAAACTTGATTCCTCTTTGGAAAATCCTCAGAGGTTATCCTTGTGTCGCTGTTGCTGGCGGACTGGATCCATACTTTGCCTACTCGAAACTGACATCAATAAGAGCTGCTGGCAGCCTGAGAGAAAAGCAACCGGTAGAAACCAACGCAAAAATCTTTGCGGGGATTGCTGAAATAACAAATCTAGTGGGCAAGCACTACTTGGGTTTGATATTTCCCATTCTGGAATAAAACACACCCTTCTGGGAGAAATAATCTTTTCTCCAGAGATGAAAAAAAAAACATCTGAGTTGGCAGGGGCAGCCAGACATATATAACCATTCAAACTGGTGAGTAGAAGACTTTATCCAACAGCAGCAGCTTTCAAGAGATTATTTTTTCCATCTTTACAGTTTGCTCTGCTCAAGACCAGCCAGCTTTAAATGTAAGACTGGTCATGGCATCTTAACACATCTATTTTCAGAATATGAAAGATAAACACCTAAAGAACCGTGTTCGTTAACAAGGTTATGAACAAAAAGTTAGTGATTTGTGTCCTTGTATGAGTAATCACCTATTAAATCATGAGCCAAATGTTTTTGATGCAGATACTGCATTTTTGTAGATTTTTTTATTTTTGCAAGAGGATGACTTTTATTGCTATGGTCAAGATCAAAAGCACACCCTAAAAAGATATGGTTGACTGAAGAGCAACTTAATTCCACAAAAAAAAAAGATTGCTTTGTATCAACTGCAATGAACTGTAAAGTGTTCAGGGTGCAAGAGAATGTGGGTTTGATCCCTGCTCAATCTGTATGGAGTTTGCAGGTTCTGCCCCTGTCTATGTGGGTTTTCTCCCACACTCCAAAGACAGAGTTTAAGTGTATTGGTGATACTAAATTGTCTTTATTGTGTGAATGGGTGAGTGCGTGTGGCTACCCTGTGATGAACGGAACTCCTATCCAGGCTGTATACCTCCAAAAGCCTTCCGCCCGATGCTTCTAGGATAGCCTCCAGATCACTGCGACCGTGCTCAGAAGAAGCGGTCAGTGAAATTGGAAGGATAAATGAAAAGTATTTGATCAGTTTTTGCAACTTTGTAGATAGTGCTGCATGGCCAGCACTACTTAATACTGTAACGTTCACCCTTGGGCTGCACTTTACTTGAATCAGTACTTGTATTTTCTCAGAGGATTGATTCTGTTAAAAGGAAAAAATCCCAGAAGGGAATATAAATTATAATACGCAGCAGTCCTAGCAGCAGAACGTAACCCTACTGAGAAAGAAGATGTTGCCCTGCCTGGACTACCATCTCTGAGAACGTCTGATGAAATAAGACACTTAAGGGTCTTGGTCTGAAAAACAAGCAAACTAACAGAATGGCCGTATGTCAAAAGAATTTAACTTCACCATTTGGAGCAACTCTACCAGTGCTCCACCAGTACTGTATTTATCCCTAAAAAAACCTCTCTCTGCAGTTCAGTAGGCTTTCATTTGCAGAGCCTTGTGCAGGATGTACGCAGCAGAGTCCAGAGACCCGTGAACAACCACCCATAGCTTATTCATTAGATTTATGTTTCTCCAGCCTGCCTTGGTTCACCCTGGTAAATTCTCATGCACAGAAATTCCTACAACATGGTCAGAAGAAAACTAAACTTCTTCAGGACTTCAGAACCTCCAGGCTCAGATTTTAGAGCACTCTTCATGCCATGCCTTGCCCAACGGCAACGTACTTCTTACAATATATTTAATTCAAATACATTTTTTAATTACAATTTTGGAACATTTTACCCAAGATGTACAGTTAGGTCGAATTCTTATAGAGATACTAAGAAAAGTTCTTCCATTACAATAAATGCTTTGTCTTTGTTCCTTCAGTGGGAAAATAAAAATATCCATAACACAAGGACATTCAGTGTTTTTCCCCACTCAGAAAACGCTACTCATGGAAGAATTAAACCACACTCTAATATTTTCAGTGGCAGCTGTAATAACTTAACACTCATTATATAAATGTAATCCCGCAAAAAAATCCATCGAAAGCATGACCACCTTTATGAAGACGGGTATTCATCATGCTTCTCCTGTTGCTGCAGGTAGCACATTTTCCACACTAAGAACAGCGGAAACCACCCGTGTGCTATTTCAGTGAGGGCAAATCACCGCTCTCCAGACAAAGATCCTTTCAGACCGATGCCCAGCTTTACTGAACTGTTGTATCATGTTGTCTGATCAGTCTCTTGCTGTGACCCTCATTCGCTAAAAGTCACACACACACACACACACACACACACACACACACACACATCATCGGAAACCGCTTGTCCCAAACAGGGCCACGGGGAGCCAGAGCCTAACCCGGCAACACAGTGCAAAAGGCTGGAGGGGACACACCCAGGACGGGACACCAGTCCGTTACAAGGCACCCCAAGCGTGACTCGAACCCCAGACCCACCAGAGAGCAGGACCCCGTCAAACCCACTGCGCCACCCATAGGAAAAACAAAACAAAGTAAAAATCGTAAACTTCTATGAAGATTTCAATGGAACCCAAATGGAGTTCCTCTAGAAGTAAGGAGCAGTTTGCAGCTCCTCAAATGCAACAATAGACTGCTGAAATAGGGTTCCTGCCGTTTGCTGTTGTGATTCCACAGCCTGTCCGTGGTACCAAAACCCCTCACAAAGTGTGAGCACTACTACTCCCCCCATTCCTTTCTCCTCGTGCTCAATGTGCTCTCACAGAAAAACCACTTAGCGGAAGGGAGGTTAGAAGAGCGGCAAGGCCACACAGCCTAACGGACCACCGCATAGCCCCCTTACGAGTGCCACCGGCAGGGGATCCAGGCGAGCGTGATGGAGCGGAAAGGACGGCCTCGCTTAATGGAGCGGGCTGGTCCACAGGGGCGTGACGTGATGGAACACAAACACCCGTTGCCTGTACATCGCCCAAGCCAGGGCGGAGAGATGGGACGTCCGATGGGCCGTTACTCACTCCGATGGGACCATTGCGCTCGACTGCTCGCTCAGCTATCGAAGGAGAAAAATGGAGAATCTTTCCATCGACTCCCCGACCCATAGCTTTATTAATCCGCTTGGTTTCCCTCGGACAGATTGTTTCTGTCTCCACCAACCCACAAAACTCTGCCCATGTGACATTTCCTGTCTGTCTCTGCAGAATGGTAAGTTATATAAATATGGATGCAATATGTAGGCACAGAAATCAGCAGTACTCTTCTAAATGAAAAACACACATTCCCATTCACCAAATACAAGCTGAAAACATACAGTACATTACTGCATTAATATTGTGCTACATTTTACTTAAGGAAGGGTGACTTTATAGTTTACTAATGATGACAAATGTGTACATACATACACACATACAGTGCATAAAACTGAATGGTGATAAGTTTTGGTAGTAGCGGTTAGAGCTTGTGCCGTGCACTCAGAGGACCCAGGTTTCAACTCCGCCTCCTGCTGTAGTGCCCTTGAGAAAGGTGCTTACCAAAATTGATATGGTAAAAATTTCCTAGCTGTATAAATTGGTAAAACTTCCGGGAGAAAAGAATACATAACTTCAGTGCCATATTGCCAGCCTGAGTCCACCAACAGTATGGCCTAGAAGTACCTGTGTGCGAGACGAGCGGATGCTTTGGCCTCTGACACGGCGGCTCCAGCGTCCAGCCGGGGCTCCTGGACGCCACGCTTCCTGCCCAGAGGAGCAGCAAACCCTGCCAGAGGAACGGACAGCGGGGCTGGGAGCGTCCCGCCGAGGGGGCCATGGACTCCTCCTAGGCCCTGAGGGGGGCCTCAGCAGCAGAGGACCTAGAGGCAAAAGGGAAGCGAACAGGGGCCAGTCAGAGGCAGGAGGCACCAGCTGAGAGAGGGGCCTTATGGGAAATGTCTGCATATTGAGAATCAGAACGCTGACCCTGCCGTGCAGGTCCGATTTTCTCATAAAAACTTGAAATACCAAAAGCGCATTGTTGGAGCGCATTTGTTTTCTGTCACACATTAGCCTTACTCATTATTATGTAATATACATTATATTGATTTTGCAAGTGATAAAGGGCCTATGCTGAAGTTTTTTTTGTTCTTTTATCACAAAGCGCTCCTATAAACTGTTATATGGGGTTTATGAAGTATAATTTAAGGTACTGTTCCCCGCTGATTCACATCATCATCTTTTCCCCATTGACAAGCCGATGGTCAAGTCCTTCCTATCAGCTCGGCAAAGAAGCTATTGTTCCATTCTGTTCAGAGGCTCAAAAAAGATACAACCTACATATCACACTGATGAAGTAAATTGTTAAAACTAATGGGAAACAAATTTGTACTGTTCTATGAGCTCCAGTAAAAATTATAAGGTGTATGTTAGCTTTCATCTTAGCTGATTTCTATGTAGAAGCACTGTAAAAAAACACTTTTAAAAAAGTGTCAAAACATTCCTAGGACTAGAACCTAAAACCCATGGGTAAAAAAAAGCTCCTGGGCCAAAACACTAATTACATTTATTTAGCAGACACTTTTCTCCAAAGCAACTTCCAATGAACTCTATGTAGTGTTATCAGCCCACACACCTTATTCACCACGGTGACTTACACTGCTAGATACACTGGGTCACTCATCAATACATCAGCGGAACACACACACACTATGGGTGAACCTGAACAGCTTGTCTTTGGACTGTGGGAGGAAACCAGAGCAGCAGGAGAAAACTCACACAGACATGGGGAGAACATGCAAACTCCATGCAGGCTGAGCACGGATCGAACCCACATCCTCTCGCACCACCCAGGTGCTGTGAGACAGCAGCGCTACCCGCTGTGCAACCAGTGCCTCCCACAATCAATTAATTAACCACTGAGCCAGACTAACTAGCATAAAGTAAACAGCACAATGTAAAACTAAGTACACTTTTTCATTTGGAAAAATTTTCCCCCCAAAGTAAAAGCAACTCGTGGTAAACAGTGCATTTTACAGCAAAAAGATTTAGATACTGACATGAGACAGTTGAAGCACAGTTCATTAGTCCAAAGCTCCCCCATTTTCACCAACACACATTACAAGAATCGTTCACTAACGACTGAGCCTGACAGAAAATTCAAGGACAAGAAGAGATTTTAGACCCTTGTAGAATGCTGAAAGAGATTCAGCAGTTCTGAGGGGAATGTTCCAAAGATATAACATTCCAAAGTATCCATTACACCAGTGGAAGTCATCACTTGAATCATATCCAGTCCTAAAATATCCTGAACGTCCTTCACGTTTCCCTTTAAGAAATGCACGTGGTGGACTGAATGCAGGGTGGGAGTGTGTGTATAACGGGAATCATCCCGACCCCCCACGACAGAGCCGAAGTGCACTCATCTGCAGGCCCACAGGTGCCATATCTGTAACACAGTGGCAGCCAACTCACTGAAAAACCAGTTGCAGATTCCTTTCATTTTTGTCCTAAATTGGTTCTCCAAAGTGCACTCAGTCCACAGTTCATTCCCTTTGCTGCTACTATTTATTATACTATCTATTCTGCATGTCTTTCGCATCTTGCAGTACTATATATTCTGGATTTGTATGTTGCACCACTCCGGGGATTTCAGAAACTGAATTTCATTGCACTGGTATAATTACTAGAAAGGTGAATTAATTTGTTCGGTCTCCCATCTGGACACCTGGAGACCAGCAGGTGGTGTAGTTGTTAGAGTTCCTGTATTTCAACTGAAGGGCCTGGATTCAAATGCACATTTCTGCTGCAGTACCTCTGTGCAAGGTACTTACCATGAATTGATAGAGTAAAAATAACTCTGCTGTATAAATGGGTAAGTAAGTACAAGCAGCTCAGTATACAGACCTAGCATTATATTTCACTATGGAGAAAAGTGTCAGCTGAATGAATAAATAAAACAGTAGTAATAATACTGAGAGTACGCACAGGTCCAGTGGGCAAGCAAGTGGTAGCGGTTAAGTGTACGAGAGCACATCTTTCCGCCTCCAGGTTCCCAGACACAGCCACGGGTTTTAAATGAGCCTGCATAGCCCAGAAGCACAACAGCTTGGTTTTCAAAGCACACTTTTAAACGCGTTAACCATTTCACCCTGGATGAGGGCAAAGAAATGTAAGCGGATGGAAGCCGGATCGCGCCCCGCTGGAACCGCCGGCACCCACAGCAGTCGCTCACGGTCTGATCCCACGGGTTAGTAAACCCTGTAACCGTAATAGATTCTAAAAAAGATCAGTGGACATGAGAGGAGACCACACATAGTGCTTCCCGCCTCCAAACCCAAAACAGATGTAAACACAGTGTTAAAGTTTACTAGATTGCTGGGAAGGAGCTGGACCTAACGTCCAAACAAGCTTTCAAGATGTTAATGGACCATTGCTCGCATGCAGAACAGAAGCTGACGGCTGCAGAGATATGCAGATGAAAGAGGGTAGCAGATAAGAGAGAGTAAAGCTCCACACCTAGATAAGACGAGGAACGCTACCTCAAGGCAAGGATGAAGACACGGGTAAAAACTAGGGCAATGGAATAAGAGTCATAGATGGGAAGGTGAGAAAAGCTTGCAGTGAGTGTGAGTTTTATTTACATTTAGCCACTAATTTATAAAATGAGAAAGAGTGCATTAAACCTACTGGTGTCTTATATAAATGCGTGTATTTGTGGCCAATAATCACCTGGGTGGATTTGTGCGATAACACCAGGGGGGATGGTGTGTCACATGGAGTAAGGGTGTGAGCAGACACTCGCACACACATCGCACGCCCAGTGCCCGGGCCCTGCAGACACCTCCCAAGTGGTGCAACTTGTAACTCAACATAAAATGACAGCTGGGTATATAATAATGAAAAAGTGACATGAAGAAGGGTGTGTTACGTGTGCCATCCCCTGCGAGACTCATACAGGTCAGGTCAGGTCAGGCCTGGCCTGGCTGGTGCTCCTGTTCCTGTTCCTGCTTTGTAGCCCCAGGAAAATCCAGTTAAACAGACCTCACTCACTCCTGGCAAATCCATCAGACTCATCGCATTTGTATTGAAAAAAAGATCGGCAGAGAATAGGTGGGGAAAGCAAACATGTGCGATCAATAGGGGTAATTGGTGTGCGATGTCTCTCGGTCCTTCAAAAGCTCATGTGCTGTCAATTAGCACTGAAATCATGAGTAATCAGACACCATCCTAAGCAGAGTGGACCAGTCAGCAGATCAATTAGCTTTTTGTTTACTAAACAGGGGAAAAAGAAACCTATCGGCGGAAATTTGATGTTCAGTTAATAACGCTGAGGGGGTCGCGATCTTTGGTGGTGGTGGTGGTTTGAGTTTGTGAAGTTCACATGCATCGCAGGTGCGGGAGCGACGGCGTACAAATCCATCGCTGCAAACATACGACGTGTGAGGGGAAACCATTTGAAGCGAAGGCAGAAAATGTGGAAAGAGCTAATTAATGCCGAGAACAGTGCTAACAGAATTTAGTCTAAAACAAACCATAGCCCCTCTGGCAAGTACAGAAGTAGGCGACAGCTTTATTGCAATAATATGTACAGCGCCGAAAATAGCCTCGGAATCTCAAGAGATTTAAAGCAGCATTTATTGCATCAATCCAAATCACAAATCCCATTGTCCACCCACAGACATGATAAATGTATTAAAATGTTAAATTCCATTTTATGTTGCCGTGCTGGATATTTCCGAACATGTTCCATCTACCAGAGTTTACACAGAAGTTACAAAGAGGTCCATCTAGAGACCTAACAAAAAAACTCCATGTGACTCCAAGTGGCAAAAGCTCATATGAAATTGTGATACATGACAGTTATTGTCAAGAACAGCTTCAGGCAGCTCATAGTGTACTGGATATAGCTGCTTCCTTTTTATCTGAAGGTTATGGGTTCAAATCTCCTCTCCAGCTGTAGCACCCTTGCGCAAGATGCTTACCCTAAATTGCTCCAGTGAAATGACCCACCTGTGTAAATACTTGTAGGTAGCTTAACAGTGTAAGTTGAGTACAGAAAACCATCGACTAAAGGAATAAATGTAAGAACATGGAATAAATTAAAGTAATTTTTTCCCAAGCATGATCTTTATTACCAAACCGTTGGTTGTACTGCAATGCTTATGTAACTTCATTTTATGGTAAGTGATCATCATCATCATCACCACATCAACATTATTATTCTTTAACTGTGTTCAAGACAACTTATAACGTCAGGACAGCAAAATATATTAGTGTTTCTGAATACAGAATAGAAATCATATGATGGAGATATAGTGGGGTAGCTAATAGATTATCAAGATAGATGATCTGTCAACAGGCAGAACTAAAAAAAACAATGACCAAGTTAAACTATGAGTAAGAGCACAGTCAGATAGGAATAAGCAGAAGGTGTGGTAGTTATAGGCACTACCTCTAGACTTCAGACTCCAGAGCATGTCAGTTCAAATCCTGCTGTACTACCCTTGATTAAGGTACTTACCGGGGAGACTTCTTGTAAGGAGCTTAATACAGAAAGATGTTTTGGAGACAAGTAAACAGTTCTTAAGTATTGTCTCACAGTAGGTGGAACTTCATAAGACATCACAACGTTGGGAGACCGGGATCAGACGAGTTCTTCTTCGAAAGGCACGTGCCAGAACAAACTTGTGCGTAACAAAAGAGCTTGCCAGCTATAGAGCTTATTCAGCAGTCAGTTAAATATTCCACAAGCCTTTACCCTCAACCTCAACCACCTTCTTAAACTCTATT
Source organism: Scleropages formosus (assembly GCF_900964775.1). Lineage (NCBI taxonomy): Eukaryota > Metazoa > Chordata > Actinopteri > Osteoglossiformes > Osteoglossidae > Scleropages > Scleropages formosus. The sequence goes on from NC_041814.1 coordinate 22,499,116, forward strand.
GGTATTTCCCTCAGTCAGAAGATCATTATCAGAAAACCAATGCTGCAAACCTCGCTGCTGCCATCAGTTTAACAAACAACTTTGCAGTGGAATAAGCCTTACAACAGATAAGATTTATCGGGAAACGTGGCACATCAAGAGCACGGGGTCTCTGACTTCATTATTTTCATTATTTGTCCGATAACTTGAAACCACATCCAATTAATCAATAGCTACGCGCTGTCATTAGGAATTTGGGCCAATCTGTCCCATTCGTGCTCTGTGCAACAAAGAAACTAAACTACCTCAATGCCATGCAGTACAGTTAAAAGTTTGAGTACACTTGTGCAGTACTTGCACTGGACAAACTGGACATAGGAGTAAAAGCAAAGCAACCCACTAGATCTCTACATCTCTGAGATCTGCTGTAGAAGAGCTGGGAAGACATGTAAGCTTATTTCCTCATCAATGGAACAGCACGGTGGTACGGCAAGTACCGCTGCTGTCTCGCAGCGCCTGGGTGATGCGAGAGGATGTGGGTTCCATCCCCGCTCAGTCTTTGTGGAGTTTGCATGTTCTCCTCGTGCCTGTGTGGGTTTCCTCCTACAGTCCAAAGACATGCTGTTCAGGTTCCCCCATAGTGTGTGAGTGTCAGGGAGTGAGTATGTTCCACTGATGTATGGATGAGTGACCCCCTTGTAAGTAGAGTATCTAGCAGTGTAAGTCACCGTGGTGAATAAGGTGTGTGGGCTGATAACACTACATAAGAGTTCATTGGAAGTCACTTTGGAGAAAATTGTCTGCTAAATAAATAAATGTAAGTTTCATAGCCAGATGTATAATAAGTACAGGAGGACAGCTGGTAGTTTAGTGGTTGGAGCTGCTGCCTTTGGACCCAAAAGTTAAAGGTTCCAGCTGCAGTATCCTTGAGCAAGGTACTTACCCTGAAATTGTTCCAGTAACATTACACAGTTGTATAAATGTGCAAGTAGTTGTATCTACCTCAACATTGTAAGCTTTGGAAAAATAGTGTTAGCTAAATGAATAATAGTACTGTGGATATGAAATTCTTTACCTTAGAGCATTGCCACATCAAAGCATGTAACAGAGGAGCTCATAGGGCTTAATGAATTGTCCAACAATGTTAGACTGCTAGGTCTAACCCCCAACTGGATGATACCCAGCAATTTAATTCTGTCCCACTCTGGCTATCCACAGGTTCCCAGCTCAGGTCTATTTTTACCTTGCTCCCTGGACAGCGGTGTGGAGGAAGAGTTCACAGAAGAGTGACAAAAGGGGAGACCATGAGAGGGCGGCATGGCAACCACAGGGCTGACATTGGTTCTTGGCCCAGACCACTGAAGGGTGGAGAAAAGTTTCCAACTTTGCTCTGCCCCACTAGTCTGGAGGTAGCCAGACACAGCCCAGCCCAAAGCTTGGTTGTAAGCTCCATATAATAACGGATTTAACTGGGAGAATGTGGCCTTGGGAATTAGCAACCAGGCTTTGTAACCAGCAAATTCGTCGACATCAAATAGAAATCGAGAGAAAGTACAACATCATCATCATTGAAAAAAACAACTTGAGACCGCACAAAAAGCGGTATTAAATTCCAATTAATAAATATATAAATAGATAAAATGGTTTCATTCAAGATCATTTTTGTGTAAATATCTGTTGCAAACAGAACAGGAAAAGCTTTGATTTAGGTACTTGTCCATATGGTTTGAGTAGAAGAGCGACGGCTGGGGTCTGTTGTGAAAGCAGGGGTAATGACCCATAACCAAAGAGAGCCATGATTAATGCAAAGCTACCCAGCCAGCACTTGCCTAAAACAATTAATATGGTCCGTCCCTTCAGGACACCTGAGTTCTGTCAAAGAGCACCAGGACTAAAACTCATTAGGCTGACGCCATGGTGGTGACATGGAAGGGTGGAATTAAGTACACACTCTCCTCTTCGTGATTTTTAAAGATTACAGTTTGCTAAGTGACCTTGGCTCTGCGAGTGATGAATATAGCTGCTATGGTTCATACTGTGGTACATTTGATTGCCTGTGCTCGGAAGTGGCGAGTGATCATTTTTCTTACAAAAAACACACACAGTGCGTTTCTACTATATCCAGCTGTAATTAGGGAGCGGTAAGGCATAATTCTGGCTCAGATCTAACACAAAGGAGCCCTTGAAGAAAAAAAGGATTTTTTTTGATGAGCCATCCATTATTCCAAGAACTAAGGTTATGAAACTGTTACCTTCTTTCGTTACACTGAAGATATGTCACCTTGGCAGCCTCGGTTTGGTAGCTCGGGGCTCTACTCTTGGTGTATGACAAACTCCGATACTGAATCTGCAACCAGTTCTGGGACCTTTGACACTTGATGGGTCAGGGCACAGCACAACTGTAGAAGTTACAGCAGCCCCTTGACACCAGACATGACACCCCAGAGCTCCAGAACAGTAAACAAACAATAGCCGATGACGGGAAATTACAGAGCAACATCAACAAAATCTGGCAGGGAATCCTGGGAAAGCCGCCCATCTACGTGCCTGTCAAAAATAAGCGGGAGTCCAGGCCTCGGGTGACCGAAAAGAGACAAACTACTGAACCATCAACCACCAGTACCCCTCCCCTACATCTCACATCATTCCAGCAAGAACAGAGCAAGTCCAGCTTGGAGTCAAACTACCAGCTGTGGACCTGCCATTGCAGGGGGTAGATGGAACTAGCAAAATCATGCGCAGCTTTCAAACAGTCCCGACAAGTGACTAAACAGCAAAAAACCTGTTTGTTATGTCTTTCATATTCAGCATTAGCCTTTCAACATGCTTCATTTGTTTGAGAACTATTCTGAGGAGCCATAAAGCATTAAAGAAAACATTTGTTGTGTTTAACAGATTGTCTTTTAGACCACTCTTTGTACATAGGATGTACTATACCATAAGTAATTGGGTCTTTAGGATAAGTGTTACAACATGGCCTTGGATGCAATTGCCTATGCAATAATTTGGTTTATATACACTTACACAATGAAGCATGGTGTCTGGATACGATTTTAATAATCAAAGAAAAAATTCAAATTCAGGCTGAAAATCATCAGCTAAATAATAGATTCCTCATTGTTTCAAAGTTAATTATAGGAGTTGCTCTCCACTTTATGAAAACAAGAGAAGTGCTGATCCCATTTCACATCTGTTCTACCCACTAACAGTCAGATAAGAAGTGTGATGTCTGCTGCTACGTCCCTTGACATTTTTAGTGGTTTAATTACACGCTTGACCAAAAGAAGACCGGCGATGGCCCATGAAAGTGATCCGATCTGTTAACCCAGCTGCAGATAGGTATTTATGTGGTCAGTCTCAAATAACCCAGCTGCCAAAAAAGAAAAAAATGGTCCAAGTTTCATTTTCATAACTACAGTTAGCACTTTCAAACACAAATGCCTCGTGAACATTTACAGCTAGACTCTTTTAAATAAAAATTTCACAAATATCCCAAAACTGTCACAATTTTAAACCACTTAATGACCAGTTTTTTTGACAGGTATCAAAATTTTCCAAGTTACATCAATGTGAAAAGAAGTTTACATTGCTTTTCCTTGCTGTCTTAAATTAATCTGAAAAGGGAAATGATTTTCGCTGCATAACAGTTAAAGTTCCAAATTACAAATTACGGGTAAAGTCTCAAAATTAGGTTTTAGATAGGTATGTTGGGCATGACGACTGCTGAGGCAAGCAGAGGATCCGTTGTAAAAATAAATATTAGAAGGCAAAGCTGTGTGCACACATCAGACTGTATTTGTCTACCTAACATACATATTTGATGACTGACCACTACACAATTAAAATGTTTCAGGCAATATTATTATTACTAATTATTCATTTAGCTGACATATTTATCTTGCAACTTGCATCGTCAGGTTTTGTACTCCAAGCTCCTTACAATTATTTAAGGGCTCGGTAACGTTTACTGCCGCAACTCAGGGTAAATACCTTGATCAGTTGTAATGGAAGTGTAAATTCAAACCCAGGGCTCTTGATTTCAAAATAAAAATTCTAACTGCTATGCCACATGTGTGAAACGTCTCATTAAATGTCTAAAATGCTCCTGATCTATTATAGTCAGCTTTTTACTGAGCCAGAAGATTTGTGCAGCAACAGATGATTTAGAAAACGCTTGGAGCCAATGGAACCAACTAATTAAATGTACAAAGAGTAATTTTGAGCATAAACCAGCTCAGAGGTTGGAAGACAGGGCAGGGCAGAGCGGTGCAGAGCGGAGCGGAGCACAACAGCCCGACCGAGGCAATAAGAAAGGCTGCGCTGCTGTACTGAGTGACAGGCCGTCTCCACGGCGCCGAACACATTTCAGCTGCATGTTCGCACCCCGGGGGCAGGGCTCACCCTCTCCCCCCCCAAAGCAACCAATCAGTCCCTGCATCACCAGGGAAACAGTACAACACTCCTCCTTAGTACCTCAAAACTTTTTTGTTCACTATTTTATATTGCCTGGATGAATAATTAATGATTTTCCCCAACACATCACCTCCAGACACAGTGCTGAAAGCGCAGTAAAGGTGCAGCAAATATGAGCTGGAATTGCATAATTGAATGTCGAAGGACAAAAAAACAATTGTTAACATCTGGAAACTGGAATTCCCTTTTTTCCTTTATATGCAAACTGTACTACTATTCTGTTTTTTTTTTTGTATATAAACATATAACACTCCAGATTATGAATAACAAATATATAACGGTAATATGCTAAAGACATACAATACAACAACAAAAATGAAATGTAATCTGCCCATTAGGGGTGTTGAATTGGACCCTCGTTTGTGTGTGTATCTGTTGTCATATTACTATAATGACCATTAAACTGGAAAGGGGTGGCGTGTGCAGTAAGTTATGAAAGATTTCTGAAGCTAGTGCTTTGTGCTTCTGACATTACAAAGAATATATTCTCATTAAAATGAATATAATACCAACTGCATATATGCAACAGGGAAAGCTGAGCAGAAAGACTGGAGCATGAAGCAAACAGCCCACGCTGGGAGTCCTTACGTCCACCTCTGTGGCCAGTGTGTGCAGGATCATAAAAATTCAGACATAAGAAGAACCCAGACTGCACTGCTAAAGCTTTGAGAGCACTAACATATAGGGAGTTTATAATTTTTTGTCTTATTATTATTATTATTATTATTATTAATAATAATAATAATATAGGATTCACTGGTGTATATATATATATATATGAAAAGGCATGTGAGGGAAGGAACAGTGGCATAGTGTGTAATGCTACTGCCTCACAGCTTCGAAGCAGTAGGTCCAGATTTGGGTTTGAACCTGGTTGTGGGGAGTTTTCATGCTTTCCGCTTATAGCCCAAAAACATGTGTTTCAGGTGAGTTAGTGACTAAATTGTGTATGTGATTGTCCTATATGGACTGGTGTCCCATTCAGGATGTTCCTTGCCTCACGTGCTATGCTTCCAGGATCTGGAGCATCATGACCCTGCCCTGGACAGGAGGTTATTCATAATGGAAGGATGGATAAGAATGCACTGAGGTTAAATTCTTACCTCATCCTGTACCTTCTGGCATGGTGATCATTTTCAGTCACAAGCACATAGGAAGCATCAATTACGTTTTATGTTTGTTAGTGCTAATGTATTTGCCTTATAATTTCTGGTTGTCTGTTTTATTTTATACCAAGAACAAAGTATTTGCTACAGTGTCCAGCACTTTGTGATGTTTAATAATGTAATTATTATGATTATTCTGAGTTAGCATGTGGATTTTTTGGTCACTCCTCAGTGTTTTCTTGGATATAGAGTTTCCAGTCCACTTTGGTAGAATGAAAAGCAAAAAGGAGCAACCTATTAGTAAGCCAACTCATACACACATCTGAACCACTTGTCCCATACAGGGTCGTGGGGACCCGGAGCCTAACCCGGCAACACAGGGCGTAAGGCTGGAGGGGGAGGGGACACACTCAGGACGGGGCACCAGTCCATCACAAGGCACCCCAAGCGGGACTTGAATCCCAGACCCACTGGAGAGCAGGACCCAGTCCAACCCACTGCGCCACCGCGCCCCCGTAGCCAGCTCCTTTTTATTTATAGTTTTGACATCTTCTCCTACATTATATCATAGTCATAACAAGAGGGGGTGGGGGGACATGCTCCCTCAGTGTTGAAGGAAGTCTAATATATCTCCCAGTTTTTGTGTATGACTACCCTAAGTACGATTACTAATATTTTTTGGTCCCCCAATACCTGTGCTGATCTTAATGAATAAGTGGAGCTGTATTATCAATGCACTTAAAATAACCAAACCTATATTTCTACATCCTGTGAGGTGAAGTGTGTTCAAACCTGTTATCCACAGCACAAAATTCCTTTCATCTTTTATTATTCATGAGATAGATACTAGAGGTTGGTCTCCTTTTTAAAATGCAGTCTAATAACCTTGTTTACATTACATCCCAAAGCCATATTTTGAATGCAATTTCTCTGAAACCTGTGCTTTCCTCCATGAAGAGGGAAACCAATTAAGGTGTTAATAAGGAAAAACAACCATATTCATACTGACTAATGTGTTCCCAGAGGAAATTACACTCAAGGTTTTAACTGAACGGTCAACAAGAAATTCAAAAATAACGTCGAACACGGAAAGTTAAAAATTAATCTAAAACATCAAGAATCAGAACACAGCAGAATACAGCACCAGACACAACGTTTAAGAAACACCTGGATACTGTTTCAACTGTTTTTTCTACTGCTTTTTCCTGTTTTTTTTTCTAACTGTCTTGTTCTTGTGATTTTTTTAGTTCATTCTGACACCTTTTTGTTATGAAACTGAAATTAATTGCATTGAATCCCGCTTGGGGTGCCTTGCGGCGGACTGGCGTCCCATCCTGGGTGTGTCCCCTCCCCCTCTGGCCTTACGCCCTGTGTTGCCGGGTAGGCTCCGGTTCCCCGCGACCCCATCTGGGACGAGCGGTTCTGAAAATGTGTGTGTGTGTGTGATAAACTCATTATTTTCCTCCAGCTGAAACAGGTGAAGGTATGAGTTGGATGACTGCTGTTACAGCATGAGAGCTCAGTGCTGGGGATTAGAAACCACAGCATTAAAGAATCTCTCCCCCCCGGTCAGACTCACACTGAGAAACATTAATAAAAGGTACGTGACACACTCCAAAGGTGCTTACAGAGGCATTAAGCCAATTACCCTTGTGCCTATGAAACCCACAGAATCAAAGCAATGTATATAGGTGGCACACTATCTGTACTTTCGGAAACGTTACCAAGCCATGAACGTGTGTTAACCAGATGGAGAACCCCACACAGACATGATGCTGGCTGGGCAACCCATAGCATAAACACATGTATTGAGTGCCATTGCAGGATCTGGGGCCAAACACACAAACCGTAGAATGAATAATTGTCAAAAGCAACCATCACGAGTCTATTAAAAGAAGCGACACTCTTTCCACCAGTAGCACAATGTAGTTCAGCCACCTATTCCATTTACATATACACTGAACTCCATGTAGTGTTATCAGCCCACACACCTTATTCACTGTGGTGACTTACACTGAGTCACTCATCCATAACACACTCTCTCTGTGTCATTCACACACATATTCCTTTAAGAATATGGCCTAAGCAGACTCAGTGGACAGATATTAGAGCAGCACTGAGTGTAAAAGCACTGTAATAAATATACTTGGTGGTTGGCAAATACCTGTCTATAACACCAGCTTTAAATTCAGTTTCCTCTAAATCTCAAGCTTGAATATCAGATAAGCTACAGGCACTGACACTTTATAATACGTTATTATCAAGATTGGATCACAGCCCCACGAGCTCCAGTTACACTGCATTTACATTTAATTCGTTTAGCTTATCCAGAGAAACACACGATTTACTTAATTAGAAGAATATGTTCTCCAAAGCAACTTACTTCTTAACTTACCAATTTGTGTAGCTGAAAGAGACATTACCTGAGTACCTTGCATGCACAAGAGCAGGACCTTCTTCTGGGCCCTTATGAGTCAAGTCCTAGACTTTAAATACAACTCTACATATGACAAAATACACACACACACACACACACATTTTCAGAACCGCTTGTCCCGTACGGGGTCACGGGGAACCGGAGCCTACCCGGCAACACAGGGCGTAAGGCCAGAGGGGGAAGGGGACACACCCAGGACGGGACGCCAGTCCGCCGCAAGGCACCCCAAGCGGGACTCGGACCCCAGACCCACCGGACAGCAGGACTGCGGTCCAACCCACTGCGCCACCGCACCCCTCGCTGACAAAATACAATAATTCAAAATGTGAGGGATTTTGGGGCAGCAAGATGGCACAGTAGCTTGCTCTGGTGCCTCATAGTTCCTGGGCTTTGTGTTCAGATGTAGGTGCCACGCCCACACCTCCGAGCCGACACGGAACACCTGGGACGCAACGCAGACCGGGGCATAAAAGGCTGCGTCAGACCAGCAGCCGATGCGGAACCTTGTTCAGCCTTCTCGTTTGCGACCTTCTAGCCAATTCCTGTTCCCGAACGCCTTCCCCGATCCCGTCCCTTGTTCCCACGGTCCTGTGCCTCTTTATGATCATCGACCTCTTGCTTGTGTACCGACCTTGCCTTTTGGATTCTCCCTGTTATGACGTTCGCACCTCGAAGACCAATGGCCTGTTCTCTGACCTCCTCTCTTGGATTTCGCCAAAGACACCACGTATACCGCTCTGCACTTGGGTTCGCCGCTTCCTTCCAGAGCCAGACATGACAGTAGGTTTAAACTCAGCTCATCAGTGTGGAGATTGCATGTTCTACTTGCATCTGTGTGGGTTTCCTCTAGGTGCTCTGGTTTCCTTCCATAACCCAAAGACCTGTGTTTCAGGTGAATCGGTGACTCTAAATTGCCCGTAGTGTGTGTCATTTCCCAGTAACGGACTGGCATCCTGTCCAGGCTTTATCCTCCCTGTGTTTCCAGAGTATTCTCCACTGACCTTTGACACTGAATGAATGAGTGAACAACAGGCATTTTCAACAAGCTATTAAGGAATTCAAACAAACCATGAAGTTCTTCCAGAATCTTTAGTGGGAACTTTACAGAAAGGTGGCAGCCTAAAAAGATTCAGTCCCAGCTGTTAAGAAGGGTTATGGTACTTTTGAAAGAGAAGACAACAGAGGGGGAAATGTGTGCCTTCCCTGAATATTCCCGTGATCTCAAACCATTGAAAATAGTTGGCATTACAAAATCAACTCGCAAAAATCAGTTTTCACAAACATCAGGCTAAACATGTACACACTTAACTGATATTTTGTTGACTTTAAGAGCTGTTTTTTAACTCAAATGCAAAATAAGAGGAGGGGAAAAAAATTTCAAAAATAAAATTATTTTCTTTAGATTGTCACTTCCTTACCACACCTCTCCACAGAGGAAGCAAAAGATGGTAACGAGAGCAGGACGTGTCTGATCCATGCGAAAGGCTAATTTGTGTAATTAAAAGTGGTTCTGAAACCCCAGCTCTACACGGAGCAGCTTTTGTCTCGTTGCACAGGGTTCCAAAGCAGCCGGAAGGAGCTGATCAAACAGCCGAAACCCTTGAGAATCCCAGCAGGGGATTGCTTTTCCAGTGCACGCTCAGGTGAGAGAGGCACCATCATCTTGGTTCTATTAGAGAGTCGGAAAATTTCCGGCAAATTGCCACAGTTCTCAGACTCATAAGGTTTTATGGCCATACCTGGGCGACCACCCACTGTGTCCCGCCAAAAAACTTAAAACTCCCTTAATAGTTCTATTTTTTGTGCATTGATCTAAATGAATTGAGCCAGTTAAGAATTGGTTTCCTCTCTAAATTCAACATGCCAATAAAAAATGCAGCGTTTATTTCAAAGGAAAAGAGAAACATTTTAACATGGTCAAATTGATGCATATTTATTTTGTGCTCATCTAATGGTGTATTGAATATAGATGAGATAAAGCAGTCTGCCTTGGCCATGTCCATCTAAGGCAATCTCATTGGTTAACGTCTTCATAAAGACAAAAAAAAACGTGTTCCTGCATGTAAAAATACCTCTACAATTTCATCAGTAACGGATAGATTAGGGCTGAGGCTCTTGACCTGGGGTCCACCCTGGACACCCTAGAGGGTCTGTGAATGGACTTCAGGGAGTCAATGAAGCACAGCCTTGCTTTTAAAATAACACTGTGTACCCAAATAAAAGTTTAAAATAAAATATATATATATATTACTACTTACGCCCTGAGTTGCCGGGTTAGGCTCCAGTTCCCCGTGACCCCGTATGGGATAAGCGGTTCTGAAAATGTGTGTGTGTGTGTGTGTATATATTACTATGCAATTATTATATATGGAATAATTCTACTTGAAGGAAATGAGTCAGTTTCTTTATAGAATTTTGGTATGCTTGTATAGTGACAAAAAATGTGAATTGAATTTCTGTGCAGTAAACTGAATGCAATATTTTCTTTGAATTTATTTATAGATATTTTCCTAGAATGAGTCTTTAGCTTTCATCAGATTCTTCTGCGGGACAGAAAAGGTTGAGCCCCTGCATTAGTGTATACTCTACATCTGCCTTACAGCCTGTGTTTACCTTACACTCAGCCATCGATCAAATAATTCAAACTGCTCCTAAACAGGCTTACACACGGACTGACCTTTTAGCGACAACCTTTGACCACGACTTCTAGCAGCGTACTTCTTTAGAAGCAGACCTTGATGCTTACACAAACAGTGAGTTCTACCCATGCACAAGAGGAAACCATCATGCTCTGCTGGGGTCCATTGCTTTTCCCTCCATTTTTATGGGTCTCCAGTGCGGTGCATCCGGCATTGATAAAATGGTTGTTTTCTCTATTGCAGCTGTGTTATTGCATCCAGGTTTAAAGTATTGACGCAGAGGGTCATCATCTCCTTTTATAACATTGCCTGTGTTTTTTTTTTGTACTGCAAGAACACATAAAGGTTGGAAGGCTAAACCACTGCAGTCCTCCCTGAGGAGGGAAATCAGTTCAAATCCTCTCAGTTATAACCCTTTTACTCATTTCGGCGACACAGAACAGTGGACTCTAGAGACCACAAGCTTCTCGTTACTTTGCCATAACAGACTTGTTGATTAGTTGGTGAAGCATCCAAGTCATAAGAGAAAGTGATTCCCCCATAAACCGTTCAAGCTAAATTACACTTATTCTTGAGCTCTTTGGCAAAGTACTAACCTAACATTTTAAATTTCTCTGGATGCAAGGACCAGCTAAATAAATAATAATATAATAAGTAATAATATAACATAGAATTATATTTCAAGGGCATACTTCATTTCTAGCTGGAATGAAGTAATTCTACCATTTTACCTATTTTGACTTTATATCAATTTCACGAAGACTCCAAATGCCACAGTCTTTTCTGTTATTTAGCAATAAGTACATGCGAAAAGAACATTATAAGTTATATCATAAAACCAAGCAGCCTCAAACAAAAAGATCAAGACACTCATTTGTTCTGTTACCAGTGAAAATAAGTCTTTCTGGTGTAGCAGTACTAATCTCGAGTATCACTGTGCATCAGTAGTGCATATTTAACATAATTTTTTTAAAATCTTAACAATGGTTATTCTTCAGTCTTAGAGCTCACAGATAGCTTCTAGCTAATATACACATTCACTGTGGGGACGTGACACATTGCACAGGTACATTTATATGCATGAATACACGCATAGGATACATGCACTCACAGTCTACAGTAAACTGAGAGATGTCATCAGATTAAGGTTGAAGCTTCAGCCGTCTAAGTTAGAGCAGAGTTCTGACCTCTGACCCTTCCTTCTCTGCTCTCCCTCAGGCTTTCAAGAGGTCGGGGTGGGAGCGCAGTAGGAGTGGGTTGGAGCCGGCTGGACATTGCTAGCTCTAAAGAGCACCTGGGAGAGCCATAAATAACACCGGCCTCTTGCCATAACACTGCTGGTCCCCCACGTCCTTCCCAGCGGCGATGGAATTGGGGAGAGAAAAAAAATGCTACGCAGAGGACATAGCAGCTGCCGCTACAAGGATTATTCATTTTGTTCACCAGGGAAGTGGAGGTGTATTGGCAAAGCTGTATTTCTTTTGTATTATTCCATTCTCTCTGTTTCTATACAGTAAGCACTTCACTCTCATGTATTCACAGTCATGCTTTGAGAGAGTGGGTCTGAATTGTGAATTAACCACTGAGATAACTGTTGGAGGCCTGGTAACAGTTAGTGCTCTGGTTTCCTTCCCCAGTCCAAAGGCAAGTATTTTAAGTGAATCAATGGTCCAAACTGCGCACAGAGTGTGTATGTGTATGAGGACGAATGTCTGTGATCACTGTATGCTTCTGGGATAGACTCTAGAGCCCTATGATCCTGTGCTGGACAAATGGCCACTGATGATGGATGGATGGATGGCTTTTGAATATTCACATATTGGAAAAAATATACTTGCGACATCTATTTAGTCAGAGCTTGACTCATCACTGATGATGATCCCAGAGTTTTCTATTCCTGAATTTACTTTTCAAAAACCTGCCAATTTTTGTGTACCTAGAAACATCAGTGATTGGTAAATGTCCGCATAACGGTTGCAAAGATCTATATGTTTAGATCACTGTTGCTTAAAAGAGCCAGACTTGAATCCAACCTCCTGCTTTGGCACCTTTTAGCAAGGTACCTACCCTAAATTGCTCCAGTAAAAACCACCCAACTGAATAAAGGGGTAAATTATCATAAGCAGCATAACACTATAAGTCAATTTGTAGAAAGACTAAATAAATAAAAGTGAAAGGAAAATCACTTTCACTATAAAGCAGGTGGTGTAAAAATGTTACATTCTCAAACTACATACTTTTTGCATCTGTTTTAGTGGAGGAAAAACCTTATACACACAGTCTGTGGGATGGTCCCGAACCAAAAAAAAAAAAAACATGCCTCAGGGAATTGCTTGCTTCCACCCAAACACATCAGACAAACACGGCCTTTTATGATTAGGAAATTGTCAGTAAAAATTCAGCTAGGAGTTCCTTTGAGCTCTTAAACCGCACATGCACACATAAAAGGTCCATTGTCACATACCCATAAAAACTGCACACAAAAGCAGGTGTAGGTGATATGGAAAATACTGAGCACTTCAAATAGCAAAACAGCACATTCACCGCAACCAGATGTTTTAATGGCTGGGCTTGACTATACCGCAGTATGTTATTGTTTTACTGCTTTTGGTGTGCTTGTTCAACATTAACAACATATTTTATTTTTTAAGAACTAAGCCATTTGGCTGTGTGTCAACATGCCTTCCACCTCTCCATCCCTTCCTCACACATGCAGCAAAAGACGTGTTTTCCACATGTGCCTCTAACGTTCCTCCACATGAGATCACAGCGAACAGCGACATCCTAAAGTTCTACATGTTCCTAAAAGCTGCAGCTTAATGATCAGTTTGTTCCAGTAACTCAAGAAAATTCCAAGCAGAGACCATCACTAAAGTAAAACCATATAATATTAGGGGCTGATTTCAAAGCAGAAATACCAGGGGAAAGAATGCCTAATTGTCTCAAGTCAGCATGTTGTACTTGTATAACAAGAGGAACAGTTTGAAAGCACATGGCCCATTATTCCACATAAGTCTCTCAATTTAAAACTAACATTTCACCTTTGTGCAACATTCCATGTGGGCGTGCTCACACCGCAGCACGTAAATGCATAATTAAAACAAGCAAACAGTCTCGTCCTGACTGTAATTATCAAAAAAAAACGTGTGGGGGGGGGGGGTCACATTTACTGCACATTCCCTGTTAAATCCAAAAACATGTAAATGAATGTAAGCCATGCATGAGAAACAAGAATGTCTATTCAATTAAGGATTAATAAGAAAAAGATAAATCACAACACATAATTTTGAAAGAGAATTCCATAACATTTCAAACAAAAGAACTCTATAACATTTACATTACATTTACATTTATATTTATTCATTTAGCAGACACTTTTCTCCAAAGCGACGTACATCTCATAGAAAATACAATTTGTGCATTACATTAGCAGGAAGACAGATACAGCTGCAGATGTGTGACTCTTATGTACAGTTAGTTTCTTTCACCATATGCACCAATGTTCGTCGCACGAGTAGCTGAATAAAACTTTACCAGAATATTGACCATTCCTGATAACCTTCCTAGTAGTTTTTTTTTTTTAGATACATACATGCACTTATTTAGCAGATGCTTTTCTCCAAAGTGACTTCCAGTGAATTCTATGCAGTGTTACGAGCCCACACACCTTATTCACCACAGTGACTTACACTGCTATATACACTACTTACACCAGGTCATTCATCCATACATCAGTGGAACACACTCTCTGTGTCACTCACACACTATGGGGGAACCTCAACAGCAGGTCTTTGGACTGTAGGAGGAAACAGAAGTACCCAGAGGAAACCCACACAGACACAGGAAGAACATGCAAACTCCACACAGACTGAGTGGGGATCGAATCCACGTCCTCTCGCATCCAGATGCTGTGAAAGAGCAGCGCTACTTGCTGTGCCACCGTGCCACCCCCTATAAATATTTATATTACATTGCAGGAATAGCAGTGTAAAGGACCGATCCAGGCATGATCTTAAAGTTATATTGCATGAACATTTAGACCTTACATGAACTTAAGAGATCATGGGCGAAGTGAGTCTGGAAAAGGTGAGTTTTAAGACGCTTTTTAAAATACATAAGTGAGGGCTTGAAAAGATTTTTTAAAAAAAAAAAAAAAGTTCACGTTAAAAACTAAAATCACTTTAACTTTCTGCCGCACATTTTGTCTGCCAAGCTGGAGGATTGCAAATAATTGGTTTGAGGCAAGTGATCTGCTAGAGAAGACAGAAAATTCTATTTTATCGCATCCAGAGACAGCCTTTATTGGAGGCTCCATGTTACCCTGTGTCAGTCACCACAGCCTCTTCCCGCTAGGTGCCCAACTTCATCGAGAGCACACAACTGCCATGACACAAACACCGCTGTCATAATAGGTGTTCCACCCAGGGCCGACGGCTCCGCGGTGACAGAAAGCAGACCTCAGCACAGCACCGGGGGTGAAATAATACTTCTCAAAAGTCCTGAACAGGCCTGCCATTTAAGGGCAGGGTGTTAAGTGTGCTCTCCAGTGCCCCGAAGCACATGTGGCTTCAGCAAAATTTTACGGCAGCGCTCTTTGAGTCTCGTTGACCTGGTTGAAGTTTTTCGCTCAAACATCTTAAGACGTCAACGCTGTGACAAATAAAAAAGAACAGCAGAACAACAAGGTAATTGGCAACAGAGAACGGAGAAATGAGAGCTGCTCCCATTGGGCGAAGGAGAGTGCCCAGGAGGTGAGCCCCTATCACGCCTCACACACGAGGGCTTTGGGCTCTATTCATATTGAGTGTGTGCCAGGCAACCCTTGACATAAATATAAAAGCTTAAGTGGCCCTCGCCAAATGGGCCCTGGCACCGTGTTTAAACGGTGATTTAACAACGCTTCCTTAAAGCTTGTTCCCCTGCCAGCTTCTGTTACCTCAGCGGAGCAAAGAGCCATTTCGAACACGCTCCCTCAGGTGACATGGCAATCGGAAAGAAACGCTCGGGCAGAGCTCGAATAAAAGCGGGATAATTGTTTGTTTTGGGCCATGTACATCAGACAGCTGCTATTTTTGGTTATGTGGACTGCAACGGTAGTTGGGAAAATCCTTCGACCCTGATTTTTTTTTTTTTTTTTTTTTCCCTCTCGTTCTTTTCAAACTCCGCAGAAGACGATCCAGGGAAATGATTCCATTTTACCTGGGTCCATTTTGCCATTTTACCTAAGATGAGAATAACGGGGCTGGAGCAGATCTCGTCTATCTCTTCTCATCTTATTCTCGTTTTAGGTCAGACCACAAAGTGTCCACCCCGCACACTAGAAGAAGCCTACTCCTACCATCTTCTGCACAGGGTAGGTGACATCAGAGCAGGCCTGCGGAGAAACCGTATCCTCCCCATCCGGCCTCATGACTCAGGCCCGCTGCACGACCTACGCCTGGAAAGCGAGACGGGAACAAAAATAGCCAAAATCGGCAGCAGCGTGAGAAATAAACATGACACCCATAAATTCTGCATAGCTGCGCACGTACTGCTCTAAGAAATGGTGCTCAGTTTAAATGATACACCGGAAAGCATGTGCGGCACCAAGAAAAAACATTTCGTCTAGGGGCAGCAACTTTGATCATTCTAAACAACACCGATGTTGTGCAAGAGTAATAATTTATGATATTCAGCTCGCAAGAATTGTTTTTTTTTTCTTGTTAGTTGCCTACAGACTCTTTATAATTAGATTTTAGCCAATGAGTATTCCATGGTACTTTGTGCTCAAAAAATATATAATTAAAAAAGTGTTTTAGACTAGGGGGTGCGGTGGCGCAGTGGGTTGGACCACGGTCCTGCTCTCCGGTGGGTCTGGGGTTCGAGTCCCGCTTGGGGTGCCTTGCGATGGACTCGTGTCCTGTCCTGGGTGTGTCCCCTCCCCCTCCAGCCTTGCACCCTGTGTTGCCGGGTTAGGCTCCGGTTCCCCGCGACCCCGTATGGGACGAGCGGTTCAGAAAATGTGTGTGTGTGTTTTAGACTATGGAAATAAATCACAAATGGGTGAAAACAAGTTGTATGTACCTGTATATATATAAGCTATTATTATTGTGTGTATATATATATATATATATACACACATACACACGCATTCAAGAGTCGATGCCTGTAGGTATCTCCTGTCAGTGTGAGTACCTTAAGAGTAACCCTTGTCATCAGAAGATGTACACAGGCTTGATAAGCTAAAGAAAAATAATCAAAGTTGAAAAAAATTGTATAAGAAAAGTATACCTTGAAAAGTTAAATTATTCTCATAAATCTAATCAAATAATATGCATTAATTTAAAGCGCCATCCGAATACCTTGGGAAGAAAATATGATAACAATAGTGCATGCTGATACATCTCCAAATTAAATAAGTGGTAGTATTGATAGGGGCAGACAAAACAGTCTCCTGTCATGCCTGCAAAGAAGGCAGTTTTAGTATTTTATGCTCCTGCAGGCTTTCTGTAAGATGGAGTGTAGGGCAGAATAAATAAATTTCTTCAGTGTTTTACTGCTGCTGCCTGATTGTTCAGGCTGCCCAAGGCTTTCTGCTTCATCTTACCTGTTAAGACTGGTTTGTCTGTCTCCCTGGAAACAGACAATACATATTTTAAACAACAACAGGAAGATATGCTGCTGTGTGTCCCACCGAATAACAGCCCAGATAAACAAGTGACCAGAGGGGGGTCTTTGTGAGACGAAAAGAACTCCGTCAATTGCTCGTTTTGTTCATTCCCGTCTTCTGGAAGCTCCATCCCGAACCAGCAGAGAACTCAAAAGAAAATTGTGTGCACTTTGTTTTGTTGTTCATTTTTCCTGCCAAAGAAGTGTTTGTTGACAAAATGTTTAGTGGGTTCACATTTTATTCTGTAAGCTTACCAGTCAAGTTCTATTATGGTATTAAAGACAGTAAAACTGTGCGCACAACAGCAAAAATGCATCAGCCTTGCCTTGTTTGATCTTCTGGGGTTTTTATCATGCTTTAACATGAATGCTTTGCCAAAATAAAACATGACTACTAAAGCCTACGTCCTTAACATTGCTGCTGGAAATTTTGCACATAGTCTAGAAATTACTGCATACTTATGAAAAAAAGGTGTTCAATATACACACACACACATTTTCAGAACCGCTTGTCCCATACGGGGTCGCGGGGAACCGGAGCCAACCCGGCAACACAGGGCGTAAGGCCGGAGGGGGAGGGGACACACCCAGGACGGGACGCCAGTCCAAGGCAAGGCACCCCAAGCGGGACTCGAACCCCAGACCCACTGGAGAGCAGGACCCCGTCCAACCCACTGCGCCACCGCACCCCCCTGTGGGTTCAATATAGCAATATGGATTATTCCAGCTAATTCTTTTGTTGAAAAACACCACTATGGTATGTAAAGTATAGTGGTTAGAGCTGCTCCCTTTGGGCTCAAGGAACCCAGGGTCAAATCCCAGCCCCTGCAGTAGTACTTTGAGTAAACTACTTACCCTGAACTGATACAGTAAGAATTACCCAGCTGTATAAATGAGTAAATCCTCGTAAGCATTTCAGTATCACCTAAACAACAAATTTAAAAACTGAAATAGCAGCATCTGTCAAAGACATAGAGATTACCTAAGCACCCAGCAAAAAAAAAAACCTCCTAAATCATTTGTTCCCCTTCACCCAGAGCCCTGCACAGTTCAGTACAAGTGAGCTGCTCTAGCTGAAGAGTGCTAATGCGTCTGGAGGGTGGACAATCAAGTCCACCTCGCTCATTAATAGAGTTTCATTGGGCTTGGACTCTTCCCCACCTTCCACCCCCCCACCCCATGGAGCAAACTCAGAACCCTTTGAAAATCAATCTAAAAGCACCTCGGAAGACTCAGCCCCCGCACCCTACTCCCCTGCAAAACCCGGAGTCGTGGCAGTGATGGATGGAGTCTGCGGCCTGATATTCACACGGGGGAGAATGCACGGCGTCTCGGGTGATCCGCACAGCGCCAGATCTCACACCACCTTAAAACGAAATGTATTAAGTGGGGACTCCCCTGAGCGGCAGGTCACGTGGATGGAGGTCATTCCAACACCTCGGTGGAACCCCAGCGGTGCACATTCTACAAGTCAGCTGTTTCCGCTACATTTAGTCTCACATTACAAGCATAGCGCACAGGCCACGGGTTCCCCATTATTATGTCAAAAAAGACATAATATTATATATAATTCAGATATATTCTGAAAGTTTTCAATTCGGTTTAAATAAACCGGTGTCATGGACATGTCACGACAGGTCGAGAGAACTGGGACGGAAAGACTGAAGTGCGGAGTCGTTTGTCTGGAGTCAGAGGATCAGGTAAGTTCTCGGTATCGGGGACACTCGGAGGGTCAGTCGATCGGCGGTCGGGGTCAGAGCGGGAATCCATGGGCAAGGTCAGGAGACGAAGCGAAGAGTCGGTCGAACGGCGATGGGAGTTGAAACGAAGATCCGTGGATGAGAAACAAAGCTAGGGGTCAAAATCGGAGAACGTGAACTGAGAACTGGAGATGCATATGAGCGAGGGGTCACAAGGAAGGGCGGTCGTCCCTGATGAGATTCCGCAAAGGTATGGGAGCTGAGGAGGGTCTTTTAAAGGGTGAGCGGTTAATCAGGTGCTGGAGCAGAGTCAGGTGTTGTCGGTTGAGTTGTGGGCATGAACGTGACAGGACAAGACTGGGAGACAGAGAGATAGGTGGACCCAATCGCGGGAACTTTTATTAAGAATACCAAAAGGGCAAACCAGAATCGTAGTCGTGGGGCAGGCAAGGGTCACTCAGGGGCTGTTCCAAGAAGCGTTGTTCCAAGGACAAAACAGGAGCCAAGGTCTATTTAGTGAACCCCAGGTCTGGAACCAAAAACGTGGAGCCAGGGGATCAGGAATGAAGAGGCTCGAGAGGAACGGGGAAGGTATCTGTATGCTCTGTGGATGTGTAGTCGAAGCAGTGGTTCCAAAAAGGTTCCGCAACCCGGTGAGTTGACACAGGTGATTTTATACCCTGCCGCTTTGATTCGGTGCAGGTGCCATCGCTTGGGCTGATGGCGTGGGCGTAACAGCTTGGTAACTTTTATTGGAGCAATTCAGGGCAAGTACCTCACAGAAGGGTACTACAGCAGGAGGTAGGATTCGAATCTGTGGCATTCGATTGCAGGGGCACATCGCTATATAAGTACAGTGTAGTAAAGGAGTGTACAGTGTACAATTTGGAGTATAAACTGTCTTGGTGCTTTCAGTATTTCAGAATTTCACTGTGAGAACATCTTCATTTTTGGCTTTGAATATGAGCAGGTAGATGCTTCCAGTTGTTACAAATGAAAGGCGATTCAAACTGAAAGATGTTTTTACAAGGTTAAACAGACTGGCAGAATAAGGCACGCACATTCACTTACTCACTATTATTCCATTAACGGTGTTCGACAGTTAGGGCAAGACCAGGCAATTCCAGTCCTCATGGGCCACCGTCATGCAGGTTTTACAGATACCTTTAGATTAGTGATGGATTTAGACCAGAAGCACTAGGCAAGTTGACCTGTCTTTCAAATAACGACTTGATTCACTCTACTGAGCATAAAGGTTAAAGGAAACCACTTGATTTTGAAACTGAGTACATCTTCTGATTTTTCTTTTTTAAATGAAAACTAGCAAACCTGTTGGCTTTCAAACGCTATAGTTCTGTGCACCGCTTAAAATGATTAAAAAAAACATTCTCGAGCATGGTGTTATGATGGTGCAGCAGGTAACTGATGTTCTGCAGTGTCTGTATTACATCATCAAAATGTGGTCCAGGGTATGTTGAGTTTGTATATTCTTCCCATGTGTGCAATCCAAATGGTAAACCACCTCCATACCCTCCTTTACCAAGAAAACCAAGCAAGCGGCCATGTTGAACTTAAATAAACTCAACGCCACTTCCACTAGCAAGCCACGACCTTATCCTGCTGCCATTAAATGAGTTATTGTGTAGATAAACTTATCACCTTAAAAAGTGCAGCATAATTTATTTGAATAAATGGGTGAAGCCAAAAGAATGAACAAAATAATTAGAAGCTCACATCGTGGAAACAAGAGAGAACGATTCAATCAGTCTTATGATCGCCAACATTCTGTGACGAATAAACTCTGCTTTACAAAGTCATTTTAAGGCCCGATTTGCTCACACCGCATTGTTAAGATAATCCAGTAAGAATCACTGGAGCTTTTGAGATTTTTTTTTCCAAGTTCCCGTGACATCTAGGTCCGTAAAATACCGTCTAATACAGTGTCCTTAAAGTTCTGTCCCAAAAGCATACACCTGATAAACAAACCTGCCGCGGAAAGCTCCAAAATAATCCAGTGTAAGACACCGCAGTCATTCGTCTAATTGAAAAATATGGCAGTGCTGGGGCACAGGAGAAGGTGTCATCAGAAGGTATGACAAGTCATAGCTCACTCTCAAGGAGACAGTCTGTGGCAGTGGCAGCGCTATCAGTTAACAACGCTGCCCACTGCTCTGTCTGGGAAATACAACAGCGCACCGCACAATCGCAGTGGTAAACTGGTGTCTGATCCTGGGGCTGCTAAGCAGGAGATACATCAAATGATCTCTCATGTCATGGGGCATCAAGGTCCACAGTGCATACCGGTGCCTTAGCTACAGCAAATGGGCTGAGGCTGAGGATCAGGAGTAGCGTGTCATTCAACTCAAAGCTCACTGAGCCGGAAGAAAAGAATCACATGACATATGTGAAACATGTTTGAAAATCAGAGAGAGTGTCATATAGTTTTGTGCAGTTTGATGACTTGTTCCCGTGGGACACCGAGGCTTGGTCAGTATCGCAACAGCCCCTGCCGTAAAGTCATTAGAAGAACGTGATGAGATGGTCGAATGCCTAATGCAGTGAATGTTAGTACATTGTGCTGAACATGGTTGGGTTTGAATCCCATTGTCCCTATTAGCCAAAAGAGTGAAATGTCAGTGAATTTTAGAATTTGTGCATTTAGAATGTTTCAATGTCAGATTCTAACACAGCATGTGACACCTTCTCTGGGGTTGGTGCAGCACATAGCACCCTACAGCTCCAGGGCTGGGCAATCTGACAATGGTTCAGCCACTGCTTAGTCTGCATGGAGTCTGTATGTTCTGTCCATCTTTGGATGGGTTTCCTCTACACGCTCTGGTTTCTTCCCACACTCCAGAGATATGTGAACTGGTAACTCAGTATTGTGTTTCACATTGCTCTGGTGCATAGATGGGTGAGTCGTTGCCCACAGTGAGAGGCAAACTGGTGTAGTGCATCTAGCGTTGTAAGTTGCTTTGGATAGTGGTGTCAGCCAGATACATTTATTCATTCAACTGGTTCTTTTCTCAACAGCTGCTTGCAATGTTAAGGTAAACCACAATTATTTACCCATTTAAACACACACACACACACACACACACACTGTCTGAAGCCGCTTGTCCCAAGCTGGGGTCGCAGCGAACCGGAGCCTAACCCGGTAACACAGGGCACAAGGCTGGAGGACGAGGGGACGCACTCAGGATGGGATGCCAGTCCATCACAAGGCACCCAAGCAGGACTCGAATCCCAGACTCCCCACACCGCGGGCCCCAGCCAAACCCGTCATGCCACCACGCCACCATGCCCCCCTTCCATTTAAACACCTGGGTATTTTTTTCAATGGAGCAATTTAGGGTAAATACCTTGCTCATGGGGACTAAAGCACTAGGTCAGACTCAAACCTGTAACTTTCGGAGCCGAACGCGACAGCTCTAACAATTAAGCTATCGGCAGAAAAGGGTGTGTTGAGCGAAAAAATGGAAATGCAACGACGCAGAGTTAAAAATAATAGGTGGCACACGTGTTTGACTCAAAACTTGGTGTTATCACGCCATTCCCATTTCATGGCTGGCATTTTCCCAGTGATCCTCTATTGCACAGAACTGTTGGCTCATATCTTGAAAAAGCTTAAAAGTTTGTCAGGCTGAGACTGACAAGTTCGCTGGGTTTCAGAGGAAAAATCCACAGCAGTTCATGTGTTGTCCTTACATTTACTACAGTATGAATCCACAGAAAATGTTAACTTACTACAATATTTATTATAAGCTTTCAAAGAAGAATGAGCGATTCACCTTCTGTTAGTCATTTGGCAATTTAATGAGTAAAAAAAATGGCTGATAGATCGGAAAGCTAAAAAGACACCGTCAGATTCCTACCCAGCAAGACTGTGGAATTTGCCCAAAAAGGAGCAATTCCTCTTGCGACAACGAAGACCAAAAACATCCTCACCAAGACTTGCTGCCATCCCCCAGCGCTACACGTCCAGCTGCTCTGGATTCTAGTCGGTTTGCCCCGGAAGGTGCGCCTGCCCTTCTGACCCGCAGCCGGCGATCTCCCCCGCTCCCTCCCCCACTCCCTCCCCCACCATCCAGAAGGTCCCAGAGGCTGCATCTCCAGCTCCTCTGTCTTCTGAGCATTGCCACCATGTGGAGAGCTTCACCTCAGTGTTTGGGGTACAGGGTGGATTAAATGGCCATGCTCTTCCAGCAGTCACTCCCATTTCACTTCATTATTATTTTATAGATTCACCTCTAAAACTAAAACTTCTCTGGAAGAACTTTATTTCGAGGAGAGTTGAATGAAGGTGAAGACTCCCCCCTTTCTACACTGCTACGTACCACAGGGAAAATTTCAAACCCTCAACCTCCAATTTTTCATAAGTAATAAAGCAACCTTTCTTTTCCCCCAGACACGGGGATTACATTGATAGTCTGACTCTCCTGTAATTCTCGGCAAACATTTTCCGCATTCTCGACGACTCCTTAACTTTTCACGGCACCACAGATTTAACAAGTTGAATGTATCGATTGACATCAAGTGCAGCAGGTGCAGGGAAGAGGAAAATACTAATGGTGTGTACGGCACATAAATCCTAATCTTCATAGACTTCCAATAGAAACAATGGTACACTTTGTCCTTATGCAGAATAGCGTTCATGAGTGATAACAATGGCTATTTCCCGTCGGCATCAGTTAACGGCATTCCAACAACTTGAATAAATCCCTACAAAAGCAAATCACTTTATCTGGGGCTGCATTTTCTGATCATTCACCATTTAGTCCTTTTCACCTGTACAATATACTGCAGATATTACCTGTAATATTTACAACACAAACAGCACTTGGTCAATTCAAGTGATAAACATTAGAAGACAACTTTTAAAAAAGGTCATTATTAACACACTAACAAACATTTGGCAATTATATATTTGGCAATCTACTCGCCTGTTTTATTGATTTATGACGCATGCTCTTAAATACTATTACGCAGGATGCGACAGTCACTCCTATTGTTCTGTTTACAGTAAGGAAGGGTACTGCAACCTATCTTCATCCCCTTGGTAACCACACATTTCACAGCAGTCTTTAGAAAAAGTAAAGGCATAATCTTTAATTGTGCAAATGTTTTCTCCGGCAATCTCCACGGTGCACTGTGGACACCAACTCAATGCTGGGGAAGGAGTGGGAGGGCATGGAGGTTACCATAGTAACTTATCTATACTCCAGGGTTTGAACAAGGAAAAGGAGAAATCTAATTCACACCCGCAGAAGTTTTGATTATAAACAAAGGCAAGATGAAGCTGTGCTTTGTCCAACCTCGAACCCGCGTTCAGGTGAAGGTGCCCTCGTCTCAAAGCTGGGTTCCCCCTCAGGACAGCCTGCACGCAGCGACGCGCCCGCTGTGACACACACACAATTTTACTATCGAGACAAGCTGCCGCGGCTCCACTCAGATAAAAAAGTGCCAGCGAGGAAAGGGGACAAGAACACACATAATCTGCAGACAGACTTATCTATCGGCGCACGCACAGTACGTAGGGCCTTAAAACTACTGCAGCGGTGCTCAGAATGTTCTATTAAAGCAAAGAAAAGCAATTCACACTTGGTTCAAGGGTATCACAGCAGGAAGGCAAAACCAAAAAGCCTGTAGATTACCAGTCTGTCACCATAACCATCATACTGCCTCCTGCCTATTTGATATAAAACAACATTAAAGCTCAGGCAGGTGGACGACAGCGTCCCAGAGAAAACACGGAAGGTTCGGATAACATCTCTATTTTGTAGAAGCGCTCGCTTTTTTCAGGGGACACGAACCAAATAAGCTCTATGATATGTCTAAAACCAATAAAAGCGGATCCTGAGAATTTTGATGGTTGCGCCTCCCTGCCATTGTAGCTGGGATCATTTGTTCCCCTTGGGCTGGATGCCGATTCCCTGCTGCTCAGCTCATCGCTGCTTTATTGAACTAAATGTCTGGACAGGACGTCGCGTCACACGGCACCTCGGGTGTAAATCAACTGCTCGTCAAAATGCATTGTCAAAAAGTGTGGAGCCTCGCGCCCCGGGACACGACTTGGGTCACCTCCGCTCTACAGTTTCAAACATCTCGGAGCTCATAATTCCTGGCGATCGCTGTTATTGTTGATGTGAAAAGGCTTCCCAGCACAGAAGTGCTACCTCGAACCTTTCCTTGCCTCGAACCTTTCTCACCGTTACCTTCCCCTGATTGTGAGACTTACAATGCCACACCTTTAATGGGCACTGGGCTGTGAGGTAGCATTTTCCACATGCAGGAAAATTCTATACCAACTATATATATTTCAGGAAAAAGACACACCGCTCTCTATAACCCCGAGCAAAGTAATAATCCCGGTCCAGTTCGGTTTCACGGGGCCATTATGTTTCCGTGTTGATTCTTTACCGTAATATAAATGAGGTGCTCTGCCCAAAGGTATCTTGCCGGATCATTGTTCGGCTCAGCACTTTTATTCCTTTTCTCTCCATCCCAGTACCTTCAGGAAGTTTAATGATCGCGCTTCTCGGAGAAGCATGAACCCCGTGAGCTCCCCCCACCCTTCCCCCCGACCCCCCTGCTATCCAAAAGTAATTTCAGAGCCGCTATTTTCCCCAAGCTTCGCAGAGGCGCAGTCAGTTCACACTGGAAATAAACTGGTCTGTCACCACAGATTTCGAAAAACCAATAAATAACCATGCAAAATTTGCAGTTGGCCAAGTAGCCTTAAGTCCTGGTAAACTTGGGTCCCATAATTTGTGTTTTTTGTTTGCGTGCAAAGAATATGTGCTCAATTTCAGTTCAGTCAGTAAAGCACTTTTCAGACCAAAATATGAATTTAAAAAAAAGACAGATACATTATTTTCTCATTTCAGAGTGCTTTCATTGCTATTCCAAGATATGTAGAGAAATTTTAAGGGTGTATCAGTTAAGCATATAAAAATGGTACTTTAATGAGAAGCAGTCTTTCTCATGTGACATAGTAGGTGTGTAATGACCAATTCCATATGTTACCTTAGAGTAAATCGTGTGTGTGGTAGAAAAGCAGAAGTAGTGCAGGTGCAAAAGTAAGTGAACCCCAATTCGCACTGGTTAAACCAAGTAGGTGAGCAGAATCAGGTGTGTAAATCATAATCATTCATTTATTTTATAAGTCTAGCTTAAGATTTAAGTGTAACATTTTATAAGTTTATTTCATATTTTATACAAAAATAATGACCATCCCCAAAGGGCTCACACTCTTTCAAGCAGCACTGGCCTCATTTCAAAAGCTTTCTTAATAAAAACTAAATAACATTTCCAGATCAGTTTATCTACTTGTCAAGTCCTTGATTTTGTTAAGGAAAAAAAGACAGTGCAGCATCTGAAAGTCACAGGAACAACTAAAATATGATTTCATTATTAATTTGCTAATAATTTTTAAGGTGCAACTTATGGCTGTACCATTTATAACAAAGTACAAGACGTGATTTATTTTGAGTGTACTAGTACCTTTAGTTGTGACATCCTTAAGTATTGCACTACAAGCTGCTCCATCAGTGTTTCCAGCATAAAACAAGTAAATCACGTTATTTATTCAGACCATCATTACTCTCACCCTAAATTTCGAGCAAAACTAAAATCTGTTTGTTCAGCATGTGAGGTATGGAGTCTGAAACAATCACAAAAGACAAAGGTGACTTCTGTACCAGCTCAAAGGCACAGTAAAACCGAGTAAATTGTGGTGTTACATTAAAGACGACAGGAATGAGCTCATAAATCCCTGTAGGGTTCAAGGATATTCCCAATGGAAAGTAACAAAGAACAGACGAAATGGCAAACAAGTTAACCTCTATTATCTCCCACATGCTTCTCCATCAATATATACATCTTTAAATTCTCCTGTCTGAGACACCCTGGATAATAAAATGGTTTACCATGTGCCCGAGACACAGTCCAAAGCAAACTGCCAGTCAGTCTGCAGATACATTGAGCTGTGCATCTAAAAACCAACAGAAATCGCTACAGCATAAATGTCACCAAACAATAAGTACACAAACACAAAAATCAATATACAGCAGTGCAACCCTGGCAATGCACTATTAAGACAGTTTGCCATCATGTACACTTTCTTTCCTCCATGCTGGGAAAGTATTCAGTGTCCTCTCAGGTACTCCCACTCAGCAATGACATGTGTGTGTGTGTGTGTGTGTGTGTGTGTAGCCCAGCACTGCACTATACAACATGAAAGTTGATACAGACAAGGTAAAAGGATGATAATGATGCTGAAAATGATGACCATGACAACTATCTGTAATGTATTTATTGCTCCACAGTCCAGACTGTGGCAATACAAAACAAACACCCCGAGTAAAGTGGAGAACAGATACAGTTATTTATTTATTTTTTTTGTTATTATTTTTATTTCCACCATCTGATGTACAGCTATGCGACAGAATAAACTCTCCGTTAGCGCCACCAGGCGGTGAGCAGCGTTAGATGAAAACGGAAAAGATAAAAAAGAAAACTTCGATAGTAACACATCTCGCACGCACACACACGCACACGCACCCGCACACGCACACGCACACGCACCAATACTAGCAGATACAATACACTGTGAAATATAATCACTTTCTGGGTTTGAATCCTCTTGCTCTGCATCATGTCTTTAAAGCTAAATAAAAGGTCATAATATTCTTCCAAACCAGCCAGCGAAACAAAACAATATATTTCAAAACGGACGGCGCAATGAAAATCGCACAACAATAATTTCAAGTGATCCAAACTAGCTGTGAAATGAATGATCAAAGGAAGGACATCATCACTTCAGAAGAGGCATTTGAAACAACACAAAGAGGCGCGACAACAGTTGCAAGACAGTTACAAGAAAGATGTCTCGCCGTTACCAGTTTATTATAGCGCCTATTTTTATTATTATTATTATTATATTATAATTTGCAGCGGAACGGGAGGAGAGGAGACGCCGCAACAAACGGACCGTGTGAACAAGACAAGAAGAGAGTGAAAACTACGCGGCTCCCTCAGTCACAGACTCACCGGGTCGGGTGCGCTGTCCGGCCGAACCGGCTCATGTAGTCAGGACGGTGGTGGTGCGGCAGGAAAGGTCGGGACGGGTCGGGTCGGGTCGGTTCGGGTCAGCCGAAGATGCGATGGGCTGCGCGGCGCTGCAGGGGTCCGAGCGCCACGCACGCAACTTGCGCTAATCCCGCTGACTTTTTTTTACTGTAATTGTGTGCGCGCTGGAGTGGAGCAGCTCCTTCAGGACCTCACTCTGGCTTTTCTCCCAGCCACTGCCACTGCCCCCCCCCACCCCCACCCTCTTGGACTCGGCTGCGGCGTCCGGTCCGATCCGAGCGATCCTCCCCTCCTGTCTCCTCCCGTCCCCTCCCCTCCCCTCCCCTCTCCGCCGATCTGCTGCGCTTCGCCCTTCGCGGTGGTGAGACTCAGCTCCGGGGAGGGAGGGGAGAGGAGGGGAAGGAGAGGGTCGCCGCCGGGGGGGGGGGGGCGAGTCCGCCAGCCAGGCGCTTTTAAGAGCAGCTCTCCGGGCTGCTGCTCACTCCGAACTTTGGCGGCACTCGGCTTTCCGACGTGAGAAACTAGTGTGGATCCGCGTCCGGTGCCTCCCGTCCGCGGAGACGTGCGGATGTTACGCGGCGAACGCGCCTCGCGAACTCTTTTAAAGTCCTGCCTTCTTGGAACTGGGCTGGACCCCGGTACTGCCGACCACCTGCGAAAGGGATGACCTGCTACTGTTGTAGATACGTGTGAATTAGTTGCACATTTAACATTATTATTATTATTATTATTATTATTATTCACTGTTAATTGCCAAAAAACTACCTAAATTATTCTAATATTTCCCCGAGTCCTGTACGTGTACAAGGACTGGCAACATGATCATTTATTTTCGAATTAGAGTCGCAGAGGAGACTAACACTGAACGAAAGGTTTCACGACCACGTTCGCTACTGTCCCGTTTAGCCTGTAATTCAACTGTTGTCTCGCTGCGGTGTCTTCGTGCGGACGCGGACCTCTTCGAGAACTTCGTGATGCTTGAGGCTGTTTGCGCTGCCTGTCGAATTATGGTGGAAATCGTACGTTCATCGGGTATAAAATCCACACGTGTATCGTGAGATTATCCTTCGGTTTTATGAAAGAACGCGCCAGAATATATAGGGAGGCTGGAGGGACGCACTTGAATTAACTGCAGGATTGATTGCGAAGAAACGTGTAACCTTTGGGTTTGCACTTGTACAGAATCAAAATGGGCAAATATTTCATTGGGGGGAAAATGTGGATTGACGGAGCCAGCTCCTTGTTACTGAGCCCTTTTTACTGTTTACCTGTAGAACGGGGTGAATCTGACACGGACTGCAAATGAGTCTCATCATATCTGAGTTTTCACGCAGACGTTACCGAAACAGCCACTGCTGAGGTTGTTGAGCTCCAGTTTAAGACACAGCCACAAAATGCAAAACTGAAATATTCATTCCTGGGTCAAGCTGCTCTCACATGATTCTCAACTTTACATGTTTATCAAAGCAACCATTACAATACATTCATGTTTTGGGGGTATTGCGGTATTATTTGTGAAAAGGGTCCCAGAACTGAAAAGGGAACAATTGAAATCAGATGTACAGAAGAAGCCACATATGAAGCACGAGAGCTCCACTTCTATCCACGTGTTGGTTTTTTTTTTTTTCCTCCAGCAACACACTGCACGAGCAAACATTAATCTGACTTTGAAACATTCTGTTTGTATACAAACGACTTCAAAATAAAGTCTGAAAATTACCACTATCATCATCAGTAATGGGATTATTCTGCCTAGGGAACGTTTGACAGCCATGGTGGAGCAGACCTCAGAAGTCAGCAGACGCAGCATAGACACCAAACTCCTGCCACACATGGCTTCAGTTTTAAGTTACAATGCAGTATTTATATAATGTCTTATTTCACGATCATAATGTATTGCTTGCACGTTTCTTAAAGCATGGTTATGATTACTTTAAGGGAATATGAGGGCCGTACTTTTTCGCAGTTTATACTTCATTTAAATTAAAACAGGCCACAGATGGGAAAAAAACCGCAGTACAATTCCAGAGCACTATTAGCACTTCGGTGACCATCTTTGCCTTTACAAAGTCATAAACAAGGAAACATTTGTGCTTAAAATTGGATATTTTCTCATTGAGCTACCTATAGATTTTTTTCCATTTATACAGGTGGGCAATGTTTTAATGTAGAGTAAATACATTGCAGGGGGCAATGCAGAGGAACAGTGGGTTGTACCAGGTTCTGCTCTCCAGTGGGTCTGGGGTTCAAGTCTTGCTTGGGGTACCTTGCGATGGACTGGCGTCCCGTCCTGGGTGTGTCCCCTCCCCCTCCAGCCTTTCACCCTCTGTTAGGCTCTGGCTCCTTGCAATCTCATATGGGACAAGCAGTTTCAGGTGAGATGTGTGTGAGAAAGTGATGTAAATATGTTGCTTAGGGGTATTACAGCAGATAGGATTCAAACCTCTGACCTTTGGGCCCAAAGGTGGATCACTAACCACTGCACTACCTCTCCTCCTGTAGAACACTACTCTAAAAGGTTAAGTTTGTCATAAACTATGTAAAAAATGCCCTTTAAGAGTAAATTTTGAAAAAAAATACTCCCAAAATGTGATGAACTCTTGGTTCAGCAGTAATAAGCTGTCGACTGAACGCGGGAGAAAGCAGTGCGGCTGCAGGAGCGTGAGATTTGTCCACGTCTTCGCACTTACGGTTAAAGTTTCTGAATACATATTTTAATTATTCATTACTGACCTCGCGATTAGATATCAAGGCCCGCATTTGCAGCATTTTTTTGCTGCTTCAGTTTTCGGTTTTAGATGAAGACAAAACTCAGCCACTTCAATTTGCGTACGTCTACTTCTCTCACTTAAAGCCGCTCTTCTCCGTACACTAAAGACAAACAGGTTAGGATAAACAGGTTGCTTGGCAACTCAGTTTCTAAAAAAGCGATCATGTAGCCCTTCTACTTCTGGCCCGCACTTTGTGCTGAGAGCTTCAGAACAACATACAGTACAGCGATAACTGAGAAGCGTGAGCCGTGGCCATGACCGGCACCCAGCCTCCGGCTCTCCTCACCGTGTCTACAAGTGAACAGTCCTCCCGGTCACACTCAGCCCAGCCCCCCATCATCCATCACCCCTCGGCGAGAAGCAGCCACTCTGAGTCTAGGAGCAAACAAGAAGTGTAGAGTTTACAGTGTTTTATAAGCAACTCAATCAAATCAGACAGCAATCCTTGGGGTTGTTGATGGAGCACAAGGACGCTGACAGAAAGTGGGCACGAAACACCGGTGCGGAGGTTGGCTCCTTGTCCTTGCGAGTAGTTTTTCCGCGCCACGTTGCCGGGTCATTTCTCAGGGTCGCTCAAGCTCGGACGGCAGCGCTTCAGGCTACCGAAATGACCTCTGACGGCGAGGATGCGGTGCTTCGTGTGGGAGGTGAATGGACGGTGGAAACTTGCATCAAAATCAATGATCTTTCAAATCAATGATATTTCACTCTGCGAGTGAGGTGATTTTGCTGTATTTGCATCCGTCCCACATCGTCCAGGAATGACTGATGGTAACAAGGACAAATTTCAAGTTTCCGGTGATGGACTGGTGTCCCTTCTCAGGTGTACCCTACATAGGCTAGCCTACATAGCCTAACCAACCCTGTAATTTCTGGGATAGGCTCCAGAACACCATGGCCTTACATTAGCACCAATGGTTATGGATAGAGAGTTAAAAGTTTCTTAATAAAAGATTAGTAAAAGCAGACTAACACTGATCATTTCATAACATATTTTGAAAGAATTCAGACCAGAATCGCTTCTTTAGTCATCAGTACCTTCCTGAAATACCACTGCTTTTCTCATTCTCTCAAACACTGTCCTTTATGTCAGGGAACCCTGGCATCTCTCCTGAGCACAAATTTCCTTCTGTTTAAGAGAGGTTGTGGTGTCGGCTCCATTTCCGTGCCTGCCATTCTCAAGTGGTCCAGATGGAGAGCAGTTCATTGCGGCGACCCGTTTCTCTGAAGCTCAACGCGCCCTGCAGCTGGACCTCACAGCCATGCATGGAGAACAAGGTCAGCCTGTTTTGGGTCAGTTCAACATTCTGAAGATATGTTGTGTACTTGATGCTTTAAATGAGAATGATTTCGCTTCTCAACTGGCAGCTAAAATCCATCCGATGTGTAACGCGTGAAGCTCTATGGCATGTAGATCACCATCACTATATCACTCAACTATAATTATGGGCCACAGCAGACGCAGGTTTGGACCTCACTCACTCTGAGTAGGTTTCTTTGGGTGCTCTGGTTTCATCCCTCAATTCTGAACTGCCCTTAGCGTGAGCATGTGTGTGTCATGTTGCTCTTCTGTACAGATGGATTAATGATTGTTGGAGAGTGTGTAGCATTTAATACTGGAAGCAACCTTGGATAAAAGGTACCAGTTAAATACTAGTTAATAATCATAGCACATTGCTACAGTGCTTAATGAATAATTTAATTTTAAATGTTACAAACATAAACAATAGTCTGTGGGGTACAGAATGTTGTCTTAAGCAATCACACACACACACACACACACACACACACACATTTGCAGAACCGCTTGTCCCATACGGGGTCACGGGGAACCGGAGCCTACCCGGGAACACAGGGGTGGAAGGCCAGAGGGGGAGGGAACACACCCAGGACGGGACACCAGTCCGTCGCAAGGCACCCCAAGGGGGACTTGAACCCCAGACCCACCGGACAGCAGGACTGTGGGCCAACCCACTGCGCCACCGCACCCCCCTATCTTAAGCAATCAGTTTTTATTTAATAACTTAACACACCTTAACACAATTGATCTAATATTTTGTTTATCCTGGCTGGTACATTTTGTGTTTCTTTCAAATGTTTTGCACTGAACAATGTGCTCATGGAATTATCAGTATATTGCAGTTCAAGCATGTACATGTGTACCTTCTTTTATGAATAAATTAACCTTTTGCCAAAACAAAGTCACTTTGCTTTTAGGAAAAATGTGATTGTCACTTATTCTGGGAAACAAATAGCACATTTCCTCCAAATCTGACAGGTCTGCTAACCCACTCAGCATGTGTCGCCACAGTTTGTACTCGTTTCTCAATAAGAATAGAACGTGATTTATATTAGCATATGTATTACTTATAATACAGGTTATTACGTTCCGCATAAACACTGGTGTGAAGACATAAATTTCAACTTCAGCTACAAACTATAATACACTACTTGAAAATGTTCCGTTTCATTACTATCAGTTAACATTTACCTAAACGCATACGTTGACGCCAGTAAAGCATGGTAATAATTTCCATCCTGCTGGAATGAGCAGATCAGTGGACATGCTCATTAAAAGTGAAACACTGCTTTAAAAGGAAACATACATCATCTTTCAGGGTCTGTAGGAGAGGTCAGCCAGGCTGAATTTTAACAAGATGTCTCTTTTTTTTCATGCAAAGCGTTTTGTTGACAAGCAAACATATACTTGAATAATTGGAATCGGCAGCACAGCGGAGAAGTTAATTAATTCTAATTACTCTCAGAACACTGTGGAGGTCAAGTGAATCCGCCCAGCAAAGTTTGTCACTGTGCCACTTGAGACACAAACAATGGCCAAAAAACCCATCCGGCTGCTGGGACGGCTTGTTTTGTCTGGCCTGCCTTGACCTCGGCACATACTTAATTGATAAGGGTACAGACGGAAGAAATGATATGGTGGGTCATGTACTCCGAGTCAACTTGGTAGTTAATGTTGCAATAGACTTGGAAGTAAGTTAATTTTTACTGGATTGAGATGGAAGTAAACGTACACACACATATATATATAAAATCCTCAATAAATGTAATAGGTATCAGTTGCATATTTAAAGAAATGTTTAAAAAACATAAACCCATTTTCCAGAATATTCCATAGACAAAGCAAAGTAGGAGTAAAGAAAGATGTTTCCTTGAAGAGTTTATAAAAACTCTCATGTTTTTACAAACATTTCAGATTAAATAATTTGGAAATACACCATACCTTTAACCATTTCAGATTCAGAATTCATGTTAACATAAGGTTTTAATAAACAATCCTTACACCAATGCTAGACAAAAGTTTTTTCCTTTCTCTTCTCTTTTACGACTGTTAACCCAGCTCTTGCTCATAGGTTTAAAAAGTAATAAATACTTTATTGTCTCAGTCCAATGCCTGGGCAGGAGATCAAAGATTTAGGAGAAGTAAAGGTGATGTGCAGTTTTGCATTACTGCTTCATGTAAGGATGAGTAAGCCAGCAGTGATGTTAACACCCTGTCCTCAGACTGATGGGTCCTTTCTGAAATTCTTCTGGCTCAGAAAATAGGTATAGCCACACAATGTTACATATGTCATGGACCACGAGAGGTACCCGTTATATAAATAAGCCTAAATAAGGTAAAATGACGTATTGTCAGACGCACTGCACCTTGTAAAACGACGAAGACCATTGTTGCCACATGTGCGGCCTCCTTACTTGTTAAAAATTGGGTTGGGCCTCAAGGCTCAAAAGCCAATTTCGGGACCTAGGGCTTTCGTACCAGTCTGCTGCATGACAGGCCATCACACATGTTGAAGGATTACATCTAGGATCAGGCGCAGCGCTCCAAATTCCACGGCTCGACAGTGTCATTTTAGAAACAGAGTGGCTCTCATAATGGAACAAGCCCTATCTGATTAACGGGACTCCTTGGTGGAACGGAGAACTTCCACTCCTACAATGGCTCGTACAGCGCTTGAGGCGGTACCTCTGATTCATCACCCTCTGCAGACCAAGGCTTTGAATAAGATGCCAAAAAGCCTTCCTTGCAGCATGCAGTAAAATGCACATCTACCACTGCTTTTTAGCATATGGCATAAGAGCTAGGTGAATCTTTTTATGTTATTCATTTAAATGACCATGTTTTAATGTATCAGTGCATTAATCTGTAGCAGGCAAAATGAAAAGTGAATCCTGTTTCTACTCTGAAAACCCTAGGAATTATGGACAGTATCAATGTCTTATTGATGATCACGACAATATTTTGCAGGTAATTTGCTTTAAATTACAGGAAAATGCATTGTATATAAATGAAGTATGAATTACAGAATTACGGCCGCACGGTGGCGCAGTGAGTAGCTATGCTGTCTCACAGCGCCTGGGTGGTGCGAAAAGGGTGTGGGTTCGATTTAGAGTTTGCATGTTCTCCCTGTGTCTGCGTGGGTTTTCCCCAGGTGCTCTGGTTTCCTCCCACAGTCCAAAGACATGCTGTTCAGGTTCACCCGTAGTGAGAGTGACAGTGTGTTCCACTGATGTATGGATGAGTGACTCAGTGTAAGCGGTGTATCTAGCAGTGTAAGTCCCCGCGGTGAATAAGGTGTGTGGGCTGGTAACACAACATAGTATCTATTGTATGTTGTTTTGGAGAAAAGTATCTGCTAAATAAATAAATGTAGATTCATTCATTATTAGAAACTGCTTTTCTAGTGCAGAGTTATGGTGGTCCAGAGCCTAACCTGGAGGCATATGGCACAAGGCAAGGTAAAATACATAATCAAGTGCATTTATTCATTTAGATGCCCCTTTATTGAAAGTGACTAACAATGTTGAGCTGCTCACAGCTATTACTTATTGCCTTGCATTCATTTTGTATTTTTTCTTGCATGCGCAGGGGTGTGGTGGTGCAGCAGGTTTGACTGGGTCCTGCCCTCCACTGGGTCTGGGGTTCGAGTCCCGCTTGGGGTGCTTTGTGACAGACTGGCATCCTGTACTGGGTGTGTCCCCTCCCCCCTGTCCTGGGTGTGTCCCCTCCCCCTCCAGCCTTGCGCCCTGTGTTGCCGGGTTAGGCTCCGGCTCGCCACGACGCCGCTTGGGACAAGCGGTTTCAGACAATGTGTGTGTGTGTGTGTCTTGCATAGGCAGTATTGCATCTACAATTCTGAATCTTCCTTCCAGAACATAATTTGACTTGCTGTTGAATCTTATCTATTTGAAATAAGCTTACATTTTAACAGCCTATAATAAGCTTTTTATGCCAGGAAATACAGTATTGTACTATTGGAATATGCAATCCAAAACCTTTGCTAACACACACACACACATTTTCAGAACCGCTTGTCCCATACGGGGTCACGGGGGACCGGAGCCTACCCGGTAACACAGGGCGTAAGGCCGGAGGGGGAGGGGACACACCCAGGACGGGACGCCAGTCCGTCGCAAGGCACCCCAAGCGGGACTTGAACCCCAGACCCACTGGAGAGCAGGACTGTGGTCCAACCCACTGCGCCACCGCACCCCCCCCTTTGCTAACACACTTTTTAAAATCTTGTTTGATAAACTTTTTTTTTAAAGCAAATTTAAATGTTTTCTTTCATTATTCTGTTATTTTAACTGCCAATAGGATCCAAAAAAGAATGTATTAACTAGTAAAAACTAGAGGTGTCACAATTAATTCCAAGCATTAGTTATTTTTAAGAAAAAATCATCTATCTTACATTATGTAACATACTGAGCACATTGTTGATACACTTCCACCGTCTTCTGAAATGAGCATCAAATAGAAGATTGGAGTAATAGATTGTCTGAAATGTAACTTAAAATTTTACTTCCTCAGACACTACTCTCAAAATTAACGAACAAGTTGCAAAGAACACTAAAATTTAGTAGTTGCAGGAAACTCACAGCAATATTCATGTAAGGAAGGGAGGAATGAATGATGTTAACTGATTTAAGACATGACCAATTATATTAATTAGTGTTTTGTCTTCTCTTACTACTTCCTTTTTTGAAACCCATCCATTTTCATCAATTTTCAGGAGCCTCTTGCAGGATCAGAGTATTCCACATCCTGGATACCTGGGGGACAGTGGGTTACACTCTGGATGGGATACCAGTCCATACAGAATCATGCACACACATTCATACACTAAGGACAAATTACAGTCACCAGCTCACCTGAAACACACGTTTTAGACTGTGAGAGGAAACCAGAGCACCTAGAGGAAACCCAATTACATTCTCAGCCAAATTCAAGCCCAAACCTGAACCCACAGGCCCGGAGTTGAAAGACACCTGCATTACTGCTAATAAATGAGAACGTTAGAAGAGCAGCTTCTTTGAGCTGTACTAAAATAGAGAGCAAGAGCTGAACGAGAAGGAATGCTAGACGGAGAAAGGGAGAAAGACGGACGTGGAAATAAGGAACTGAAGATGATTGTAAAATGGAGGAGGAGAAGGAAAACAGGGGAGACAGAGGGAGAGAAGAGCAAGCAGAAGAAACAGGCCTTGGGAAGTAAGAAATGGAGGGAAGAAAAGCAAGGAGTGAAGAAAACTGAAAAAAAAACTTGACAGGAGGAGGAAGGAGGAAAAAAACGGAAGAAGAGCATTCAGGTACTCAACAGAAAGGCAATGTGACAATAAAGGAAAAAAAAATAGGAAGAGGAGGACAGCAGAAACAGATGGAGAGATAACTTAGAGGAAGGAAATAACACAGGAGAAGGAGGCAAAAAAAACTGTCAGCACTTGACTACATTTTCATGTCTCACACACACACACAACACTGAATTCCCGTTACGCAAAACGTGTAAGGCTTGAATGACACCTTTTTATATACGTTATTACATTTTAATAAAGTGTTAAAAAATACCAAAAATACATCTTCACAGAAAAATCAAAAGCCAACGATTAAAACACCACAGTACTAAAAATAAAAAGTAAAAAAAAAAACAAAAAAACCTTCATTAAACAGAAACACTACATTTCTTGTCACCATCAAGCCATATCAACACACATAAAACCATCTTCAAGAAACTTATTTATTACACACCCATCACCAATGTTTTACTTTTAGATCTGGCAAAACACCCAAGCAACGCTTTAGTTCCTTAATGTATTGCCCGGTTCTTTGGTGCACATGCTCAGCTGAAGATGAATGGGAGAATTCACTGTGGGGTAAATTTATAATTGCATGGTTTGGATTAATTATTTTAAATTTTCTAATAATGATGGAATGTAACATAAGGCTAAATGATACTCATGCATGCACCTACAGAAATTGTCTTATATAACTTCTATGTTATATTGAGGTCTGTGTACTTGGTTCAGATTTGTATTATTTTTATACCCCCCGTTTTTTTTGTAGAAAATGGACAAATCCTTCCTCAAGCTAATGGGAGACTATTTAAAGGGTGCATTTGCTCTTTTTTTTTTTTTTTTACAGGTTTGTAGTAGAGCTGTATACTGATGGTGTAATTATTGGTAGCACATGTAAAGTAAGCAGTACCTTTGTAAATATTCTGCCCCCCCCCGCCAGTTATTTTGGCACTTTAAAAACATGTTTGGTACTCAACACAGTGGTGTGACTTACAGCGGTAAAAGAAAAAACCAAACCCTGGAGGATATAATCACCCCACTAATATGCAAGGTGTGACAAGGCTGTAGAGCAGAAACACGGGTAAAAAAGCTGCTTTGGAAGGACAGGACTTCAGTCGCTGAAGCATGTATTGTGGTATCTGCAGATAAATAGAGAAAAAAAAATCTGCAAATAAATACAGGCACTAGTGTAGAATATCTGATTAGTTTAGGTAGTAGAATCATGGCTGAATGGTTTTAGGAGACAGGCAGTTCAGAGAGTCCAAAACAGCTGGAAAGGAAACATGTAGACTTGTTTTTGGGAATGAGAGCCGCAGAAATATGCTGGATACTGACAGTTTTGTAGTTGTCACATCAACTGATTTATTCTCTCTCTCAGATTTCTCCACATTCCTAAATGGATGAAACATATACCCAATCCATAAACTACTACTAAACTTTAATCCTAAG
Organism: Scleropages formosus; assembly: GCF_900964775.1. NCBI lineage: Eukaryota > Metazoa > Chordata > Actinopteri > Osteoglossiformes > Osteoglossidae > Scleropages > Scleropages formosus. Next base: position 22,537,996 of record NC_041814.1, read on the forward strand.
AAATAGTTTTTATATTTTGTCTTTCTAATTGTGTTATATATACTTCAAAATCACACTCCTTTTTCATATTGAGTGTCTGTAATTTTGCCCACCCCTTGGACACTGTGAAGAGGTGATTTATTAGGTAAATTATACTGGACACTTTTTTAACTTTAACTTCCATTTTCCTCAACCTACATGACAAAAGATTTTGGCAAGATGGAGACTGCGGCCGCCATGTGGCCTAAAAATAATGAGATTGTAACTTGCTGCAGGTGTTAATTGGTAGTTAACAAAAGCAGTTTCTAGTTTTTTTTTTTTTTTTAAATGTTGTTTTGGTTTATTATTAAACCTATAATTGCATAGTTGTTTTTTGGGTTTTCTCAGTATGGTTAAAATTAATGCATGTTAATGCCCCAGTTAATTGTGGTTACAATAATAATTGATGATTCTTCACTGCACTCATTATTTTTACCACAAAATTTTTAACATATGTGAAGAAGTTTTTTACTGTCCAACTGTGCATTGAATTAGTAAAGAAAATGACTTAATGAATATTTGCTGCTTTAATATTTAAGTACTATGCCTGTAACGCTATTGTAAAAACAGAAAGGAAATTCTACAATATGTTATGTTATTGTTAACAGTTTTAAAGGCTGTAGTTTTAAAGGCTTTAGTAATTACTAGCCCAGTGATTTAAAAAAACAGCCAGCCAGTCCAGCATATCTGGAAATAGAAGGGACAGAAAATCACAGCAGAAATAACACATCCAGACTCACTCCCACAACTGAAAAACACCTGTTAAACACAACTTACCGTACATCAAAAAGCTAAATGTGTTTAAAATGTTGAAAGCTAACAGAACCAATGGCATTCAGTTTTCATGTCATAAATACCATTCTTTTGCTGTTTGGGTTTTAACTTATTACACAATATTATTTAAGGGCAGACGGCGCTATGGCAATTTAACACTTGCAGTATAATGGATGGAAATGTTAACTGAGACTTTGCCCAGTAAAAGAAATATATTGACCATAAATTAATACTCGGGCGAATCTGAACACAGGATGTAATGGCTAAAGGAAAAAATATTTCTCAGTGTAGCAGAAAGAGTAAAATTATGGCCCATTCACTCTGGTATCACCCCATGCAGCACTAGTGTAATGTGCTAGACTTCCTGAGATGGATGTAATGAAGAACATCTTGCCCCCACTCTGACAAAATTCTATCTGGACAACCTGCTGCCCCAGAGCCTTTCTTCATTTAGTCACAGCTGGCTCCTGCCACTCTAATTAGAATGACGCCTGCAAGGGTCGGCCGCGGATACGGACAAGGCACAGAAAGTCTTGGGGACGTGGTTGTCTGAAGCTTTGGCTGATGTCTCTGACAAAAATTAAAAATTAACAAAAAAAAAAAAATCACCCACTGTTCTCTAATCGCTCTCCCCCCCTTAGCTACACCACACGAAGACTCATAATTTCTCATAAATGTGGCCTCCTACTTCCATATTTTACTCTCGTTTCTCATTTACTTTTGACAACACATCATGGGAGTTGGAGGAGTGACCTTTCAGGGAGCAACATGGTACAGGACTCAAGTGCCTTCAAATCCTAGCAGATAATAAGCCTGATAGGTGGCGGATTATTGAGCTTCTGGTGTATAGTCAGTTAGCATATAATGGTGTTTGTAAGGTAGAGTCCTTTACTCATCTCACAGAGAGATGCATCAGTAATGTTAAATCTGTGTACTGACTCAGCACCCTCAATTCAATGGCTCAGGAAATGCAAAAGCTGGGTAATGGAATATTTATTTCCCCATAATCATGTATCTTAACAGAGAAGATGGCAGAGGTGATGTTTGGAGGGAACAGCAAATGAACTGATTAGCTTCCATCAAAACATGTACAGAATGATGTGTGAAAAAGTAATATAAACCCACCAGCTAGTACCAGTGATGTCAGTTGCAATGCACTTTGTATGCACTTTTTTCCTGAAGGCCCTTGAAATCCCGAAAGAAAGGTTTGACAGCAGACACTAGTAGATGTCCAGCTGGCGTGAACGAAGTTGACTGCTTGTCGTCTCCGGAAGGCACCCTGCATGAATCCGGAACACCTCTTTTATACTCAAAGGAAAGGCAGGTATAATCTGGAACACCTTTTTCACATTCAAAGAAGAAGCAGCCCTATATCGCCATTCAATTAAAATGTAAATTTACATCCTATTAATACAGCCGGATGAAGGCCTTTTGGCTCTATATCAATGCCGTGTCAATCCTACCAAGTGTCTGTATGGTAATCAAGAGAATATCAGTCATACTTACCATAGCAAAGGTTAATTAACACCAGGCCAATAATATTAAGGCTCTGAAATCAGGACAGAGTGATATAGATTGTCTTTGACTACTCCCCCTTGGATCAGCTTCTGGTATGACTCTCTGGAAGAGCGTGACAACCCTCCTCTGCAATTTCCCTCCTTTTCAGTGTCAGGGATGTCAAGCATCATTGTGTGTAAAAGACATTAAACATAAGTAAGAAGACACAATGCTTATTTTACTTTTTCCTTTCCTTTTTTCCCCCAACTACATTTTTATTTTTTGTAATAACAGCTCGACAGACCTGCTCGGCTCCAAGTAAAATTCTTAGTGGCGTAGGTGCAGTGAGTCTCTAAGGGAAGACTTGAAATCCATTTTGAAGAATTATTAAACATGAGTTAAGTACAAGATACGACATTTCACCGGTGTAACACTTTATACAAGGAGTCAACATTAAAAAAAAGCATCAAAAACACGGACTTTGGAACATAAGCTGAACTTATCGTTCACCTATATGGTATTGACCGCCATTATGTCTTCCTTGTACACCTTCCCTTTTCTTAGTCTGCTGTGGAAATTTCTGGAATATGAAGCGCCTGCCTTTAGGAGACCTTGGGTGGTCTGTTTTATGGGCACAGGCAGGTAAGGGAGGGTGGGAAGACTGCAGCCATGACCATGTGTGATGGAGTAATCTCGGGGGAAACTCTGGAGAACTGTAAGGAACCGTTTTTTACTTTTTCATTTATTTGTGCCTCATTACTGAGACTCCAAAGAACCTTCAGTTGTCTCAAAAATATCAATCCCATAAAAGTATTACCTGCTTCATATAAGATATAGTTCACACCATACATTTAATAAAAATATCTCTAGCTGGGGCAGGGCCACAGGGGTGTGGTGGTGCAGCAGGTTGGGCTGAAGCCTGCTCTGCGGTGGGTCTGGGATTCAAGTCGTGCTTGGGGTGCCTTGTGAAGGATGGGTGTCCCATCCTGTCCCCTCCCCCTCCAGCCTTATGCCCTGTGTTGCTGGATTAGGCTCTGGCTCATCACAACCCCACTTGGGACAAGGGGCTTCAGCAAGTGTGTGTATCTCTAGTCGGTGGCATGCGAGTCTAAAAGAAACATCGGAAAAGTATCTCTGGTGTTTTAGATTGTATGTAAAACTGTTTAATTGTAATTTCTCCTTAAAATATTGTTTATTATGTCCACCTAGATCTGTCCCGTTTCTGCCCACCCACCAACAAGTGGCGAGCCCACAAAGGGGCTCAGGGAGGTCTTTTCGAGCTGAACCTGGCTGAGCTATGTGGGTCACTCAGCCGCTAGGCGGTCACTGGAGAACACCACACCAAGGCCTGGCTCCAGCGTGGGTTCTGATAACCCCGATCCAAGCGAGGTACTCTAGACAGACTGCATCTAGTTAGAATGTCCATTGGGTGCCTCCCGCTGGAGGTCTATCAGCCACGTCTCACTGGGAGGAGGTCAAGAGTCAGACTCAGGACACACCAGACAGGTTATATCTCCAGTCTGGGCTGGGAACGGTGGGGGATCCCCCAGGAGTCGGACACTCGCTGCGGAAAGGGAAGAACGGTCCGTCCTGCTCGGCTTGTTGCCACCATGACCGTCACCAGTATAAGAAATACGAAAATGTACGGATGGCTGTTTCCAGAAGCTGAGATTAGCCGATTCATCATCACTGTGTAGCCATGCCATTGCTGCAGTGACAAACTCCAATTTAACTGTCCCAGATAAAAAAGATTGCTAAATTAATTTTCTCCCAAAACACAACATTTTCAAGATGATACATGCTTTAATTATTAAGCAGGAAACATGATCTTTGCCTTTCAAAGTCATGCCCTTGGAAAATTCCACACATACATTCATTGGCTAAACACAGTGGATTAAAGCTGGGTAGGGAGAACGAGCCCCGGAAAGTTTATGCGGGTGTCGTATGTCTATCCTTCGTCCCAGTTGGAATCAGTCATGTGCTCTGGGGCGCAGGACACGCATACACAATTAATCCTAATTAATATCCCCCTCATTAATGCTGATGATTTGCTCAAGTGAGCTGAGCTTCTGTAGTGGTGCCATCCTCAGTCATTTCGCTTTGTGTCAGAACTGCCAACACGCATATGCTTATACAGTATATGAAAAATATTTCAGCGTGTACTAACGATGAAAAAGCCCATTGTTGTAAAGGTCGTAAGAATAATATGAATTGTATGATCACATTCGGCAAGGTTAAAATCAATTCGATATTCAAAAATATTCAATACACACAGTGTACTTTATAATAACTGACTCATATTAAAGTAGATATGACTGAATCCTAAAGGAAATCTTTCGAAATGAACTTATGGACTTGCTTTGATCAGCTATTGTTGCAGAATGGCGCTTTATTAATTGTTATTAAATTACTTCCATAAAACTATTCCAATCCATAAAAAAATGAATTTGAAAAAGATCAAATAGCTTTTCACTTGCTCCGAAAATTAGCTTTAGTGCACTCACTTTATTTTCATCTGACATATTCACCTACGTCCTTCAGTTGGAAAAGACGTGGGGTCACATCCTTCCAGTCATTATAGTTTTGTTATGAGGGTTATTAAAATTCAGTCAGCTTTGTGTCTCTTGAAAGCTGGATTTGACCATGACTCATTTCTATACTCTCTGAGCAGTGGGATGGCGGGGCGGTTCACGAGCACCGCAACGCTCCAGCGTTTGGAGCCCGAAGCAAACACCATCGGCTCGACCAGCGGAGTGCCGCACAAAGGCTGCTAAGAGAGGATCCTTCAGGAGTCTGTAGCGTTACCCTGCTCAGAGGCACACTCTTTTTCTTCGCATCTGATCTTCACCCACCCGCACACAGAACACACTGCTGAGTACCCAGTGTAGATGGTCATACCGCTATTTGTATGAGATGGTCCATCGACAGACAGTCTAGGACAGCAGTGTTCAACTCCTCGAACGCTTATGTGCTCATGATTTCCTTAACTTGCTTAGATTTTGATATTTTACATAATAAAAACCAAGATTACTGTAACCATCTGTGGCCCACTCCTAACACAGTCTGTACGTTCCAGTTTTTGGACAGATGCTTAAGAGTAATTACAACCTGTAACGACTGGGGCGGCACGGCCGTGCAGCAGGTGGCACTAGAGCTTCACAGCGTTGGGCGCAGTCTGTGGGGAGTTTGCATGTTCTCTCTGCTTCCGTGTTTCATCCCACAGTCCAAACATGTGTTTCAGCTGAACTGATGACTCTAAATTGCCCTTAGTCGGTGCGCATGTGTGAGTGAACGAGTATGTGGATACCCTGCGATGGACTGAAATTCTGTCCAGGGTGTACCCTGCGCCACGCCCTATGCTTCTGGGACAGGATCTGGATCATCATGACCCTGCACTAGACAACTATTTGATAAAAATAAAACTAAGTAATTACAGCACAACAATGTTTACACTTATTCCGTTAGTGGATGTTTTTTCTCCAAAGCAACTTACAACATTGAACCACTTTACAATTATTTACACAGCCAGGTAATTTTACTAGAGTAATGCAGAATAAGCACTTCAATCAAAGGTACTACAGGCATAGATGGGATCTGAACTTGCAACCGTTGGTATCAAAGGCAGCAGCGCTAACCACTACACTACCAGCTGTCTCACAGAATCACTCATTCACAATAGCTTACAACATTAATGTAGGGCTGATTTAAGCTCTTACACATACCTAACTATGTACAGCTACTGTAAATTCTTGGAATATTATTCATCAGCAATGGAGTAAAAAAAAAATGCATTGGCTGGAAAAATGTACATTGTTTGAAGGGGGGAAAAAAAGGGTCTGAAAACACAACTTTCACTTTTGTTAACTGCTTGTCTTTGATAGAACCATGGCAGTCTGGAGCCTATCCCGGACCGGATGGGCAATTAAGAGCTACCAACAAACCTGAACTGGACTGTGAGAGGAAACCAGAGCACCTGGAGGACACTTACACCGGACACAGAGAGAGCATGCAAACTCTACACAGACCGAGTTGGACTGCAACCGACACCGAGTCAGCAGCGCCGCTGCACCAATGTGTAGCAAAAAGCCTGAAACCATTTTCCCATTTTTAACTAAGAACTATTTGGAGTGTCAGGTTAGAGTCTGAAGAGTCGCAGTCGTTTTGTTGCGTTAAGCCAAAAGCAGAGAGATTCGGCGAGAAAGTTAGAATTCGAGGTGCGTGAAGCGAACTGCTCTTAATATAGATGGAACACAAAAAGATTGGAATCATTACGGCCGAAAAGCAATTAACTCGGACCTACTCCAGAGAACATGTCCGTGCTCCTCAAGCGGACCGCAATATTCACATCCCAAGCGTTTGCCTCTTGTGTGCCACGCTTGCTTCAGAGACGGTTGCAGATAGGCCTTTTTTTAATCCTTTAATCCTTACCCTAATGAACACTTGACAACTGCACACTCACAAGTGAGATAAGGCGTTGCTTAAAGGCCGCTGGTTTCTGGGACTTCAAAGGATGTGCGAATGAGATATGACACACTCAATGGAATTAGCCCGGCACCTTATTAACACTTTCAGGTCTTTGAGCCCAACCCTTTCCGAAGTCTATTGATACAGATTTGATCTCGCTGAAAAAGACAACCTGCTCCGCCGCGTTTCCACACCTGTGACGCAGTGCGAGTTATCTGCAGGGCTCAACGGGGGACTGTCTCTGTGATGAATAAGGACCAGGGCAGGAAAGCTTTACATCACCGGGGTGCATGACAAATATTTTTCTCCTGCTGCACGTTGTGCGATACGTGGAGCGAGAAGGACCATTTCCACACCTGGTGTTCCAAGAAGTCTCGTGGTTTTGAGCCATGTGGTGGTCTTGACGGCAGTGTGAAAAATGTTCTTCGTGCCCTTCATCAAGAGTCAGAAATAAAACAGCGGAGGGTAGGCGACAATATTAATACTATTATTAATTCACTTAGCTGATGCTTTTCTCCAATGTTAACCTATTTAGAGGTAATTACACATTTAAACCACTGGGTAATTTTTACTGTCTCAATTCAGGGTGATTACCTTGCTCAAGGGTACAGCAGAAGTCAAACCCATGTTCTTTGAATGCAACTCACTGGTTATAACCTCTACACCACCTGCTGCTGCAACATACATCGCAAACATGACAACAGCAGCACATGCCATCTCAAGAACTGAATGTAATTTCTTTACACATCCAGCAGGTGGCACAATGGTTAACATCGTCGTCTTTGGACTCAAAAGTTACAGGTTTGAATGCAACCTCTTGCTATAGTATCCTAAAGTACTCACCTTAAATTGCTACAGAAAAAAAAAAACCCAGGTGTATAAATGGGTACGTAATTGTAGGTAGCTTAACATTCCAAGCTGCTTTGGAGAAAATGGACAGTTAAATTAAAAAATGTAAACAAACTACTAAAAGCCATCATTAGAAATTTCTAAATCTCATTTACAGTATTTGCCTCACCTTCTCTCTTTGAACTGCCTTTCTGATCACCAAATTAATCATCGCCTCCTGCTATGTGGGCTATTAAAGGGCCATTTATTTATCGCAAACCGCCACCTCCCCACAAAGACCGGTGAGCTCGCAGAGCAAAACCCCTTTTCCCCCTCAATACATATACGTTTTACTTGAACGCCTCAGTTTTCCTTCAGTGTCAGCAACCCGCAGACCAGAATTGACAGTCACAAATGACACTGGCAATTTTATATATTACTTTTACTCCTGCTGAGCAGCAGAGGGGCACTTCCTAAATTAAACATACATGGAGAGAGAGTTGTGGAAGGTGACCCAAAACGACTGCGGCTGATTGTCTGCTCGGCAGCTTGGGACTCCAGTCTGTCTTGAAAAACGAACCTTTGCGTGAACAGACGCATCAGAAATGACGGTCAACAGTTAAGGGCGTTTTTGTCACTGTGGACAATGGACATGAGAGAGTGGCAAAGCCAAACACAGGCTCTACAGTGAACCATAGTTTTAGGACAAAAGGTCTGTGTCCTATGAAATATGTTGACATCCAGCAGGATCACATCTACCTTTCATGTATTTGAGTATTACTGTGACACAAGTCAGGATAATAAAATCTCGGAGGTCGTTCAAAGGATGTGCTGGAGCAGAAGTGGACAAAGAGCGTTAAGCAGTTTTCTGCGGGACTCTCTCTGCTGCTTCGGGACTCGACAAGTCTGCCAACGCAGCTGGCTCTGTGTCCGTCCGTGGCGCACCGAAGGACCTGGCGTGATACACCCACACCGTGTCGATCCCCTCGCCAGTCACAGCATCGGGCCGTCGTGTTGGGAAGGGGAAGCGGCAGGCCACCACCTTGGCGCCACTTGATAGCTCTCCCTGAAGCTTCTCCTCCAGCTGCGCCATCTGGGGAAGCCAAGTACAGGTAGCTATCAGTAGTACCAACAGCACCACCCTCAGGGGAGTCGGTGGCCTCCCTGTCCCCTGACAGCACATCACAGTGCCGCTTACAGTCCTGTTACATTTATTCATTTAGCTGACATTTACTTTTCTCCTGTGCGACTTACAACGTTAAGCTACTTTACTATTATTTACCTATTTCTACAGCTAGGCAATTTTGCTGGAACAATTTACGGTAAGTACCTTACTTAAGGGTACTACAGCTGGAGGTGGGATTCAAAAGTGCAACCTTTGGCTCCAAAGGCAGCAGCTCTAATCACTGCACTACCAGCTGCCCCATCTTCCTCCTAGTTCCTCACCCTCAATATGTCAGAGCCATATTTTTGCAACAACAGACAAAGGAATATTCTTGGTGTATTATTTTATACTTTCAATATACCAGCTTATTACTGTTGATAATTTACTCAAAAGTATCAACTAGGCATAACATTACAAGATACTAAATGCATATCTGAAACCACAGTTAAATTACGAGAAACATAAAACACCAGGACGTCCTGCAAACTGGCTCTGAAATGTCAATTTGCAAAACAAAATGTGTTCAGTTCACATTCTAACCACAAAACGTGAAACATTTTAACCATATTAATGCACACATACCATCTGAGGGACTCCAAATATCACAACATTGGTGTACTGAGAAAAATTTACCTAAACAGAGAGGAGAAAGATTAAAAACACACACCGAGTTGGACTTATCAGTTAATCACATAATGTAAACTATTAAGATATTTAAAATAAATACCCTGTGGCCTTGCAAGGAAATATCTCCTTTACATTTGGAAGTGAAGCACTAACCTTATTGTGTAGTTTAACAAACAATTTTAAAAGAAGGGTAGACTTTCATTAGTCTATTTTTAAATAGAAAAAAAACATTTATGAAGCATTAACGTGCTTTAAAAATTACTTTTAAAAGTTTTTGAATGTAAATACTAACAGCTAAATCCCCCCTAGAGAGTAAACCAGTGCAATACACAACGCTATTTATATTTATATTTATATCTATTTATCACATCATATCTCTTACTCACACTCCCTTGCATTTGTATAGAACATACCTGTACATACATACAATGTCTAATAACTATTATTGTATATTGGGTACTTTATATTTTTGTACATTTTTTATCCTTCATTCACATATTCTATCTTCTCATCTGTCTTGTTACTGTCATTCTGTCTGTGGTGTTGAAGTTTCTGTCACCAAGACAAATTCCTTGTATGTGTGAACATACTTGGCAATAAAGCTCGTTCTGATTCTGATTCTGAAAACACAGGGAAAAATTAAAGTATCAGGTGTAGTGCAAGAGCTCCCCCTATTGACAACAGACAAACAAATCAAAAGAAAATTATTCTCATCCTGTAGCAGGAATTACTGTATAGAAGCACACAAAATAGCTGTCATGTAACTGTGGTTTCAAATAAGTAAAAGTAAACTGTGGTTTAAAGTAAGTTCAATTCAAAGAAACTTTTACATCTTTTTTACATCTACTTTTACTAGCACAGTGAGTAGCGCTGCTGTCTCACGGCACCTGGATGGTGTGAGAGGATGTGGGTTCAATCCCCACTCAGTCCGTGTGGAGTTTGCATGTTCTCCCTGTGTCTGTGTGGGTTTCCTCCGGGTGCTCTGGTTTCCTCCCACAGTCCAAAGGCATGCTGATCAGGTTCACCCATAGAGTGTGAGAGACAGAGAGAGTGTGTGTGTGTTCCACTGATGTATGGATGAGTGACCCAGTGTAAGTAGTGTATCTAGTAGTGTAAGTCACCTTGGTGAAAAAAGGTGTGTGGGTTGATAACGCTACATAGTATCCAATGGAAGTCGCTTTGGAAAAAGGCATCTATCCGTTAAGTAAATAAATGTAAATGTACATCTGAAATTGAAAGTTCTGTTTCCCTTAATGTATTGAAATATTCTGAATCTCAGCAAGTAAACCATAAATGAACATCAAAGCTTGATGTGGTTTAGATGAAGAAAGTAAAATTATCTACCTTCCATAAATCCGATCTGTAGAAGGTGGTGCTGTGATGAACCCCCTCCCTCCAAGCTCTGTATCTGGAATACCACACCAGCCAAGGGTTCAGCTCAATGCCGACCGCACGGAAGCCTTGCTTGGCGGCTGCTATTACCTACGAGGAATAAGACAAATGTCAAAACACACATCGTCTGCGACCTGTTCAGACCAACTGCTTGACATTTACATGGCAAACCTGGTAAGAAGTCAAGTGACAGAGGGGTAATGTCCCAACCACCATACTAATTAACTAATTTCCATACCACTCACACACTTCATTTTAATTGATAAAAAAAAAAATAGAAATGAAAGGGTTTTTGTGGATCACAAATGGTGTACACCCAGAAGGTCAGATATTGTAAGGAATTTCTGTTATTTATGCAATTTAGATCTGAAAACTGTCACAATTGTGTCTATTTACATATACAATGCAAAGCATCACACTGGGTAAAGTTAAGTCAACCAAATCAAATATAACCTAAAAAGAAACATTAAATCAAAAGTAGGGCCAGCAGGTAACAGTTCAGTGAGACATTGCCTTCCACTTGAAGGACGTGGGCTTGAATCCCACTTCCCACTGTGGTACCCTTGAGCAAGGAACTTACTCTGAACTGCACAGTAAAAGTTACCCCCCACCCCACATTGACTGAAACCGCTTGTCCCGAGCAGGGTCGCGCCGCACCGGAGCCTAACCCGGCAACACAGGCTCCAAGGCTGGAGGGGACACACCCAGGACGGGACGCCAGTCCGTCACAAGGCATCCGAAGCGGGACTCGAACCCCAGACCCACCGGAGAGCAGGACCCAGCCAAACCCGCTGCGCCACTGTGCCCCCCATGAAAGTTACCCAGCTGTATAAATAGGTAAATCACTGTCAGCGATGTAGTCGTGTTCACCAACCTAACGCTGCAAGTAGCTTTGGAGAAAACAACAAAATGTCCTAGGTGCGTTCCCTGACTCAGAGAGAAGTTGTGCTCCGTGCCCGGCTCTGCTCTCCTGTACTCACTATCCTGCCATCCCCGCTGCCGATGTCCACCAGCGTCCCGCTGCTCGGCCGCACAGCCCGTAGCACGTTGCGGACCTGCGCCGGAGTGGCGGGCACGAACGGCAGACACACCCTCCGCAAGGCAGGTGTCACAAAGGGCACGGCCACGGCGTACAGCGCCACCAGAGACCCGCCCACCACGCCCGTTACCACTAGCCCCCAGCGGCGTTTACCCCCACCACCCTCCATGGGGGGCCTCGGTGGGAAACTTTCTTCTCTGACCACTGCGGCTCCTCCATTCACTTCTGTCATTGCTTTCCAGGGACTTGTTTTTCATCTACCGATAGAAAGGACAGAGTGGTTAAGGATATCATGATGTGGTTGCTAGTACAACAGGAAAATGCTGATTTTATATTTTTCCTAACTGATTTATTAAGCAACCAAAATGCCTGTAGCTCTGTCTCGAACTGTTACTGACTCAGGCAGGAGGGACCCGCGTATGACACGACAAACCTACTGCCCCCTAGTGGCTGCACCTGGGTACTACAGCAACGGACTTGTACGCTAAGTTACTGCTTCCAGTCGCACTCCAACCTACTACCCTTCAGCAAGGTACTATCCTCGAATTACTCCGGTAAAAATGCGAAACTGTATACATGGTTTAAAACTTTTAAGTTACTTAGTTTGGAAAGACTTCAGCTAAAGTGCGAAAATTGATAATAAATAAATAATATTATTGCAAATATTTCTGAAATGAGACATGGTTTATTTGGATTGCCGACACCTGTTAAGATTCTTACCGAGCTCCTTCAGCTCTCTGGGGAAATGTCGAGTTATAGCGACTTTACTACCGTCATAATTAATACGGTTAAAAACACGTTTCGAAAACAACAAGGAAGTAAAGCAGCAAATTCTTCAAGATGAAGAAGAAGCTGAAGTCCGCCGGTCAAATTCTCCCACCGGAAAACCAACACAACTAACAATGGTTCCGCCCGCTCTTGTGACATGTACAGTGTTACACAGTTATGTTATTTTTAGACGCCTAAATAATACTTTTGTCACTCCAAATGTTTCCACTGTGGTAGTTTTGTGAAGCACAGACGAAACTTAGAGACAAATAGATGTACTCAAATGTTCCATAAATATTTATTATCAATATTGTATTGCGTCTGTGAATCAAACCAGTAAAATCACATTTGACGTCACAGGTTTATAGAAACACTTTATCGAGGATGAAACTGTTATACAAAAACAGGTTCCTTTCACATCTGCAGTTTTGTCCTGAAGAGAAAGCAGACACATGACAGCACACGAACCCCCCCAAAATTCACAGCGCCTACACTTTACCATATAAGTAAGGTGATTTAAAGAAACAAATTGAGTTTAAATGATAAACTAGACATTTGCTTTTTGCACCTGTGATCACTCCACTCGAAACACTCAGACAAACAACAGCTGGGTATGAAGCATAACCAAAAAGGACAGCTGTAACAAACACATTGTACAAAATAACCCTGTTAACAATGATTCTGTATGTTTGCTTTCTCTAAATAATGCATTAAAAATGTATGAAAAACAAGGTAAAAAATAGGACAACACTTATAATATTACGAATAATAATAATAATAATATTAATAATAAATACCTACGTAAAGAATAAAACAGAGAAAACATAATTTTGTATATATAGTTCCCTTAAATAATGCAGAAGTTCGAAGTATCAAAAACTTAATTTTAAAAAACATCCAAGAGCACAATAATAATAATAATAATAATAATAATAATAATAATAATAAAAAAACATTAAAAAAGAGAAGCATAAAGCAGTGGCAAAAACAAACGCGTCATTTCATCCTGTTGTTTTGACAAATGCAAATCAGGAGAGGACAATGATGAGAAACCAGGAAGACTAACAGAACGAGATACTTCTCTTCCTGGGTGGACCAAAGAAAAACGGACAAGATCAGAACACACAGCGCCCTGAGTTCGGTTCCAAATTGACGGTGTCAACCCAAACCCAGTGAAAGGGTCCGAGCTGAACTCGTTCGAGTCCAAAAGGTCCATGGGGGGGGCGGACGGACGAAGAGGAGTTTCCCTTCATTCCAGGCTTGTGCCCGGGTCTTTTCAAACCCTGTGTGATTCGTTCGTGCCGAACCGGTCCTGTTCTTCTGTAGCAGATCCCTCTCGCGTGGTTCTCAGTCTCAGTCAGTGTGTTGAGTGCGTGTTTCCGAACGGTTCCCCCTGCTTGAGGCTCCAGGGTCACGCGGGGTCACTCGGGCTCACTCGGGCTCTGGGATCTAAAGGCCGCAGGCGGAAGAGCGCTCCTCGCGGGCACCTGTCCGCCCCGCTGAGCCGCCTTGTCCCGCAGCGCGAGGCTCGCCAGCTTGTGTTTGAGGTCCACGATGTCGCCGATGGCGCGCAGGTCCCGCGCAGCTGTCACGGCGGCGTTCTCCTCTGTAACAACATTAACACACTGTTTCACACAAACCAGCAGGCATTACAGCCATAGTCGTTCGCAGAAGGAAACGTATACAGAGTACCACGGAAATATTTTTTACGACTCCAGCACTTACTTTTGGCCATTTTCTGGTTTTTGTATGTATTTTCTCGTCAAAGAAAGAACTGAAAGACACCCGCGCAGCGTCGGGTGTTTCCGGAACTCAAGTTTTCCTATAAAACGTGTGGTTGCTGTGGATCGCAGCCTCCAAATGTATCCCCACTTTCGGTTTTACAGGGATAAAATGGTGCAAAACGGCGCGTGACAGGGGAACCCCCCAGGCAGCCCGGTTGAGTGACGTCATACCAGGTGACAGGTGGCGCGAGTGTCAACGAACTAAAACCCGCTTCAGTTATTCTCGGGGGAAAAAGTGATCTTTATGATATATTTCTACAAGTTGAGTAGGATAAACGTAAATCTTAGACCTTTTTTATACAAATGTACTGAATTCCAAACGTCACTTCCGCATTTACAGTCATAACCACGTCGATTCCACACTACGTATGTGATGACGTTGGCGGGAACAAGGCTGCTGAGCGTTCCTCCGTCTGCCGAGTAAAATTTACTCAAGTAAATGCTTTGTCCAAAAACTTTAAGACATCGACACCAAGTGCTCATTTTGTAAAGGTCCCTCAGAAACGGCTCTTCACCTGCTTTGGTTCTGTAGACACAGGCAGAAGTTCTTGTTGGACCTTTTAATGGAAACAGAAACCCTAAGCATGTATTCCTTGGAATTTTCAGTTACGAGAGAGTCAGGCGACAGTAGTTGCCAAATAATTCCCCTTATTTTCTTATTAGCCAAATATTACATTCATATGTTAGTGTAAATTTAGT
This sequence comes from Scleropages formosus, assembly GCF_900964775.1. NCBI lineage: Eukaryota > Metazoa > Chordata > Actinopteri > Osteoglossiformes > Osteoglossidae > Scleropages > Scleropages formosus. The sequence goes on from NC_041814.1 coordinate 22,553,051, forward strand.
CATTCAAACCCTTTGTTTCCGCCGTTTATAAAATGAAGATTAAAGAACACTATTCTACTTTCCAGAACTCCCAAAGCTGCGAGAACTCTGCTTCTATTGACATCTTACCCTATTTCTGATGAATAAGTTTAAAAACTTTAATGATTTTTTTTTTTTTTCTGTTTGTTTGTTTTCCCTCTCTGTTAAATTCCCTCTGACATCATTTGTGGTGATATCTGGATCTGGTTTCTTGTTTTCTTCATGATCCTAACTTTTCTTATTGCTGTTTTTGTCAATAAAGTTTATTTTAGAAAAAAGGGAAAAAAATAATATGACGCCAATGAGGGTGTTTCACAAGGTGGCGCTCAAAGCGCCTGCAGTCAGCCTGACTGATGGTAGCTGAAGAAACATGAGGAAACAAACAAACGTTGAGGAACCCTGTTCACTCTGAGAAGGAATTCATTGACTGAAACCGCTTGTCCCGAGCAGGGTCATAATAGAAAATTTTACTGTCCGTATACAAATGAAAAAAAATGATCACATAGCAAATGTTTTCAAGAGTTTTTATGGTCCTTGGATTGGGTTTAGTAGGTATAATAGAGTAATTCAGGGGTATGTCTTGTACCAGCAGCTGAAGATCTGAGTTGGGACCAGTCTTCAGGGAGTAAGAACATGATGCAAATCACTTCTCTAAAATACATGAAACATCCAAATTATAGCATCTCTACAACTCTGACAGTGCTTACATTGTCAGGATGTCTGTGGAACCTTAATTATTATTATGACTGTTCAGCACCATTTTCAAATCATTATCATTCTGACTCATATAAGCCATAACCCAGTTTCACGGACACCTTCTTTGTCAACAGGTGAAGAATCTGCCCATACCTTAAACCACATTACACAGCTTCTGGTCCAGGCTATGAGGATATCCCACCTGGACTACTTCAGCTCCTTGTGTGGTCTTCCAGCCTCTTCCGTTAAGCCTCTCCAGCTGACCTAGAATGCTGCTACATGTGTTCTGTTTGACCTACAAAAGAGTTCCCATCTCCCCTCCTCACCTCTTTCAGTTGGTGTCATGAAGGCATGTATTAAATTTAAGACTCTGGTTATGGCCTATAAGATAGTCAAAGGTTCAGCTTCCTGATACCTACAGGGCTTGATCACTCCCTGCACCCCAACAAGACTGCTTGGCTCCTCCACTTCTGGTGACTTGGTGGTCCCACTCACCAGGGGTCTGAAATCAAACCTCTAGATTCTTAATTTTGGAGCCAACTTCTGTTTTTGAGAAGAGCTGAATCCTTCCCAACATTCAAGAAGTGTTTCAAAATCATTCTATTTCAGACATATTCTGTTTCAATGTGCTGAGAGCTGAGTAAATCTGACCAAAAACCATCTCCTACAATAATAAATGTAAATTTGCTATTTAAATCTCACTTCAATAGACAGTGACTTGTGTATTAGCAACATGACGGTATCAGACAAGCAAGTTGTGCTTTGATAATCAGGTGTTTGTAGACTTACTGTTTGGTCACTCAATTAAAGAGCTGACTTATCAAGGAGTACAGTGAATGGCCACCTAACAATACATTAATATCAAAGCCTGAATAAGGAGTAGGGTTGCACCTTCAGTCCTTCTTGGAATACTGTCATACAAGTTCTGAACTATGTGTGGTGGGATATTGCACCATCCCAGAAGAAAAGCCCCCAGTTCATTGATGAAGGAGGTGGACATTACATCGCACTCTGCACTCCAGAACTTCAATGACCTCTAGACCTGATGAGTGGGGCTCATGGAAGCCATTTGATTTAGTCTTGGTGTGTCTGGGGGCGGTAGGGGGTGCGGTGGCGCAGTGGGTTGGACCACAGTCCTGCTGTCCGGTGGGTCTGGGGTTCGAGTCCCGCTTGGGGTGCCTTGCGACGGACTGGCGTCCCGTCCTGGGTGTGTCCCCTCCCCCTCCGGCCTTACGCCCTGTGTTGCCGGGTAGGCTCCGGTTCCCCCGTGACCCCGTATGGGACAAGCGGCTCTGAAAATGTGTGTGTGTGTGTGTGTGTGTGTGTGTGTGTGTGTGTGTGTGTGTGTGTGTGTGTGTGTGTGTGTGTGTGTGTGTGTGTGTGTCTGGGGGCATTTTCCTATAATATGGGAACATCATGAGGCAACAGTGTTTGCACCATAGGGTGCACCCTGTAAAATGGCTTCATATTCCTTGACCGTTATACGACCATACAGAGCAATTGTCAGATCTAATGACTCCTGCGAGATGGCTGCCCACACCATTAAGGATCACACTAAGGGCCATGCTTAACAGGTGGGAACAGACATTGTGGGTGGAAGGCATCCTGTGTCTTTCTCCAAGCAAAAACCTGCCTGGACTTGGAAAACATGGTGAAAGATGATTCGTCAGACCATCTTACATTTTCCATTACTTGGGGTTCCAATTTTGTGTTTCTTACACCGGGTTCTGCACCTTTGGATACAAACTGCTTTCAAATAGCAGCCCTGCCATAAATTCTAGCTATGTGACATGCATGATGTACAATTTGTGCTGCGACTGGATCACAGCGGTTAAGTTCTTTGGTCATTTCTGAGGCTGTACTTTTGTGGCATTTAGCAACTATTATGAGAAGTTTCCATCTATCCCTGTAGGTGATCTTAAACATGCGACCACTGCTCCTCTTTACCAGTGCAGCTTGGCCATGTTTGGTACATGCTCATTATTTTTGAGATTGTTCTATTTGGTATACTATATAATTTAGCGTGGGGGGGTGTGGTGGCGCAGTAGGTTTGACCAGATCCTGCTCTCCGGGGGGTCTGGGGTTCGAGTCCTGCCTGGGGTTCCTTGTGACAGACTGGCGTCTCATCCTGGGTGTATCCCCTCCCCATCCAGCTCTCTGCCCTGTATTGCGGGGTTAGGCTCCAGCTCACTGCAACCCCGCATGGGACAAATGGTTTCAGACAGCGTGTGTGTAGAATTTAGCAGTTTTTGTGACTGATGCACTGGCTATTTGGGCACCAACTACTTGGCCTCTTTGGAACCATTAATGGACTCATGTTACTTTGAAAAGTCATATCAAAGTAGTAACTGACAGCTCTTTTATTGCTGATACATACTGTGGTAATCAGCCTCATATAACTGACTTTTGCAGCTTCATTTGTAATTGTAACTTTCTTCAAACTCCTTTTTCCATGTGGTGCTTCTGTTATTTTGTCCACCTCTTGTAACTTTCCCCAGAAGTGGAAAAAAAAGCCCAGCCCAACACCCTGACATTACCATAACTCAGTTTATCGGGAGTAATTGAATTGCATTGAAAGGACTTGGGTTCGAATCCTGCTCCTGCTGTAGTACCTTTGATCAATGTACTTACATTTACATTTGTTCACGTAGCAGACACTTTTCTCTAAACCGACATACACCTCAGAGAAATACAATTTGTACATGACATTAGGAGAAAGAAAGCCATAGTTGCAGACGTGTGATTAAGTAAACTTTGTTTCCACTTTATCGATGTTCATCGCATGAGTAGGTGCATAAAACTCAGAATAGACTATTCCTGATCACCTTCCTACATTCAAAAAAAAAATATATTTTAAAGGTACACAAACATTTACATACAATACAGGAGTAGCGGCTGTGTAAAGGCTGATCTGGGCATGATCATAAAGTTACAGTACATGAACATTTACACCATACATGAGCTTGAGAGATCATGGGTGAAGTGAAGTGAGTCTGGAAGAGGTGAGTTTTCAGACCCTTCTTAGATGCGAACAGAGTTTCAGTAGTTCTGAGTGAGAGGGGGAGGTCATTCCACCACAACAGAGCCAGAAGTGAGAACCTCCATGCTTTATCTTTCGTGTACGAGACCACCAAGTGGGCAGAAATAGATGAGCGAAGCGGTGTGATTGGGGTGTGGTGGTTGATCAAGTCTTGTAAATAGCTAACCTACTTCCCCCGAATTGATAGTTCAAAAAAATAAAAGCAGCGACTATGAGTGAATATTCATGAACATGCCAGCAACAGGTAGCATTGTGGTTAGAACCCTTACCTCATGCCTGAAGGACCCATGTTTTTATCATACTCCTGCTGTGGTACTTTTGATCCTTATCCCTGAATTGCTACAAAGCTACCCAGCTGTATAAAAGGGTAAATCAATGTAAATACAGAAGCTCTAGATTTTATTGCTTTTGGAGAAAAATCTGTGCAAATAAAAACTGTAGCGCATCAAAAACAACAAACAAACTGAATTTTTGATAAAGGAGACATTGTGGCCCAAGCAACAACATACTATGGTACATTTCCTCTTAATCATTTACCTTAGTCTCAGCACAGGCAAAGAAAACAGAGTTTGCAGCTAATTTAAGGCATTTCTAAAATCCTATATTTGCAACACAAAGGACTACATTATGAACTATTTAAAAAAGAACAAAACCACTAGATTTACTAGCACACATTAAATTGATCCAAAATCTGTTTCTGATTAAGTGTTGGGACATACTGGAAATCTGAATTAGACTGCATGGCTCCTGCATTCCCTGGAACAAATTGTACTTCAGGATTTGAGCAAAATGTGGAAAGGTTTAAATATCTCAAAATCATACAAACATCAAAATATACTGGGGAAGGGATTTAATCACATACCAGTAAATTTATTATTCCCAGCACTGTAAACTAAAGTCATATTTTTGAAAAGGCAAAAAAGGCAGGCAGTTCTTTTAATTAATCATATAGGTTTTACCCTAGTTCAACAGAATTACACAGGAAAAAAAATCTGGTGGCACAAGTGGAATAAGGTTTAACGGTCTGTTAATTTCTATTTTGTGTTGCTGAAAGAACAATGGAGGAAACAGGAAATCCCTGCAAGATTTCCATGACGTGTAATATTTAGTATTATCATATTAGAATTTAAGATTCTTGGGTTCTTGGTTCTGACTCTGTTGTGGTGGAACAACCTCTCCTCTCACTCAGAACTGCTGAATCTCTATCTACATTTAAAAAGTGTCTTAAAACTCACCCCTTCCAGACTCACTTAGCCTATGATCTCTTAAGTTCATGTAATGTGTAAATGTTCATGCACAATAACTTTAAGACCATGTCCGGATAAACCTTTAAACAGCTAGTACTGTACTGTAACATAAATGGTCAAATGCATCTCCAAAAAAAAAAAAAAAAAAAAAACTAGGAAGGTGATCAGAAATCATGAATATTCAGATAGTTTTATGCAGCTACACAAGTGATGAACTTTGGTTCATATGGTGGAAACTAACTATTTAAGAATCACACATCTGCACCTACATCTCTCTTCCTGCTAATGTAATGCACACATTGTATTTTCTATGAGATGTACATCACTTTGGAGAAAAGTGTCTGCTAAATGAATAAATGTAAGATTTTAGTAGGCTGTATTGGTATACAGGTTTAGCAAGAGTTGTGTGGTCCAATTCAACAGCATAAAAGACTAAATAGAGGATGCATTACAAGAATAACATTTTGCTCTTATTTTAACTAAATTAATCAACACAGTTTTGCTTTTAAGTTATAAGCATTGCGTTTTCATGTTATGTTGTTATTGTGGACTTTGCATGTTCTCCCACATGTGTGTCAGGTGAACTGGTGACTCTAAACTGCTGTGTGTGAGTGTGTGCGATTGCTTTGCACCAGACTGTCATTCTGTCCAGGATGTGCCTGGATTTTAGGATAAGCCCTGAACCATTGTAACCTTATGCTGGACAAATCATCATTGATAACAGATGAATGAACATTCCAATTAAACATATATACACACTTCAGTTGTTAAATTCAGTGTTCCCACTGATTTAGACACACCCACGCAGGCTGGGAATTAAGTATACAAACATGCAGATGTATCAATGGTAGTCAAATTATCACTTCCACAGGGCTTATGAAATGTTCAGGTTAATACTCTTTCAAGGTTAAAGCCATATACTTCTCTAAGGAAGAGTGGCAACAATATTACTATTCTTTTGTGGCTCAATTCACAACTTCAGTTCTTAAAAATATAAAATATACCAGCTTTTTTTGGAAAACCATTTTAAAAGCAACTGTAAAATGACAGCAGAAAAATCCAGTTCATTGGTAAAGGTAGACAACTTTTATACATAATGTTCAATACAGTTATTATACAATGGATAAGTAAATTAACCAATTTAATAAATGCACAATTACAAATAGTTAAAAAACACCTCAAATATGATGATCTTTTTCTGCATTGTTAAAATTTAAGCAATGAGAAGTGTTCTCATCACTGCTATTGAGCCATAATCCTATGAAGTCATGGGTTTCAGTGTCTCCCCAACTGTGCTGGGGCAGCAGGTACCATAGTGATTAGCCTGCTGCTTTTGGACAACTAGGCTGCAGGTTACAATCCCACCTACTGCTTAGTACAGAGACACATATAATGAGCGCGTTTTTCATATGTACTATAAATTGCTCCAGTAAAAATTTACTCTGCTGTATAAACACGTAAATAGCTGTAAGTAGTTTAACAGTGTAAGTTGCCTTGGAGGAAAGTCAGCTAAAATGAGTAGATGTAAATTTTAAACCACCGATTCACATTGTACAATGTGGTATGGGTTCAAAGCCATGTATTAAGTTTACAGGAATAAAAACATTGTTTTGAAAAAGCAAAGCCCAGGGAGGATGCCCAGTATAATTTTGTGAAAAGGATTACTATACTTACACTGTTTCTGCAAATAAAAAAAATTTCCACATAATAAACATGTAATGTTTTCAGAAATGTTTTCATAACTTTATGAAATGATGCCAATTTGGAGCATGAAAAGGCAATTTTGGTTCCAGGAATACTTTACCTCAATGTAAGACATTCATCTTAGGATTTCTGGGCTGAATCTGAATTTGCAGAATAGATACTGCACAATTCCTCTGAAAAAACTGAGCACAAAGATTTTTGTAAGTAATACTACATTTAAACGTTCAGTTATCCTCTCGCACAAGGGATGCACAATCAAACACACCATTGTTCACTTCAAAAGTATCACAGAGGTTAAGTATGTTTTTTTTGTACGGTACACAGGATGGATTGAAAAGTCCAGAAGCAGCAGCTTTAGCTTGGTTATGGCCTACAAAGTACAGCAAAAGGGTGCTATGTGTGTCCTCGGAAAGCGATATGACCCCAGGGATCTTTACCAAGTGAGTAATGGCATTAGACAAGTCAGTGTTTCTAAGACATGACGAGTCACCTTGACATTAAAAGATACATTTAAGGTAACATTTCCCCTGTGGTCCTGATTCAGTACAGAGGCACAGAGAATGACCGCGTTTTTTTATATTCACATCTTTAAACACAGTTTGGGGTTGGCTAAGACAAAATCTCAAAAAACAGTTAATCAGGAGGAAAACTGCAAATTCATCAAGTCAACATTTACACAGTCCTCAATAAAAAAGAAACTGAGAAGTAGCTCAGTGTGGAACACTTTTCCCCCTAAACATTGTTTAAGAGTCTAGCCAGTTTGTCAAATTCCTCTAAGCAAGGTATCTGTCCCCTGGCCAAGTTCTGCATCCCAAGAGAAAAGCAAAAAATAAGAAAACTAAGAAAAGAAACTATTTTTTTTTTTTTAAATACTTTTTCCTGACATATCAATGGCAACATGTAGAAGTCATTCTGAACTTTTTGGCACACATCTGCCATGGGGTTTTCGCTGCAAGGACTCCCCAGGCAGTTGGCCAATAAATCCCTCTAGGTCAGGGAGGGTTCAATGACATGGGGAGGAAGCTGGAGCGCCTTCCTCTGGCGGCGATCCCTGGGTAGCACCTCCCTCCTGCAGTGGGCCCCCTGTGTTAGGGGTGGGTGAGTATGGGGGCGGAGCATCACAGACACTGCTGGGGTCACAACTTTCTGGGATGAGAATGGCCTGAGGGTCACCTACAACGTCCGCCTGTGCGTACTCACTGTAGGGGGGTGGCTTTAAGTCATCAGCTGTGAAACACAAAAAAACATAACATGTATCATGTGACCACCTGTCATTCTATCAACTCAGAAGAGATTATCAAAAAGACATTTACAAGGCAAAGCTTTTTCCATACAGCAGTGTCTACAACTGCAGAATAAGCCATCTTAAGATGAATGTAACTGATGATCTGTTTTTATCTGCAACTGAAAGGGTAGCCCTTGCATGCTTTATTTATAATGTTTCTCAAGTTTACTAGCATTTATAAACAAACAATCTACATTTGGTCATGCTATGACCTGAGGTATCACAATAATGGATCCAATTAGGCACATCCTTATACCAACATAGACCACAATAATGGAGAAGTTGCCTCTTTGTTTTTGCCATGACCTTTAAAGAACCTCAGGAGAAATGATGTCAGATAACTATTCCTTTAATAGAATGAGACAATGCTCTGTTGTCAAGCAGAAAATAATGACCCCATTTAAATTTTTTTCCACCAAGTTATAAGACACAGTAACTGATGGGGCCAGCATCTCCGGCCCTTTGCCCATTTGCTGTCGACATGTAGCCCTAAATATCACAAAGATGAACTGACATGATGACATGTTTTCAGGTTCTGTTTCCTCCCTGTGACCTTGCCTGACTGATCACATGAAAAGCTTTGAGCATGTAAGAGGCCTAACATTGAGTGGGTGGAACTGGGTGTTTCTAAGACTGCATATTTAGGGATTTGAGATCTTTTTACTACCCTCTGTGATTAATGTAGTCTCCAGGACAAAGTCAGATAAAATACACCAGTCTTAAAGCTCTCAAATTATTTCTCTGTAAAGGGCCATATGTCTCATGAATTTCCACACAACAAAGTATGGACTGACAGCAACATTTGTGGCAAGGCTTAGAATCTGTGCAAGGATTCAAATCAGCCTGTTTGCAGAAAGATCAAACCTAAAGCAGAACCAAGTGTTCCACGAAAACCAAAGCCAAAAGGGGTTTCTGTTGGGTGGAGACATTAACCATAAACAGATTGCCACGCATGACTCAGACCAGAGAATGGCAAGGTCCCTTACTTCCTGAGACTGCTTCATATGGAGGAGGCACGTCCAGATGAGTGTATGAGGGCGCTGGCGGCAGGGATGCCGAGGGCTCGCCAACGGAGCTGTCGTCCTGGATGCCGTACCAGCTAGGCCAGATTGACGTCTGCAGAAAGAGAAGCGGCAGTGGGAGTCGAGTTGCGAGCGGCGGAAGGACTGGAGCCGGCATGCCATGGCAGACCACCCGCCCACCCTTACACTCCACTGTAAGGCAGCCTGATGCTGGGACAAGCCAAATCTGCTGTGTCCTCTCTGCCCTCAGTGACTCATATCTGCATCACCCTCTTCGCTGTAAAAAATGTTGCTAAAAAAGCAACTTAAAACTTACATACGAGTGAAAGAATGCCTCGCTACATTGTATAAAAATGTCATGTAAACACATTTAAAAATATGAACAATCTTAAATTTAGGATGAGATATTTCAAGCTGAAACATGTTCGTAAAATCTTAGGCTGACCTTCTTAAAGTGTCTTTATCATCTTAAATACTAGCATGGCCAAAAATGCAGTGCAGAGAGGAGAAAACTTTTTAAATGGAACTGCTATGTGGAGCTTCGATATCTTTTGTTTATTTTATTCCTCTGGCATTTCCTGTTTACTGAGGTCATACTGTCCTCTCCCCAACCCCTTTTAAGACTTGCCCAGCGCTTACAGATATTTCACTACGAGGTGGCTTGAGGAAGACTGTTCTATAAGCTGTTACATCTATACTCAGTCACTAAATAAACTGCAGACTGTACTGTGGGCCTCTCTGTAAAGTGTTCTGGAAAGCAGTCCAAAAGCTTCTACTCCCTGTGTCCAAGGTGTAAAAAAAAAAAAAAAAAAAAGAGCATTGAGAAATGCAAAAATTTAACAAAAACACTAAGACTGACCACACCGAATGGCCCTTTGTGTTTACAACCACCAGGAAGCATATCCTATCCATCCTTTGGAACAAACACAGGCAAGACCCATCTCAATAAGATATTGGAAAAGTAAAGGTCATAAGAAAACAATGTCTTCAAGAACAAAAAGGAAGTCACAATGTTATTTTGTAACCTATGCCAGAATTTTTTTTAAAAACAAAAGTACAAAAGCAGGCATTCCAAATAATTATTTTCAGCAATTCTTTATATCCTTGAATGCTGGATTTCAGTATTTCGCCTGCTCACAAAGAAATTAGGATTTGACATCTGAACAATTTCTAAAAACATTGCTTTGACTATACACGTTAAAATGTTTTGCAAATAGAAGCTATAAGCTCACAATATTTTTTTCCGGTGAAATTTGGCCCTGTATAAAGTGGAGTGTTTCTTGTCTGTGTCCTGACTAAAATGAAAATAAGTCTCCAGCATTTCACAAATTTCATACAAGGGCAAGTGTGAAAGATCATTTCGAGCAGTTACAAAGAACATTTAAATCCAATATCTAGGGGTTTAAAAACAATAGCATCACTGGTCTTGATAACATTTCCCATCAGCATTAGATCATAGTTTCCAGGAGAATAAGTTTTTCCACCTGCAAAGAAGACATTTGCAGAGAACCCACAAAAGTCTTATTAAAAGGTCAGCAAATCCCCCTGCATTCTCAACATTAAAGTACTGAAATTAAATCACTGAAGAGTCAAGGAGACAAGCATCGGAGACATTTATTTTGAATCAACAAAAAGTACTTTCCAGATGTTAAAAAAATATGCAGAGTTGCAGCATTACTTTTGCTTTTGAGTTTGCGGCTTTGACTTCACTTCCAATGAATTTCAACTGAAATGAACAAGCCATTTTAAAAGGATTTCCTTAACACATGCAAACCCAAACTTCTACTCCCATAGAATTATATCAAGAACATTATAAAAACAAACAGGTGCATTGGAAAGTACGTTACTATTATTATGACTCTTCATTTAACTGATATTTTTCTCCATAACTTAAAAAGATGGGTTTGTGCACTAAGCTAATTACAATTATTTAACCAGTTATGCAGACGGGTAGTTTTTACTGCATCACCTCAGGGTAAGTGCCTCGCACAAAAGGGTTCGAGCGCAGGTCCTTCTAATTTGGAAGATGCCACTACGCCACCTGCTGACCCAGTTTTCTTTTATATTTCCCTCTATTACCAAGCACTCATTGATCACAAATGCCAGAAGTTACAAAGAAGAGACAGGCAGAGCTACATGTCACAGCTACTTGGCAAACATATAGGTATGGACATTAATTTGTACCAACTTGGAAAGTTGATTCCATTTGAAGGCATATTCTTATTCAAACACAACATAGAATGATTAATTTAAATTGTTAAAGAAACGTTAATACAAACAACCCGCCAAATTTCAAAGCTATGACCTAATCTTCCCAGATGACCAAATATTAAACAAGTGTGATCAAAGATGGGCCCCTGTGTATTTGCCAAGATGATAGCCTTCAGTGAACAACAAAATCAAATGTCAGGAGATGTCTACTGCTCACAAAACTGAATTGAAAGAACATCTATGAGCTGCTAACCAGTCAGGATTAAGATGTTCTGCAACTCTAAAGTATTCGACTCTCCAGCAACAAACATGTTCTCAGAATGACTAGGTCAGACGTGTCAACAGAAAACTTTCACATGTCTGAAACTAATCCCTTAACAAACCCCAATGAAATGACAGGCTGAAGCAAGGCCCGCCCATGATCCCGCTGGGTCCACAGGGCTACTGAGTCAACACAAACACTGACAACCTGACACAAGCTAAGCCGCTGGAAGGGGGTGAAAGATCCGCCCCATGTCTGTGCCTCGTCCTCTTCTCAAGCACCTTCCTTCATACTTGTTAGTGAATGAGTACACTGGGGAAAACCAAGGGGAAACCTACGTTCTGGCTCTCACACATCTGGTGCAGGTAAGCCCTGCCCCCGACGATGACGATCTGTGCATTGCGGGGGTTGCTCAGGTAGGCTGCCAGCTGCCGCTGCCGTGACCGGTACCAGCAGATGTAGAAAAAGATCTTTATGATGATGAATATTATGACGATTCTGTGCAAAAAGAGAACACAGAAAATGACACGTTAGGGTGCCTTGATGTTTCAAACTAGGTAACACAGAGGAGCAAACACTCTCAAAGTGACCTCTGCTCAAAGTGCAAGTGTGGAAAGAACAAGATTCACATTAATGATAAATCAGAAAAGCAACATTTTGCACAACAGTGCGCACACGCACACACAAACACATACAGTACCATTAGTTAAATGGTTTGTTTCAGATTAACTTTTTCCAGTGTATCCCCTGGTGTATGCAAAAACTATTTGTACTATGCATAGTAACTGCTAATAATTTAAGCTTGTTTTGCAATTAACAAAAATTTGGGTGTTGGAGCTATTATTGTGAGTGGAAATAAACAAGTTGTGTAACATACAATGAGTGGGGATAAAAGTGATCCTTCACGAGAGTTTTACGGATAATTTTGGCACCAAAGGGATACTTAAGCATTTTTTTTGGGGAGGGGGAGGCTTTTAGAAATTGAATATGAAAATTATTTGTACATGTCTTCAATATGCTAGAATATTTAGCTAAATTTAGTTTAGCTCATTGGACAGGAGATGTTAAAGAGAAGATTATGGCTTAAGAAAATGCTTATTTCCTCATGCTTCTTATTTTTGTAAAGTGCCAACAACAAACTTAATGAGTATAAAAGTGGATTCTGACATTACTTCTGTATGGTAAGGCTTGCAAAACAAAACCTCGACCATACATGTGGTGGTTGTATAACTGAAGTCACTGAATTTTAGATTGCTAAAATAAACAATTTATTAAACCAACGGCAGGAAACTAAACACTTTAACACCTATATGGGCAAATAACACTATCAATCAACAACACATCATTGCTACTACATCGTTTTAAATAAAGGCTTTTCCTTCCAAGAAGTCCTTGGTTCAGGCTTTTTGGCAAAACTTTACACAGCTGTAAAATCTTAAACGGAACACAAGACAAACACCCTTGACGATTCAAGATGACCGTTGGCTCTGAAATGGTGCATTTTATTTTGTTTGGGTTTAAGAACACACACACACACACACACACACACACACACACACACAGCATTTCAAATTTTCCACACAACACTGAGTATGAGAGATATCCAAGGTCTGTACTTACATGTACCAGTAAAGCTCCATATTAAGTTCAGTGAAAGGTGGTTCTCATAATCCAAAAAAAAAATCCCTGGGGGGAAAAAAATTGCACAAAGCATGAAAAACGGAGAACACAAAAAGCCTTTATTCATGTTTAACCATAGTGAAGCTGCACAATCTAACCTGTAGCTAAAATACAGTGTGAACATGTAAACATCTGTTATTCCTGGAGTCACCAATTCCTCAGGTAAAATTACTCATTCACAATATACCAATAAAAATCTTATCTCTCTCTACTAGTGAATTGTATATCATTTTTAGTCACAGAATTCCCCATGACTCAAACGGAAAAACCAAGTCAAGATCTGATTTGTGGCAAACACTAAAAGAAGTCTCTTATAAGTAGCAGACGTGAAAGAGATGAGCAGTGGTGTTTTTCTGAACAAGGGTTATCCTTGGAGGTTGGCCATGTCAAATGTGGCCGATATAGAGAAGACAGACTACGTAGAGGAATGTGAGAGTGTGTGTGGACTTGCTCTCCCGCGCACTCCACTTCCCTCACAGATCAGAAACTTGCAGCCCACCTTCTAATAAAGTGCCACCACATTTACACCCTTGCAGTTAGCAAAAGGACACACAAAAACAGCATAAAATTACTAATAATCTCAACAGGGACATGTATGACAAACCGTTTCAGGAGTGGGTTTTGAACTTTTGCCCATTTTCTATGCCTACAAATGTTCAGACATGCTGAAGACTAATTGTACAGTTGTAAATTATACAAATTAAGTCCATGGCCGCATTGTCAGTTCTGCAGAACAAATCCCTTGTGAAAAGGACGCGTTTATGAAACATTTCTCAAATCGACTTCCCGCACACGAAAGCTGCGTGATACACAGTTTGTTGCAGGATGTGACTAATCTGAACTCTTTCGTGAGTGGTTATCAAAGAGCCCTGTGATACCATCTCAAAGTTTTATCATAAAGCGGTTTCATTCCAGGAAGTCACAGAGGGTACACCCGCCCTGTCCCGTCCCAAAAGTCCCAAAAAAAGGGAAACAGGGAATGGCTGTGCTTCTACATCTCTGCCAGACTTCAAATGAGCTTCTTCACCTTTACAGCTGTCACTGTATTAAGTGGTAGAACAGCAGGTAGCACGGGTGCCTTACAGCTCCAATAAGTTGACGAAGGTGATGATAATAAACGTAGTAGCACGCTGAAGCTCAGTGGAGGCTAAGGGACTGTATTTACTATCCGAGTAGATACGGGGGCATTCCCACTACCACATTCTAAACACCAGAAAAGCAAGCTGGATAAATGCTGTAATGAGAAAAACCACAGTAGAACTTGACAGGGAGGAACATTATAGGAGAACTGATGCAGTAACACAGATCATCACTCCACCCTCACCCTTGTCCACCAGAAAAACAGACGTAGGAGTTCAGGTCATAGCATGTGGAGCCATGCACAAATGTCACATTTTGCAGTGAACCGACCTTAACCACAATCTTAACTGCAATGCACCAGCGTAGCAAAGACATAAGGAAGATATCAACAGCGTGTGAACTGGAAATTCCAAAACGAAGCCTGGGGCAACTCTGCAACCTGATTGGGAAGGGTGTGATCTGTCCGTTCTGGAGCAAGGCCAACATTCCTGCTAATAATTAGGCTCCTGTGGTCACAAAAAAAATCTTTACAGATTTAAATTTAAGTGCAGTGGCCAGGAACTAAAACAACATGACTACAAAAAGCCATATTTTAAAACGGAAAAATATGAAATAAGACCAAGTTCCTTCTTTTAAGTTGTATGCACTTACATAAGCACCTTCATCACTTGAATCACTTTCTTCAGGTAATGCCTGGACATGTAGGCAGTCATCACATTGCATTTCCATGGTAGCTGTCTTCATTACCAACCAAATAAATTAAAAAAACCTGTGTTTGAGATACAGAACAACTCCTGAAGCCACATCAGATCGCTCCAAATCAACCCAACACTAACTTATGCTGGAATCAGAGCCCAGAATGAACCCAGTTCAGAAGTTCACAGGGGTTTATTTACCAAAAAAGCAAAGGTGGCCCCAACCTCCAGTGAAGTATATTTACTGTACACAAATTGAAAAGGAAAACCAGAGATCATTTTGTCATGAGTTGACTTCATGTCTTGAGAAGACCTCTGCAACCGTTAAACTGGTGGGGGTAGTGTATTTACACCAGCATGCCTCTTCAGGCAGAACACAAATGAAGACATTTCACACCTGCTTTCATATACCTGCTACCTCCCCTGTGGCTCTCATTCCCATCCCAGGTCCAAACCCAAGTCAATGAAGATATTCTAGAAAATGGGGGGAGGAAAAAAAAAAGCACACCTCCCTTTTGAGGAAACTTATGAACTTGTGTTCACTTCTTCTCTCAACTCCCATGAATGTAGTCTCAGTGGAGTGCTGCATGTCTGTCTGGAGAGATCACTTCCCGAGAAAAAAAAAAAAAAAAAAAAAGGCCTGAAGAAGATGAAGCATGCTAGTGGGTGGAAGGAGGTGTGTGCTTAGAGTTCTAACAAAATACAGGCTTTGGTGCTGGACTATTCAACAAAACTAGTAGAAGAGCCAAGATCAGTAGGCTACCCAGCATTTCTCACACCACTAAGAAAGGGAAAAACTATTTCAACCAAGAGAACAAGTCAGGTGGATCATGGTCTGGCTGAAATCCTCCCAGATTCAGTCCTCTGGGACAAGAGCTGGATAGCAGTATTATTTTTATATGACAGACCTCTCTGTAAGACAAAACACAGAGAGACAAGACATAGGTAGAAGGCAAAAAAAGTTCTCCCAAGATCACAAGATAAATCAGCTGATGACAGACTAGGGTAACATATTGTGTGGTAACTAACCAAAATGAACCTAGGACAGAAATAAACGATCACTGAACAATTCAACAGGTTCTTCATATAGTGTTCTTCTGAACAATGGAACACAGCACAATTAAATTAACACAATGTGATAAAAAAAAGTAAAGAAGAACAACAAAGCAGCCAGCTGATTATGAGTTACATTGAGACAAAAAGACATCTGGCAACTGAGGAGAGGAAAAACCAAAAAATCTCAGGCAGAGAAAATGGGAGAAAAATATATCCCTGCAGAGTCTAATTACTCTAAAGCCCCTTCCTAGGCATTCCAGGGTAGCACAACACACCTGGCAGGTGAGAGGTACATTTACATTTATCCATTTCACAGATGCTTTTCTCCAAAGCGACTTCCAATGAACTCTATGTAGTGTTATCAGCCCACACACCTTATTCACCAAGGTGACTTACATTGCTAGATACACTACTTACAATTCCAAGTCCCAAAAACCAGAGTTGGCGCCCGAGGTTTGGGTCGGCCGGGCACTCGGCCCCGACCACCGCCCAAATCACAATGCACCGGCCCCTTACGGTTTCTCCGGCAGGTGGTGAGCCCACCGAAGAGCGGCTCCACGTTGTGGCTTCGGGCTGAGCCCAGCCAGGCCCCGTGGGCATAGACCTGGCCACCAGGCGCTCGCATGCGAGCCCCCCCCCCCCAGGCCTGGCTCCAGGGTGGGGCCCCGGTGACCCCATACCGGGCGGGGTAAACGGACGCCTTGATATTTTCGTCATAAGGGGTTTTTGAACCGCGCTTTGTCTCGTCTGTCATCCAGGACCTGTCTGCCATGGGAGACCCTACCAGGGGCATGTAGCCCCAGACAACATAGCTCCTGGACTCATTCAGGCACTCAAACCCCTCCACCACGATAAGGTGGCGGTTCACTGAGGAGCATCTGTTCCGGATGCCTCCTGGACGCCTCCCTGGGGAGGTGCTCCGGGCTTGTCCCACTGGGAGGAGGCCTCGGGGCAGACCCAGGACACGTTGGAGAGACTATGTCTCCCGGCTGGCCTGGGAACGCCTTGGGGTTCCCCCAGAGGAACTGGAGGAGGTGTGCGGGGAGAGGGAGGTCTGGAGTACTCTGCTCGGACTGCTGCCCCCGCGACCCGGCCCCGGATAAAAGCGGAGGAAGATGGATGGATGGATGGATGGATGGACTACTTACAATGGGTCACTCATGCACACACCAGTGGAGCACACTGTCACTCTCACTACGGGTGAACCTGAACAGCATGTCTTTGGACTGTGGGAGGAAACTGGAGCACCTGGTGGAAACCCACGCAGACACGGGGAAAACATGCAAACTCTGCACAGACTGAGCGGGGATCAAACCCACGTCCTCTCACACCACCCAGTCGCTGTGATACAGCAGCGCTACTTCCTGTGCCATCGTACATTTTGACTGGCTGAAACTGAACCGGCAGCAGTGTGGGCAGGATGCATTACCCAGAGGTCTCAGGAAACTCAGTCCAGTAGGCACCAGGACATACCCAAAATTCTGCATTTTTCAGACAATGCAAACAAAAGAACCAGAGTTCACAGGAAGTCTTACCCATGGAGCCACTACTACAGACCCTCCCCATTCCCGCAACTTCCCACCTACATAAACAATACAAGGAATCAGGGGTCGAACAAACAGCCTGTGAGCTTGCAGCCAAGGATATTATGCTGTTTTCTCTTTGCATTGAAACTGAAGCTTCCAAGTGATGACACAAGGACTTTAATTCCATTCAAGAGTTTTCACATATGAAGAAAAACAAAAAATCCCCCATCAAGTTGAATTACAAAACATTAAAAATAAATATTCTTGAATGCATTTTCACAACACATTAAGAATATATATATATATATATATATATAGAAAAAAATAAAAATTCATTATTACTCAAAAGTATTCATTTGTCACATTAATAGAATGAGATTTGTCCTTTCAAAGGTGAACCACTGGTCACACAGAAGCCAACAAAGCCAGTACCCTAACCGTAACTTATCATCCCATTAATTTGATACTTCTAAGACACACTGAACACAACAGATCGCTTGTTTTTTCCCCCACCTATACAAGCAGCTGGCGAGTTAGAGCAGCCAAACAATTCCCGTCATACCACTTACAAGAACATGTTGAGAAATCTTTGTTGGAGTCGAACAATGTGAGCTACATCTGCTGAATTTCAAATAAATTAACACATAGTAAACGAGGCCCTGCACACTCAGGCCAGTAAGGTTTTAAATTTTATGTGGAAAACAACCATTATTCAAACACAAAAAATATTAATGCCGCTATAAAAACCAGGGGCGCTCTTACTCAACCCATTTTCTTTAGTGTGAGCAAAGCCTATGTGAACCATGACTAACAATCTTTAAACAGTGCCTGGGAGTTGACCACACCGACCATACCTTTCACTACTAAAATTAAAAAACTGAAAAACTATACTTCCTTTTAGCATTATTTGTTTTGATGAACAAACTGCTGCTACAGTATGGATGTTTGGAAGCCTTATAAAGGGGTTTCAGAAATTTTTATATTTTGCTCTTGGACAAAAGAAAAACATACTTTAAGACCACTAAGCAGCACAGTGGGTACTCTAAATAAACATTAAACAAACACCTACCCTGTGAGGACCCCTGGAAACATTTGCTGGAAATTCAGGAAAAAAATTGCTTACACAAATTATCCCTTTAAGCATACGTATAGCTTAATCAAAAATGCAATTAATACATTAGCTCTATTTTTAAAAATGTAAGCCCAATTCAACAAGCAACAGCTTCTCTCCACCACAAATACTAGAATCATTTGCAGAATTAAAGTCCCAGTGGAACAAAGTGAGAAAAAGTCAGAAAAATGCTACACCCTGAGGCAAACCTACTTCCTCTTAAAGTTCACAGACATGCAGGTTTTTGTTTTTCTTCACACATGCAGACTAATATGAAGTGGAAAACAGAAGAGGTTCAAAAAGTGAAACAAACATTCCTTCATGTTTGCATGCTTCCAATGGACATAAGTATGAAAAGCACCATGAATACAACTAATTTAACAGCCAAAATTGGTAGTGGCCCTTGACTAACCCTATGGAAGCTCTGCTGATAGTGAGCCAGCTGCACCCCTTTCCCTTTTTGCATTCAGTGTTACTGCAGTGAGTTTCTCAGCTTCATGAGCACAGAGAAAAGCAAACTCATATTTAGCTTTCTTATTTATGATCATTGCAGGTCAGACTAAATTTTAAGGCAGGAACAAAGCTTACAGAAAGAAAAAGAAGAAAAGCAGCCTATTTTTTAAGGTGGGCCAGAGTAGGCTGTGGCCCACCATGACCCTTCACTGGACAAGCGACTACTGATGATGGGAGGATGGATGGACGGACAGACAATAGGCTCTTAGTCACACCAAGTGTAAAAGGGCCTTTTACCACGCTGCTGGGATGGCATAGTAGTGAATTCCACAACATCCCGAGAACTCAAGATGTGGGATCACGCCTGAGTTTTGAAGGTTAGACCATCCAATGTACACATCACACACTGCCCCTGTGAGAAGGACCTGGTCCTGCTTGCCTACAGTAGAGGAACACAGGAAGCTTTTCTACATTTTAGCCTGAGAAAAATCATATCCATCCTCTCTCAAACTCACGCAAGTCTGATAAAAATGAGTCATGAAAATATCATCAAAACATCAACTGCTATGTAAAAGATTCCACTATATAATCCATTCAGATGAAAGAAATAAGAGGCAGAAGGAGAAAGCATTTAATTTAAATTAATTTGTTAAACCAGGGCTACCCCAGCTGCTGTTTGGTGGTACCTCCAACTTTATTAGAAAAGCTCTGTGCTATAAAAAGAGACTGGGGAAAATAACCACACATGCATTTCCTTTCGGTAGCTTGGCTTAGAAGTCTCAGCAAGGAGCAGCAGTTAGATGGTTTCCTCCTCCCCCTTCAAGAATGAAGTAAAAGTACTTGGTTACACTGTGTGCAACTGCCCCTCCCTCTTAAAAACTGAAGACAAATACTACATAGTTCACTACTAACACTTCAGCAACAAGTTAAATTTTTTTCCCCTCAAGTGAACTACAGTAGATTAATTTCGCCAAATTTGTTACATGCATTAGTAATTCACTGAAAATTCAGCAATGAAAGTTTTTTTTTTTTTTTTTTTTTTAAATATTGTAAGACCCAGAAGACGATAAAAAAATTTATAAACACCTACTTTATACTTCTTACCTACTATAATCTACTTTTTGCCTTAACTGTGTTAAGGCAGCAAAAAAGTTAAAGGCTAAAGAAGCTGTTTGGAGGCCAGGGTATTTCCACTGTGCACTGAAACATTTCCATATATTCATAAACACCAACCGCAAGTGATCTGCGGCTCGCTGCAAACAATCAGACGCACAATACATACAGAGGGTAACGTTCATTTGGTATTTACGAGCTCTGGAAAATGGATGCTGACGTGAGTAGTGAATAGCCTATGGTGCTCAGGGTGCCAAGACACCACTTTAAGCACAAGTGACATTCATGTAATTTAATTTACACTTTCACCTGCAAAATTATATTAATCACACTGTATCAAGACAGATCCAACCATTTGTAAGGAAATGACTCATTGCTGAGCATGACATTTTGATTTCCTGATTTAGATTCAAATAACTTGTGTGGATTAAACGAGTGTTTGCTACATCTTCCTATGATCTCTTGTAAGCAATTTTAGTAGTATTATGGGGCCACAAGTGTAGTTGTAGATTTCCTATAACAATTGTAAAGTCTGGTTTCAAATAGTGGCTTCTTACTTATACTGAATTGATACAGTAAAAAATAATCAAGCTGTATAAACAGATAATAGTTCTTTAGTACACAAACACCATATAGTAAGCCACGTTGAAGAAAGGTATTCACTACATGAATAAACATAAAATGTTTTATATAGCACTATTGAAAGGCCTTCTCGAAATGATTCTAAACATGTGGCTAGTGAGCTGAAACCATTCACCTTTTCAAACTACCTACAGCTTAGGGACAAGATCTTAAAAAACAAAACAGACAAAAGTCCTTTTAATGTAAAAATTGCAATACTAAATATAAAGTTTACTGTCATTGTATACAATACGATGAAATTTTGTATG
The DNA here is from genome assembly GCF_900964775.1 of Scleropages formosus. Classification (NCBI taxonomy): domain Eukaryota; kingdom Metazoa; phylum Chordata; class Actinopteri; order Osteoglossiformes; family Osteoglossidae; genus Scleropages; species Scleropages formosus. The sequence goes on from NC_041814.1 coordinate 22,574,140, forward strand.
TACTTAAACATCAGTTAACAAGACATTGAAAAAGATATGCAGCTTGCTTTGACAGTATAAATCAAACAGGCTTCCTTCACATAACGAGTGTAATTTGTCCTGAAGACATGATCATAAACATTCTCATGAAAGGATGTCTTCATTATCATTAATATATATAGAAAAACATGTTCCTCAACCACAAGTTTTACTAATTTTTTCCTACCAAAATATGCAAAATTATTGCCTTATGAATTAAAAAAAGGGGGGAACGATGGCGCAGTGGGTTGGACTGGGTCCTGCTCTCCGGTAGGTCTGGGGTTCAAGCCCCGCTTGGGGTGCCTTGTGATGGCCTGGCGTCCCATCTTAGGTGTGTCCCCTCCCCCTCCAGCCTTTTGCCCTGTGTTAAATAAATGAACCCCAAGGGGTTCATTTACATTTATTCATTCATTTAGCTGACACTTTTCTCCAAAGAGACTTACAATGTTAAGGTTACAATTATTTACCCATTTATACAGCTGGGTAATTTTACTGGAGCAACTCAGGTTAAGTACCTTGCTCAAGGGTACTACAACCAGAGGTGAGGCTTAAACCTGCAACCCTTGGGTCCAAAGGCAGATGTTCTAACCACTATGCTACCAGCTGCCCCTAACCACTATGCTTCAGCCAATGTGTGTGTGAATTAAAAAAGCTTAATTGAAAAGCAAGTTACCCAAATCCAGATTATCAGAACTCCACTGTGCACCTTTAAATCAAGGCATAAGGCCCGTCTGTTCAAAATCACATACACATAAGACATGTTTCCTTTTCCTGCCCACTTCCCCCATTCTCAATAATCATTTATCTACCATTTCCTCTTCTTACTGTGCTGTTCTTGGGTTGCATGGTGGCACAGCTTGTGCCTCAAAAGCTCCTAAACTATTGCTTTAAACATGAATTGGACACACAGCACAGTCTAGAGTTTGAATTTTCCCCCATGCTTGCATGGATTTCCTCCTAGCAGTCCAAAAACGTGTTACAGGAGAACAGGGGATTCTAAATTGCCTGTATTATGTGCGAACAAATGAATGGGGTCCCATTCATGGGGTACCCTGCCTCGCAACCTGTGCTTCTGGAATAGGTTCCAGACCACCGTGACTCTACACTGTACAGGTCATTATTAATAACTGATATAAGAACAATAGAATCTATTGAACAAAAATGCTGTAATTTTTTGTTTTCTGTTTCATTGTAATTCTGATTTTATCAGAAACTGCTTAAAACTTATAACCAATGTATTTCTTCCTTATTGTAAAGTACTGTATTTTGAGAAGCTGCTTTTAAATGCGCCCATAAAACATTAGTCAGCTGTACATGGACAAGTAATTGTCAATAGCTTAGTATTCAAAACTCACAGTATATACAAGCACTCACAATGTACTTTGGAAAAAATGTGCCAGCCAAGAAAATAAACAGTGCAACAATACCTAATAAAACAATTTTAATAACTACTAATCTACTACTACTTGAAACGCACCTTTTCAATAAAAGAATAGTAAATCACATCATAAATCACAGAGTGATTTATAATGATATTGCATTTTAAGAGCATTCTATGCATTTTATTGCCTCAAGTTATAAGATTTCCTTTCCAAGTTATGAGCTTTTCCTTTCAACTTTTGGCACTGTATTTAAAACTTGTTTGCTTTTGAACTCACACAGAAAATATATTCCATCAACTTTCTCATTTTCTGAATGCAGAAATGCTAAAAATATTACACCTACATGTTTATATTTGTCAGTCTCTTGATGAAACTCAAAAGGAGTTTGCATGTTTAATCTATTAAAATGTAACATCTCCGTACTCTGAAGGCTTTAAAAGTGCCTTTTTAATTGCCAACACTTAACATATTTGGTCGGGGATGGGATGTCAGTTCATTGCCAAATAAATTTTGTATGGAACGCTTGTGTTTAACTTCTGTGAAATAATAAATATCAGATTAAGATCTGAAACAATTAGACCCAGATAACAGCACCCATTCTGAAAACTAACACTTCAGGGATGTAAAACAATTAAACACAAAAGCTACAAAGATTTTAGCCTAGATTTTAAATCATGCGCGAACTGAAGAAGTACAGGCTGGCTCAGTTAGATGACTTTTTCAGAGAGGAACTTGTTAACCACTACTGGTGTGCAATCGACCATCGCATCGAAGTTCATTTAATTAATCTCAGCATTTTATGCAGCAGCAGTCATATCCGCCGAATGAAAACCCATACATTGATTTTGAATGCGGGTAATGAATTATTACTCTTAGCCCAAATAACTTGCAACAAACAAATAATCACAATGTATCCACTTGTAATTTAGGGTAAATACCCTGATAATGGAAAAGGCAGCAGGATTTGAACCCTGGGACATTAACCACCGCAGCACCCGGAGATAACTGCTCATGTGTGAGAGATGGAGTTACAGCCAAGAGGCAGCACAGCAGTGATGGACATGGAATCACAACCTCACTGCTGCTGGATCATGACCAGCTCCTTATGCTTACAGTAATACTCCTGATCAAAGCACTTACCCGGAGTTACTCCGGTAAATACACCCAACTGTACCAATCGAATCGGTGAAATGCTGTAACTAAGGGGCTTTCATAAGCCAAGAGATAACAACAGTAATAACACCATCAATAATGCTCAGTGGTTCTTCATCTTGTGCGTTTCATGCGGGGTATGAGCTGTGTGCGTGAAAAGTGTGTACACCACGGCCGGTTGTTTGAAGCCCAAACTACCAACACTGACTGACACTTTTCTCGAAGACCTCGGTGTAGAACAGCTCCATTCCCTGCTGGACACTTACTCTGCACTTCTGTAGGGCCAGCAGAGGGCATAGCGGTTAGAGTCATGACCTTGCAACCAATCAGGGTTCGAATCCTCCTACCTTCCGTTGCTGCACCCAGCCAAAGTAGTAAACTAGGTACTTGGGTTGGGATACGCGGAAGCATGATAAAAATAAGCGGGTAAAATCACTCGGTCGATTTACATCATTTGTTACCGGAGGAGTGAGATGAAACAGTGGAAACAGTGAAAGCAAATGTGTGAGAGAGGAGCAAAAAAAAAGGAGAGCGCTCACTCGTCACGTCAGAGTGTCAGTCAGTGTTTCCACACTGACTCTGTGACTCTCCAGTTTACAACTTTCACAATTGAATTACGCAATTGAATAACTTACCTGGGACCCCAGCCGAACGACTCCTTCCAATCCAAATACTAATAACCGACGTCGAACGGCTTCTTCTCAAACTGCGCCCAACGACGACGCGCGTGTTCTCCGCAAAGCGGAACAGAGACAGAGCGGCCAACACCCGAGCGCGGACTCACTCACCGACCGAGTCAGTCGCGCGCGGCGGCGCCCACGAGCCGCTCGGTTGCCATGTTAACTCGCACCAAGTTCAGACAAGAGACAGGACGGGCCGCCGCTGGCTATCTGCAGCGCATGCCGGCGTGCGCGCCGCTCCGTGCGCGTCCTCGGTAGCTGCCCGAACAATGCCGTGTACGATGGGTCACAAATCGGAGAAGGAGGGGTAAAGAAAAGTCCCGTTTCCTCGCCTCCGACACACACCGCCTTCCGCAAGCGGGAACTGCTACATAAACATGAGCTGACGAGAAATGCCAAGAGCGCCGCGCACGGCGAAAACAGGAGTTGCGGTCGACAGCGCCCCCTCCCGGTGGGGACGTAACATAACAGGACACTACACTTTACTACGATCCTTTAACTGTTAGGGAAAACATTCAAAATTTACTGAGCTATTTCTCTTAAAGATCAGATGGATATCTGCAAAATACCATAAATGATTTTTAGTTAAGACGAAAGATGCCTTCAGAGGTACATCAAATGAAAAATATGACTTTATTTAATTTGATTGTCAAATGGTCACTCAGAAAGGAGGAAATACAGTATTAGCATGTTTTAAACACTCACTTCCAATATTTTGCACCAGAACCTTACACACAAAACTAATAATCCAAAGTGCCTTAAAAAAAATCTAACAAGAATTACTCATGTATTGTATTTTTTAATGCGCATGCTCATTTGTTACAGAATAAGAAATACAATTACAGTAATATAAACACTTCATCGTAAGATACTCCACATTCATTCATCATAGCGTTTTATAGCAACTTAGGAGCAAATAGACAAGGATGTCTAGAAAGCAATTAAATGTCATTTTTAGCCACATATTATATACATATATACTGTAAATACTTAAATTTTACTGTAGATTACCACTGCTGATTATTACTATGGGTATATAGTAGAGTATGCAAGTACATAATACATAATCGTACAATATAGCATGGATTAAGTAGATTGTATATCTTATCCTTATATATGACACCACATACAACAAAGTGGTGCAGTCAATAACTTCTGAGACTGGCCACCGCACACCACTGCTATGATGCTCCCGCTGATGGCTTGCAACTACAGCGGCACTAAATGGTGGCCAGTCTTACAGCTTATTCACTGTATCACGTACTAAACCTATACCATATAGCACTTTTGTGTAAAGTGATCTAAATTAAAATTTATTCCTACAGGATGATTTACGGTGCTGTATTTTTGCACTTACACCAAAGGTATATACAATACCATACACAAAGATATGCAGAATTCCAATTCAACAGATTCCTCCATTTACCGAGTCCCAACAACACACAGACACATGAATGTATCCATGAGCGCCCTCTTACTATAGTAAATAACAACAACAACAGAGCTGCACAGAGAAAAGCGCATAAACTGAGAGAAGGAGAAAGGCGTGGGTTTGGAAGAAGGTCCTCGTATCGGACCTGATCGGATTTGCATTTTTCTTTCCTCTCCTCTTATATTTTTATTTACCTTTTTATCAAATACATAACATTTCCTCCCTTCCTACCTTTGAATATGGAGTTACGAGTAAGCTATCAACACAGTAGGAAAATGACTTATTTTTACAAGTTAACAGCATCAACAGCCTTGAACAAACTATAGAGAATAATTGTGCTTCCTGAATCTTGACACCTTGACTATAAATTGAGTCTTTGTGAGTCGTCTCAGAATAACGCCTTTTTTCAGTGGCCAAACTCAGCAATGGAGCTCTGTGATTGAACAGCCTCTTGAGTTTGAGAGTCACCCACCCCACACACCCGGTGTCCAGAGAGCAAAATCATTTGAGTCCTTGGCAGGATTCAACCCCTCAGCAGTGCCTTGTGTGGTTGCAGTGTGAGTTTCAGTATCCACTAGCTGGTCCACATGTCTGCACCAGGTCAAATCGCATTCAGAATTAATCATGTTTGTCAGGGGTCCAGTCTGTGACATGATCTCATCACCTTAACCATTCTGATGTACATGTCTGTAATCTCTGACAAGCACTTTCTGTCCCACCTCAAAGCTTGAATCAAACTAGTTTGTGGCTTTGGATGCACTGCTTATATTTAAGCATTTAGATGATGTTTTTCAAAGCCACTTGCCATTTTAAAGTATTTAGTTATTTACCCATTTATACATCTGGGTAACTTTACTGGAACACTCAAGGGTAAGTACCTTGCTCAAGGGTACTACAGCTGAAGGTAAGTTTTGAACCTTTGACCTTTGTGTCTAAAGGCAGCAGCTCTAACCACTACATTACCAGCTGCCACCCCACTTCCCTTCTATAAGTTGACACAAGTCAGGCTTCATGATGTCCAAGTGAGTTCTTAGGTTTTTTTCTTCCCCATGAAGAGCATTTCCAGAGTCTGGCCAGTGGGGGAAAGAGCAGTATTTCAATACGCAAGAAGGAAGTTTGCATTTTTTCTTGCTGATACACACACTCTTTTTTTCCATGGCTCTCAAAGAGTTTGGGGAAAAAAGGAAAAGAAGAAAAAAAAAAAAAAAACCCAGAAGAAATACTTGACTAGTTTATTTGTGCAGAGGTGATGTGTTTGATACTATTCCATCTGAGAAAAGATGCAAACTCCTCCAATGTAACCTATGTGCCATTGTCACACAGCACCTGTTCAGGAATACCTATACGTGCAAACAGAGTGCAATGGACATCCCCTGTCTTAGCAGATGTGGTCTTTTTCACTGCAAAAACTTTCGGCCAGGTCCTACATAGTCAATGTGAACTTGTTGCTAGGCAGTACTTAGCCATTCCCATGAATCCAGAGTTGCTAAGTTTGTTAGCATCCAGGGCATATCTTGGCCAAGTCTTCAATTTGATGGTCAATTCCAGGCCACCAAACATAGCTCCTGGCAAAGCATTCCATGTTTACAATACTTAGGTGTCCTTCATGAAGTGCTACAAGAACTACTGGGCAGACTTATGTACGATATCCCTTGTGTCCCCATAATAAAGCACTGATAAACTGACAACTCTTCACATCAAGTAGAGGAGTCAGGAAGATCTGGATCACCTTTGGTAAGCCATTCCCATACTATCTGTTCAATGACTGTGGCCATAGTTGAATCTCTGTTGCCCCCTTTTGAATCTGTAACCTTGTGATAGATAAGAGTTTGAGGGGTGACAGATGGAACACTTCAGCAGGATCTGTTGATGTCCTTCTTTCTTTTAACTCACAAGGCAAACAAGAGTTCATCTGTTACTAAGAGCTTCTCTGTCAATTTGTGCATAGTTCCTTTTCTCAGGGGTTAACAATCTTAAGGCAAACACTACTGGTTGTTCAAACCTATCAGCCATTTTGTAAGACATTACGACACAAATGCCATATGGTGACATTGCGAGCCAGAAGGAGTGGACAATTTGGATTGTAGTGAGTCAACATTTTGTCTCATGTGATCAACTGCTTTGCCATTTTAAAAGCTTTTCCCAGGCTTCTGACCATTCGCATGTTTCTCCTTGCTGTAGCAAACACGTCAGTGAGCGTAACACAGGTCAGAGATTTGATAAGAATTTATGGTAATAACTGACAAGGCCAAGAAATGGGCATAATTGGATAACATTTTGAGGCCTACATGCTTTCAAGACTGCATCAATTGTACCTTGGCACTTTTGTAGGCCCATCCCATCAATGATATGTCTGCAGTACTCTGTGGACTTTTTAAATACTCTTGCTACGGTTGCCCCTCAGTCCAAACTCCAGGTGAGGATTGCTTCTGGGTTTCCCAGGCGAGTATCCTCATCACGACCTGTGACGATAACTTCATCCAGATAACACTGGGTGCCAGGGACACCCTAAAGTACTTAATCCATGGCTCTCTGCCACATAGCAGGAGAAGAAACTATGCTTAAAATGATCACATTATAATGGTGAAGACATTTGTTATTTATCATACAATTTTGATGACTTATTTCCATTTGCAAATATACCTGTGCTCAGTGGCAGATACTGGTCTGCATGCAGCATGGGACTTACTATGACCTTGAAGTTCCTACAGTTGCATGCGGAACCTTTTTCCTTCACCACAGGCACTATGGGTGTTGCCCAGTCAGACCACTGAAAATTTGAGAGGATGCCTTGGTCCTCTAGATGTCAGAGTTCTGCCTCCACCTTGGGGCAAATGGCACAGGGAACGGAACGAAACCTGTGGAACTTCAGTTATACCTTGTCTTCATCTGCAATTTGTGCCTTTATGCTTTTAAGAGTACGAATTCCATCTTGACATACTTCTGCTGAGCGATTCCGTAATTGATTTGTCAGCTGAGCTGGACACTCACAGGCACTCATGTCCAAACAAAGGTTCACTTCATCCTCAAGAGTCCATCCTTGATTTTCATGAAGAGCGTTCACTGTGAGTTTCCACATTGGTGCAATTTTCTCTCCTGTATATGTCTTCAGTAACACTGAGGTGTGTTTCTGTTTCACCGCTGGGAATTTCTCTATGTAATCTTTTTGTGAAACAACTGACAGGGCTGAGCCAGTTCCCAAATCCATCCTTAACGTCACTCCCTAAACCTGCAGTGGCACCTAAGTCAGTTTGTGGATCTGTCTCTTCGGGAGATTGGAGTTCCAGACCTGAGAAATCTGCACTGTCTCAGTTACTCAAATCAGCTTCCTCCATCTCATGCACATTTTTTATTTCTTGCAGTCTGTTTGTGTGATTATCTTCCATTTTGTGCCATTCTGCACATTTTTTTTTTTTGTATTTTCTCTTTTTTATTACACTCAATATTCTTTATCCTCAAATCAACATTCTTCAACACCTAAAACAGGTTTGTTTTTTTTTTGTCCATTTTCTCACAAATCTATTCATGTAGCATCGCACAGCTGAATTTGCTTGCAGTTCTGAAGTGTCTTTAGCGGCCATTTCCACTGAAAGGATGATTTTCAGCACACAGACCAGGGTAAGCTCTCTCTCTATGATGAGGCACTTTAGTATCCAACAAAAATTCAGTGACTTTTAAACAGGGATGTGTTTTCCTTGTCCTCTTCGGTGTTCATTACATGGCAGGGTTATATTTCTGTTGTATTTTTACAATTACACCAATGGTAAAGAATACAATAAACACACTTTCTGAACTGCTTGTCCCATATGGGGTCACGGGGAGCCGGAGCCTAACCTGGCAACTCAGGGCGTAAGGCTGGAGGGGGAGGGGACACACCCAGGACGGGACGCCAGTCCGTCGCAAGGCACCCCAAGCAGAACTTGAACCCCAGACCCACCGGAGAGCAGGAGCCGGTGCAACCCACTGCACCCCCATACAATAAACAATGAGCTGCAATTTAACCGATTCTTTCATTTACCATGTTCCCCAATTTGCATACTACATTTAGCTTTCTCCAAAGCAACTTATTATTTACCCCATTTTTACAGGTGGGTAGTTTTACTGTAGTCATTTAAGGAAAGTACCTTGCTCAAGGGTACTACAGCTAGAGAAGTGAGGCAAAATTGTGAACTTTGTCCAAATGCAGCACATTCTGAACAATACACTATGAACTGCCCGAATATTCATTAATGTGCCCTGTCTAACTACAGTAAATAAAATACTCTTACATTGAATCAACTGTTTATCGGAACCATAGCATTTCAAAAGTTTAATCTGAAATGCCAGCTTTCATTTGCAAGTTTCCAGTATTTCACACTCTCATTTTAAAACACTCATTGCACACTTCACTCTTTGTGACACCATCAGCACCCCGATTATAGTAAATATGATTGTTACTGCACTTTGACCAGTGATTCAGCTTCAGAAAGCTAAAATTCATGGCCACTTTACTGGTCTCCTCCAGGAACTTCATGCTCAGAGGTACCTTCATGTTGCGCGCAATGTCGTTTAGACTTGTTTCCAGCTTTTTGACATCTTTTTCCAGAAGTGGCATCACACTCAAGTCAGTGATGATGGCATCCAATTTCTCATGCTCCCATGCAGTCGCTGCAGAGATGGCTGGTGAGCACTGTGGATACATATATTTTCCAGACAATTTCTGAGCTTCAGCCAGGAGCGTAATCCTCCTCACCTGGCATTCATATTCCAGCACTCGGTCACCATTTGCCTGGATGATCTCTTTAGTTAACACATCTAGTTGATAGTTGATTATTGGAAGGAAGCCGGGCATGGTCATTTGTATTTTGTTCCTTATTTCACTTAACTGGAGGAGAAGGGTAATTTGCTTGTTGATGTGGACTCCCCTAGGGATGTCCACATCCAACTCATTCAGTGTGGAGAGCAGAGGGGGGACAAAAGAGGACATTATGCCTTTACTCTCCATCTCCTTCACCATATCTTGAGTTTGGGCTGAGAGCACCACTGTGGCCTTTTGTTTGAGCACTTCCAGCTCATGCAGCTTCCCTTTGATCACTCTGTTGCATCTGAGGTTCTGGCGAATAGGGACGTCACACTTGGGACAAGCCTTCATCCCAACGAGCCCACTCTCCTCTGGGGCTGCTATCCATGAGTCAAACCCTCTCACCTCAAATATGTGACGGCAGTCTGCGAGCTGCACGAAGCGGGCCCCCGGGTCAGCTTCGCTGCCGAAGAACAGCTCACGCACCTCATCGGCATCGCACACGCGGCACTTTCCTGGACACGGCTCTCCGCACATACCAATACATGGGTGCTGACATCTGAGCAGCTTCCGGCAGGGCATCGAGCACGGCGGGCGATCGCAGGGCTCCAGGCACAGCTTGGTGCAGTGGTAGTGGCTGCAGAGCCAGCCGCACTTCCTCGAGCATGGCTGGCAGGCCACCAGACACGACCTTTGGCACCTCTGGTGGTAGCACTTGGTTCTGCAGGGCTTTGTGCAGGGGACACATGGAGCCCCACACTTCCCCCTGCACTGGTGTGAGCAGATCAGCCGTGCCTCGCACCGAGACATGCACTTGATTGGCTGCTGTTCTCTTTTCTGCCACACGTGGCACAGTACTGACTGCTGGTGACCACACTGCAGCTCTACAATTACCTTCTGGGAGCAGCAGCACGCATTGGAGTGCCCTCGGTCATAGGCACATGTGTGCTCACAGGGCAACGGTTTCCCACAAGGGCGTGTCAAATCATGGTATGGGGCGTCCTGCTCATGGCTCATTGGGGGATTCGTCAGCCATGTGTCGTCTTCTGCATTGCAACTGTATCCACACTTGTGATCCCAGTTGGGATGGCATGGCCTGGAGCAGGTGTGACCGCAGCTGAGGCTGGAGCTACAAGGCTGCAAACACCCACCAAGCGGGACTTTCAGAAAGTCGTCCTCTTTCGACACAGCAGTGATGATGGCAGGATGGTTTTCACAATGCAGTATCAGCGCTTCCCCTACTTGCCTGCAGCTGCTGGCGGCACTCAGAATTTTACTCCACATGGGGAGTGCGGAATGCGCGGTCATGTTTCCGACGCAGTAAAAGGCTTTCTTCGCTCTAGACAGTGCAATGCCAATGTACTTGGAGTTTTTCCAAAGGTCTGCCTGACCCTCCATATCGCTACGGACTAATGACAATATGATGATGTCATTTTCTCTCCCCTGGAATTCATCCACCAGACATACTTTAACACCGAGAAATGTGCTTTTCGGCATGCATTTTCTTAGGCAGACTATCTGGCCTTCGCATGGGGTGAGAACTGTAATTTGTGAAGCCCTGTACCCCTGGTAAATCAAGTATTGGCAAAGTGACTTCATGAAAGAGACCTCATGAAGATTCTGGTGGCCTTGTCCTCTGTGCATGATTTCTTCATGGTGTTTATGGTCCAGAAAGAAGATATTTGTAGTGACACCCTGAGACAGAGAATCACATGCAGAAATGTATATATTTATATTGTTCTCATATGTCTATATTATTCTCACACAGAAATGACCTCTCTAGGGATAAATGCACAGAGTAAACTGTGTATTTAAAGGTATTTAAACAGTATTTAAGGTATTTAAATACTTCTGGAAGGTTATTACCGAGGATGTAATTGACAAAGGACTCAAAGAAATTTCAACTTTCTTCAAAGAAAATTTTAAAAACAAAATATATTTTGAAATTAATAAATACAAATAGTTACCTTTATCTTTTCTTCAACTGAGTTTTGGTTGTTAAGCTTGTTATAGATGTGTGGTGTTAATATCTGGGCGATGTCTGGATGCATGCGATGCTGTAGAAGAAAGCAGAACATCATCTATAAAACTTAACTCAAACGCTGTGCTCTTGGTGCTTGTTGGTCCCATGCACAAGAGGTGCAAAATCAGAAGCCCAAAAGGTCCTCGGTTCTGGCTTCAATGTGGTTGAATGAGCTTCCACTGACACTCAGAACTGCTGCACCCCTCTCAACTGTTTCAGTCCCACTTCTCTCCTAAACTCCTATCTGTTCCACAAACCTTCACTGTATCATCTAAAAGTACTCCCTATAAATTCTGTATACAGATACTTGTAATTATATATATATATATATATATATATATATATATATATATATATATATATATACACACACACACTGGCAAAAGCAGTGAACTAAATTCAACTAAATAACTGTACATAAATTGTATGTTAGCATCCCTGTCTCTGTTGGTGAAATCCGCCTTTTTTTTTTTACTCTAAATTGTACATTGCTTTGGAGAAAAACTTAAAGAAAACCTCTCTCTCCCTTAATTGTGACTATCACAGCTGACCACACGTGTGTGACCACCACCAATAACCAAGCATCAGTGTTAAAATCAGAAAGCCATAGATTTTCTACAGTTACTAGCTTGACCGTGCATAAAAACTTGGGGAAACTGAGCTACATGAGTTCATATAAATGTTATGTGTCCTTTGGTAAAGCATTTCACAGTAAGCTAGATACATTTCTTTAATATAACAATCTGAAGTTTTACTGCTGGCCCACAGTGACATTAAGCCAGCAGGCCTGCTGCTACCCACATACATTTGCACTTCTTCCTGCTGAAAAACTTTTGTATTTCAAATGTCACACATATTCTGATTGCCTGCTTCAATTACATTTCAGCAACAATTCCTTAACAGCGTTCTTAGCCACAGAGATCAGAAATAAACCTAAACTGAAGCAAAGAGCATTGTGAAGTATCAGTGTTTTTAGTACAGTGATGTGTTGATCATACCTGGTTTTCAAGGCGAACAGATGGAAAACCTTCTTGAATAAGTCGTTCAAATAAGGAACGCTCCAAAAGTAGTGTTTTGTCTTGCTCATACCCAGGTGGACAGGGACAAAACTGAAACAAAGTCAAAATTCTGCAAGATAACTCATCATATATACTAAACAGAACCACTTTATACAGCTGTAGTAGAGTAACAATAAAAATGTCTTCAACAATCATGTTAACAGAATAATATTAAAAAATTTGCAATATTAAAAGCTTAAATTCTGCACTTTATTTTAATATTTATAGCTCCACACAAATACACACACAAAGCTTCATAAGCACTATGCATCTTTATTGTGAATGAGTCATTTGAACAGGTCAGTGAGCATGAGATATATTCCCACCTGCTGCCGGTCACCTATCAGTATAAGGTGCTGACATGCTGAGGTCAGTGTTGTGACAACATGAGCCTCTGGAACCTCCTGGGCCTCCTCCACCAAGATGACCCCGGGCCTGATCTCCTGCAGTAGTTTCCGGTATCGGGCAACACCTGCAAGCAAAGTGCACTCAGTACACTGTTTAATTTCACCTCATAAACCAAGAATCACCAGCTTCAAATTTCATATAAGGAACTGTACACAGGATGTGTAGCGGTTAAGGAGCTTGTGACCGAAAGATATTACTTCAAGCTACTTCAATAAATACTCAGAACTGGGAAAAAAGTGCTTTAGTAGTGAAAAAGGAGAAACTAAGAGGGTCAGAGTAATATGGTATTAGGTATAGATGAGCACAAAAGAGGGGAGAAAAGAGAGGTGAAAAGATCCTGGGGAGTGCAGATGTGCCTGTTGGCTATTTACATACATTTATTCATTTAATAGATGCTTTTCTCCAATGCAATGCACATCTCAGAGAAAATACAATTTGTGCATTACATCAGGGGAGAGAGAGAGACATAGCTGCAAACATTTGATTCCCAAGTAAACTTTGTTTCTTTCCACTTTATGCACCGATGTTCATCGCATGAGTATCTGCATAAAACTCAGAACAGACGAATCCTTATCACCTTCCTACAATTTTTTTATTTTTTTTTTAAAAAAAGGTACACAAACATTTACATACAATACAGGAGTAGCAGCTGTGTAAAGGCTTATCTGGGCATGATCGTAAAGTTACGGTGCATTAATATTCACACCATACTTGAGCTTGAAACTTATTTGGAGGTGTCTGAACTCCCACAGTAGTGTTGGTTTCACTGAATCCTACTGTGCCGTGTCTAATCTCTTACGTACGCCGCATATATCCAGCATGGACCGAGGTGGAAAATGCCAAATAAGAACAGACCAGAGAACAAAACCACCACACAATCCATGAGTCTGTCATGGTAAAAACATTGGGCAAGAATCTGGTTCATAAAGAAAGAGTAAGAAGCATAATTACCATTTATGAAATAATATAGAGAAATTAAAAAGGAACACAGGAGTTTGGAAAAATGGGTATAGGTTTGGATTCCCAAGGTGTTTTTAGTAAGACCGTAAATCTCATTTTTTGCAATGCATAAAAAAGGTAAACAAGACAAAGAGAAATTACACTGGAAATTGCTGTTACCTTGGACTGTGATGTCATAAGTAAATATACAGAATGATACGCATGCAGAAACGGCGGTGTTAAAAATTAATCCTTGACTTTTCATCTTGGGCACTCCTCCATCTTTTCCAGCTGCACTGTACCTGCAGTAGTCATTCCGATGACCTTGGCCTGCTTCAGAATTCTTTCATCTTCCATGAGCCTCACCTCCTCGATGCGTTTAGCTATTGCTTCATACTGGATCTCCAGATCCATAATTGCGGCTTTTACATCTTTCTGGTATATTGAGAGCCAAAGCCTAAAGATCAAGAAGAACATCGCATACTTTTTGACCTGCTTCAATAAAACACTTAGCATTGTAACAAAAATATACTTACTCCATACCTTTCTTGCATAAGACTTGTGTTTTTTTTTTTTTTTTTTTTTAAAACTTTATTGGGTTTTTCTTCAAATCAAAATGGCAACGCTAAAATGCCCTTTAAAAGTAGGTATTTTTACTACTATAACAAGGAAAGGAAGGGTAAGATGTAGCTACCTACAATTTATCACAGCTTTCTCTACCAGGCAACAAATTTGGTAGGTTTTCCAGTGCTCTTTAAATCACCAAAACCCTCACTGTTGAAGAAGACGAATATGTAGTTTCCTTAATCAAGTATGCTCACATCAGCTGAAACCCAGTACAAACAGCAGCCTTCTAGAGCCAAGGTGGAGAGCCACTGATTTGTCAGTATTGTTGATAAGCATGTTGTTGGTTTCAACTTCCCCAAAGCAAATGAAGCAGAACGAGCTCAAAGTTCACCTTCCCAGCATATTTCCATATGCACAAGTGCACTCTCACTGTTGACAGAGGCCTGGTTACCTGTAAAGGTGCCAGCGCTCCTTCAAAGGCAGTGCCCAAAGGTCAGTGATCTGCCTGGCATCTACTTCTGGCATGTGATCCACCTTGTGGAGCTCCTGCTTTACAACAGCTTCCAGGCTCCTCTTCATTTCTCTTATTACCTAGATAAAGGGAAACAACCCGCTGTTGCTTTTCGTTTAGCTCACAGCTTGCATATCAGTTTCATTATGCTTTTCATCGTTGTTATGATATCATTTGCTCTTCTTTTTTTTTTTAAGTAGGGTTTTTTGTCAGGAAGTGCAGATTCCTAGGGATTGCCTGTACATTAAGGCCTAAGCTACAGCCCATACATGCTCACCTCCATATTGTCGCTACGTCCACATTCCCCCTCTTCCTTCTCCTTCTCCTCAAGGAGATATGCAAAAACTGCTCTCTGAGGAATGGCTGACTGCTGGCGGGCCACTGTATGGACATTTTCCCGGCCATGACCACCCTCTGTCATTCTATCAAGCTCCGCTGTGCCAATTCCCATTGCTGTTGCTCTCTCTGGATCTGTAAAAGCCCACCACCCCCCACCATTACTACACAACTGACCTGAAAAACTGAACCAGATCCACAGATAAGGAGGAACAAAGTCCACAGAACATAGAGGTTCTAGTAGGTGCACTGCACTTCATGGATTTAAAAAGAAACTGCACGTTAGATTTGGTAGTTTCTAAAAAGAAACTCCATGGTATGAAATTAAATGCTCCTACTGGGACCTATATGTTCTCTTGTCATTAGTCCAACAGAACTGTGCAGCATATGATAACAATTGGTCTATGGTGTTATTAGAAATCTACCATGATCCTCTGCTAAGATCTGTTTTGTTGCTCCTGTCATGCTGTTTGCAAAGAAGTGTCGGTCTTCATTGCTGCTGACTTCCGCATCATATTCTCGAATGCCGCTCCCTAGCATAACAAATATAGCTTTAAGGTAACATAAAATTGACATGAAAAAATATGATTCATTACTTTACTATGCTTGTTTTGACCTATTTGATTCAAAGTACATAGGGAATGACAACTAGTCACTACACTGATGGAGGTCGCAGTCTTGGTGTGAACCTCCAAACTTTAATTTAGAATATAAAAAATGGCAGTATGATCCTCCCACCCAGAATGAAACAGCACTTACCATTGCTATAGTCGTCATCTTCGTTTCCAGACAGGTACATGTTTTCTGGGTCAATATCATCAAAGCCTGCATAACAAGGAACAGTGAACTCAGAATGAGAAGAATAAAACATACATAAAGTATTTTAAAGAATATGAATTTATTCTCCAAGCATGAGAAGCATGTATATATTGATACAGCACAAGGTCTTAGCCGCTGTACCACAGGTACCTATCAGTTCTAGATGAACCTCTTCATCTTGTTCTCCACTGGATGCCACACTCAGTATCTCTTCATTGTCCTCTGCACTCCAAATATCACTGTAGTCTACACTCATAACATCTTCTGTGTCATCCTCCTGTGTGTCTTCAACATCTCCCTGCTCCTCACTGCATTCATCCTCAGTTTTCCATGTTTCTTCAGGTATCTGATCTCCAAAATCATCTGCAATGTGAGGAAACAGTGAAGAATAAAATGGAGACACACACATTTTTCCTGATACACTCTGCCTTTGAAAGACCCAATTTAGAACACTGTAGAATAGATGATGAATAAATTCATCATACTTTTTGTTTTCTTACCAGAGTCAGTGAGAATGGAGAGTCCTAGCCAATTCAATATCACTGACTTGGAGTTCTGTTTATCTGTTTGAGGTGAAGCCAGGCCACCGGACTGAAACAGGAAAGAGCAATCACAGACAGTAGATATTACACACACAAAAAAAAAAAAAAAAAAAAAAAGGTCACAAAGGGTGATGAATCATGAAACACTTCTCCTGTGGAAGGATGAGGCTTACCCCCACATTCCCCAGGCCCACACTGTGAAGTGTGATAATGTATTCTGCCAGTACATTCTCCTGAAGAATTCCCTTGGAAGAATGCTCTAATGAGGCAATCATTTGTCCAAGTTCCTCCTCGACCGTCATCCTCTGGTCACACAGCTGTGAACAAGTGAACCCATCACACAAGCCCAGTGGCCAGTGACCTTGCACAAATGAATATGTTGATAAATGCTGCTTCAGAAATGAACGATGCTGATCTGCAATGCACCTGCCAATGCATCGATCTCAGGTGTTGGGGGAGACTCTGTCTAATGTGAGGCATTTTCTTCAGGTTGTCTAAGGAGAGGTCATTTAGAAAATTGCTGGAGCTTTGTCCTCCCACTCTGACCAGCCATGAAGCATCCGGCAAAATCTGAATAACACCTTTATAGAAGACAAAATGCAGGCAAAATTCGGTCCCTGGTTGTTTCTGTATTTTTAAATTTGGCTTAGAAGTCAAATAAGCAACAAACCTTTATATGTACAAATAATACTAAACAATGATTTATGTTAAATAAATATTGCACAACATTTAGGACAGTTAGTAATACCTTCCAAAAGTGCATCCAGCACATGATTATTTGGGCACACAACCAAAATAGGACTTGCAGCTCCTGCACCCCAAATGTGGGCATTATCCACGAGAGCTTGGATAATTCTGAGGCCAACGTAAGTCTTCCCTGAAAGAGCAATGTAGAAGACTTATTTAAAATTCAGAATATTACAAATGAAATAATTTATACAATTAAAAAACTTCAAAGTATGACCTGCTCCTGGTTGGCCTTGTATGACAGCAAGCTCCTTCGTTAAGGCATCTTGCAGAGCTTTTAGTTGAGAGTAGTCCAAACTGAGCTCCTCCTTAGTTGGCCACTCATTTAAATTTAAAATGTTCTTCAGGTGCCAGCTGCTCACACTGCCCTTATGAGTTTCTTGTCCCATCTTCTGAATACTACCCTGTTCTGGACCTGAAATACCTCTGCTGAGAGCATGACAATCCATCAGTCCCTTAAGACTGTACAAATTCTCGTTATTCTCCAAATACTTGGCTGTCAAAATATCAGCTTCACAGCTAATAATGTATTTCTGCATTGGGAGATTTTCTGTTGCCATTTCCTGCAGCCCTTCAAGAATAGACCAGTAGTTTTCAGAATCCACAGCTGAGTCAACCATTGTAAATGTGTCAGAGGGAGAGATGTTTGCCAACTTCAGTCTGCTTTCTTCAGTAAAAGAAAGATGTGTAATGCCTTGAACCAGTTCACGCACATCTCGTTTAGCCACTGTCGCCCAAATCATGGTTTCAAATCTATCCTTGGAAAGGCACACCAATGTTCCAGAAAGTAGATTCTTTGAGCTTTCCCAATTCACAGTCCTTAGTTTTGTGGTGTCAAACCGAACTCTGTACAACATTCCCCTACGTGTGCAAACTGGTAAAATTATGCTGGTGTTAAAGTACACATGACTGTGTAAGGAAGTCTCTACTCTTCCTTCACATGCAACATTTTCATCAGCCTTAAGAAGATGGGTGATTCTGTCCCTGAGGGGCTTCATAAAGCCTTTCCTAAGGAGGTGAAAATATGTGTCCAGATAGGAGCTGCTGTCTTTAAACTTCCCAGAGGTGTTACTTGTCTCCATGTATACCCACTCATCAGAGCACACATCTTGATGGGTTGGATAAACAGACAGTGATCTGAAGTTCTGGTCCTCAGTATGATCACTCTTCGTAAAGCTATCCTGGTCAGACATCAGGATGCCTTCAAGTTTTTTCTTCTGCAGTTGGGTAAGTGTTGTCTGAAGAGTCTTTAACCAGTTCCGTGATTCTTCTGGAATTTTACGACCAGCAGACTGACAGTTTTCATACTCATTCTCTAGAAGAACCACAGTTAGGGACACATCAGTGAAAGTACTGCATGGAAAAACTCTGAGTAAGTTTAAATCAAAAACCATGATTTTGTCAAGCTTTGAACACTTCTGTTCCACGTTTCCTTGGTCATATTCTGCATCCACAGTCATTATCAACTCAGGTAGGGATCTCTTTAGAAACGACGAATCCTTTACAGTCGTAAGAAGGTGACGCAAGTTTTCCTTGCAAGTTTGAGTGCCGCATGCTTTATTTAGGACTTCAAGCGTGATGACGGTCAGTGCATTGGTATGATCCTCTTTATTCAGGAGTTCCTTCAACCCACTGTTGGGAGCTGCCAAAATCATCACTATTTCAGATGCCTCCTTTTTCAGAATGTTCTCAAGTGCAGTTATATCTAACTGTTTTTTCCTGGAAATATTTCTGACACGATTCTCAGAATCCTTTGAATGGCTATGAGTGTATGACAGGTTTGGTTGACTGCATGTCCTCACTGAAGGCCACATCTGGGCTTGAATGTTCTGGTGTCCTGAAAGGCACAGAGTGAATCTTATAAGGAATGACCCTCATTAATATTTGCAGAAAACAACATAAACACAAAACTATTGAAAGACTCGGAAAAGACCAAAAAAAAAAAAAAAAAAAAAAAAAACACATTACTAACCTTTTTGTTGTGTTCTGAAATTTGACCTACAACTGTTGGATTTGCTGTATGACAAGGGTCCAGTGGGGCCTCCAGTGAGATTGAATGAAGAGGTTTGAAAAGGAGATTGTCTAGTGTTTTGTCTGAACCTCCACTGTCCTCTTCTGGCAGAAGTAGAACCCCTCCCTAATAATGAAATACAACTGTCCAGGTTACTTTGAAGGCTGCTTCCAAAACTGCCCCTCTTGGGCTTTGCAAATATGAAAAATGGGGGGGGACTTTGCATATACATATCGAAAAATGCTTCAATAGATGGAGAAAAAATACCCATTTAAAAAAGGTAAAATAAAGCATTTAAGGTACGTAAAGCATTAGAGGTTTTCCCAATGGCAGATACACTGACATCACGGAAATAAACTATCAGCAAAATTACCCAAAGAAAATTAAAGACGTGTTCATAACAACAGAATTATCCACACTACTTGTAGCAGTAAGAAATTAATTCTACATTTTCCAAGAACAAGAAAAGGCATTTGTACCTTGTGGGTGATCATGTCTCCCTGGTCCCCTCCCTCTGTGAAACCTACTTTTGTCCTGAGAGTGAAAGTCAGTACCCCCAGCTGCTGCAGATGAACCCCACTGAAAGTGCTGTCGGGGTCCACCATCCTTAGATTGCACAGTAGCACCTGGAGCATTAGTATTATATAAAGCAAGTCCATTTGAAACTATTAACTTAAGACTTCAAGATTTACTTCTTCATTTGAATTCTTACACCATATTCTTCTTTTCTTCAGCTCTGCCTCTTTTTTCAGACATTTTAGCTAGCAAATGCAAGTCCTACTTGCAGACTGCAAATTCCTACTAGCAGATTTTACACTTGAGATTAACTGTAACAATAATTTACTTTTATGAACAGACTGACAAATATGAAGTCTTAGCATATTCATACTCCACTGGTAAAAGCTCAATGTTCAGCTAGTCTCCATAATGGATAACTCAGACAATCAAGTTTTTGATATAATCATGCGAGGACAGAGAATCAATGTATCCATTGACCATTACCTCTCAAGTGAACATGTGACACTGCAGTTTAACCATCAAACCACATAAAAAAAAATTTAAGGAAAAAAAACTGAAAATAATTTCAGTTTTTGAAGAGTCTCACATACCATGAAGGTAGCTGTGCCTTTCTGGCCCACTCTGGTACCAAGGTCTAGGCCCACCAGCTCCTGATTCAAAGACAGCCCCTGAAAAAGAAGAGCACTTCTGTCAAACACACCCATCTGAAATTGACACACACCATAATTTCACTCCTAACTCAAGTAGGGGAAAAACTATGACCACTTTTCCATAGTAACCATTTAAAAGCCTATCTTCACATTGCTGCGATTGATATCCTATAGTAATTTGACAACATTTATTGACTATTAATTATCCAGTTTGGTTAAACTTCATTAGTGCAAGTTCACGTCATGAAATCTTTATTCCGTTTATACAATATGTATGTAAAAGGAGTTTCTTGCCCTGTTCCACTGACATTACTCAGTAAGACTAACATACCCAATTAACCTCATTCATCTATCTTAGCTCATTACTGCCTAATAGATACTGATAAAAAAATAAATACTATTGCTTACCCTGTGGGCGATCAGGTCTCCAATATCCCCTCCCTCTATACGACCCACTCTTAACATGGGCCGAAGACAGATCCCTTTGAAAGTGCTGTCGAGGTCCACCATCGGCCAACTGAGGAGGTGGTCCTGGCAGAAGAACAGTATGTCTTGTGAGCTCTTAAACCCAATGAATTATAATCACCATTTTGACCTTTTAACACCTGACTGCGGATGATCACACTACCATCTCACACAGATAACTAGATGATGAAAATATCCATTCAAATTCAATAAACACTTTCCCTGAGCAGCCAATCTGGAGCAAGGCTAAGGGTATGCCCTGGAAAGGACAACAGTCCATTGCAGGCTAGCAATTAATCTGTGATGTTGTTCGCTGGGTCAAACAGTAACAAAAACAACAATAACAGAAATAGTAACAGCTGTTTTATTACTATTATCATTATTGCTATATACAACTGTAATTTAACAAAGCTTGATATACTAGTGAAAAAGAGTACCACAGATTATTTACTGTGTATAGGTACCTTGTGGGTGATCAGGTGTTCCATGTCCCCACCCTCTGTGAGACCCCCTCTGGCCACGTGAGTGGTAGTGGGTCCCCCTAGCTGCTGTAGATGGATCCCTTTGAGACTGCTGTGGGAATCTGCCATCGTCTGATCGAGGAGGAGCTCCTGGAACAAGAAAATTATGTCCTGTAATCTAATTTTAGAGAAAACATTTTAATAAATCTGAGACTGAAAGCAGACACACTAGGTAAGGGAACATGCAAATCACTTAACTATTTCCTTACAAGAGTTAACACCTGAGAATGATATTTTAAAAAAAAAAAAAAAAAAAAAAAAAAAAAAACCACACACACACACCATAACTGTCAAAACCAGAACATCCTGTCCTAACTTCAGGATCTAGTTCTTCATGCAGTTTCCTTCAAGATGACTAAAATATCAAAACTGTATACATTTCTCCATAACTACAGTGTCTAGAGAAGACCTAAAAATTTTAATTTTTCTTTTGGAAAAAATAAAACAGTTGCTCTTGCAATGAATGAGTAAAACATACTCTGAAATTTACCATTGTAAGTTTGCACTAAGTAGTATTTCCTGAAATGAGGGCCAAAGATTCCACTGACATTTTTCTGCAGTTACTTGAGTCCAGAGTCAGTAAAAGGGCTAGCAAAATCATTCTAGACCCCTCACATCCAGGCCACTTCCTCTTTGAACCCTTGCCATCTGGCCGGCGCTACAGAGCACTGAGCACCAGGACAGCCAGGCACAAGAAAAGTTTCTTTCCTCAGACCATCTACCTCATGAACAGCTAAATCCCCCCTAGAGAGTAAACCAGTACAATACACAACACTATTTATATTTATATCTATTTATCACATCATATCTCTTACTCACACTCCCTTGCATTTGTATCTAGTAACTATTTTTGTATATTGGGTACTTTATATTTTTATATATTTTTTTATCCCTTATTCACGTACTCTATCTTCTCATCAGTCTTGTCACTGTCATTCTGTCTGTGCTGTGGAAGTTTCTGTCACCAAGATAAATTCCTTGTATGTGTGAACATACTTGGCAATAAAGCTCATTCTGATTCTGATTATTCTTTCTCAGCTCAGGAGGACTGGATGGTCCAACTAGTTTTACTTATTGTACATTTAAGCTACCAGAACAAAAGGTAAAACAGTATTATGTGCGTTTCAGGTTTTCCTTTCACTCTGAAGGACTGAAAGCAGTGTCGGTGGAAGCGGCTCAGACACCTGGTGGGTGCCAGAAGTGTCCATGTCCTCTGCCTGCTTGAGACCAGGACTGTCCCCTGGGGGGCTTATTCCTGGACCCACCCCCCCTCTGCTGAGATGCCCCTAAACAACATCAAACACATACAAACTAGCACAACAGTATTATTATTAACCTTTATTTAGCTGACACCTTTCTCCAAGGAATCTTACTAAATTGAATAGGTAACATTACCATCATTTACCCATATATTCTGCAGTCAGTTGATTTGTACATACATACTACACTAACTTACTTATTTTGAAAATATTTGGCTAAATGCACAACTTATTCAATTTAAAAAAACACTTCAAGACTATGTGTGAAGTATTATACTGTACAAGGCATGGGATGCAATTCTAAAAACGAGTCATTTTTTCCCCCCCAACTTATTTGATAAAGTTATCAATAATACACAACTAAAACAATACATTAAAATCCACAATCAAACAAACCCAACACCATTTGCTTACAGTTGGTCAACAAAAAAACGAGAGTCATGGAGACACTCGCACTGAGCAGTACATACGCATGATGATGATGTTGACGAAGTGTCAGGTGGTTGTTTAGCTCGTCTCCAGGTCCTACCTAGAAAAGCAGACGGTAGGGTAAATTTATAAAGTTATTATGTGCCAGCGCAAGAAAAATGTGCAGGAAACCCACCAGACGGGCCAGGGCGAGTGAGGCGACCCCAAAAACTGCGCCGTTTCGTTTCTTTCAAGCTCCTTTCCAGGCAAACAGACTTCGGTTTCGATTTTGCAGAAACTCCCCGCCCCGCCACTTCTGCTCCGCCCCTCCGCTTCCGCTTCCGCTTCCTTCGGCGACTTGAGCTCTCGTGCTTGTCTGTCTCTACCTCGTGGTGCCCGGTGTGAAGTACACGTGTTCACAAGTGACGTGTGAAGGAAGTTGCGGTTGAATTATTATTATAATTATTATAATTATTATTTTTAGCCTGTAGTCACAGTACGCCCACCCCTCGTCTAACAGGAGGTGTCATTAGCCCTGTGAAATCACCCCGTTAGGAGAGCTACCACTATCAAGTTTCAAGGTTCAAGGTTCAAGCTCTATTCTGTGACGTGTACTGCAAGAACAAAGTGCAAAGGCAATGCAATACAGTACAGCAGTGCAAAGAGAGGGCAATTTGCTGTAGTATATAATATGTAGGAGGGGTATTTACATTACTCAAGTAAGTGGTATAAGACTGCAAGGTGCCAGTGTGCAAACTGACAGCAGGAGATGGCTGTTAAAGTGCAAATTGCAGTGCAGTTTGGCAGTAATGGTTCAAAGGATAAATAGTGTCATGTTGAGTATAGGGGGGTGGGATCACCGGTGTCAGTGTGTTCAGGGTTCTGGTGGCCTGTGGGAAGAACTTGTTCCTGAAGCGGGAGCTGTGGGTGGGGACAGTGGTAGTGGTGCGAAGAGGGCAAGAGCTCGATGGCTGGTGTTCGTGATGATATACTCAGCCGTTCTCTAACAGCGGGTGGTAAAGAAATCTTGGAGCTGTGGGACATCTGAGTCAATGATTTTTGCTGCGGGCCCTGACAGTCCTTGGCAGCAGTTTCAGATGCTGGGCAGTCATGCTACCAAACCACACCATGACCCAACCTGTCAGGATGCTCTCAATGATGCAGTGGTAGAAGTTCTCCACAGTGTTTTTTCCTGCCCTGGTAAAAGAATGCAAGTCGTCCAACATACGTGCTATTATTCTTACCGAAAAAATATAATCACTTCCGGATGAAAATTTGTCACCAAAAATTAACCAAAACAAATGGATTTTTTCTGATGTGTGACAATTGTAACATCAACATCTATCCATACAGTTTCAAAAACTGTTTTTTCCTGAGCAGGATCACAGTGATCCGGGGCCTATTCTGGAAGCATTGGGCACAAGGTTGAGGGGGTACATCCTGAATGCAGCACCAGTCCATTGCAAGGTAGTAAAATAAACATTTTTGAGTATTTGTTACAAATTATCAATTATCCAAAACACTAGAACTAGTACCATAAATTGTGCAGGAAAGAGAACAATTTTCAGATCTCCTATGTTACCTTCAGACTCATAAACCTCAAGAAAAACAGGTTATTTGTAATAGTTTAGCAGTATTCGTGTCATAGAACTGTTTATGTGAATTAAATAATTGAATGTACATGTTTATAGCTTATTGCTAAAAGAACATTTCTAATAGGCAGCATGGTGACACAGCGAGTAGCATTGCTGTCTCACAGTGCCTGGGTGGTGCGAGAGAACATCAGTTTGATTCCCCGCTCAGCCTATGTGGAGTTTGCATATTCTCCCTGTGTCTGTGTGGGTTTCCTCCCACAGTCCAAAGACATCCTGTTCAGGTTCCCCATAGTGTGTGAGTGACACAGAGAGAGTGTGTTTCACTGTAAGTAGTGTATCCAGGAGTGTAAATCACCTTGGTGAATAAGGTGTGTGGGCTAGTGACACTACATAGTATTCATTGGAAGATGCTTTGGAGAAAAGTGTCTGCTAAGTGAATAAATGTAATATTCATATTGAATTAGCTATTTTAGCTGTGAATTAGGTTTACCAAAATCAATGTGAATTGTTGATACTGTCAATGTGACAGGCAGCATGAGTTTTATGAAAGAAGTGTAGCCTTTGTCTTTTGTCAAATGACACATATAACAGGCAGTGGATTAAAATACCTGTTGTGGACATATTACCATGTTGGGGGGGGGGGGGAAGCTATTTTACTGAATAATAAGACTATTGCAAGAAAAAAAAAAAAAAAAAAAAAAAAAAAAAAAAGATACATTTCCATATGCCATTGTAGCAGGGTTTCCATTGCAAAGGACTTTATGTTAAATGAGAGAAGGGTCTATCTACAGTCAGGTCACCTTTAGCCCCAGTGGTTCATTTCAAACAGGCACCTTTAACTCAGTGCTGTCCCCATCTATACAAGTGCACTACAAGCCCAGGGTCCCTTGAGCAACAGCTTTTTTTCCAGGCAGGGTACTTCCAGCACAAGTGGTATATTCATCCAGGAACACATCCAGTGAGAGTGGTATGCACATCTATTCTCTGATCTCATATAGGCTTAGGTCAAGCCTTCTTTCTTCTGTTTGTTTGTTGTAAAGAAATAGGCCATGGTGCCAAGGCCATTTCTTGCAAAGATACATAATGAGACTGAAAAGGAATGAAAGCGTGAATGATGGTGCTGTTGGGATTTGTATTGCAAACAATGTGTATAAATATATTGTACCTTTACAATAAAGGCTTCCATAGGTCACATTCATGCCACCTAAAATTCAGGAGTTCAGCTGAGCTTTCAGAGTTCTTTGTAAAAATATTCCACCAAATAATAAAGCTATGTGAATTAAATTTTATCAGAAGCCTCTCACCAAAGTTCTGGTTTCTTCATGTACCCAAAAGCCCTTCAAGAGATTTGATGATTCACAAATTCATTAGTTACAAGAAGCTTCAAAGAAAACAAAAGCAATTCATACTTTAAGAAAATACTTTTGCATTTTATTGTATACAAAGCACACCGTTAATGCAATCGCACAGTTTTGCATTGGCAATTATTTTGACAACAACCATCTACATAATTACAGCATATATATAATATTTCATTGTCAATTATATTGTAGAAATCAAAACTAAAATCACACATGCCAAACCAGATTTAGAACATGACTTCCAATGCACAAGATATCCACTATTGGCTGTTTTCAGAGAATTTAAAAGTTAATTCATATAATTTCACTGTCAGCAACCTCTTTCAAAGCCCAAAGTTTTTCAGGGAAAAAAAAAAAATCTAACCCTATAATACACCCTCAAAAATCTTATCTGTTATCTTCAACAACAATGGTTCTCCTTGGGTAGGTGTCTATGTCCACAAATATGTAGCGGAATTCATACTTTCCACTTTCAGGGTTCTAAAAAAAAAAAAAAACCCAAACAGTGTCAATTTTGTTTTACCACTTTAGTTAATTCAATATTCAGCTTATTGATCTTAAAGATGACTGAGCATGAAAGAAAACAATTACCTCTTTCATCTCTGTATGCACAGTCCCCTGCAACCGGGGTTCACTCCCCTCAATGTAAAACTTCAAGCGCATATGCTTCAAGCCATCTTTAATGTACTCAACATGGCTGCAGAAAATCCATGTGTTAATGACCACAACAGTGGAACTTGGTTTGCCACAGTATTCATATCACATTACATGCAGTCAGGTCTGCCACAGCATGCTTCTCACTTTAAACGCAATTACCATCTACTAAACAAATATATCCTCCTCAGATTTTTAAAAAAATATTTCATATATAGCACGCCATTCCTAAACTTCCTGACTATCCTATGTAAGGCACGTAAATAATCATTCTGTACAGTTTAGGGGGGTCCTCTACAGTGGAAAAAAATGGCTGGATCTCCAGAGGACAGGAAAAATATTGAAAAATGGATAAAAACACTACAGATTGAATTTGTACTCCAACGAGAAGTGGAAAAAAAAATAAAAAATGTTTAGGCCAATGGACACTTCTTAGAGGTGCACTATCTCAGAGTATCAACTAGTATCTGGAATCAAATTAAGGCTAAAAGCATAAAATGCAGAAATTCATAAGTAAATTCACAATTAATTTATTAGCATTTATGTGTAAAGAACCAGTGAAAGTCTTTTCATTAGACTGAATACTATGGAACTGTTGTTACTTTCCATGCCTTCGGATCTCATTTGATTCAAAGCAGCTTATTTGTCCTAACTATAAACTTGTACACTTTATTGATGCACAAAGGTTAATTGCCTGATTCAAATTAGAGTACAGCCCATCATGAGAAACTGGAAATAGTCAATTTGTTATAAACAATATGCTGCCCATCGTCAGAGACTCACCTCACTTGCTGTCTTCTCCCTCGACGAGTAGTCTCTCCATAACCCTTTATTGGCTCTCCAAAAGCTCCAATAACCTTTGTTATTAGCAGAAGAGTAGACACTTCTGTAAACATTTAAGATTAAAAAAAAAAAATAAAAAATAAAAAAATAAATAAAATTTATTTATTTAAAATTGCATCAAATGTGACCAACACTTACCTCTGGATGCGCTCTGCATTTCTCTAAAGCTTTCCCATAAATTTTACTCGGACTCGACGATGAGAACAACTCTTTGAACACGACGTACAGCAATCCACCTGTACATGAAATAAGATTTGTAGGGTACAAAATATCAAATTCAATAAAAGCAAGCGCACGTTCAACAGCATTAACAGCCATATGCACTCTCGAAATCTCAAACGTATGGACACACAAATATATTACCGAGCACAAACTTTTGAAAAAAGTTTACCTGTGACTCCAATCCCAATAACGACAACTATCAGGTATGTGAAATCTTTGCCTGCTTGCTTAACTGTTGAGGAAACAAAAAAATAATTTTTTCTGCAAAGGCTGCAATTATGACTGCAACATGAACATGTGCACTGTAAGACATAAAAAAAAAAAAAAAACTCATGATTTAAAAACACCTTCAACAAAACTGCATGTCTTTGAAACTCTTTTTTTTTTAATTTAATAAAACAATAAAAAAAAAAAATGTGGGCACAATGTCTTGCTTGCTGGTGCCGTTTCAACCCGCACCTTTCTGAGCCGCTGAGGCCACCGGCGGACTTGCATGGGGTCCAGATACTGACACCTGAGGCACCTTCTCTTTGCTTCTTTCTTTATTCAACCTGAAGTCGACTGAGAAACCTCGTCTCTGCTCACACACAGCACCGCTGTGTATTCCTGTAACAACATGGCTCAGCGGAGAGGCTCTTTTACCAGCTGTCAGGAGTATCGCCCTGCTGTCCCGAAAGCCATGCCAATGCAAAACACAACGGGCGCATCTGGCCTGCTGTAGGACAAGAGAATAAACCATGCCGCCCGCTTAACTGCTTCCGACACAAGCTTGTACTAACGCTATAAAAGCGCAGAAACACAAGCGACCGCCTAAAAGGCCATGACAGGAAAAGATGACAACTTAAAAACGCAGCACGTCGTTGTTCATTATCTATTATATAGGCAGACAGCTACTTGCTTGCTAATTGCTAACAGTACATTACCGTAAAGCAAGGCTTGTTTTTTTGGCGCATGCGCATCTCCACTGGAGGAAAAGCCTAAGCACTGAAGAATGCAGGGAGTTTGAGTTTGCTTCTAACATAGAAAAGACTACATCACCCACGATTCTGTTAGAAAACGCGCTTTTACTTTTTTGCTGAACAGTGCGGTGTTGCACTGCCTGAAACGTTTTATTGTATTTTCACAAATCCATTGTATTCAATATAGCTTTAATACCTGGACATTTACACATTATGACCATAAAGTGCAGCGGTCGTAACACCGTGTAACAGGTTTTAATTTTTTGTTCCTCCTGGGTAGTAACTAGTGTTATTTCCTTGATGCCTAAAAAGTAAAGAAAAAAAATGCCTATTATTTATTCCCTTCAAACTTTACTTTTGTGACCAGGACAATGATATTTAGAAATTTACCTATTTTCCAGAACATTGCAGATAGATCCAGTGCTGAGTAGCTGATATAGAACTTTTGAGGATTTTTAAAAACTTTCTAGAATTTTCTAGAACTTTCCAGTAATATAAATTATAGTAATATAAATACAGGAGTCTTAAGCGTACCAGTTCAATTTAGTTCTAGCTGCCGAAGTGGATATATATCTGCATTTTTCCGAGATGGAATCAAGAGGCTGCAAGAATCCAGCAGATGCATTTTGTTATGCCTACGGCCAATTTATCAAGACAAGACCGAAAAAGTACTCGGTGGCAGTATCTGCTAAGATGTGTGAGGCCTACAAAGTATATTTCGGCATGCCTGTCCCCCAGGGATCAAGACAAACTCTGGGCACCTCATTTCACCTGTGAGCACTGCAAAAAAACTCTGGAAGCTAAGAGGGACAATTGTTGCTCGCTTAGATGGTGGAATTTTATGTTACACAATATTTTAAAATTAACAATTTTTTAAAAAATTTTCATGTTATTGAAAAAATATATGAAATATGTTGCAAGAATCTCTTACACATTACTCATAGGTGAAATAAATTAATTTTTTTCATAATCACAATTTTATTTTGTTCTTTTGCAGGATGATACAAAGGGGAAAAGACAGCCATGAAGTTCATTTTCCCAAGAATTTGGTGGGAACCCACTGACCACCCAAGCAGTTGCTTCTTCTGCGTGGTGGATCCTTCCAAACGTCGGACTGGCAAGAATGCACCTACTATCATGTATCCGGACCTTCCATCATCCATCGCCCCGCTGCCACACTGCCCTGAGCTCCCCATACCCACTCCTCCAGAGAGAAAGCAGCCATCTTCCGAATCAGAAGAGAGCAACAAGTCAGAGGGGGGAGGAAGATATTGTAGATCCAGATTACAATTTCAGAGGTGCAGCTGAGGAGAGAAACCCATACTGCCCCAACCAAAAAGACCTCAACAACTTGATCAGAGATCTTGGTCTCACAAAGTCCAATGCCAAGCTTTTGACATCTAGGCTCAAGCAGTGGAACTTAGATGAAAGTGTGCAAGTCGCATGTCATTGTTATTAAAAGGTTAACATTGTAATGAGGTTGCTTCTTGCTGACCCTTTGCAACTTATTATTTACATTCATGTTTTTTTACGTAAAGAAATGTAGGAAACAATAAAATGGTTTAAAATGTGCGCTTACCTCGGAGTAAGGGCAGTCTTACCGTGTCACCTACTACAGCCACAAATATAAAGACAAAGGAAAACTCTTAAATCTATGTTGAACAATTGAATATGGAAAAATGTGCAATTATCTGTGCAGCACAGTTTCTTGGTTTCATCTGGAACAAAAAAGGGAAATTATGATACAGATTCCATGAGTTCTTTGGAGATCCATAGGTTCCTCAGCTGATTCAAAACATAGTTCAGTTTATGACCTAAGGAAATTTGAATGTTGCAGGAAACAGACAATTTAAAACTTACCAAAGATCTGCATTCATTCATTCATTCATTCATTCATTCATTCATTCATTCATTCCTAATAACCAATTGACCTGTGCAGGTCCATTGCGGTCCATTGTGGTGTGGTGTTAATAGAGGAAGCACAGGGCATGAGAGAAGCTACACTCAGGATGGGACGCCAGTCCATTACAGCGGCAATCACGCACACTATGAGTAATTCAGAGTAACCAATTCACCTTAAACACATGTATTCGGACTGTGAGAGGAAACCAGAGCACCTGGAGGAAATGTACCAACCCAGGAAGAATATGCAAACTCCACATCATCTGATCAGGGTTTGAACCCATGGCCAAATCCACTGCACAGGAGCTGTTGAGCAACAGCCATAAAAGTTATTTATGATGACTCCATAAAAATAATTACATTTTGTAAATCCTTAATATGTCTTGATCATTCACAAGATGGTTTCACAAAAGTGTTTACACTTTAATTTTGATATTGACAGTTAACGGATTGATTTTTCTTTAGTTTCAGAGAATACTGTATGTTTCCTTTTTCAGTAAGAAAGTGAATGTGCATTTAAGGTTGAAAAGTGGGCTATAATGTATTGGGAAAATACTATTAATGTTTAGTAACCACTGAGTTTGTGAAACAAAAAGACACAAGGCAACGCTTTTAACAAAGAAAACACGCAACGCATCCACAAATTAAGAAAAGAATGTATTTTCTTCTCCATAACAATAGATTAAGTTGCTTAACGCAACAGTTCTTTCAAGATGGATGAGGGGGTTAAGAGTTAGTTCCATAAGTTGTCAAACTTGGCAAGATGCAGAAGGAGGATGTATCTGCCTGCAGAAAAATGAAAACACCATTAGCTGCAAAAGAATTAGTGCTCTGATAGCTGTGATGAGACCTGCTTTGTAATTACAATTGGAATGCTAAATAAATACATCAGATATAGTACAGATTAACATAAAGTCCCCTGGGAGGGGGAAAAAAAACAAAACAAAAAAACACCTGAATCAGTTTCAAAGTTCTTTTTACACAGTTCTTCCTTTTATTGTTTTTGTTATTCTTCAGTGGTGCAAGTAATCACTTGCCCTTAAATGCACCTGTAATAAATTATGATGGCATAGTAATTTTCTGTAGAAGCTTTTAATAAATCTTTTTCCTCTGTATAGTAAAAAAAGCTTAAGCGTTTTATGCCCATATTGGTTTTAGTACTTCATTATAGTAACGTACAGTTTCATTGTTAATTATGTGTTTTATCACAACATACGACATTTGAATAATCCTTTATACAGTGTGGTTTTATATGCGAAAGCTTCTGCTGAAATGTGACAGCAGTAGCTTATACAGATAAAATCTGAATCTGGATCTTAACTGATCCTAGTGATGTCTAAGTCTTCTTTACTAGGAAGATGCTAAAGAAAAATGCAAAATGCATTCCTATATAACATACCTTCTACTTAAAAATAGAGCTTGTTGAAGATATTGCATAGAAACCCCAGTTTGTTTTCACATGTGATGTTCATTTCTACAGAATAGTTCCCTGTGTTGGAAAGTATGACATTCATAGATTGATGGTGTCACTTACTTGAAACCCCAGTTGGAATGGAACAGACAAAAGATAAACAATTTCACAAGCATTGAGTGTTTCAAAAATTCTTGAACTCAGGGAAAATATTTACTATGGCTCTATCCTAATATAACTGATTTTTTTTTCCCTTTTCATGTCCATTATAGAGAACAAAAACAGCACACATAATGACCACAACACTCATACATATATCAATACAATGGAAGACACAGACAAAAGACCATTTAATGACTCCGACTTGATGAAAAACAAAATGAAAAACTCATTTTTGAGAATCCATTAAACAGATCTCACATTGCTATATATCTATATCTTTCTAAAAAGTTTTAATTTATTTCGCAATCCCTGGTAAATTATTTAACATTTAACTAACGGCACTTGATATGATGGGAATCATTATTATTTCACATTGAAATGAGACTTACAAAGGCTGAGATACGTATATTTTTCGTTCAATCCATAAAACCCAGGAAGGGACAAGAGCTGGCAAAGAATTGCGGTATTTTGAAACATCTGAGACTTAACAGGGCAGTTTATGCCAATTTAATTGGCAGCTTGTCTTTCATATGTAACTGTAGTCTTTTATGTGTTTGTGTTTATGAGGCAACAAATGTCAGTGTTGCAGATGACACGACAGAACCAATGCAACAGAAATTTAACCCTCCAACAGAGAAAAAATATGCTTTTGCATCTATTTATAAGGCCTTTTCGTATTGTATTTCTTGCTTGAATTTTACTTTAATTTTGCAGTCATTTCACTGAAAAATTGTGTATTTTCTGCAGAAAAACCAAAGAAAAGAACATTTAAAAAGCAAGTTTGTTGTTTTGCTTTGGTGCAAAAATGAAATATTCTGTCTTTTAACATGAAAGCACTCTGGAAATAGGACATCGTCTATTTCATAAAGGTTTCTCCTTTCAGGTGGTTTATGAAACTAATTATCTGTATTTGCCACAAATCTGTAGATTGCAACAAATGTGGCATGGAATGCCTCTGGGATGGGAAATGTCTTCTTTGCTGACAAATCGCTAAAATATGTCAGATCGTATCATTTTGTTTACCTTCTGTCTCTCTAAATGCTGGATATAGGAATTCCTCTAATATGCACCTACCCCTTCGTCCTTGGTCAACAGAGCACACTGTAAATGTCGAAAGCTCAATTTAGTGATGGAAGCATGCTGAGAATTATCGCTCTCTTCGGTTGCTGGCATGGCTTTAAGCAAACAGACAAATGTTTTGAATATAAATAGCCTATAACTTCAGATTTCTAAGCCTCGGTGTTCCTGCAAATGTTCCAGAGGGTCTGTGAGATTACCTCCTGTTGTCTGAAGGTCCTAAGGGTCCCAATGCCTACCTTAACCAATTTAGTACATTGTTGTGTGAATCAGACGGTCTTACGTTTACTTATTAAGCTGACCGTTTAACATTTCACAAATTTAGACAGTAGAAGTGGATAATTTTTCTTTTTTTAACTGGAGAAATTGAGGGTAAGTTCCTTACTCAGGGGTGGTATAGCTGGAGGGGGGATTCAGACCTCAGTCTTGGGAGTGCGAGACAGCAGCTCTAACCATTACACTACCTGCTGTCTTAGTCTTAATTGCTATTATTATCTAGCAGCTCATTATATGGCCGGAAAAACTTTACTGCGCCAATTAACTATGTAATACCTTCCGTTTCTCAGTTTGTTAGGCACAGTGCTGCCTGCTGCAGTACTAAGCCGCTATACACACTACCCTTATTAAAGTGCCAGACTTAATAATGCTGTACTCATCTACACAATGTATTCAAACGAAAAGACCAATAAGGCAAACCAGAAAACAAACAAACTTAATGAAAATGTCAAAAGGAAATTGCTTAGCTTTATTATCATGTTTTTTTTTTTTTACAAAGAATTTATATAGAAAAAAATCCTTTGAAAGTCATCCTGCAAAATGTGTTCAAAACTGATCTGCCCTGTATTGTTCTTCATAAAAAGTGTTTGCCTTTATTTGTATACAAAGATTTCATACTAAAAGGAAAAGCAATATGTAGGAAATGTTTCCTGTTCATTACATCTGATTATATGTACATTACAGAGAATAAATTCAAAAATATATATTTAAATTAAAATAAAAACTATGTGCTGTTTACTGTCAATTTAGAAAGTATTTTAATTTCTCAGCATGCATTTTGCTTAATCTTCAGTCTTTTTCTTATTAATGATGTAATTGGCCAAATTTTACAGTGACCCAAAATAAGTTAGAATGTGAAGGAATGTAAAGATTCTATTAATAAAAAAAGATGAATCTACTCATAATTTCCAATAAATGTAAAGCCATGCACGTCATTTTCTACAGCTGTCAAAATTGTTGGAAAAAAGTAATAAATTTTAGAAATAGGTCAGTTGTTTAATACAAGAATTTTACATATTTCTCAGAAATGCACAGTTTGTAAGCCTTAAACACAAAAAGTAGTATCACAAAACATGAAGGGGATTACCATGCATCCTGTAAAAAAATCTCTGAAAACAGAATGCTTTTATTTTAATTCTTTCAACTGATACCTCCAGCAAGCGACAAAAGAATATGTAAAGGGTATCCAAAATCTGAATTAAGACTGAACTGTTTGTCTCTATGCTGTATGTTTCAATGAGCTTACAAAACAGCGATCACAGAGTTAACTACAGGGACAGTACAGGCAACAGTGTAGCCCAACACATTTTACTTGTCATTTCTCGAACAGCTACCACTCTTTTCATCACTTTCTACTGTTTGATATACACATTAATTTTTCTGGTGTTTCGATAAGTGTCCATGACTCATCATCATGCTGGTGTATATCTCCGGTCCATGTTTTCATAATTCATCGCGGCTTGTTCGTACTCATCCAGGATTGCACTATATTCAAGAAGTCTAATGGAAACAATGCACATGTAATGTAATGTAACACATCATCAGATACAACACAAAGCACACGCTGTTCAAAACAACACAGTAAACAAATCGAATATTTAAAGAGGGAGAGGTGTGCAAACAAACGATAACAGTAGTGTCTACCTCAAATTCAGAGAAAAATGTCTGATAAATGTGTGAGATTTTCAAGAAGTTATGAGAGCTCTGCACCACTGACAGTAAATAAAGTGTACCTTGAATTACTTTTAAAAAACAATCAAGTTATCTTCTGAACAGTAGCAAATAATTA
Organism: Scleropages formosus; assembly: GCF_900964775.1. Lineage (NCBI taxonomy): Eukaryota > Metazoa > Chordata > Actinopteri > Osteoglossiformes > Osteoglossidae > Scleropages > Scleropages formosus. The sequence goes on from NC_041814.1 coordinate 22,609,618, forward strand.
TGAAATATAGAATAAAAATTAGTGCAGTAAAATTACTTTAGGAAATTATTTCTAATAACTATTTTGTATCCTTTGTCAAAACAAAATTAGAAATTTAGTAGAAGTACTTATATAACTATTTTCATAGTACAAATTGACTACTTAAAAGTTGAGAAAAATACTTGTAAAGATATCAGATATTATTAAATAAAAAGCAATATCTTTATAATAGATCATCTACATGTAAAATGAACAAAATATACCGCGTTTAGATGTCAGGTTGCACTGAGGAATAAATATTTTGCAAAGTTTAAGGTTAAAATATGGATTCTGAACAAGATACATCAGGTGTTAAAATTCATGCTAAGATACTAAAAAAAAAAAGAAAAACAATTGACGTTTTATGAGCCAAACACACAAGTAAAAGCAAGAATGGAAAATATAAATAAGCAAAAATAAGATACAAACCCACAACCAAAAATGGCTGCTAAACAATCAATCTCAATGAAAATGAATTTAAAACAGAAATATTTCACCAGTACTGGAAAACATCAACATTTGGGGTAAGAACACAAATCTGATATGGAGAATGCTGAAGTACGCTGTCAAACAATGACTTGACAAAAAAAGGAGGACAGTTCCATTGTTTGAGGTTGCTTACCTTCAGATTGTCTCAGACCCTAGTTGTGTTGTACTCTGATTCATGTTTGCTTAGAGACCCAATGAGGCAGAACCTGTAATGTTATGGCTCTTTCATTTAATATAATAATACTCGTTTGCATAGAAAGAAGAATATATGCATACATATGCTACATACTGTAAATGCATAACAGTTTGATTTTAGGTGTTTTAAGTGAATCTTGCATGCACAAATGAAATAAAATACTTATTTTCCTCTAGTTGTAGGTGAATCAAAGGCTCAAAACAAGCATGTAATGCATGTATACACATCAAACATACACGCATGGGCACACACAATGTGCATGCACAACAGAGATATATCAAGGGCATGTTGTATGAATTTTTGAGCAAGATAATTATATATCATCATGTGCTCTTGGAAACAAGCAATCAAAGTGCAGTAATACAATAAACTATACCTTTCATACGTATACGTTTATATAAAAACAGGTTCATGCCATAGGTTTTTGCTCAAACAGAAACATTTTTTCTTCTTGGTCAAAGTAATTTTCCCGTATGTAGCGCATCATTTAAAATTTGTTTCCGTTGTATTAGGTAAAAAAAGCACTTTTAATCTTCAGCCGCGAGACAAGCCCTTTGGTTCTGAATAAAACAGAACACATTTCATTGAATGATTATCGTAAAACGATGCTTTAAACGATGACAAAGAAGGATGTCAAGATCCTCTGCATGGGGTGTCTGTCTTGGACTTTTGACACAGGAGTCACCATGCACCATACGGTATAAAAAAGCATTTAGTAAAACTTTATCCAAAAATAATTCTTTTTTTTTTTTAAAAATATATATCCAAGCTGAACGTAATTTTAAAATCACAGCAGGGATTTGGGTTGGATGCATGCAATTCTATGTGGGGCTAGAACTCAAACAACATGTCAACCTTCTTTTGCTGGTTGCAACTGGGCTTCACCAGCTCGATCAACCTCTTTTGTGAATGGTTGCAGAGGTTGCAATGAAAGAGGGGTAAAAAGCAAAGTAAAGGAAGCTGTAACCTCAAAAAAAAAAAAATAAAAAAATAAATAAATGAAAAGAAAAAGAAAGAAAGAGGAATTATTAAGAAGAAAGTAAAGTCTGGGTAAGGAAGTTCCCAAGCGAGAGTCTTCATCAAAAATCAATGGATACTGACCGCTGCACTGCCTTATCGTGTCTGGACAGCCTGTGGCTGGTGGTGGGCACCTCCTCCAGGTCGTCGTCCAGGTCGCACCCGTCGGCGGCGTCCTGCGAGTAGCTGTGCTTCATCACCAGGATGCTCCTGCGGTTGGATGGCGGCAGGAGGGGCCTGACCGGCTGGGGCTGGACGTCCGTCAGGACGGCGGCGTCCCGTGCGCTGAGGTTGCTGCGGCTACCCTTGAGGCTGGACACGTGGGATCCACAGTGGTGGTCGTGAATGCACCTGGAGGAGGAACGCCTGAGCTTGTGGTAGTTCTCCAGGTCGTCGGCCAGGTCCACCAGCTCGGCGGGGGCCGCGGCGCTGCGCAGCGTGCACAGTTCGTAGTGGGGCGGCTCGAAGACCTCCTGGAACATGGTGGGGTCGAAGTCCTCCCTCCTGATTATGTACTTTTTTCGAGGCTGTTTGATTTGAACGATGACGGACACTATGAGGAGGATGATCACGATGCAGCAGGTGACCCCGATTATTGTCCCATTCGTGTTGTTCAGGTTGTCCAGGATGTTGGCTTTCCTTTTCTCTGCACGGCACAGGAACAGAGAGGTTAACATCCCACCGGCAGCCGCCATGCAGCATCTCAAAGATCCGAGCTCCGAGTGCTGCTAATTCCAAATTGAAAATTACGAAAATCTATCAATAGGTAATTAACTGGAAGAAATAAAAAAATATATATCTTTTAAAAATTGCCGTTTGCTTCGTATACAAAACCAACAACATGCAGTAAGATGCTTTGGAAAAAAGTGTCAGCCAGTTCAATTAATAATAGATAAAACACTGAAAAGAGTGTACTGCCAATGTTAAATTTCTCTGCTGCATTTTGCTTCAAATATTTCATCATGCTGTAACAGTCATGCCAACCTCACGGAACAACAATATCTATTACGCTAATAAAATATTAATATTGTGCACATTTCAGACTTTGGCTTCAGGTCAGTATGTAAACAGCAGGTGGCGTAGTGGTGAGAGCCGCTGCCCTTGGACTCAGGACACAAGTTTAGATCCCACCTCCTGCTCTAATACCCTGAACCAAGATGCCTCCCCTGCAATGCTCCAGTAAAAATTACCCTGCTGTATAAATGGGCAAATCATAGTAAGCAGCTTATTATGGAAATGCAACACCGTGCGTCGCTTTGGAGAAAAGCATCAGCGAAATGAATCAAAGTTTTTACAGAGGAAAAAGTGGCAGAGACCCTTCTTTTGGGACTGATTTGACATTTGTAAAATATACTGAATATATGGACAAGTTTTGCTTTGGTTTGTGCCGGGAGGGGAGGAGACTCTCGAGTTCGGAAGCATCCTGGAGCCGGGGAGCGCTAAGCTTGTTAGACAGCGAGGACGGATGTGTTCAGAGCGCCGGGGCCCATATCTCACACAACAAGCGGGAACAAACAAACTAAGGGGCTGAAAACACAACCCAATAAAACGCTGACTCTGGCGAATTGTCACCTTAGCTGGTTGAGCGCCTTTTGTGCGTGTGAAAAATAAGCCCACACGAGTCTAACTACTCTTGGAAATTGGAGTCATTTTTCATTGCCCAGGGTACGGATGCCGTGGAATATGAGCGTGCGGTTTGCATTCAGCTTTTCATTCCGTTCTCCTGCGCAAGAAGCTGCATCGATGCACCTGGGGCCTTTAGTGGAAGTCCACATACAGCGGCAGACGCCAGAGCTGGGATCGCTGGGAACTTTTCACACTCGCGTGCTGCCGCGATGCGGATTTCATGAAGGTTCGCACCCAATGCCGCTTCTAGCTTCGCCACAGAAGCCGATTCAATGCGGAGGTAGTAAGCGATGCTCCACGGTCAAGCGGCGGCAGCGACTGCCGGGGGGGGGGAGATGGTGTGGGACGGACACGCTCACCTTTGCAGTGGTTCTCGTCCCACGGATACACGCAGTTCTGCACTCCATTGCACACCAGAGAGTTGTTGATGCACATGTTGCTGTGGCAGAAGAAGGTGTCCGCTTCACATGGGGCTGAAAACAGAGACAGTGGCAAATTAGGGACAAACCTGTAGTGCTGCTAGCTGCACCATTCATTCATTCATTCATTCATTCATTTATTAACTGATTGTTCAATGCAGAGTCACAGTAGTCCAGATCCCGGAAGCACGGGGCCGAAGGCAGGGTAAACCCTGGATGGGGCACTGGTCCACGGAGACACCAAATTCAGTCAACACACCTGCTCTCAGCTCCCTTCCTTCGGCAGAACAGGGTTACTCTCAGATCACTACGGTCACGTTTAAGTTCTCCGATCCAAATTCCGAACTCAGCATTTAACGGGAGCGACGACGGCCTTTGAAAGAGTAAAGTGATTACATCAAACCGTTTTATTTGACAAAGCCTGTCAAAAACTTGCCATTTATGTTCCAAGTGGTATCAATGGATCATGCAAAGTCATCTCGTAATTAAAAACCAAGGTGACTTTTCAAAGCGCTTCCTTCTCGATCACTGATCCTGCTAATGTACCGAACGGCCCGGCGTCGAAAATCACTCCTTTCACTCAAACACGCCAAGGTGCGATGATTTAATGTCATAAGCAAACGTTGAGGGAAAGGGCAAACATTTATTTCGTCCTCAAGCATATGCCGTTATTAATGCTTTACCTCCGCAAACTGAAGGCTCAAGGTTATGGAGAACAACTGTGGAGATATGGTTTACTCCAGGGCTAATCCCAGGTGAATAATAACCCTGAGATATTGGGATGAGTCATCACTCTCTCACTGCTGAGCTCCAACAACCATCAGATGGACTGCAGTGCCACAGGGTGGCGCTCCAACACTCTCCAGCAGGACATCCTGCAGAAATACTGCTTGGTTGAGGAATGGAGTGAGCCTCATCTCCAGTGAGACTCCAACTCATATTAAGATTGGCATTAAGCTCATATTAAAAAGCCCTGTACGACCTGGCGTATGAATCAAATAATAATTGAGAGAAAGGACAAAATATAGCTCGTGACCACGATTCAGATTTTTTTTTTTCCCCCTCGTAGGAGAACCTTGACGTACACACGGAAATCACACAAAATCATAGCGGTAGGACACAATCAATAATGCAGCTGAATATTCACATTTCCAAATACCAGCTTTCGAAAAAACTATTTCTTTATCTGAGACAAAGAGTGTATCTGAAGGAACGACATTTCTGGAATATGAGAAGGGCGAAAGAGTTCAAATTCCATCAGTGACCTGGTTATCACTGGTCAGGAAAGGAGTATTTATATTGATACATGTACCACAGTTATGCATGTTCTGATTGTCGCAGAAATGCAGCTGCAAGGACCCCATCCAGACCTGCCTCTCCCGCTCTCCCTTTCCGTCCTCGTGTCTCTGCCCCTCATCCCCTTCTCCATAGACAATGGTGGTGGTCTTAACCCCCCTCCGGGGTGCCGGCTTATTATGCGGGCGTTTCCTGGGCAACAGCACATCCTGTGCTCATTGACTGGGAAGACTGCACAGTGCAGATGGGCTGCACACACTGCATTCGGTCTCCTGCCCCTGTTGCTGTGTGTACCTGAGGACCCACTGGTATGATAAACAGTTCGACTCCCCCCCCCCCCGAGCCCCCATCTTGGCTGCAAACGACAAAATTTTATTGTCGTCCCCCCCCAGAACCTGGAGTTGCATCAGGCTCCTCCCTCTACACGTTATTTCAACTTAATGTAAAGCGCTCACAGGGAAACGCAGAACGGAGACGGCCGAGCGCTGGAACGCGGAGCGGCAGCAGCAGTGAACTCGCTGGAAACAAACAAACAGACAGACAAACAAATAAAAAAAAAGGCGAGCTTCACTGCCTGACTGCTGCTTCCTTTATATCTTCTCCTCGCAAAGTTGCGTGGTGTAAGAGCCGTTCCAGGGCTCGAGGAGCTTAGGGGGTGGGGGGTGGGGGTGGGGGGGGCAGTGTGTGTTTGTGTGAGTGTGTGTGGGTGTTGGGGGGGGCTGCGGCGGGCTTCATGCCCTCTGGCAGGGCTGCCGTTTGAACTCTGAGGACAGGCTCTAACGATAGCCGTCCACACCGCAATGTATTTCACATTAAACTTCCGCGAACCCCCCCCACCCCCCCCTCACCCCCCAAGCCGGTCTCCCCCAGTGTGAAACACAAGGCCGCAGATCTCGCAGCAGCGGAAAACAGGGATTGGCCGGCCCGCGTGCCACCGAGGATCAAAGACTGCGGATATCTCTCGGACATATTCACTCATGAAGAATTAATGAAAGACTTCGTGGAAGTAGCTTATTCTCAAAATAAACAGCTGTGAAATTACCTGCCGCAAAGCTATCGCTGCATAGCGAAGTGTACGGTAGAGTACGGGCTGGAAGTGTTCAGCTTGTTTCCATTTTATTTCCTTTTCTCTCAGGATAAAGATTTTTTTTTTTTGTCTCACACCTCATGCCGTACCTCATACGGTCAGGAAATGTTTCTCAAGTGGAGAGCAGTGTTTCAAAGGGTTTACATTTACCGTAGCTAGTGCCTTTATCCAAGGTTACTTAGAGAGTCAAATACATACATACACGCACTGTCTGAAACCGCTTGTCCCACACAGGGTTGCGGGGAGCCAGAGCCTAACCCGGCAACACAGGGCATAAGGCTAGATGGGGAGGGGGCACACCCAGGACAGGCAAGGCACCCCAAGCAGGACTTGAACCCCAGACCCACCACAGAGCAGGACCCAGTCCAACCCACTGCGCCACCGCCCCCCCTTGGAGTGAAATGCATTGTACTAAAGTACCTAGAATCATTAACCCATTTATTCTTCAGAGTTAATGTAACACACCACCTCCATTTGGATGTAGGACTTATAGTTTTGTGAGAATTCTTATTATTCTACTGTTTCCTTTGAAATATTTCATTTTGAAAAGTAATCAGTTATTACAACCTGTTTTCCAAAATCGTTAAAATCCTGTTAATTATTTAAAGCGTCCTTTCTATCATAATTCATTAAAATGTACAGAAAAGGCTATTATCAATGTTTTTCAATGGCCAACATTAGTACTCAAAGTTCAGCAGCTTTTTAATATTTTTTGAGGCTCGGTCCCAAAGACTCAGTTCCTCCTGCTAATGGAAACTCGTGTCTGCTACACTGCTCAACCGCTTGGTGATCTCATGCACGACAAGTCCAAAATCCAAAGCCGGGAGGTTCTTGGTTCTGGCTTCAGTGTGGTGAAATGACCTCCCTCTCTTACTCAGAACTGCTGAATCCTTTTCAGTGTTCAGGAAGGGTCTCAAAAACATCTCTACCAGACTCACTTCTCTCCAGATTTCCTGTGTGCTCCATAAATTTGCGTGAGATTATTTGTCAGAATCACCTTTGCGTTTCCTGTCATTTCTACATGCTGCGGTAGTTGTGTATCTGCTGCTACATGCCTCTATCTGTGGTGAAATGCGCTTTTGTTTTCACTGAAGTGTACATCGGTTTGGAGAATAAACGAAAATGTAAAGAACAAGGCTTTATAAATTCCTTACGCTCCTGGAAGGTGGTGAAAAGGATCTGGAAGCGGCTTCTGCGGCTGCCCTCGTCAGCCCACATGCGGATCACGCCCAGCGGCGACACCAGCATCACATCGTTTGCCACCGTGCTGCAGAACTTGCTCTTCAGGTCCTCCACGGAGCTGCTGCCGTCGTACACGGCCACAAAGTTGCGCTTGCACTCGTTCGAGTTCTGCATCTCGTAATCCAGGAAGCGCAGATAGATCTGGAAAAAAATAATGGGGAGAGGGAGAGGAGAACCCGCAGAGTGGGTCAAACATCGGCCCCTCAGTTACCGCGGTCCATTTCAGCTTCCCTTCAGCCCCGCTCGCCGCCTACTGTCAGCTCCCACCAGACATCTCTGGACAGTAGGATAAGAACTGGAGCCACTGCTGCTGAAACTCGTCTTGAGGCCGTGGGTGGGTGCCGCATGCACCCACTGTCAAAGGTTTATGAAAATAGGATGCATTTTTTTCGTAACCCTGCCGCCAGTAAGGGATTAGACTTGTGGAATACCGGGCATGTATGCCTGTGGAGTTCCCCCGATCGAAAGACTGCCGCTGGCTCAGACCTTTTGTGAATCATCCCGAATATGCTATTCGTTGCAGAAAAAAAGGATTAAAGATTCATTTCTTATCCTACAATACATCTGTGTGGAAAAACACTCCCAAAGAACTCTACTACACTTCACTGAATACTGGCTGTGGAATCTGAAGTAAAGCAGGTGCTAGAATAACTAGGGCTGTATCCATACAATCCAAATGTTCAAACACCCCTCCTGCCGCAGTAACGCCGATCAAAGAATTAACCCTGAATTGATACGGTAAGAACACCTAGCTGGGTGAATCAGTGTAAAGTTCTTTATCTAATGTTGAAACGTGGTCATGATCTCTCACAGTCTTTAATCTACCAATTTGTAGATGTGACAGTATTGTTTGCAAGACCTCGTGTACTTTACCATATGAACCAACCCCAGCGTCTCCGTGAAATTTTCCCTCCTACGGTTGTACAGCTTGAACAGCACATTTAGCACTCAACTAATGTGGGAACAGATACTGGAGGCTTTGGATACTTTGGAACTGAAGTCATAATTTTTTTGTTAAACAATTCTTATTGATGCTTCCTAACTTACACTGAGATGACAGCTTTGTGAGCAGTTATTGTGTATTGTGTATTGAGTATATGAAACTCTGCAAGTCCATGAAAGACTCTAAATACTTAGGAGTAGCACCATTTGGCATTTCATATGCCCAAGTCGAGGGGCACGGCGGAGCGGCGGGTTTGGCCGGGGCCTGCTCTGTGGTGGGTGTGGGGTTCGAGTCCTGCTTAGGGTGCCTTGCGGCGGACTGGCATCCCATCCTGGGTGTGTCCCCTCCCCCCTTCAGCCTTGTGCCCTGTGTTGCTGGGTTAGGCTCTAGTTTGCTGCAGCCCTGCTTGGGACAAGTGGCTTCAGCCACTCTGTGTGTGCAAGTCCACCACAGACCTGCTTTGTTCATGTTAGGCCTAATGTGCTGCTACTGCATACTCTCATACATCTAAAAAGCCCTCTATATGCCACGGTGAAAAGGAGTTATAATTCTTTAATTCTAGATGATGAATGGGGCCGATGCAAAATGCTAATGGGCCGTAGGATGTTGTTTCGGCTTTGGTGGGAATTTGGGGCAGGAGTGCAGGGCAGCTGAGAGCAACTATTGCATTGCCTTCCAGTGCAACCTCCTCCCCACCGCACATTATTTTCACCGTGCAATTGAGCACAGGCACAGTGTGGGGCATGGCAGCACTGATGATGCATTTCAGCTGTCGTCCCCCACGCCTGCACCCCGGATGTTACAAATGGCCCTGCTGCTGAATCTCGACCTTTTCCACGAAAGCTTGCAGCTCGCTGCTGCTCAGTGGGTGTGGCTATGGGGAGCCTTCTGAAAGAATAAATAGCTTGCTGCCTGATCCAAATGCTTCCTGGAAGGAGTGAGATATGCAAACGATCCCCACACGTCATTTCATCTGTTAGGCTCTCAACCAGCCCATAGTGCTGGGGGTGGCCTAGAATGCTATACCCAGGGGGGGAGGTGGAGCCCAGGCTGAACCTACATTTACATTTATTTATTTAGCAGACGCTTTTCTCCAAAACGACTTACAATGGATAGTATGTAGTGTTATCAGCCCACACACCTTATTCACCGCGGTGACTTACACTGCTAGATACACTACTTACACTGGGTCACTCATCCATACATCAGTGGAACACACAGTCTCTCTCACTCACACGCTATGAGGGAACCTGAACAGCATGTCTTTGGACTGTGGGAGGAAACCGGAGCACCAGGAGGAAACCCACCCAGACACAGGGAGAACATGCAAATTCCACACAGACTGAGCAGGGATCAAATTCACATCCTCTTGGACCACCCAGGTGCTGTGAGATAGCAGCGCTACTCGCTGTGCCACCATGCCGCCCCTGAAGAAAGTTTATAGACCTTTAAAAACCAGGGAAAACAAACAAACAAACATGATTGTTAAGCAGAACCTGGCAGAAAGACTATGGTGTGCATCCCATAGTGATATGCAGGACAATCCATCCATTGCAGTCCAAGATCGCTGCACAGCCCTGCTCTGATCTCGTTCTGATAACAGAGCAGTGCTGATAGCAAATCAAAATGCATTAAATGACCAAAAGAGAATTGTGCCATTTGTCAGTTTAATGACGCCAACGTAATGCACAAAGATATCAGCGCAATTAATGATGAAGGAGAAAAACGCTGCCTTCCTTCGTCTGTTGTTTTTTTCATCACTGATATCTCCTGGGCCAAGGTGGCCGACGCATGCTGCAGCTGTTGGGATGCACCACATGTGGCTGTGCACTGCTGTGCTACAAAGCCATGTATGGATCCTGAAAGGAAAACCTGTCTTAGCCTTTCTCATGGAGATGACTAATGCCCCATCACAGAAAAAAAATCCTGTGAAAACACTGTTCTGAAAGTCCCAAACTGCAGGCTAAATATGTTTCCCACCATGGAAAGGTTTGTCTCCAAAGCGCTTCACCTGATTGACTGATGCCGCCGTGTGTATCGGTAATATTACACATCGCAGCCGTTCACTTGCATGGGTTTTTATTCAAGCTCTCAACGGAAATCACAGTGATGTAAAGATACACATAAGAGAACTGCATTAGTTATTTCCTCCCTGAGAAGAACACACATGGGGATGATTCATACAATATTTGCAGTTCTGTATGTGAGCAAAATTAAATATCTTGAAAGGGGAGTATGTGTGCATGTTATTTACAGTTTGTTCAAAGTTTACAGTGGGGAACACGCGCTTGAAAAATCGGCTCTGACCAGGCAGACATTAGATCTGTGCTGAAGGAAGGCAGGCAGGCAGGCAGGCAGGTGTCATGATGTTGCTCCTCTGGGACTGGGATGGGATCCCAGGTCTGGGTGTAACAAGAGAGCAGGAGGGAGCAAGGGGAGATAGGAAGGAAGAACGAAACGCTGAAGTTTAGTCTGTACGGTGAGCCTGCCTGAGGTTCCAGAAATGAAGAGGTGCATTCTGGGATTGCCGAGTGACAACGGCTTCATTGAGTCGAAGTGGTGGGGAATTCCTCACATCACCTCAAAGGGCAAGACAGCCTTGATTTTTCAACTCTTATCAATCTCCCCTGCCCCAGCAGCTTCTCAAGCCTATTAAAAACCCACATGTCCAGAGCCAGCAAGGGGGCCCACCCCCGAGAAACCCTGCAAGGATTAGCCTGAATCTCAACGTTTTCTTCGTAGGGGCCCCAGCCATATGGACCGCCACCCAGAGCCACTCAGGATGCGGCAGTGTTGAAAATACTTCAATCAAATAGAGGTGCTCCTCCTGTAATGGAGCCCCCCCGGGACCGAGCCTGGGGGCTTCCTCTCCAGCACCCCGGCATGTCCCGGAGATTTGTGCTTGATTGCTTGAGTACATTTTAATTAGACTCTTTCGGGCTACAGTATTTCATTTATTTATCTTCCGCCGGAGCTTTGAATATATTACCAAACCACTTCATACTGAGGCAGCAACCTTTGGGGAGACTGGATGTCATGTCTCCCGATCTGTGGACACGTTTAAGGTGCAAATCACGTCGTCCCCGCTGACTAATTTGTACCCAGCACCAGCTGATAGTAACGGCAGCTGGAGGGGAACAGGAACATCACTCTATGGCATAAGGACAGGATATGTGTAGCTAAAGACACCTCAAGATGAATTTGCGTTAACATGTTGAAATGAATGTACAGAGTGCTGCCTGGTCAGAATATGAGAGAACCTGTAATGGCTTGTTGATCAGAAGGGATAAAAGAAGGTTTTAACCAAAGGATTTATGTCTACATAAGTGGGTAGCACAGTGGGTAGCACTGGGGCCTCACAGCTCCTTGACTGTGGGTTCAGACCTGGTTTCAAAGTTGCCTGAACTCTGTGTGAAGTGTGCATGTTCTCCTTGTGTTTGTGTGGGTTTCCTGCAGGTGCTCTGGTTTCCTCCCACAGTCCAAAGCCATCCGTTAAATGCAGACTGTTGTCTCTAAATCGCCCATACTTTGTGTATGTCAGCGAACGATTATGAGTTGTTGTCCTACAATGTGCTGGTGTCCTGTCCAAAGGTCTACACTGTGCCTCACCCCATGCTAAACTCTTTAACAGAAAAAAAATTCCATGTTATGACAAGCGGTTGTCTTCTAGCAGGCCCCATCATATATCATATCGAAACTATGTGTTTTAAGTAAAACTCAGTTATATTTCATAAGAATAGTCTTAAATGTTCAGACATGTTTGAGAAGAAGCACGTGTAGCCATTAACAATGAGCCCCCGCTGACTTATAATCCACTCCGAACGCATTAGTATCCAGCCTGTCGAGCAATCTACTAAGTGGGATTGTGGAATCAATAAGAACTTATTGAGCAAACAATAATGTTTAAGCATGGCACATTCTTCAGGAAAATATAAAACCCATTGTGTTGTAATATAAGAGAAGTTATTATAAATTGTCTTTTGATCACTTTTGCATATCACCAAGCTAACCTTGGAAAATGTCTAAATAGCCATGAGCGATCTGGACTAAAGAAAGATGGAAGTCTGGGTTTTTAATTTGTGCACCTTGAAGGGCATCAGATAACTCGAAAATCCACTGCTCAAGCAATAAATCATATACAAAAATAATTATCAGCAAGCCATTGCGTAATTATCGGTGGCGGGTGGTGTCGGAAGGATGTCACATGATGTAGGCTGCCTGACAAATTGTTCACAAACAGATTAATAAGGAGGAAGATGGGCGAAAATACATCCGCCGTGCCTGAAATGTAATTACGATAAGGGCCACAGTTAACTATAACTCGGGCCGAATCAATCTTGTTTCGCTCATCCTAACAAACAGTCAACTCACAGCTTTGTCAGGGGAAAAAAGCAATTGACTGAACACGGTAATGGAAAGGAGGTGAGACAAGATGACACCACGGCGATGAAGCTGCTGTCGACTCCACCAGAAGCCCTTCGCCATCTCAAAGACTCAATGTCTTTTTCTAGGTACAGCCTGGAAAGCAGCGAATGCAGTCCAAGGTGGCAAGTTCAGGTCATCCCTTCACCACTCTTTAAATCAAAGGGAGAATGACTGTAGCTTTAAGACTCGGAAGGCATAAGATTGGTGGTGGAAGCATAATGATAACGGCACCGGGGGAAAACGCCACGTGGTGATGTTCGAACGTGGTCAAAAGCATCGCCATAATTTACAGACAGAAAGCAATTTCCCCAACCAGAATGTCAGCATGTTAACCTTGTCTCAGGTTTGGGTATCTCTGCAGCAAATGATAAAGGGACAAATGAGTTCTGACGCTTGAATAAATTACCCCGACGGGAACGCTGAATCCACAGCTTTCCGCCTTCATCGATTGCCTTGGGAAATATGCTTCGCGGGTCCGTCTTGCGCTTGCAAATTGCATACGCATTACCTGGTCACTGTACTGTTCTAACCTTACAGCGTGAGACCAGAAGCCACAAGCAAAGGCAGTCAGCTCTGGATGCTTAAGGATGCTGACACTTGTAGTACTAAAATGACAATGAGGAAAACAGCAGGTAGTGCAATGGCTGAGGACAGTGGGCGTGTAACTAGAAGATTGCTGGTTTATGTCCCTGAGGGGTCCAGCTGTTGTACCCATGAGCAAAAATATGTAGCTTGAATTGCCCCAAGGGGGTGTGGGGGTGCGGTGGTGCAGCGGGTTGGCCTGTGCCTGCTCTCTGGTGGGTCTGAGGTTCGAGTCCCGCTTGGGGTGCCTTGTGGCGGACTCGCATCCCGTCCTGGGTGTGTCCCCTCCCCCTCGAGCCTTGCGCCCTGTGTTGTCAGGTTAGGCTCCAGTTTGTCGCGACCACGCTTGGGATGAGTGGTTTCGGTCAATGTGTGTGAATTACTCTCGTTATAATATCCAGCTGCATAAATATTTGAAGCTGTAATTCAGTTTGAGGAAAAAAGCACAGGAAATGGCCAATATAATAATAATTAAAACAGAAAACGGTGAGCAAAAGAAAGCTACACCCAACATCCAGGGTACCAAGCAGGTCTGTTTCATGAGCTGTAAAGCCCATTCTCTTGGCAACATGCTTCTGATTAAAAACCCACGCCTGACCCACAGTAAACTGCTTTGCTCCCGGGCCGACCTGCTGAAGAAAAAGCCCCTCATCGGTTTTTCACTTCTGGCGTGACATCAATATTGGCCCTCAGTGCCTCCTGCACTCTCGCTTTCCACATGAAATCCGTGAGAGCTCACTTCCCCCAGTGTGCAGGCATTCAACTCTATTCACTGGTGTGCACTCTACCGACATACTGCAATATCACTCCTTTTAATTATAAGGCATAATGAAAAGCAAAACAATTGGCATGCTATTGCACCTCTGAAGGAATGATAATATTAACATTCATTCATTCATTCATTCTCAGAAAAATTCCATTATGCACCTGTCTCCCCTCATGGTGTGGTGCCAGCGGTGTGCAAGTGTATCGGGAACTGATGTTTTGCCCAACGGGACACCTCATAATATGCTTAGTATGGTTAACTTGACATTAGGAACTTGAAGAGATGAGAGTCAAAAGGTCATTCTTTACCCACTCAGATGCAAAATAAGATTTTTTCTTCGACAGGTGACTTGTGCTGAGCTATGCTACTCAACTTCTACATATGACAGCCTGCCCATGTCTTCAGTGTGAGTACTTGAAAATTGTCACGTCCTGATTCTCACCCTTTTAATCACTCAGTAAAGCCTCTTCTAAAGCATATGTCTCACCGACTTGAGGAATTCCACAATATCTGTAAGCCCTCACCCAGTTTAGGGTTGTGATGGCCTAGATTGTACCCTAGAAGCATATGGTGTGAGGCACAGTACACCCTGAACGGAATGTCAGTCCATTGCAGTAGTAATAATAATAATAATAATAATAATAACAATAATAATAATATTAAAAGAGACATAAAGCACACAAGGCTGTGTGTTAAATGATGACCACGGGAAGAGACAATGAAAAACAGAGATGTCACTGTGCACACGCTGGGTCACCGACCTTTGAGCGCGGTGGGGCCCTGATGTACCACTTGCAGTCCACGGCCTCTGTTTGCAAGGCTTTACCATCCCGGGAGATTTGCTGGGACTCAACGATGCCTTCAGGTCCGCCCATTTCAAACTCGCAGACTGAGGGAAAGCGCACAGAACAACAGGTTAGAGGATGTTCAGGCAGCATGTCGGCTCAGAGCAGCATTTATTCGCAAAGCTCTTAGAGCACAAAGAATAAATTATACCTACAGGGCAGAGGTTTCGGGACTCCCAGATCTTTAAAGTCAGGATCTGAAAAGAGAGCATATTTATTTTTTATGAAGGAGCACATATTTGCATTTTAGAAGCAATGGACTCTCCATGTCTTGGAAGAAAAAAAAAAAAAGCACGGCAGCTGAAAAGAATGACAATAAATGAATCAACTGAAGCACACGTAAAACTGCAAAGAGATAATTACACATGACAAATGATGTGTATTTGTGTATATTGGAATATTGGAGTCTAAATGACAGAATTCATACTGTCAAATAAGTATTAATTGCTGTGAAGAACACAGCATTGTGGGCATATTCCACTCTATTCTCTCTAGAACTCAATCAATAATGTTGCTGGAAGACTCAGTTTTTGGGCGGCGTAGCAACTGTGACATGTACTGCATTTAAGATTTTATCGGTGCTTAATGTTAGAAATGTTACATATTTTTTCATTATATAAACACTTCACATCTGCTGGTGCGTTGAAGCGCTGGAGTGTAGATTTGGAAAATTCTTACAATTTGCAGTATATTATTAACAGCATCTGTTGGCATCTATTTTTACATCCTGCTTCACGTAATGTTAAGATGGTAAATTTTTGCTTCTTGCGGTATGGTACAAACTGCATCTGCTGGGCTGTATTTTATATTTTATGTTAACTATCTCGTGTGAAGCTTAAATGTGATCATTGTTGGAAAACCTCAGAATTTATGAAACATGAAATTGTTTAGTGTCAACAATAACCCATTTGGGTATGTTTGCGTTCTCTGTTCTACCTGTATATTTTCAAAGTGAGCTGCCATCCGAATAAAAAAAGGAGGGAAAAAAAAAAAAAAAAAAAAACTATTATTCCTGGAACGTAGTAGATCAGGTCGCAGCACGCCTCAGTCCACTTTACAGGGGACAGAAATTGATTTCTGAGATGCTCCTCATCTTTTATCTCCCTCAGTACCTGCCACAGGCTACTGCTGATGCAACTGATTGTTATTCAGATGTTAGTTTTCAGTGGCGGAGGACATGCAGCTTGACAATAGTCCCAGATACATTTCAAATGCATTGCTGCCGTGACCGGTTTGATCAGAATAGACTGGGAAGTTATATCCAGTCACATGCAATAGTGGATGAATTCCGAATATACTACTGCCCTGACCAGTTTGATCAGATGCGACTCAACATATTATAAGGGACTGATGGAATACTGAGAACGCCAAGCAATACACAAATTTTATAAGTAACACGCTTAGGAGTCGTGCCACTTTTTGGCTTTAAAAAGCTTCAGTCCTTTTTTTAAGGCTGCCACATGAATAGTAAACTTTGTCTATTGGCAAGTTGGTCCATTCTTCTGCACTTTAGAACGGAGATGTTGAGAAATGGTCAATGATGTCTTGATCTTGTGGCTGTGAAGGCCATGAATGGAATTTGACTTCATTGCACTAAGGAAACAACTTAATCTCTATGCTTCGTGGCATTTTTGTCTTAGAATACGAGGATACTATGAGGGAAAAGGTGCCTAACACAGCTTTGTGTACTCTCACGCAGAGGAACTGATGAACTCAGTGACCTCCAAGAGATGGTTGCTCATAACGTTACTGATCCACCACCAAGTGTAACTGGCAACAGAAAACCCATCTGTTTGTAGGATAAGGAATAAAACATGAGCATGTTACGCCTCTGCACTACTCAGCGCTCCACATTTACAGCCCATCACTCCAGGTTATGCATTTTTGCACACGGGCTTTGGATACAACCGGTTTTCAATTGGCAGCTCAACCATAAATAGTTTTGCAGAGCTCGTAATGCACAGTTGCATCTGACAAATCACAAGGGTGTAGATTCACATCCGTATTAATTTTCATTTATACATTAAGTTGACAACTTTGTCCAGGGCAGCTTATAATATTAGGTGTTTATAGTCAACCGCTTATGACATTAACCTTTTAAACAGCAGGGTAGTTTTTACTAGAGTAATTCATGTTAAGTACTTTGATGCATGGCACTACTGGAGTAGTAGGAGCAGCAGTTTGAACCGATGTCTTTCGATTACCACGCAGCAGCTCTACCCAATGAACAATTTTCTGCCGCAAATTGTCTGTATATTCCAATGGTTGAGATTGTGAGTGTGACCAATGTGACTGTTGTTTCTCGTTACTTAACATTTGGCTTTTTTGCCCCCCAAACCTTGTCTGTTGTCATCATAGAAACTTTAATATGCAAGTGCTGATCTTTCATTGTGTTTCATGCAAGTTTAGTTTTGAATACAGTTTTCATTGCTGTGTTTTCATCCAGTACATCGACTCGATGGATACAGTGACGTTCTTGTGCCACAGTTCTCTCTTCCTACAGTACCGTTGATCGGGGGCTGGGGGGGGGGCTGTAGATGGTTATCAGCAACAAGAAACAAAACTTAACAAAAGACAGGATAATCCAGTATAGAAAGGGAATTCACAGTACCATATAACATACAGGATGGATATTTACAGTGTTCAAGCAGGCGGGATGTTAAGCCATGTGTAGGAATAGCAGATACTCTTCCAATAAGTTGCTGCCCTGACCTGTATGATCTGATGAGCGATGACTGGTGTGTTCTGCAGCCACAATGTAATAGGTAGAGTACAGCTTCCTTTCATTTGCTCACAGGTTAATGTCCTCTGAAATGGGAACTGCAATTTAATCTTCCTGCCTACTGAGAGAGACATGCCATCCTATCACATTATTTTGAACAAATAAGACATTTGCGGCCCCCGGTGTCTAGCGCGGCCCGGCCAGAACAGGTTTCGGCAGCAGTGGGTGCCGCTGTGCTCTCCGCACCGAGAGGAGCGCTCATTACGGTGTGAGGTTTGCTGCGCTAATGGGGATGATTGCACACCTTGAGTGTCTCGGGCTGACCGGAGCCTTACAGTGTATGAGTCACACACCCCTGAGTCACACAAGATGGTTGAGGGGGTGTTGTGTTAGCGGGGCACAGCCAGGGAACAGGATATGGTGTCAAGTCCCTAAATGTCAAATACTCTGGAACTACTCCAGCATCAGCGGTGTTTACGAAGAAATCAAGCCACAGCACGCGTGGAAGAATGAAAGACAGAGAGGCTCACGTCACTAATTCCTAACAATAAGAATTTTTGATAGCATATCGAATTAGTTACAGCACCCGGGTGAAGATAAGATCTGAGATCTCAGGGGAGAAGCGTGCCTTCTGTAAAACTAGACCGTGGCATTTAAATCTGCAGTGTTGCCTGTTGTTTTCAGACACTCTATCCTTCTGTGGAAACAGATACAGTACTGCTAGGTCCTGTACATTGTTCTCAGCAATTGAAATCCTCAGAATAAGAATAATAATAATAAAAATTATTATAAATCCACTATGAAAAAAGGTAGTTAGGATTTATTCACTTTAATATTTACATTTACACAGGGGGCACGGTGGCGCAACCGAGTGTGGCTGGATCCTGCTCACTGGCGGGTCTGGGGTTCAAGTCCTGCTTAGGGTGCCTTGTGATGGACTGGTGTCCTCTCCTGGGTGTGTCCCCTCCTCCTCTAGCCTTACGGACCGTGTTGCCCGGTTAGGCTCCGGCTCACCGCGACCCAGCTCAGGATAAGCAGTTTCAGACAGTGTATGTGTGTGCATACATTTACAGTCATTCATTATCATGACTGTTATCATCATAAGCAGTCATTAACTTAATTAGTTTTTACTTATTTTAATATTTACCAAATATTTATTCACCTTCTTGTTTAAATATTTATTCCAATAATTATTTCTTTAAATTGCATTTATTAATTATTAATTAATTAAAATGCTTTATTTTCAGAAAAATGCAGATTTGATTAAAGACATGACCCTTTCCAGACATTTCTAATGACAAATTGGCAGGAAAATTGTTTTACAATATCACAATGTTAGATTTTCTTCACAAATCAAGAACGTCTGATGTCCAGGCAAAGAACACATGAGCAGCATGCATGGTCCTACAGCGCAGGGTCCACTGTAAAAAGGTTTTATATGGATAGATTGCTCTGACTACCCCTGTTGGTGGTGAATGTCAATCTAACACTTCTCCTCCCGCGTGACTTATTATTTCCTCTTACTTGTCGACCAAAATATCAATCAAACAGTGAATCAATAAAGTAGATCAATGCTCAGAAGATGACATTTTGTGCCAAAGACACATTGCTATTTTTTTTATTTCACAAAACCCTTCCAGGAGAAAAAAAAAAAAAAAAAAATCAAAGTGTCAGGCACTTAATGAAACAGTGACCCTGGGGTCAATTGAGCTGGTTACAGGGCTGATTTATGATTTGGTTTTGGCATCACTTAACCCTGCCTGGTCAGAAGGCTAGACTGTTTCACAGGAACACAAAGCCCAAAAAACGCACCGGTACTGTGACGTGATGTATGCTGCAGCTGCGCTGACAATCTGAAAGACTACGAGTCGTTTATAGAAGCTCATATTTCATGCGGGATTTCCACTGAACGACACACGCCAACCTAATGGAGTCACAGGCAGTCAAGGAGCATTGCATGCATATAATTTTACATAATGTATGCAATACATTGGCGGGAGGCTCACTGACACCGAGAGGGCATATGTCTACTCAATTTCCCATGATAAAAAAATAATAAGGCGCCATGCAAATTAAATGTCTTCTTGAATTATTTTTTGTTGCAAGATGAAAATAAATAATCTAAACAATCTCGGCGCCACTGCCTCAACTTCCAAACTGATCAGGCCAAAATGATGATTTAACTCTGCAGAGCGTTTAGGGATACAGCAGTAGAGAATAGTACGATGGGTAATTACAGGGTGCTGACGGGTAGACAAATGCATCTGTATGAATTGCAAGATTTCACCCACTGCATGCAGAATAGCTGCTCTGATTTACTTAATTGTTATTTGGGACCGTGCTTTAGGCCCCTCCCACTGAAAAGAAAGTTCTCAGGTGTGCCAGGCTTCTATTTCAGAGGACAAATTAAAAATTGCTGCGGCAAATGTGACTGAACTTGTCGAAATGTGTTGAAAATATGCAATATTTCACCAATGTTTTAATTATTTCTAATAATTTTTATTCTACCCTGTCATAACAACAGTGAACATGTATTGCATCATGAGTAGAATCTTTAGTTAAGCTCTGGAGAAGGTAATATATGAGCTACATAATGTCAAGGGTTCAGCAAGCGATGCTGGAATGACAGTGTTACTTTCACGTTATCGAGGAGTGACAGCAGGCTTTCAAATGTTCCTTGTGTCATTCATAGCGAGTGTAAAACTTGTGTTATAATGTAATAAGTTTCAGAGATTTATGTCCAACAGATGGTAGGCCTTTGATGGTCTCAAATAAATTCATGAAAAATCTGTGAAGCATTTTTTTTCTAGATGTAACTCGAGGACTAGCTTCAACAGAGATGACATTTTATAATTTCACAGGTTTCAGAGTCATATGTCCTCCAGCTGAAAAGTTATTGAAAATTTTGTTAAAAATAAATTCATGTAAAATTGGACAAGAATTTCTTTCAATTTTAACTCGCAGGCTAATATCTGCAGAGAGGGAACTTATTAAACTGACAGGTTTTAAGATCATATGGGGGGAAGAAAGATTTAAGTGCACGCTCAGCGGCCAGTTCGTTAGGAAAGGTATCATGCAGTCATCGCTGTGTTTTCATCCGGTACATCGCGAGTTCTTTGGGGTTTCGCGAAGTTTCCGAAACAGTCTCGTTCTGGACTGCTTGTGGAACTCATCCCATGATGCCGGTCCGTGCTGATGAGATGGCACGCCTCAGAGTGGAACTGTGGTACCATTTGCTTGAGCAAACATGCAGTTTTATTGCCCCAGTGCAAAGGCTGAACTTTTACGATGGTCCCTTACTTGTTAAATTGGAGTGTGTGTCGGACAGCCAATATAAAACCAACTTTATCCGATACATGAGAGACAGACAGTAAAGCAGGATACCTTTACAACTACACTTTGTGGTTGCTGTAAAAGCTGGCCACGATAATAAAGTTTACTTTACTGTGTGACGCCCCATCGCATTTGTATGCTAACTGCTTATTAAAAGTCACTTTTTATTTAAAAGTGCCATCAAACTGTAGATAATAATGACTTAAAAGTCCGGATTCATTATTGTCATTTTCTGCATATTTGTATTATTAAAAAATGTTAACATTTAAATGAGAAATGAAATTTGGGCATAAACTACATATTTGAAAATCCAATGTAATCTGAATCTTAATTAGGAAAAATGATTTTTCTGTGGTATGAAATTAACTGAGAATGTACATAATGTAGCATAATAAATCCGTTTATCACAACTGTGAGCTTCAACCAAGAAGAGAAATAGCAATGCTGTAATAAATTAAATATATACGTTGCTTTAGCAAAATAAATAAGTACAATATACACACACATATTTTCTGAACCGCTTGTCCCATATGGGGTCATGGGGAACCAGAGCCTTCCTGGCAACACAGGACAAAGGACTGGAGGGGGAGGGGACACACCCAGGACGGGACGCCAGTCCGGTGCAAGGCACCCAAGTGGGACTCGAACCCCAGACCCATGGGAGAGCAGGACCCGGTCCAATCCACTGCGCCACTGCGCCACCCCGCCACCGCGCCCCCCTAAGTATAATACAATTGTACAAATAAAATAGGACTATTTCTTTGTACAGGTAAATAAACATTGCATAATACAGAATAACGATAGGTGTATAGTGAAACATTTAATGTTTTTGGTGTAACATTTTGGTATTGACAGCAGTGGTGCCTCACAGACTCTGGGGTGTGGGTTTGATGTTCGGTCTCATGAAGCCTGATCTCGCTCTGTCTGTGCTGTTTGCTGTTTTCGTGTTTATGTGCGTTTCCTCAAGGCGCTCTGGTTTCCTCCCGCAGTGCAAAGCTATATACTTTAGCATGGCGTCTTTAAGTTGCCCTTTTAGTGTACGCATGTATGACGGAATAAGCGTGTACCCTGCATCGCATCCTGCTCTTCTGTGATAGGACCCCCATACAGTAGACAAGCCGCTGATGAAGATAGGCAAGAAAAATAGGGGAGGTCAGCATTGGTTTGGGAAAACTTAAACCTGTTTTGGAAAAGACAAAGTACATTAAATTATCTCATTGTAATGTAAAGCTTATGCATTATATACTGTACATGACAGTACAATATCTGTAAATGTGCCATAGCAAATATACTGCGATACATGGTAGCTGAAAAAGTGCAGTAAACTACTATTGCTTTCATGGGCAGAACTTTGTGTACAGATGTACTCATAATAAGGCAGTGGTATAAAAAAGAAGAGTTAAATTCTTTCCAAGGATCTAATATATGTGACAGGCACTTAACTGGATTATATTATTCCTTCAATTGGATTAGAAAAGCTTTTCAGAATTCCTGCAGGACATGTTAGTTGAAAGTATTTGCCTAAGTAATACTATTTGTATACATTTTGAAATACAATCACTGAAAAGACAGGAGAGTCTTGAAGGTAAGCTAATTCTAAGTGGCTGTGGCAAACCAGCGATCGTGTACAGGCATCCCACGTCATCTGAGACATTATCCTACCATTCAATGCAGGTCATCGTTTCGCAATCCGGGTCGGATAACTGAGTCATTTTTAAGAGAAGAAGTACATTTTCATGCATGTTCCTTGGACTCCCGCCACGGTTAAATGATTAAAAATGATAGAATGTTCTAACTGGACGCCAAGGACGTCATTACGGCCTAATCAATATGTATGCGTCGCTCTTTTCGTAAGCGGATGTCCTCACCGCAACCCGGGTCAGCGAGCACCTTCGCCTGCTTTGATCGCAGCGATAGCTCTCTTACCCTCGAGTAACTGAGAAATAGGAGAGTAAAAAAAGCAAAGAATAAGCTGAACAACCACCGCTGTAACTGTGACCTTAGAAAATATCATTCCCTTCGTTGGGACTAGATAGCATCTGGCACAAGGTAGCGCCTCTTGTCGCGGCGTTTCCCGCTTCCTGTCTCCGGCAGACGCGAGGGCTCTGCGTGAGCGGAATAGCTAAGCTCCTTCCTCCAGATCCGCACGAGGCCGCTCCGAATTTGTGAACACTGGCTTACGCTGTAATCTTTGAAGCTTATGGTATTTGCCCATAACACAAGGCATTTTTTTCTGCTTCAGAAATTGCATTTCCCTCCGTGGTATTTTACTGGACGTGAGCGCAGGGCTTGTTCCGGCAGCTCCGCCATTTCACTTGTATTTTTGAAATGTAGGATTATAAAAACTACCTGTGTAGTTCTTGCTCCAGGATGAAGTGGTCATAAGAGTCCAGGCCCAACTCAGCGCTCAATGCCATCCGCTCCCGTCCGCCCTGTCTGTAGGGGGCAGTGTTACCCCTGCGCCCGACTTGCTGAGCTCTCAACTTTCTTTACATGCTTAACGCGGTAACATGTCGCAGGCGCCTGTGGGGGAGAGATGGTGCTGATTGGACGAGTGGCGCTCCTCTCACGAACGGGGACCAGCGGGTGCCTGACAGGTCCGTGGGAGGCGCTACTGCTGCAGGAAGCCTAACACCACATTCGCAGGGTGACGCATCTCACAGTCGAATCGTGCTCTGCTTTTCTGGAGACCGACTGCAGTCCAGAAGGGTACATTTCCAGGCTGAACGAGAAATCTCTTTGACAAAGAAGTGGCCGAAAGACTAAAACTAAGAATGTTTTACTGCAATATTTAAGTTTCCTAATCACTGCCTACCAAAATTCCTGCCTTCAGCACAATGGTGAACCTCATGCACGCAATACTCCCTATTAAAGCTACAATTATTTAATGTTAAACATTTCATAGTCACTTACACGGTTAATGGTTTGTCCAGTTCCGGTTTACAGAAAATTAGATTTCCCTATATGACAAACATTTAGTCTGTTTCATACTCTTATTTATTAATTGTGACAGTGATAAAATCCTGGAATTAAAAAAATGGCATCAAATCACATGGCAGGGAGCTGGAGTCTTTCTAACATTAAGGCATTCTCTTTGATATCTGGGCACTCCTAACCGAGTGGTATAAATGAGGTGCCGGACATTCCAAGCGTAATTCAGTTAACATCATTAATAGAGTTAAGCAAACATGCCTCAGCGGTTGACCTACTGTGCATCTGTTTGTGTACACTAGGCATTTGTTATACAGTGTCCTGTTTTTTCCCCCCCCACATAAAACTTTTCTATTTGATTCCAGCATCCGTTGCATTTACTAATGTCACGCCCACGACCTCGGCCCGAACGTCCGCACCTGCCTGAAATCAGAGCAGCGGGGTATAAAGAAGCCGCACCTACACACCCTGGATGGGGAATCTCACTTGAGAAACCCGCCTCCCCGGCGCTTTCGAGTGAATCCACGACTACCAACCCGTCCTCCTCAATCCCTTGTTCCCCATTCCTGATGTCCACGGCTCCTGACACTTGCATCGTCTCCATAGAACAGGAATCTGGATTTTACCCAAGATCTACGTTTGTACATCGACCAACCCATACCTGTCCCCGACCACAAATCTCACCTGCTCCCTTATGTACCGACAATTAAGATCCCGCGATTAGGTCCACACACACACACACACACACACACACACACACACACACACACACACACCTTAGTTGACAACTAAAAGGTTTCTGTGAGGTATACCAAAAAAAAAAAAACACTTATACGTATAACATATAATGGACTGTCAAGTCAGAGAAAACTTTTTCATTCAGCTTGACCCCAAAAGGTCATTAATAATCTTATAATAAGTTGTGGATCCACTGAGAGCAGTTGCACCAAGAATTGGCTGTTTGTTTTACTGTTTGTTTACAGTGCAATCTTGTTATTCACCCTTTGAAAAGAAATATTTTCAAAGAAGACTCAGTAGGGTGGCATGGTGGTGCAGCAGGTTGCGCTGGTGCCTCACAGCTCTTGGGCTATGGGTTTGGACATGGGTTGAAATCTGACTCAGTCTCCGTAAAGTTTGGGTGTTCTCCCTCAGTTTGTGTGAGTTTGCTCCTGCTGTCCAAAGCACTGCAAAAGTGGTTAATTTTAGAGAATGTTTCCTATTGGAGACAACCCTGCAGTCACCCCACTGCACTGAAATTCACCATATACATTATTTATATTACAAGTCATAGGCTTCACAGCTCGAGTCAATGTACTTTTTTCGAAATGCGAGGTTCAAAATGAGCTCGCTGTCCTTTAAAAGCCTTCTCTTATAACTTGCCTTTATTATGAAATACCTGTATATCAGCTGGTGAATTTACTGCAGATGCTGCCATTAAAGCAGTGTTCATGTTCTGTATTGTCAGAGTATTATCAGGTTTTTTCACACTCTACCCTGAGCTTATCATAATGGCCTTGTTGCATTTGACATAAGTGCCTGATAAATGCTGATAAAACAGTTTGCGTTTTAAACATAGCTTTGTTAAAGTGTTTCCGGTTTAAGTCCCAGAAGTGTTCATTCTTTAGCACCCTTATGTAAGGCAAAATAGTTTTCCTGATTTATTCTTTTATAATATACAATTATCTAAAGTCAAAATTGTAAACAAACATCCTTCTAATTAAACTGTTCTCAGCACTGTGATGGACTGGCATCCTATCCACGGTGTATCTTGTTTAGCCTTATGACTGGGATAGGCTTCTAGGATAGGCTCCAGAC
Organism: Scleropages formosus; assembly: GCF_900964775.1. Classification (NCBI taxonomy): domain Eukaryota; kingdom Metazoa; phylum Chordata; class Actinopteri; order Osteoglossiformes; family Osteoglossidae; genus Scleropages; species Scleropages formosus. Next base: position 22,635,370 of record NC_041814.1, read on the forward strand.
TGCCACGACCCTGACTTATGCAAGCGGTTAAGGAAAGTGAGTGAGTGAGGGGTCTCGCCTTCGTATTAGACATACAGTGAATTATTTTCCATTCATTTGTACATGTGCTCGTGCACATTTGTCGTCAAAAGTAAGCAACATAGTTTTTAAAGATACAATTGTTATTTTTTGCACAACAGCGGACTGACTTCTCTATGCAAGGTAGTATCCGAACCCAGCAGGGTGCCATGCAAAACTACAGTGGACAGACGGCGTATCCCAAAGGCTCCCTCTCCGGCCAGCAGCTATGTTTAAACAAACAGCTGATGTAAAATTTCCAAGGTGTTGGGACCGGATGACCAAACTAATTAATCAGCACAGAGTGCAGCTGGAGAGGGGAGACACACTGAGGACCGTTCCCTCTCCTTGTTGGATCCATGCCCTGGTGATGTGTGATGTCGTGTGTGTGTGTGTGTGTGTGTGTGTCTGCTGGTGGTCAGGGTGGCCTTGCTGGACTGGCAGACTGATTTTGTGCTTGTTTTGCAATGCAGCTTCTCCTAATTGTCTTTCATGCATGGAAATGCGTGATTCTTTACCTAAAGTGAAGGACATTTCCTAATTCTGCAAAAAACAACAATAAATCTCGTGAAAATTTTAACAACAGAGAGATCTAATATTGGTTGCTGTTAGTGTAGTGAATAGAGGCATCACCTAAGACCCTGGTTTAAATCCCATGTCTTGTGTACCCTTGAGCAAGGTATGTACCTTGAATTGCTCCAGTATTTTACATTATACATCTTGCGATGCACCTGGACACAACATCGCTGATGTAACCTGGGGTCATGGGGTGTTTCAGGTCTTTCAACACTAGACACCATGGGCCAGCCAACCCAGCCAGGGTTGATCAGACCCCAGCCTGAGTCCAGGTAGTAGTACCTTGAACAAATAGCTCCTGATCCAAAGCCACCTCTGCAGCATGAGAAATAGCTCTGATAATCATCCCCTCTGACTGCCTGCGATACCTGACAGCCACTACCCAATAGGCCCTATACCAAATTAAAAGTTACGGAGTTATTTAAATAGGTAATTCATTGCCAGAAATTATATATATACATAATATATAAAATTGTGATTTTCCCAGTGTACAAAACTAACATTATACAGTAAGATTTTTTGGAGAAAAGTGTAGCCAAATCAATAAACACTGAAAAGAATGCACTAATGATGTTAAATTTCTCTGCTGCCTTTTGCAGCATTTTTTTTATCATGCTGTAACAGTCATGCCCACCTCACAGAACAACAATGTACAGCACACTATGTTAATAAAATATCAATCTTGCGCCTATGTTTGAGACTTTGGCTTCAGGTTAGCATGGAAACATCAGGTAGCGTAGTAGTTAGACCTGCTGCTTTATGCTCAAAGGAGCAAGGTTCGAGTTGCTCCTCATGTTTTACTAGGCGTGATCAAGATACTTATCCAGAACTCACACACATACTGTCTGAAAATGCTTGCCCTGAGCGGGGTCGCGATGAGCTGGAACCTAACCTGGAAACACAGGGCGCAAGCGACACACCTAGGATGGGACGCCAGTCCGTCACAAGGCACCCCAAGCGGGACTCGAACCCCAGACCTGCCAGAGAGCAGGACCCGGCCAAGCCCGCTGCGCCACCGTGCCCCCTTTTATCCTGAACTGAAACAGTAAAAATTAACAAGCTGTATTAATTGGCAAATAACTTTCAGTACTCAGTATGTAAACCTCCAATGACAAGCTGCTTTGGAGAATAAATATGTAAAAACAGAAATCCTCCACAGAGCAGAGAAATGCATTCATGAAAATATACTGCAACAAGGTAGGTAACACACCTTTTCCCCCTTCACACAGCGGAGCAAGAGTGGAGTAATGGCGACAGTGAAGAAAATAACCACGCACATAAAAAAAGCACAATGCCTGCTGGAGCTGCTGTTTCTTTACAAAATAGGACTCGATAATGTCCATGTGTAATTTATTACCGGTGAGTTGGTGTACTGCCGAGAGTAGTGATTAGAGAGGATATTTGGTGAACGTTGCCTTCGCCTGAGTTGTTTAAGATTTAAAGCTAGCTAAGCACTTGTGGCGCGTTCCTGGCTGCTTGCCACCGCTGGCCGCGTAGCGCTTCCTTATCAACAGCTGTGCTTGGCCACGTTTCGCACCCTCGCTCGTCCAGATAGCCAGAGGTAGGGGCATCAGCGATATTCCACACGCGTGCTGCTGTATTATGCATTATGACTTTTTCTCCTGACGACTCCCAAAGAGAGCTCGGTTTTGCCTTCTTCGCAGGGCGGTGCGTATGGATGATTTTTTTTTTTTTTTGTTGTTGCTCAATTTGTCTTCCCAAAATAAGACTGCGCTGGAGGAGTCAAGGAAAAAGAAGTCCTTGGGATGTGGTGCAGAGGGGGACACGATCCTTCACTGTCACCGATCAAGCTGTTAGCTCCTCGCCAGCACAGCCACAGCACCCCGCACCTGGCGTCCACTGTCCTCTGGAGGGATGAGGATGTAGCCATTCCTTGGTGCCGCTCGGTACCATCCACGGCTCGCCCCTGAAGCCTGCTCTGTACCTGCTCGCCTGAGGAAGACTCTATTCAAACGAATGTTGCCTGGCAGTTACAATCATCACCGTTCAACTCCAGCTCATTGTGAAATAAATCAAAGCTGGAGTAAATCCATTTAATTATGGCAGCACACAATTATACCCACACAAACACACACACACGCGCAGACACACGAGCGGCCACTGTATGATTTCTCAGTACACCAGAATGTCGCCTGTGTACTGATGTCCTCTCTTGACCTGGCAGCTGCCATTGCCAAGTGCGCATATGTTTAATGCTGCAGAGCAAATGATACGACCTTTCTTAAGAACTTGCACACAGTTCCTGAGAAAAGGGAGCCATGAGTCATGCTTGTAAACATCTGAAACAGGAAAGTCATCTTTTCTCCATGGGATGCAACAAAGAATGTAAACAGCGAAAAAAAATTGGTGACATAACTGCAATCTGTGCTGGATGTGTACATTATGCATATAATATTACCCAAAGCCTGCGGAACTGGTAAATCGGCAGCAGTTTTTTTATTTATTTTTTCCCTGTGCTCCTAAGCTGAAAAGCCTCTTTCCTATGTCTTAGCTTTACATTGAACAGCAACATTTGAATTTTAAAGTTCAGCTGATTAATCAAGTACTTCTGAATTCAGATAAGCCCCTCTGGAAGACGACCATCGGCCCTGGACATGTGAAACAGAGCGACGAGATGGGGCCAACGAACCCGAGTGCTCCTTCCATCGGCCCCTCCGAGAGATGGAGCCATCATCTTCGCTGACATCCAGCCCCATTCAGCTGATGTCCCCCACGGATGGTTCTGCAGCAGCAAATATTTGCAGGTCTAAGTGCCTAATGCACACTTCTTATTTTGAAGGAGAAAAACACTGGACTGGAAAACAGCAGCCTTACGTTTCTTTAGAAAGTCATGCTGCAGGTTGTTGACCATCCAGCACTGATACTCAGATATGGAAGCATCTTTCATTATTTCCTCACGGCTAAGGGAGATTTTGGCTCTGGAAGGAAATGAAGACTTGGGATGGGGTGGGGTAGCGGGTGCTTAAGATTTTTATATCAACCAGAGGAGGTCCCAAACATCCCAAAGCATGATAATTGGATTTATGACTGCATTAAGAATATTGCATCAGTGCAGATCTTCAGTGTCAGCGGCAGCCAGAGAGACAGAAGTTGCCCCCACATTAGCGTCAGCGATTCCAGCCGTAAAGGTGTGTCAATTGAAAACGGTGTAAACAAACCTTCTTCCGGAGCTTTGCAGATTTGAAATACCAATAAAGCTCACCAGTGGGAGAAAAAAAACACGGCCTGACATTTATTTTTCAGGTTTTACATTTCATTAATGTACCTGAAACATTTTTCCACATTAGCTTACGTGGCCAATGTAATAAATACGTGGCAAAGTGCAAACAACGGTACCACACTGTAACCGTCACAATGCAAATCTACCAGAGCACGCAATCCATTTACTGTATTATGGTGCAGCCTTAATTCATGCATAAAATGTCTTCTTTTGAATCAGGTTTGATTAGTTTGGGGCTAGGAAAGAAAAGCATATTCATAAAAAAAAGTGCATGACAGTAACTGCAAAGGGACCCACGGCAGAGTGAAAAATTCTATAAGGATGATCATAAACGTGGAAAAAAAAATTCTATTTTCTCTGCACTGTGAAACATTAAGCACTTCAGAAATTTACATATGATTTAACTCTTACCGAGGCTACTTTACACAGTCACACAAAAAAACAAGCTGCTGGAAAATCTCCCTTTTGCTCCGAAAGTGCCACAGAACTACTGCAAATGTTTGGGCCGCAGAAACGAGATGTAAGAAGAAGCCACTGGTGAGCCGTGAGATGTACCTCTGTGGCTCCTTAAGAGTTCGACATCGATCGCGTTATTCCCCAAGTCCTCCCATGCAGGTTTGCTGGAAATGCTCTGGGGATCCGTCCCCAGACTCAGCAAGCGGCTACTGAAGAATAGTAACCTCATTCTCCTCTGATGCCTAGAGTGATATTGACATGTAGCAAAGAATGTGTGGGGTGGTAATTGGGACTGATCTGTGACCAAGTAACACTAACTTATTGAGCGATGAGTCAAGCATGACCTCTCCATTTCGACGATGTCTTTTTCGCTCAGCTGTTCGAGCTGGAAGAGTCGACAAAAAAGCATAAGCATCAAAACACAAACTTCTAGCCTGAGGGATCTTATTAGTTTACCATAATAGAATCTATTATACTATTTTCACTCCAATTTTTCTGCTTACCTTTTAAAACACATTCCTTCTCATCCTCGTTTGAACAATTTCCTAGCTTTTTATTCCTTGCAAACACGGCACATGCGTGAAAAACTATAAATTTCATTCATACCTCATCATTAAATGAAAGCTCTTATAAGGTAATCACATTCTGGTATTTCATGGAAAACCAAGCAAAGCTTTATATTTCTGTTCATATTTGGTGGACAGTTCCGCAACACTTACTCAACAACACTGATTCTTAATACTTTATCACATATTACCATGTTGAAAATTCTAAAAACTTTTTAAATGAAACGATTTACTCAGCCCTAATGAGATTAGCAATTTTATCAAAAAGGAATTTTTATAAATGGAAATATTTGGTGTTAACTAACTACTCACAATTTTAACTAGATATGCATTGATTCAGTGGCTTTTTCTTACAGTCAAATTTTAAGTTATTGTGAAACAATGACAGACAGAATCCAAAACAAAACTATTGAGATGTACGGTTAACACAGAGGTACCTGCAAAACCCTGTACGGCATTTACACTCTAAATCCCTATAGCATGTATGCTGAGAAATCCACTAACGGAAGATACAGGAGTAGCTAGTGTAAATCCCGTGTCTAGTGTGAGCAGGTGTTAGACTTTGCCATGAAAGTGTGGTTTTAATATTATTTTAGTTACTTGACATATGTTTTCATGCAAAGGGGCTAACAGCTTGTGAAGGTGAACAACTTGGTATAGATGCTGCACCTGCTAAGTAACTTGCTCAGTGCCACAACAGGAGTGAGTCTCCAACAACCATATGGTCACCAGTTCTGGTCCCCACCACGGCATCTACTATTGATTAAATCTGGTCTTTTATACCATTTAAAAAATCTAACTCCTACTCACATACACTGTCTGGCCAAAAAAAAGTCACCATCTGGATTCAACTAAGCAAATAGGTAAGAGCCTTCCATTGGATAATTACTGCAGTGATTAATATGTTTCAGCTGGCAACAAGATATTTAACCCTAACTGATGGTGTGAGTAGCTCCTCATTTCTTAAACAACCATGTTGGAAGACATATCCTGTGGTCGGGGAAAAGATGTTACTCTATTTCAGAATGGTCAAATTATTGGCCGGCATCAAGCAAAGAAAATAACTAAGGAGATTGCTGAAACTACTAAAATTGGGTTAAGAACTTTCCAACGCATTGTTAAAACCTGGAAAGATAGTGGTGGACCAATATCTTCGAGGAAGAAATGTGGTCGGAAAAAAATCTTTAATGATCGTGATTGGAGATCACTTAAACGTTTGGTGAAATCAAATCGTAAAAAAACAGTAGAACACACGGCTATGTTTAATAGTGAAAGTAAGAGCATTTCCACAATCGCAATGGGAAGAGAATTCAAGGGATTGGGACAAAACAGCTGTGTAGCCTTAAGAAAACCACTTATCAGTGAGGCTAATCAGAAAAAAAGGCTTCAATTTGCTAGGGAGCATAAAGATTGGACTCTGGAGCGATGGAAAAAGGTCATGTGGTCTGATAAGTCCAGATTTACCCTGTTCCAGAATGATGCACCCATCATGCCTATTGCCTACCGTACAAGGCTGTGGGGGCAGTGTAATGATCTGGGGTTGCATCAGTGTTTGTTCCCGTGTCCATACAATTTTATGCAGTTTTCTTCATGGGCAGCACAGTGGTGCCCTGGGTATTGTTAGTGTCTTGCAGTGCCTGGGCCTGGATACAAGGTTGATCTCTGCTTCATTTGTGTGGACTTTGCATGATCTCCTCCTGTTTGCACTGAATTTTGTTCAAAGCAACATTTAATGACGATAATAATGTTGACTTTTAAGTTTACTCATGATTCCTACTATTAAAATCCATATTTGCACTGCTGCGGACACACACTGCTCGGCTCACCAACAATGCTACATAAACCACCTTGAACTTATTACTGCCACACTGCAGTATCACTATTCCTGCTAATGAAATATTGTGTGGTTGATGGAATCTGACCAGATTTGACAAAGATCCTTTTCTCCATACGGCAAAGACCTGTCACATTACGGCCTTAACGAAATCCTTCTCTACTGACAAAACTCCAGCAACTGAAGCAACAAAGCAATTACGCATAAAAATAAAATTCAATTAATGAGAAAGACTATGCACCATAGGGTAACGACTTTGATGGAAACTCGCTCACCTGGCCTTGTTTCAGTGATGGTCCTGACGGGTGAAAAAGTCTTAAGTGTCAGCAGGTCTTTTCTATTTTTTTTTCCTTTTCAATTTGTTCAAGCGTGCAGTGTTGGTTGGGGGAGCAAGGGGATGGTCTTCCATTTGGTTCGACCTTGTGAGTACTACCCATAGTAATATACCCCCCCCCCACTTGACACCGCATCCCTGCACTTTAATAAACGACTGAGTTTACAGAGCCAAAAGAATGAAAATGATTTCTCAAAGCTCACCAATTTTGATTACATGTGGATTAATAATCTTTATATTCGGCTTTATGAAGATTACACTGCTATGCGAGCCTGTACAAAGGGGAATAAAGCATGTCTCTATAAGCATCTCTCAATAACAATCTTGCTGTGATTGTGTGTTTTTAATATTTTGCCTCTTTTTTCGCTTTTTTTAGGCAGAGCATTGTCTGAGAAATCCAGGACATCCAGTGCAGTAAGCCTGAATCTCAAAGCAGCCTTATGCAAAGGGGTTTTAATCTAAAATCAATAAATGAATCCCTGTGAAATTCCCTCAGAGCTCCATAATGTTCAATTTTATGGATTTGTTACCGTTCACTTATATTGTACTTATATTGCCGTTTGTCGCATTTATAAAATAGGTTTCTTTTCGAATGAAATATTCTGCAAAGACCATTACGGTGTTTAATCAGAAGGGTGTTTGCAACCCTTTGCAGTCACAATATTTTTTATTTTCATATAATTTATACCATGCCTTTGTATGCTGTGCTGCTATGTGGTGCACAAACATACGTTTATGTAAACACAAAGGCGCTAATAATGCAAAAAACCTCTTCTTATTTACTTACAAGAACACTGGATGAACGTTGCTCACTGAATTTTCCTCTCGCCACATCTACTCACTAATTCTTCCCGTATGTGTGCCACTGGGAAGACAATCCTTCATGTTTTGGCTAGGAAAGGAATGCTGGGTTCGGGCCTGTCACTCAGACTTGTGGAGCAGAACTATGGTGCGCATTTGAATGGCAAGTCTGCCAGGACTGTCTCTGTATTCAAATCTGCTTTTCGGTCCCGGCTGAGGGAGTCTTCTCAGGGAAGGCGGGCACTGTAAACGCTAAGGCTACACGCATGCAGCATGACGCTAATCTTGTTTCCCTCACATCAGGCAGATGGGTAAATGCAGTACAGCTTATGTTGGAAGTTGTGCAGTTTTTCCTTCCTGCACAGTATATGATCCTACATTTTAAAAGGCATTGCAACCATGCAAATGTTGCATTTTTAGAAAAAAAGATTCTGTATTTTGTAATACTCCAATGTCAGTATCAATTCTGAACTGCAGCCCCATGCGCCTTGAAACAATGACCAAAGTTAAATCACTTCCTCTCTGAAGCGCACCAACTTGGTATAATAAGCATCGCCAGCCTAAGGCTGGTACACACAGCACACTCCATAATGACTGAAAAAATCCCAGCAATACGTACATGTGCCATACACACATTCACATACTGACTTAACCAAAACATGGCTTGTTTTTCAGTGACCCTGAAAGAGCTTCCTAAATCAAATGGTAATGCAATGTCTACAACTGCTTGTCCCCAGAGGGGTCATGGCAAGACAGAGCCTACCCAGCAATGCAGGGTGCAAGGCCAATGGGAGACACACCCTGGATGGGATGCTAGTCTACCACAAGGCACCCCCAGCAGGCCTCAAACCCCAGACCCACCACACAGCTGGCACAGGCCAAACCCGCAGTGCCACCGCATCCCTGCACCCCTTCACCCTAAATCAAATACTAAACAGAATTCTGTTGGAGACAAAAGAGTTGGCAACACAATTTCTTAGCCACCACAGAATATATTTAATCAAATGGAAACAAATATTTGTTGTCACAATTAAGAGTGTCAAAGGAAAGCAGATCCAAACAACAATAATAATATGATGCAAGTGACCATTTCTATGAGCCTAGAAATGCAAAGCTCAACGAAAATTTGCATAACAAGTTAAACTTCTGTATCCAGAGTTGCAGACTATTACAATGCTACCACATCTGGAGCTTAACAGTTGTAAAAATATACATTTATTTATTTAGCATATGCTTTTCTCCAAAGCGACTTCCAATGAACTCTATGTAGTGTTATGAGCCCCCACACCTTATTCACTGCGGTGACTTACACTGCTAGATACACTACTTACACTGGGTCACTCATCCATACATCAGTGGAACACACTCTCTCTGTCACTCACACACTATGGGGAAACCTGAACAACATGTCTTTGGAGTGTGGAAGGAAACCAGAGCACCCAGAGGAAACCCATGCAGACACGGAGAGAACATGCAAACTCCACACAGACTGAGCAGCGATCGAACCCACATCCTCTCACACCACCCAGGCACTGTGAGACAGCAGTGCTGTTTGGCAACAGGCAAAAATATAACAACTTGTCAGCATAAAAGAATATAGAGAACACTTCTTATGATCAGCTCATGGTGGGCAATAAAATAATAATAATAATAATAATAATAATAATAATACGAGAAATTGCCCCTAGTGTGTGAATGGGTGAATGAGTGTCTGTGGCTACCTTGCAATGGATGGATCTCCATCCAGGGTGTACTGCCTCATTGTTTCCAGGATAGGCTCCGGATCAGAATGACCCTGCTCAGCACAAGCTGAAGTTTTCGACACTGCACTGTTAAACACACAGTTTTTGAAATTCAATGGATAGATTATTATTAGTTTCTGGACTTTCTAACTTAACATGCAACTGATTTAATGCATCTCCCTGTTCATAACAGGTATGCAGACCTTAGAATGAAAAATCTTTCAAATGTTCATTGCAAATCCTGCATTACAGCATCTTGTGCTCTTGAGGAACTCAAGTGCCACATTTTAATTGATGGCACTCAGGATCCTTTCAGCATTCATGAGTTTCAGATTCATTTCCAAGATGAAAGCCATAAAGATATAGATACACAGACGGGATAGACGGGACGTGTACCGAATCACTTTGCAATTCTCCAAGTCTAATGACTTCAGTCCTTGTGATTTACTCCTCGTGCCTTTTATCTTCCAGTTTGATTAGTTCATATGGTTTGCCATTTTACAGAACTCAAATGATTAAATCTAAAAAAGAGCGTGTGAAATTGCATTGTGGAAATTTCCCTTATGGCTGCTGAAGTTATTGAAGTTGTTAAAGCAAAATACAGTAAACCAAGACCTCTATAATCTGTTGAAAATATGTGTGTTGAAAGGCTACAGGGAAAAAAAAATGTACGGGTCATACATAAGTATGGAGAAAACAGACCTCAGTGACAAGAAACATGGCATCAATGTTAATAGTTTAGCAAAAATGTTTTCATCCTGAGAGTGTGCACCTCCTAACAGCATGCTATTGCCCTAGATGAGGTGGTTGCTTTTATTCAAGGCCAGGAATACCACATGTCCAGGTGTCACCAACACTTGGGTCCAGCATCACCTTGGGATCGATAAGCATGACTCTCCACAGCCCTTAAAATAATGAAATCTCAGTCGCAGGAAGCATACACTGGGTTGATAAGAGAGGTGCCTCCAACAATGGTTTCTGCGGCTGCAAAATAGGCGTAAATTGGAGAACCTTCCCGTGGTGGAATGGTGTGATACTCCCGCAGAGCAGTTCAAGACCCTCACTGGTTCCATATGACACATGGCATTTATTTTGTCCCAGCTGCACAGCACTCAGTGACACCATGTAAGTGTTTCCATTTTGGTCCATTGCCCTCCCACCATGCACAGTCCTGCAACATAAAACAGCCTCCCCAGTATTTTGATTTCCTGCCTCCCCACCAAAGATAGTGAGGTTCAACTGCAGTTCCTTCTTTGATCAAGTGTGGGCAAAGGTTCAACTTCAACCTAGGGGCTTTGGAGGCTACATCTGCACACACCTTTTAAGGAGAGTGAGAAAAATACTACCACGCAATGACTATAACCAACAGGGACTCTTCTTTTAGAAATTCTGCATCAGCAGAAATCTTCTCCTTCCTCCTTACTCATAACCCATGATAAGTGGAGACAAAGAGGCTGTACTGGAGATTCCTGATGGAAAGTATGTCTGAGCAAATGCAATTTCTACCTGGGACTTTGAATTGATCTGTTGATGAAAAAGAAGAGAACAGACTAAGGAACAAGCCAAATATACCTTTGCTAGTACATTGATGCATACAAACAGTGAATATGTTTTTTTGGTCTTTAGGACACAGGATTCATAAAGCATGAATTTAGTGTTACATAATGCAAAGAAGGAAAACTGTTCCACGTAGGGAATGTTTTTCTAACTAAATTGATCCCCAGAGAGGAAAACAGTGAGAAAACAATGGAGCTTCACAACATACCGCACTATGTTTTCGCATTCTGTGTGCAGAATTTCCAGAATGATGGTACATCTTGACAGAAGACAAATAATGTATAATATATACACATAACCTTGGGAGTAAAGATGAGATTGTAAGTACAACACAAGTCCACACAAGCTGCGGTCTTTAAGACCTGTACACTAAGCTAAGAATAAAAGCGTGGACATCCCGCTCAGTCAAAACCCTATCATGCGTGAAAATCCATCCATTCATCTTGTAGAAGATTGCAGCAGCATCGCTGGTAATCCTTTTGTTCTGTTCCTCCACTGTTCCACTTAATGCCTGATCACAATGCACGTGGACCACTAAGATTAAAGTAATTGCTGAAGTTTCCATGGCAAACGCCTAATTATCTTTCCGGCGGTACAGTGCGTTAACAGTAATTACAGTATCGTTCTATTCTTTGTGAGGAAACAGGTTTATTCATCACTAAATGATAAATTAGCAGACTTCATCCTCTTTTCACCATCACATCTTTTTTCTTTTTTTCTAAAAATATGTTATGACTCATACATTTAAGAGTTTGTAAGTGAAACACATGCTGCTGTTGTTTTTCTTCCCCTCTAACAAACACTCTCTTATAACCCTCAGTGGATATAAGATCATTAAACAGCCATTAGGCTCAATAGAATGCTTTACTGATATAGTGTGAAAGCAAAACATCACATATGCAAATAAAACAGTAGACATTGTACACAATAGCTCTTCTCCACTATGCTGCTGCTGTACAGGAGAAGAGCACAAGGGAAAGGATTAAGGTTAGTTTGCATTTATTAAACTTCCTCGAGTGAACAAGACCAACAAATAGGCTGCAAATGAAAACAAATAGGTTTTTCTAACAAGTGAAACAGATACAATGGGGAGGTCTTTCTCCGGTCTACTGCTTGGTGTATTGGGGTGTTTGCATACCCTCTAGGCAGCTATTACTGCCCACAGTGCACTTCTTTGGGGAACCATTAACATGCACGTGTGCTCTTATAATTCAGGTCCAACCTGGTTGAAGTACTAAGGAGACAACAGCATTTTGCAACCAGGCTGCTGGTCTAGGGCACACAGATGAACTCAGAGAGGGGGCAGTACAGCCCTGAATAGCATGTGGGAGGAATGACCAAAATGAAGGAAAATGGGTCATTGTAATGGGATTTCAAAAATGCTCTTATGTATGTTATATCTGTCCAGTGCAGCTATAATACTGCAGAAAAGGCCCTTCCCCCTGAACCATTTCCCCTTTAGACATGCACCCATCACACTTTTATCACAATCATGAAAGACAATCAGTGAGCCCTTCTCCCGGACTCGATGTAGTTCCGATGGCTTAGAATGATTGCTGTGGAGAACTGTACTAAAGATGAGACCCAATGTTTTTAATTATCAGAGGATTCTAAGATGTTAATGAATATCTGCCTTCATCTTTCCTCAGTCTGCTTATTTTGGTGGCTGTTGGGAGAGGGAAGCCCATCAGGAGGCCATCGTGGCAAAAGAGGTGTCGAGGACAGTTCTTATCGAAATACCACAGAGTTTAATCTCTAAACCCTTGAGTACAACTCAGGGTGTATAAATAAATCAAGTCCAGGTACCCAAATTCGGCTCTTCACATGGGGTGTACAGATGCATTTCTGCACATGCTTGTTTCTGTAGAGGCTGAACTCCCAAGTCAATGCTTTTCAACACAGTCAGCTTTTGACTTCTGATAGCACTTCCCTGGGCTACTAGCCTAAGATAAATGACAAACATGGTCAATAGAACTAACTTCCAGGTGAATAATTTGTGGGCAAAGGTACAAAATCAGTACACCTGTCACACTCCATTACTACAACAACAGATCAGTGAACCCTACCTTTGGACCACACGTAATTCTGTTGCTTCATAAAAAGTGTTGGGAGTACTTCCACAAAAAAAAACACGGTTCATTAATCAACAGATTTTGGATGATAAATGTATATCTGCAAATCAAATATGGGAATCGAGAGCTGGAGTCTAGCAGGCATGGTGCAATCCCATTTAAAGCTTATTTAAGCATATTGAATCTCTGATTCTTCAGACATCAGCGTGGGTAGACCTGTGGCAGCAACAAAGGGTTCTAATAAAACTTCAAACCCTGAATTTTACCAGTTTTACTGCCCAACATCCTGAATAGTGGCAGAACTTCAGCATTCAACAGTCATTAATGGGAAAGAGTTACCATAGGCCAACTGTCTAATGAACGACGGCTCATGCAGCATGTAGTTTTACAAAACCTGCAACCAAAACATTCACAAGGTCTATGAAAGGCAATAAATTAAAAAGCAAATGTTTGTTAAAAAGGGTAATCCAAGTACTGTTGGTAAGTTTTACACTTTTACAATAAAAAATACAGTGAGGTTCTGCATTTATTCCATATATTTGAACAATACATATTACAAAAATATTAACATTTTAAGCTCCAATTTAAATTCTAGCTGTGTATTTCTGGGTTTTCTTAAAGCTAAATACAGCCATTATACACTCACATGAATGTAAGATTTCTGATGACACAAGACAAGATATAACCGTTCTGATGTCTACTGTAAATCTTGCTCGGTTGAAATCATAGACCACACTCCTGAACCTGTCAGCAAGTGAATGAGAGGCATTTAAATGACTCTTGTGAGTGAGACAGAGGTCAACTGAGCATTCTCATGAAAAAATATGAATGTGTTCATTACACACAAGTCTAAAAAGATCTCTTTGCGTTGCTTTTCCTAGTTATGTTTCTCAACCCCAGTGCAGCACAACATTCCAATAAGAGATGTGCTGATACACGAAAAGAAAAAAAAAAAAATGAATAGCCAGTTTTAAGTAACGACCAACAGTGTCCTTAGCTGACTTCCTCAAAGCAAATTCACACAGCAGTTTGGAAGGCATATTTAGTTACTCTTTTGGGGTTAACTTAAGTCAGATTTTTTTACACATTCAGGGATTGCTTTGCATAGAAATAAATGTGAACTGATTGCCTTAGGAGGCCTTCTTCCAATGTCTAACCACACATCCTAGTTGTTTTTTAATGTTACACACTGCTTTGCTGTCAGCACTATATGTAATCTCCAGAGCGCAGAGGAAAGAAATAAAGAATTACACTGATGAGAAAACCAAGATTCATAAGACTCTCTGATCTTTATATCTGATAGACATGACATATTAAAGTCTTAAACAGGCCTTCATTCCAGAGATTCTGACACCTAATTTACTGTTCTTGTGAGCGACAAGGAGAAGTGAATTATTAAACATCACACCCTAGAGTTGCACAGCAAATATGTTGACAAAATGAGCAATTCGGTGTGGTTCTCTTCTGTATGCGTCCTCTAGTTTGTCAGGTTATGCTCCAGGTTATGTGACGAGAGATGCTAATGATCTGGGAGGCAGATTTAAAGGAGCAGAACAGGAATGACTACAATGATTAGTGGCTGCTTTCAATACTGTTAAGCAGATTAAAAACCCTAGAGAAATTAGCACCACAAACAGACACTGGTGTCTGTTTCACATTTTTAGTGTCTTTGAGTTTAACACCATGGATACAGAGCACCTTGGGTCTTACTTCAGTATATAGTTTTTGCCAGTTACCACATATCAGCTATTTGGCTATGATTCATGTGTTCATGTATTAACTGCACACAGCTTATGTTCAAAAAAACAAAAAAAATACACTTTTTTTCCATTAATCACCGTCTGCAAATGTTCTCTCCTCTAGTTACAATTTTAGCATGCGTATAATATTTTCATACTGATACTTACATGTGCTGAGCTATATTTAAAAAGATGCATACATACACAATGGACAATTAATTAATATAAATGGCTTCATCTACTGCTCTGAGCAAAGAATTTAGTTCAGCTGGTTTTGATAAATGTTCCTTTTATGCTCACGGTAGATCACAGCTTTTGCTGTGTTTTTCTGTAGATGCCCAAAATCAGGTGTCTGTAGCTTATGGAATACATATCTACCAGTTAAATGTTTCATATCAGCTTCCGTGATGTATTTGGTAGCAAAGTTCTCATGTAGTTTGATTGTCACGATTTTAAAGAAGAAAACAACTCATGGGACCTCTCTTACAATTAAAGATGTTTTGAATTATATGATGGATCTGACGCCATGTGCACCAACCACTGACCGGTGGTGGAAAAGAGACAGCTAAGCCAGACTAACTCAGTGAAAAGGAGCTGCCCTTAGAGCAGTGTGTTCAAAATGTACACAGGAAGCTTGTTCTAGTGAAGTTGTTCAAATGTTATCCTCCCTTCAGCACAGCCCTTGGCTCACTTTCAGAGAAGTGTTGAGGGAAGATTTAACTGAAAAGCAGTGAAATCCAGTGAAATAAAGCTAAATTTGCCCATGAAAAAATTCAAAAGAGAAAGAGTAATGACACTGGGAAGGAAGGTTAATGTACGTGCTTAGGTTGGAGGTAGACCTTAACCATTAGAGTTTTATATACAATATATATAAAAATATATACATTTATATGTCCCCATGTCTGTGTGGGTTTCCTCCGGGTGCCCTGGTTTCCTCCCACAGTCCAAAGACATGCTGTGTTCCACTGATGTATGGATGAGTGACCCATTGTAAGTAATGTATCTGGCAGTGTAAGTCACCATGGTGAATAAAGTGTGGGGGCTGATAACACTACACAGAGTTCATTGGATGTCGCTTTGGAGAAAAGTGTCTGCTAAATAAATAAATGTAAATATATATATATATATACACACACACACACACACATTTACAGAACCGCTTGTCCCATACGGGGTCACGGGGAACCGGAGCCTAACCCGGCAACTCAGAGCGTAAGGCCGGAGGGGGAGGGGACACACCCAGGACGGGACGCCAGTCCGTCGCAAGGCACCCCAAGCGGGACTCGAACCCCAGACCCACCGGAGAGCAGGACTGTGGTCCAACCCACTGCGCCACCGCACCCCCATATATATATATATATACATACATATATATGTATACACACACAGTATATAGTCAGTGTTGCTCTGTTGTAAAGGTAGCTTGTGATGAAAGTAAAACCTTACGGTGGTAAATGATGTGATGTGTTTCTGACTAACCAATCTATACCTCTAATAATTCACCCAGACTCACTGGTTAAAGCAATCTGTCAAACAAGTTGATCAAACAATTTTTTTCTCTTATACCAGCCTTAGAAGTTGGAAACAGGAGTTGTTTAACATCTTCCCACTTTTTGCATGCATTTAATTATAAGAGTGTAATTATTTATTATATTATACTTGTACGGCTCTGAGGATGGCAGATGACCGATAAAGCATGAAACTACCATTATGTCCAAAGACAGGATCATTATACTAGGGAAAATCACAAAACCATAAGACATGCTACAATTATTGTGTATTTGCATCTATGCCAACTTATTTAAGATAAACTTGAGATAATTTAAGTGGAAGTGATTCTTCATTCAGCTGGTTTGGAAGTCATATTGCTGCAAAAGCCCAGCTCAGCTGGTTTTATGTGTCCCTTCAAGGAGATCCCTTTTCTGAGAATTACAACCACCAGTTGATCACAATGAGGTATGTGTTGAGTGCAAAGATGAGGATCATTGGGGTGTAATTTCTGCAGTATAATGAAATAAATTTTACTGGTTTGCTTCATGCAAGTGAATCAAGCAGTAAAGAGAGGCTGAATGCAATAATCACACTGAAAGAGTTTTAAAGACTTTTGGCTACCATCTGTAATGGAATATGAAACTGAATCCCTTGTGGGAACAAATCCATAAATTCTCGACACCACTGAACAAGAGAACGGGATAGAAAAGAAGTCGGAAAGGCGCACAGCGAGGGGGGGGGCGTTGTTAGAAAACAAGGATAAGTGACAGAGATGTCACTACCGGGCTTTGGAATCACAACAGTTAATTTACCGCTATCATCAAATTCCATTTTTCATTAGCATAAACATTTCTTTGAGCACAAGAACGATGTTTGTACTAACTAGCAGCAACTCAAAATACAAGGTGAATGCAAATGCCTTTGCTTTGAGTCAGTACCCAATATCAATGAGAAGAATACAAAGTTGACATGTGCTCGGAGTTTCTACTCCCTCTATGAATGGTAATAAACAGGCAGTCGTGGGGGATGTCCCGTCTAAGCCTGTTAGATCTCGCGCTTTGAGACGTATTCTGTCAGAATGATCCCTCTGAAATTCCACGGCTTTTGAAGTTAAGTACCATTACACCCCTTTGTAACAGCAGGAAACACGATGGCGTTGGCAACACAAGCGCCGCAAACGCCTGTCACTTTCAGCACGGCGTTGTGCTTGACAGCTACAGAAGCTCGAATTGTTTGTTTTGTTTGTTTCTGATTAATTTATGAAGAGGTCGGAATAAAAGCAAAATTCCCTTTGTGTGGCGGTGCGGGTAGCGGAGCGTCAGAGGCACATCGGCATCCGAATGCACCTGGAACTCTCGGAGAGATGTCCGACAGGGTTCTGGGGTGTTATTTTAACTCGGTAGCTACACGGTTAGTGTCCAACCAGACTGTTCCTAGACCGGTTGCAGCAAAGACTTACAGATGGGGACCTTCTGCCAGTCAACAGCAAGCAGAATTTCAGCAATAAGTTGGAGTGACAGCCTTGCAATGCAATGACATGGTCTCTGGGATACTGCTGTGAGATGAGCTGACTGATGATACAGAATGAAGGCTTCGGAACCCAGCTTGGGCTTTAACATAGATAGGGTTCAAAAGACGTAACGCAGATTATAGATGGCATTTAGTAGACACAGCATAGTTTAAAAATATGTGCCATCTGGGAAATGCCGTGGAACTTAATCACAGACAGCATTTGAGAAAATGAATAAAAGAATCCTAGAGAGCATTCGGGGAAAATAGCTTCATTCATTCATTTAGCTCCTTGTCTCCCTCAGAACTGCTTAATCCATTTCAACATTCAGTTAGGGTCTGTTTCGGGTCCATTTCTCTGCTGATCTCCTATCTGCTCCATACACTTTTACTGCATTATTTGTTAAAATAAAAATTAAAAAAAGTCTCAGCAGCGGCTTGTTAATGTATGATGGCAAAAAAGGTGGTTTTGGACATGTTGATTGTCTTTAACAAACTGAGTGCCTGCACCTCCACCTGTTGGTGAAATGTGCTTTTGTTTACTCTGTATTTTGCTTTAGAGAAAGGTGTCTGCTAAATGAATAAATGTAATGTAATGTGAGTTTAAACAGAACATTTGGAAGACACCACACATCTTGAAAGGGGGATGCGGTGGTGCAGCACGTTTGGCCAGGTCCTGGTGGGTCTGGGGTTCAAGTCCTGCTTGGGGTGCCTTGTGATGAACTGGTGTCTTGTCCTGGGTGTATCCCCTCCCCCTCCAGCCTTATGCCCTGTGCTGCCAGGTTAGGCTCTGGTTCGCTGCAACCCTGCTTGGGACAAGTGGTTTCAGACTTTGTGTCTGTGTGCATATCTTAAATGTAGTATTTCTGAGAAACTGCATAGATTAAATGCAGCAGTTGGGGGATGCTGCATGGCAAAGTGCCTTTTCCGTTCTTAATTAAAGATTGTTCATCAATCGGAATGTGAAAATGAACCGGACAAATGAGAAATCAGCAGAGGAAAAAAAAAAATTAAAGCTTGTTGGATAAGCTTGAAGATAAAGTGTAATGAAAAATGTACAGTATGTACAGTAATGCATTAATAAATTAGTTTCTTATTCTGTGCTGGAATCCACATGAACCTCAGCACAAAATCAGATGTCTGTGAAAAACAAAATGAGTCGAAGCGTGTCGTGTTTTAGCAGGGGAGCGTGTGACATGATTTCACCTACTGCTGCAGAGTTAATCAAAAAGATCACGGTGGCATCACTGCTCATCACCATCGTGTGTTCTGTGATTTCTCCTGAGCTTAATAAGACATCTTGAGAATAAAACCTGCTTGGTTCAAGGACAGTTCTGTCACAAGAACACTGAGGGTTGAGGGGAACGCTTAGCCAAAAGCTATCTGCCCCAACATGTGCACATACATTAATATTTGCTCATTTATTTAATGCATTACTCCAAAGCAACTTACATTTACATTTATTCATTTAGCTGACACTTTTCTCCAAAGCAACATTTATACAGCTGGATAATTTCTACTAGAGCAACTCAGGGTAAGCACCTTTCTGAAGGATACTACAGCTGGAGGTTGGAGTCGAACCTGCAACTCAACATTGAATGTTAATGCTACTTATGACTACTTGTCCTTTCATCCAACTAGGTATTTTTTTTTTACCATAGCAATTCAGGGATTCAGCTTGCTCAAGGGTACGTTAGCAGGAGATGAGATTCAAACCTGGATCCTTTGGGTCCCATGACAGCTGCCCTAACCATTACACTACCCACTACCCTTACTAAAAGATGCAGCAAGTAAAGCCCAAAGTGGCATCGATCTTGAGCTAGCAGCAAACGCACAGGATAATTTGGGTCCCTCTCATACACAGTTTTGTTAGACGTTAATGAGTGGAATACGAAATGGAGCAGAATGCTTTGCGAATAATCAATGTATGTTTTTCTTTTGTATAGAGCGTAGCTGATATGACTTCTGATAATTAACGAACCCTCACTGCTGTCTCTTTAGCTTTGAAGTGAAGCTTTACTAATCCTAAGCGAAGAGACTGCTCCCCACTTTGCAGCCTATAGGGGATCTATCCCTTTGTTTCTCTGAATTTGATCACGGCCACTTATGCAGTTCTTATATTTCCCCTTTGCAGCACAATGTCTGCACCGTGGGAGGAGCAAACAGAGGCACACACCTCCTCTCATGCGTATACACTGAGTCACCAGATTTGAAGGGAGCAGGTCTTGTTGGGTGACATAACATGAGTCGGGGACAGTGTTATTTTGTTTGACTCCACCGCAGGCCTTTAGGCACCCCTCTGACCACCGCAAGCCACAAGGGGAAAGAACCCCCGGGAAACATGGGCCAATTTGCAGCTAGTGTGGTGCAGCTCGCTTTCACACCTGGATCCATGCTGCAGGGAGCCCAGCAACTTACAACTGTAGCATATGCTTCTAAAAAACTGGTAATGAAAGTCATATTGCTTATTGTGCTTGAGATGGACTTGAAGGCAAAGGGTTACCACTTGGGCTAACCCTAACCCTAACGAAAAGTCCATTAAGTACGTAATTTATGTACAGCTGTGCTATGAAAAGAATTCAGAATATGTGAAGGATTCCTATGTGTGTTCTGAGGGTGTAGTATAGGTTACATTCAGCGGCTGGTTTATCGTGGTCACCCATAGGTATGTTCACAGGCTGGGCATGAGAAGTGCAATGACAAGGCTCTTGCTGCTTCCAAAGGAGGTCTCCGCTGTGCGGCAGTGATTGCCGGAGCTGCAACATGCTGGGCCTGGAATGGGGCTCACTGGGGTGGAAGGGGAACTGCCACGCCAATGCTTGGCGAGTTCATGTAAGAAGGGAGATCTGGTCCTTAGGAAGGACGAGGGTAGTAAGACTGAAGATCGATGCAGTGTTAGTAAGCGGAGGAAGGTTGCCCCACAGCCCTGCCTGTTACAATCACTGGAAGTGTGACATTGTCCTACAGAAAAGGACTATCAGCTGCCTCAGCGGAAAGAGCTCTGGAATCAATAACTGCAGGGAAAATAATTTAAAGGTGTGTTTGTGTGCGTTTCAGTTTGTGTCTGTGTCTTATATTTTGTCTTTGTGTCAGTGCACGTTTTGGTTGAAGCGGTGCAATGAAATGGGTCTAAAGACCTAAAGTGCAGGCTTTGGATTCACTATAAGAGAAGTGAATATGAAATATGGCTGAAGTAGAACTGAAAGTGAGATGTAAAACAAATACAAGTTATGGGACATTTTCCACTTTTTTTGATCCACTCTTTTTGTATAGAAAACAAAACACCCATCATGAGTGTCTTGTGCACCAAGTACATCTCAGACTGCATCAGATTTTTATTTTATCTTTTTTTAAAAAAACAATCTGTCATTAAATGGATGTGGATGCTTCACATGCCAATTAAATAACGTCACTGTAATATGGCCCTTAACATTATACTGGGAAAAAATACAATAAAGCCCTTGTTTACATTTTTTCGCATTCATGCAGCTGGGTATTTAGTGAAGCAATTCATTTTAAGAGGACTCTTCCAGTTTATGATACTAATTTTAGTTCTTTGAACATTTTGACTACAATCACAGTTCCTTGTTAATCAGTGAACCACTTGCTTCCAAAACATACGAAACTGGAATGTTACCCTTGGGGTAGAAAATATTCCATTCCAGAGGGATCTCAATACCGTATGAGACCTTGTTTGTAATGCAGTCGTTGGAGACCAGACCGCCCTCCCATGTAATTACAAGCCACTCAAGTACTTCTAGAGCTGAGATCAGCTCCTGGTTGTCATAAAGATCCATAGGCTGCTGATTCATGCTCCTGAGACTGAATGAACATGCAGCACAGGCCTCAGAGAATGTGCAGCGATGTGCAACTATTCCTTTGTGCAAGACAACTGGGAACTCTCCACTGTGGAGATCCCATCCATCTTTGATATGTGGACTTCCCATCTATATTTGATAATCACAGATGTTATGGTGTTGCAGGCAGTTTGACTGCTCTGATCACTGCTGTTAGGTCCTTTCACCTACTGTTGCCTTTCCAAGGGAACATCTCACCTTTAAGTTTAACCAGATTCATGATACTTTTAGAGAGCATCTTGTAAAAAAAAAAAAAGCGCAGCATTTTTGACCTTTGCAACTGGCAGTTTCACCCTAAAATCTGGGTTTGAAAGGAAGTTGATGAGTGTTCCTTACAATATGCTTAGGTCATGCTGGGCTCAGTTTCCTTATATGTGATATGAATGATCAGAAGACAACCAGAAGACACTTGTTTGCATGTTCAGAAAAAAAAAAAAAAAAAATCACAGTTCAGACTTCTTGTTGAGATGCTCTTGTGTGTGTGGAAACTCCTTGTGGAGATTTTTGTGTGCATGTGGAGACTGCTTGTTGAGATGTTTGTGTGTCTGTTGAGACTACTTGTTCAGATTTTTGTATGCGTGTTAAAACTTCTTTTTAAGAGGTTAGTGTATGTATGGTGAGTTCTTGTTGAGATTTTTTGTGTGCATGCAGATATTCCTTGTTGAGATGGTTGGCTGCCCATTGCATCTCTTCTGTGAACACCGCAGACCTATAACAAGGAGTATAGATTTTGTAAACCATTAATAAATGTATTGCCTTGGCTTTTCTTCTTGTTCCTTCATAAGATTTTTACTCATGGCCTTAGAATAATTTAAGCCCTGAAATGGAAATTCAAATCATAAATTATAAGGAAAGATTTGTATTATAATCTGAATCCCCCCAAGGATGTTACCTACCAGATACAACACATGCAAAAAAACTGGGCTGTGAGCAAATCTTAATAATATAGTTACAGTAAAATTCCTCTGATGCCAGAAGTAACAAAAACTAACCATTATCAGTGTGTTACTTTTTATGTGTAATATAACTTTGTGTTCAATCTGGCACATTTACATAAATAAATACAAACATATTTCAGTATAGCACAGAGCATATAATAATACAGCAGCCTGTTTAAGATGTTTATGAAAAAAATGATACATCAGTGAGACTGCATTTTGAGTTAAATGACCCAATAAGGTGTAACCATAAGTCCCACTAATATCCTCTGTCTGAAATGACTTGCAGTCTTTTTCCTCCACTTTAAGGCTGAGCCTGGGCGGTATTGAAGGCCTCACAATGACAGAATACCTTGAAGTTATTTCAGAAATTGCTTTGTAACGTCTTAATTTACATCAATCCTTGGTGTCTATAATACAAGTAAGAAAACCAGTTATTTAGAATAACTCTGATGTTGTGCCCACACAGCAACCATGTCCTGGCTTTTATCCTGGTGCATCCACCAGAGGATGAAAAAAAACAAACAATCAAGAAAACAGTAAACGGCTTTGCATTTTAACCTACAGTGGTTCAGAGGTACAGGCATAATAGTTTCTATTTCCAAACATAAGCCACAATATTCAACTGAAAAAAAAAGTGTAATGTTTATATTAATAGTGTACATTCCGCCTTCTCTGCAACAATGTGCTCTCTGCCAAAGGAAGGATTTTGGTCACTCATCCATTTACTTTCCTTGTCCTAGTCTTCTGATTTAATTTCAGGAACACATCCAAAGGGTTAGCAGGTGAGAGGCCATGCTGCAGTCAAGGAAGAGGAAATTGGGAGGAGAGGACTACAGGGTGAATCATGGTATAGAATGACCAATTCCAGCCTCACCGCTCCATTTAAATTGAGAAGAATACTTATGCCAACTGGGGGACCAGAAGTTAATGGAGGAAGTCATGCATCAAGTTAAGTTACATAAAAATGTCTTTTGGGATAAAAGAAAAGTGAATCTTATCTGGAATTACACTTTGGTACAGGGAGTACATATCACTGCTTTGCCGTAATCAAAGATTAAACTGATATTATAGAAACAAACAAGCGAACAAAAAAGCCCCAATAAAACAGATCAAAACCTCATCTTTTTACATTTGGAAAGGAATGAATTGTTCCTTGCTGAAGCGCGCCTACTCCTCGCAGCACAAACATTGTGGGCAGACATCCTTTTCACTGCCTTGGAGGAAAAAAAAATGACTTTGGCCATTTGCAGCATGATGCTTCTGCAGCTGGGCCAATAAAAAGGAAATTGCCTTCTGTGATTAAAAAAAATCTCCCTGAAGACAAAAGGCTGTGTTTGCTCATTGAAATCAAGACCTTTGAAAAGAGTCAAATAATACTGTATCTGTGGATTTCAAATATTTTAACAGGCATGAAGTTGAATGGACTGGTTTACACATACCCCTTTAATGAAATGTGAAATGAAACAATAACTATATCTCCTCCATCTATATTCTGCTTCAGAGTTGACATACTCATTGGAAGATTGAGCTGGATTTGATGCTGGACTGAAAGTATTACTTGGATTAATAGTGTTCAGTGACTAGTCGGTTTTTTAGTCAGATTAGCCAAGGATTAGTCAGTGTTTCTTTTCCTCAAATATATTTTTAGTTAATTGTTTTTATTACTACATTTAAAAAGCCCTTCAGATCACACATTGTTTTTCACTGATTCTGCAATACACAGAAGAGAATATTACATTTCAACATTTCCCTTCTTTGAATTAACATGAACAAAGTACATTTTCTCAGACAAAATAAGCATCAGTACCTGGTGCAGCTACTGTACTGCGGTAACACAGTTTTCCTTCCTGGAATCAGATGTCATGATTGCATGCAATGGAGCAGAACAGTAGCAGACATACATTGCTGAATCCATTTGATTTCACTGAAACTGCAGCCGCTAGAGCACAGAAGAGCAGTGAACACCAGATCCCTTCATATATGCTCCACATTGGATCATGTGTGAGGGCCAAAACAAATATTGTCTGTAGGATGGCATTTGTCATTATTGGTTTTTCCATATGTAGCTGATTATTTACTGAATTTGAAATAAATGACTATGTGTGTGTGTGTGTGCTCTGTGCATGCAATGTTTTATTATTGTTCAAATGGATTCTTACTAGTACTACTGTGTTATACAGCTGGAATAACTGTGTACATTTGTAAATGCAAATGTAAGTGTTTTGCTCAATAAAAGAGCAGAATAATTTAATCAAACAGATTGTATCAGGGCTGAAGTTTGCTAAGACAGCGCTAAAAAAACCCTAAATAGAACGAGCAGTTGCCACAAACCCAACCCAACATGTTACAATTTGTGCTTTTATTATTATTTATTAAGGATGCATAGCGCTTATACCTTTAAGGCCACACTGCCGACTACTTCGAAAACCAAGTTCTGGCAAACGGTATCAAGATAACTTAAGTGCCTCCTATATTGGATAATGTACACTTTAAGGTGTATTGCTGCTTGAGGGTCCAGTTTAATACTTTCTAGCAGTTCCGAAAGGCAGACGTTGCTATAGCTATATGTCCAAGAGATGATGCAGCTGGGATGTTAGCTGAGCACCTGTCCCAAGAACTCTAAAGTATCGTATAAAATGTGCTGGTTAACATCTCCTTGTTAAATAATGTAAGTTGATTTATGTTAAGCTTTTATTATTTATTTATTTTTTTATTTTACAGTCACTGGCGTCTGCAATAAATAATAAACAAGTTAATATCCCTCACAGGATTTGATATCACATGTTTTATAGAATGCTGCACCCATACCTGGATGGGGAGCTGAGAAGACAATTACATCTGTCTACAATAAGGCCAGCGATGGAGAGGTGAGCACACAATCAGCCCTCTTACCTTTCCTCCCCATGCCAGCGGGGATATTAACTGGATTCATCTGTATTAAACTTTTATCCTTCTCATCCCATTCCATCTCTCGTCCAATTCCACCTCTTCATTCTGCTTTCCCCTCCGCACGTCTCCATTAATGCTATCTCTCATACCTTAAATGCTTTTCCTATTATGTGCTGGACAGTGAAATATCCACACTTTAGATTTTTTCTTTTTTTTTTTTTTCTTCACTGGACTAAATGTTGTTGGTGAGCTATAAATATCCTGGCTGGATATATCTTGCAGTGGCACTGTTTTCCTCATGGTGTTTACTTTTCTGAAATGCGTATTAGAAGCAGACTAAAATGACTGGCTTTCACCCAGAAAAGGGAAAAAACTGAAAATTGTGCAACTATTTCCTTCAAATTTTAAAATGCTGTGTAACCTATTTTAATAATAAAAGATATTTTAAAATATCACATTAAATTGCATGATAGATTCTAAGCATTGTTTAGCTTTTAATTTTGTCTATGCAAGAATACCTTGTAACATAGCAAGCAAGATCCAAGAACTCGAAGAGCATCTCATGGTATTTTGAAACCCATCTAATTTGTTTATGGGGCTGATATGCAGCCAGTGCCTGTTAGTTACAGTGAACTCAGCTATAAAATAATTGCACAGTCAGAGTTTACTGAATTACTCATTAGTGAATAAAAAACCCCTGATCCCACAGAGAAAATGTGCCCAGACTGACTCACAGCGAGCACCTCACCGTGTGAATTAATGGAGCCAAATGGAAACCACACTGGTGGAGGCACATATAATAAATCTGGGGGGAAAAAATGGATTTTATGACGCACAGATAACGGACATTGTAATCGATGTTGGAAGCCAGATGTCCCACTGCAGGCCTGTGGATAAGGAATTAGTGGGTACTGAAGAAGCTAATATATCCTGTTTGTGAGCTCTATCTGCCCCACTCTGTTTATACCCTCCGTAATTGGAAAAAGAAGATGGAAAAATATTCTGCACTTGGATTTGCTGGGCAGAGAGTTGTGATTTATCAAATTGTTTCACAAAAAGACCCTGTGGATGAGAACTGCCAACATTGTGGCTGCAAAGAATTCAACAGGTTGTATAATACAATAACTAAAGGTCTGGGAAAAATGAAACAACACTAAATGTGTTGTAGTAATAGATGCTATTTAATATTAAATCCTGAGCGTGGGTACTTTTGGGCCAGTAATTTTGACTACAAGATTAAACAGGTAATCAGAAAAGTTACTTTCAGATACAAATGTACAGTAGGTATCAATAAGGACACGAGGAGCCAGTTAAGAGCGATATATGACTACTACTCTATAACTTTCCAAGCATTTAGTAGAAAAATTCATTTTCATAATCTTAGAATAAAGATATCAAGGAATCTATTGGATTCTGGTATAAATGCACAAATGCTTGAAGTGCAAACCGTATATCCTACTGAGAACCAGCAAAAAAGGTATTCTGGATTTTTTTCTATAGTTTCTAGGAAGTTGCCGAAACTGCACCCCTGTGAAAAATAGTATTATTTAAAAGCATAAAATTTCCTCTATAATGTGCATTAGGACCTGTAGCTGGAGAGATACACTTACAAAAAAATGCCCACAAAGTGCACAAAAAATTAATTTCAACATAGCCCTTGACACTAACATAACCCAAGACAATCTGATCCTCATGTTTTTATATTGTGTCTATGAATCCATTGCTATCTCATTTATAAAAAGCAGAGGATCAAGTATAAATTTACACTCACTTCAACTTAGTGTTTTGTGAATCCATCAATTATTGACTAATTCATACAACTGACTTGTGAAGAAATGGATTTGCTTCCGAAATCTGGAGTTCAGTAGATACAGCCTGTCAAGTGGAAACGTGTAAGAGTATCAGATATGACATTTGTGGAGGTCACCAAGAAAGAGAAGAGTAGCAAT
Source organism: Scleropages formosus (assembly GCF_900964775.1). Lineage (NCBI taxonomy): Eukaryota > Metazoa > Chordata > Actinopteri > Osteoglossiformes > Osteoglossidae > Scleropages > Scleropages formosus. The sequence goes on from NC_041814.1 coordinate 22,662,981, forward strand.
TAACGTCAGATATCAGACGGGAATCACCAGGCCAGCAATTCGCGCAGGGCATGTGGAAGCGTTTACAGGCACACTTTAAAAAGCGTTTGACATCACTTAACAAAGTAGTGCAGGGACTACAGTGCAGCTAAATGAATATTCATTCAGGCCAATTGCCTTGGGAAGGTCCTTCAGCCTAAAACTGTTATCTAGCAGCTTCACTCCATATAAAGCCTTTCAACTGCTGTACATTCTCATGGAGTGGCAAAGAAGAGAAAAAAAAAATAACACAAAGGGCAGGCATGCTGTCTGTTTGGCGGGTTTGATTAAATTCAGCTTGCCAAAAGTAAAATTGAATGGGGAGACTCTAATGCGGTATTTTTTTGTCATTGTATGTGCCATTGTGAGGAAGACACTTCAGCAGTGGATTGCCCTCCGGAATCCTTAGCGCCTAATGTTTTTACTGCGGAGACTGCAAACAGGCATTGAGTAAAGTGTTATTTTGAGGCTAGGGAAAGTTGCGCCTCTTTCGCTTGCCAGACATTTAAGTGATACATCCACTGACCAAGTATTATTGTACATGACGGCTGTGTAAACCTTCTTAAATTTGCGGCAGTTTGCAATGCGTTCTTCGAACATGGAGGGAAAATTAAGAACTTACAAGTTAAAAGAGTCACTGAAAATGTTTGAGAGATACCGTACGCGTCGGTAAACCTTTTTTCCACGGGAGTGCAGATGTATTGCTGAGCAAATGCAATTTGTCTTCACAACACACTGTAGAGCATTATCCTGTGCCTGAACTTCACATACGCCTCCCTAATTGTTCTGTTTCATTGATTATGCATGCAAATGCTGTCTAATTTTAGATATCTGCTTTGAATAATTTTGGAATATTTAGCTTTAATAACTGTGAAAGATCTGAATCAAAAAAAAGAAAAAAGCTAAAAAAAATCAAGAAGTTAAAACATGAAACTGATATCAGATCACGCAGCGTTGCTGTGCCTTTTGATATACATTCTGTAAGACAATACAAGGATAGCCAAGTTGCGGAATGGTACTGCTCAACAATAAAGCGTCCTGATAATTGACATAAGTATATAAATGCACAGCCCCGTCACTTTGCAGGCATGAGTCACAGTATATAAAACTGTAGGATGCATTTAAATGAAATATGTCACATTGCACAGCAAGCTGTGACAACCAGTTTCAGGAAACGGAAATGTGAAGTATGCAAGATATTTCACAGGTTTGAGGGGACAGAAATAATCTAGCCTAAAAGTGTTTCTGGGGACATTTTTCAAAGACATACTATTTATCACAATTCATGATAGAATGTGAAAATACAGTATTATTCTAATATTGTTAATGTCCTGCTACTATTCATGCTTTGTCAGTATTAAAAAGGGAGTGAACTATTTTTTCTTTCAAATAGCCTCAACATGCTACTTATGTTTATGAATCATAATCTCAGTGGAATTGAGCATAAAGCAAATGTAAAGAGTCTAAAATCTCTCTAGTGCTTCACCGAACCATTTCACAAATTATCATTCAGCCAGAATCACCTTTACTATTACATAAGTTACTTGGGTCTGAACTCATTAAAATAAAATGTAAGTAATGAAAAATCTGACACTCGCCCTAATTGATGCAAGTTAAAGGACAAATGATATAGCCCTTTGACTACATTGGGGGCATCGCTAAGTCACACTGACATTCATATTACACCCGGTCTCCGCTGCAAAGCCACCCACTATGTACTAAGTTACCTTGATGACAAATGCAATTTAGTTTTTTTTTACATCTAAAAATCCTTCCTAAGCAGAACAATGAGGCTGTGGAGTAGAGATCATGGAAGAAAAACATAAAACATAAAACATTAAATAAGAAAAGCAGTCATGGCACATGAGAGAAATGCAGTAGAATAAGGAATCCTGGGCAGATACCATACATAGGACTGCAATGGCATACTTTTAATATCCATCAGTTTCATTTGCTCTGTTTTTACTGCAGCTTCTGATGATAATCTGGAGCAAAGTCTAGCACTGCTGTGCAACATGTGTCAGGGCTGAACTATGCCCTGTAGGGTAAGAGCTGTGCCAAAGGCAGACGCAAGGCCTGCCAGCCCAACGTGGCATTACATTTCAGATGGACTCGCCAGATGAATTTCACAACACTGCCACTGCAACCACAAATAAAATATAGTGAAGCTGCGACAGGGGCTAAATTGTTGCTAACTGCCTCAAAATACTGTGCAATGGGCATCGAGTTGGCTGTTGCGAAGTGCAAGATGACTTGGAATGTGATGGAGGTGTTAAAAAGCCTTGATCTTCCCAGAGATACGCCTGTAGCAGCAAGACATCTTCTAGCTGTCGTGGAAGACAACCTGACAACAGCATGAATGCTACAGCAGCACATTCGTGGATTGATTTTTGGGTAATTGGCTCAGATTAAAAAAAATATAAACAAATGCTCCTAGTGGGCACCCCATAAGGCCTTTAGTTATTAACCTGATGCCAGGGGGTGATTCAGTCCACCCCGCAAAGTGCAGTAATCAATTGTTAAATTAAGGGTTCAGTACAGTTCGATCCCTTGAGCGATATGCATGTTAAGTCGTGAATAATGTGGCCAAAAGTAGGATTTAGGTGTGGCCGACCCCCTGAGGAACTGCCTTCTGGGAAAACAAGAAGCTTGTCCAATTTTGTATCAATGGAAGTCTCACTGCAGGGATTTTTCTTATCGTCTACTCTCTTCCAAATTTTAACTCCTATAATGTTAGCCTGAAAGAGCCTCGATCGAGGAAAGTTTCTAGCCTAGCCAGCAGCACTCCAGATCTACTGCACCCCCAACGGTGTGACAATGACAAGGATAATGATCAACATTTGTTTTCTCTGGCACCATTGTTGTTTTGAGGAAATTGTATGGGCCACTGCAAAGGAAATTATACAGAAGAAATATCCATCTTCAGAACCACATGGCTGAATGACGAGAGACAAAATCAGGAGTCAAAAAACTTCAGAGATTATAAGGCCCTCAGACATTGCAGTGCTGCATGTTTACATTAACTCATTCAGCCAACACTTTGCTCTAAAGAAAATTATGATTATTTACCCATTTATACAGTACAGCTGGGTAATTTAACTGGAACAGCTCAGGGTACATACCTTGCTCAAGGGTACTATACCTGGAGGTGGGAATCAAACATGCAACCTTTGGGCCCAAAAACAGCAGCTTTAACCACTGCACTACCACAGATGCAAGTCCATTGGGTGGTCTAAACATGAGTGGTACTGAAAATGCAGCATCCGTGTGGAAAGTCATTACAAGATGACCACTGTGGCTAAGACCCCTGGTAAAGGAAGGGCTCTTTTCTCATTTCTTAAGCAGATAGAGACCTCCCACCCCACTGCATATTTTTTGTTCGCACTGCCAACGCAGAGTATTTTTCATACACCTATCAAAATGTAAATAGATGAAGCATTATAGCGCATGTCTTTGAAAATTAAAATAGAATAACCAATAAGCACATAAAATATACAAGTAAAAACTAATCTTATTTTAACTTCTGTGCTTACATTCGTGTGTTTTTCCATATAATTCAGAGCTTTACGAGGGAAAGCAGTGACAGGAAGTCGCAGTGCAGACAATTGTTGGGCAGACATCTTTTCCACCTTGGCTCTGATTGCTCCTGCCAAACTTCAGCACCTGACAGCATTACTTTAGGAAATTAAACAGGAGCTCAAACGGATTCAGTACACCAAGGGCACTTGGCACTTCTACATTTTCACTTTCAGAGAAGTAAAAACAACAATGTCCCGATTTTGGATGTTTAAACGCTGTTTTTTCTCGTTGCAAAGAAGACCTCCTTATTTAAACATCGTGTAGGACCTGAACATGTGGTATTTGAACACTCTACATGGGAAACTGGGAGTTTCATTAAGATTCAAAGTTTTTAATCTTGAGTTTGTCACATGTTGAGCTCATCACAGAGCAGCAGATAGTTTAACGGTCAAGAAGGTCGACAATTAACCTGTGTTTTGTATTGTAGAAGTCCCAAGGTAGTCCTGTGAGCAAGAATGCACAGAATAATGGTAGTTTTTAAGCAAGCATGAACTGAATCACTCCAATAAGTGGGTAAATGTGTAAATCACAGTGGAGAATACTGTTTACAAATATCCATTCCTGTTTTGCTTCTTTTTTTTTTTTAGTGTGTTGCCAAGATGTTTGAAAGGCAGATATACTCCTGTATCTGGCTGCTAAAAGTAAAACACAAATGATAAAACCGTAAGTTCTCCATGGCAGCATACCAACAATTTTTATTTCTTACAAGCTCTGAGTAGGGAAATGAGGACTAATGCCAGAAGCAGCACTGTAAAGCTATTATAAGAGAAAATACTGTACAAAGTGGAGAAGTGAGTGGGTGAAAAGGTCAAAAATATTTTTATTTAAAATACCTAGTAACGAGACGGATCGCTTTGGCTCTGTACATCCATGCATTACACCATGTCACACTTCAGTGATATGTCTTATTTCCAATCACTGTACCACAACAGGCCTTCTTGTGTACTCATCGTAGGGTAAATTTCCATTACTATAACACAACTGAAGAAGAAAAAAAGTCAACATTCATCTCTATAAATCCAGGGTAATAAAAAAGAAAAACAAGTTGGTAGAAATAAAAATAACAGCTGTGAAATAGTCATATAGTAAAAAGAACAGCTCAGTTATTTTTGGACACTGATGGTGGGCAATGGTCTGGAAGGGCAGTCTTGTCTGGGTGCTGGGTTCACTCAGATGGACTAACAAGGCGCAGGTCGTGTATGGTCATATGTCTTAAAATAATGTAGGCTAATAATGATACCTGCCCGCCAGAAATGAGAATGCCAGCGACACCATGTTTATCTCTTTAGTAAATGGACTGGAAGATCTAGGCGGAACTATATTTCTCACCACTGGTGACCTTGGGAACAATCTGATGGCCAGAGCATCATTCTGAGGTGGAGCAAAGATGCAAGATTTTGAATAGTTCCTCTGGGTCAATTTCTCCCATTTCTCTGTCTTGGGACCCTACATTATCAGCACATTTGAGCCAGTTATTGTGTCATTAGGACTGGCAAATCGAGTAACAATTGCAAAACATCAGTTGAGACTGGTAGGAACCACCTCCACCACCTCAGATCTCCATCTTATGTCCAGACTTGGCTACTGGCACCAACGGTTTTTCCCTTGAAAGGTCAGATTGGCCAGACCTCTACTTACATTCAATCAAACAGGCAGTTCACAGCACAAAAGACCCATACTGAGAATCTTTTATTTTATGGCATAAAATGACCCAAGTGCTGCTTTTTTACAGTGCATTATGAAGGAAAGAATCTCCAAGGATTACATTTTCAGAAGTGAACATCAAAGAAAATTTGATTTCTATATGGCTTACAGGTAGTCAGAGTCAGTTTTAACTGACAGGAAAAAAAGCTGAGCTGAGGCACAGAAAAACATCAAGAATTGACTAAACAAATGACTTAACAGTAGCTTAAGGTTTATATAGAAAAATACATACCACAGGCAACTGTCGACAACATCTGTAGAGATATTGCAGCGGCTGAATTAACTATGATAACCCAAAGACACTCCTAGGTGCGCAGCTATGTCACCGAAAGCAACGTTAGCAGTATGCATGAAACTGAATACTGATCACCGCTTAACATGTACTTATTTGTTTACAATCTGATCGCGAACCCAATTTACCAGTGATGAAGCTTAAGCAATTCATTACACCTGTCACCATGATGGAAAAAGGTACCTCTGCATCCTGCTGCGTAGCAAAAACGGAGTTTTGTTATCATGAAATAAACAGTCAAACAGAGAGGTGAATGTGGCTTAAGGCTCTTTCTTTCTCCTGGCTAAAGAATTGTCACCATTACACGTGTAATGAAGTGGAAGAGAGGGATTTGTCACATTGTAAAGCCAGATCGTGGCCTACAACCCCCCTTTATCTTGGAGAGCGCTGGATACACAGTCAAAGTCTGCAAGGGCGGCGTGACGCCGTGCGAGGAGGAAACTCATTTGCAATGCCAAGGCACACCTACCATACGTAAACAAAAATTATATGAATTGGAAAGAAATTGATACTGTAATTCTGGTCGTGGTTCACAATGCAAGAGGTCGTCTACTGTTTTTAGCCAAAGAATACAAGTGTTATTGTCACTGGTGTTAAACAGTGAGGTCTTCACCTTGCAGGTGCCAAAATGAATCAAGGCACAGACCTGTAACCTGAACGTTTCCGCTTTGAATACCATTCCCACCTCTGCCATGGTGCCCTTGAGTAAAGTATTTCAACCGAGGAAGTACTCAAGTAAAATACTCCACTTTAGTTGCTTTGACGAAAACCATCTTGTACATAAATGACTGTTATTTTAAGTGCTGCAAGGAAAGGCTGGACTGCAGAACAAGGGGTTTGGTTTGGGTTACATCCTATCCCTTGAATGTGTGTGAAGTTGCACTTTAATCTCTAGTTACACTGGTTAAGGAGAAATCAGGCTGATATATTGTGAACTTCATCATGCTATAAGAAGGAAGTCTTCAGTGGCGAAGGTATTCTCTTAACCTTTGGAAAAACATGTCTTCTCCTTAACAAAATTTTTCTCTTCCCGTCTCCTGAATGGAAAATGTAAGTGTGAATGCGCTGCGCAAATGTGTGATTCATCAGATTTAATACGTGCCTTCTCCTCTCCTCCGCTTTCCATTCATCTGTTACACCATCTGCATTAGCATGTGTTACAAGTGCTGCCGGTGTATTCTCCATACACAGTGAAGGACCATCCCTCAGCGTGACATCCAACAGACTTCTCCTCGGTTATGTAAATCCTGTCAAGGCCCGTATCGCGACACGAAAGGGACATTATTTGAGATTTTCTCAAGGGCTGCCTGTGTATAAGCGGACTTTGCAGAATGAGCTGCTCGCTCAGACTGGGGGGAACCGATTTCCTCTCTCTGAAGATGTACTGGAGCACCGCTGCTCTCATTTAGTCTGACCTTGCTGGCTGTCTCCTGCCCCACCTCCACAGCATTCAGCCATCCCTGGCCGTGCAGCATCATGCCCACTGTAGTCCACAAAGTGCACCAGTTTGCCATTCAACCAATCTCTCGCCATCTACAACCCAAACATCTGTCTTCAATAAACCCTGGAGTATTCCAACAGAGAGACTGCACAGTTAAAATCAATAAAACATTTACATACACACACACATACTCACGCTGTTTGTTGTGGAACATGTGCCTGTGAATTCATTTCAAAGGACACACACCTACAAATTGTATTGATGCAACATTTAGCATTTCTACTCTTGCAAACTATTACAACACTTGCATGTGTTATTATGGTAAAACAATCATGTTGACATGGCTACAGAAAAGAAAAAAAAAAAAAAAAAAACTGAATGAAGTTTCAAAATTAGTTCAGAAATGACCTTTTCAAGAACTTTACGCCAAGACTTAGTACCTGTATTAACTATTGTTGTCATTCTTGCTGTGGAGGTATGCTTCAGCATTTTTAATATAATCTTGTCCTGGAATTGCTCAGGTGCACTTACCTTGGGGACATATCTGTGACGCAGCTGTGCAAAAACCTCTCGCAGCCAAAATGTTATAGTTACACAAAACTCCATGTCTAACACTCTCCAGTAAGGTCACTGAATCAAAATTCAGCAATTCTGTGTCATTGCATTACATTAAAAGCTACCAGTTTCTATCCCCTCAAAAAAGTAGTTCTTAGATTACATTACTTTTTTATTAAAAAAAAAGTATACAGAGAAATAAACTAGTGTTGCACCCTACTATATAAAATAACAACCCATATGCTTCAAGAAAGCATGCCAGAACAAGAAATCTGATTGATTGAGCTGAGCATTAATTTTCCACCTTGCTGGAGCTACCAGCTCTGAGCAGTTAAAATAGCAGCCTTAGGGGCAAGCAGCTCAGCAGCTACCAACCTGCTGAGTGGCTCTGGTATCAATCATAAAGCTGTAGGAAAAGCATAATCAGGCACTATGGGAGAATACAGTAAAGTGGCTCAGTCTAAATTTTTGCCATCAGTTCCAAATACATGAAAAAGTTATTTGATTGTCAGTGTTTTTGGATATAATTTTTTCATTATGTGTCACATTTTGAATGATTTTTCTTTCATATATTTTATGAGAAACATCTTCCATTATATGTAGTAAATGCAAGACAGAGAGATGTTTTTTCATTATTATAGTTAACGATACAACTTAATCCTATACTGGTATAGTGCATATAGATATTATTCTCGTTCTCCAAGCAAGCAACCATTGCAGAAGTCCTTTAAAATATCTAAAATTGGCAGGAGGAATTCAATTTCTGAAGAGAAGACTGTTGGTACTGTTATTTACCTGGAGTAAAGTTGTATGTTGCAGAAAATCCTGTCGCTTCCAATTCACCATCCGCAACAAATTTTATCCACAGGTATCGGCCGCTGGATCTGATGTAGGGTGGACTTTGCTGGCCACAGTAACGTCCAATTATTGGAGAAAAGCCAAAGGGCCCATCCCGAACTTCGATATGATCAAATTTGCATTCCCATGAAGGCTCAATTGAGTACTTTTCATCAAAGTAGAGATCAATGCACTGTTTAGGAGCAGCTAAAACAAAGAGGAAAACAACAAACAAGTTACACAGAACTACAGTATATGAACACAGCTTAAAATGTCTTTGTAAACATTCAGCAAAGCATATAATTTAGATATATTTTACATTTTAGTTATAATAATCACGACACAGCAACTAAACAGCAATGAAACATTCATTTTAAACCAAGACACAAATTCGTTCATGATTTAAAACATGAAGTATTGCTTTCAAATGAACGGATATTAAATAAAATATTTGGCAAGTTAAATGCCAAAAGATAAGAGACCAACTAAGTGATGAACATGACTCGGTTAATCATGTTTTCACAGTGATTTGCTTGCATACAAGCTTAAAGAGCATCTGGAGTAATCATATTTAGAAACTGAATGTTCAAATCTTTAACCACAGAATGTCAGCAAAGATAAAGCTGGGCTGATTTCTTTTTGTAATCTGGTTATGATGCAGCCTAATGGTTTCTACAGCTGAATCAAATGTGATCTCTGAAGATAATTTGGAAGATTGAAATCATAATTTGCCCTCTAATTTCGTTGAAATTACCAAGTAAACAATAAAACAGCACTTATGTAGACTCATCAGATTAAAAAAAAATAATCATCATCAGCTACGTAAATATAGCATTATGATAATCAATAAGATGTCTTGAGTGGACATTAAGATTTACTTGTGTGGCTCATGATAACCCCATAAATTGCAGCTGCTGTCTCAATAGAGAAGCAGTGAGACACATTAACAACCGGAGCACACCACTGACTCATCCGCACTTGCTGATATTCAAAACACCAGCTGGCACCAGAGTTGAGAGGTTTATTTTTCACTTGTTTCCTCAGATGCTTGACTCATTTCTTGATAAAAGCTACAAGTTACCTGGTGGATGTCTTGTGTTTGACACTCAGTCCACAATTTCAGTGATATGCCATGTCATGATATACTAAGATTTCCTTTCATAATAATACTAGAACATTTACAGTAAGATGTACCAAGAATACCTTTATCTGAATTATTGTGGCAGTAAAGGAAAAGCACATAAGTGTTTTAACTTAAAAATTAAAAATCATTGGTTCTTGTAGGACAGAAAATAACTGAAAAGAAAGGCCCTAAATGCTAGGAGAGAGGGCTTCTTGCAGAATAACAAAATCTGTAGCAACATGCCAAATATTATGAGCAGTGAGTGCTTAGATGTGTTGGACAGCACAATGTATCATTGTTCGGTGTAAAAAAATGTTTTTTCTGACTTGGTGCGAATTGAAGATGGTACTGTATTTACCTTCAATAATGTAAATGCACTCTCGCTCTGGGGGGTATTTGTTGGGGTAATTGGGAGAGGTGAACAACCCCCCTTCTGGTTCCTTCACCCAGGTCCCGCATTGACCTGCTGGCTGGACTCCTGAATTGTTTTTTACTGGAACAGAATCATGGAGGAAAATGAATCACCTCTTACAAAAACACAAGAGACCAATTAAATGTCAAAGATTATAAAATTACTTTAACCACAGGAACATCTGTGCATTTAGACACAGGAGAGTGCATCAGAGTACACTTTTAAAAATGACAATGAATAAATAAATAAAAAAATAAAAAAAAAAAAAAATAAATAAATAGTAAAAATAATAAAGGCTGACTTCACAAAGTGAGGGTAAACAATGAAGAATGGTCATTCAAACTAGCAAGTTTACCTGCTTCTTTCTTTGTTGCCCCGGACAACCCAAGTATGAGGAGACTTGCAACAACTGCAGCAAGAGACAACATGAAATTGGTAGAGCACTGACTCATTCAAGGTTTCCACCTCTACCTCCTCCTCCAGGAGACCAAGTGAGCTCTTGGAATAGCGCAAATGGAAACACAAATGCATTCAAAGAAACATCTCATTGGCTTTGTTCCAGAGCTGTTCTCCTCTTTCTGCACCATCACATCTTTCATGTGTTTGTTTGCTGCATCCTCTGTCCTCACACTGTCATATTAAACATTTCTATTCTCCCCAAATGCTGTACTTTTATCAGACAATGTAACTGATTTTCAGCCACCCAGAAATGCTGGGAAATGACTGAAAAGAGGAAAAACTAAACATTTTTCATCAAATAAATGCCTGCATCATCCCAACAATGAGGACTTCATAGCTGACAAACGGGTACACATTTGAAAATACAGAAAAAAAAAACTTAAAAAATACCATATATGTTTACAAATGCCTGAATAACACAGTATCTTCACATTAAAGACATTTAACAACTTTTAGGGACAACATTGATGAGTAACACCCTCCGGGAAGTCCAAGAAAACCAATCCAGAAATACAACCGAATTACGATGACAGAATACGCACCGTTATCTGACATTCATATTGAAAAATAAACAAAATAAAGAAAATATATACGTTGATAAGAACGTGTAAGGATATACAGGTTGATCATACTGCATGACCAGCCGCATCTTATTTATACAGTATTAGTATAGCCTCGAACGCACGCACACCCAGAAACATACACGTATGTGTGTGCGTATATATAATATATACATACACATATACATACGCACACACACACATTTTTTTTTTCTATAAAGCATGTTTGTTACAAAGATTAAGTATGAGGAACAGAAACCCAGCCGGCAGTGACTTTACTCTTAAAATCCCGTCCCCTAAAGAGTCAAAGTGACGGATTCATGGACATGATGATGTATAAAGTATAAGAGAAGGGAGACTCACCGTGAAGCAAACTGTGCCCATGTACCATGTCTGTTCCTTTCACAAGGCGCTTCAATCTCAACTAATTCCATTTAGATACAGAAACACTTCAAGCGGGAAATGATCGATTTATTTTGTAAAATTCAAAAGCGGCTAACAAAGACCATCGTGATGCCACCCAAAACTAGTACCGTAAGAGATTTATTGTGATTGTTTTTTTTTCCCCAACAATTAAAAATGAAGACCGAATTCCAAGTGAGGAAAACAAGTACTAACCACCAGTTTGAGATAAAACCAGAAACAGGTCTAAAAGAGTCACTCGGTTCCCGTCGAAACGTTTCCAAGATGTTTTGGTGCTTTTGATGCACAGAAAGGATGAATAGGTCCGTCATCAGCCTTTATTCTGATCCCTGCACCTTTGCGATCTTCAGAGGAGGAAAAAAAAAAAGCCTTAGGAAAAATAACGGGATTTGGTACTTCTTCGATCCCTAATAGACGGGAAATCCTTCAGAATTAAGTAAATCCATCCCGAACATGTTCTTTTTTTCCCCTCCAGTTTTATTTAGTTATTTAGTAACAAAAGTGGTGTACATGTGGAAATGTGCTGCATGTCATTCTCTCCCAGTTTCCCTATGATGAGCAGTGTGGAAATCATCATCCTCAGCATCATCATCATCATCATCCTCCTCCAGTCAGTCAGTCAGTCAGTCAGCGGGATCTTCAACCACAAAGAGTTAAGTCCACATCGCAGCAGCGCACAGATCCGGGTCCCGATCCCACGGGTTAATTTAATCATGTCAATAATCACCGCATCTGATGAATGACTCTTTGATTTAAAAAAACACAAATAAATAAATAAATAAATAAATAAAAGATGTAATCCACTCAGATGGGCATCGCAGGCTCACACTGGAAGGCGGAGGGTGTTTCTTTAAGAAACTCCGCAAAGCTGAGGCGCGCGCGCGCGCACACACACACACACACACACACACACACACACACACACACAAATACTGCAGCAGGGGTGCAACACCTCGATCGCACCACGGAGAAATGCGAAAGGTAAGCACAAAACACACCGCGTGGAAATGGAGGAAGAGGCGGTAGGAGACGGGGTTGTAAAAGACGCCTCCCCCCAACCCCCCACCCGCGGCTCGTGCGGACATCGCGAGCCCATTACACCTGCAACAACGTGGTGGAAGTGGACACGGGTGCGGGTGGGAGGGGGTCCGCAGCCTCGGAACATGGCGGGATGCAGGCAGGGTGACACGAAACGCACCGATGCACGGATGGGTTCGCAGCGCACGCACTCTGTGCCCGGCGTCGTAACGCGAAACAATCAATGAGAGGAAGGAAGGAAGGAAGGAAGGAAGGGAACCGAAGCTCCTCCAGCACTGACACCCAGACATAGTGTGTGTGTGTGTGTGTGTGTGTGTGTGTGTGTGTGTGTGTGTGTCTGCGCGCTTGCGCCTCGCCGCATGATTACACCTCGCTGACGGGATCAGCGAGAAACTGAACTTCACTTCACAGTAAAGGATTCAGTCTCGGTTGGAAGCCACAGCGGCTCGGCGACTTGAGGACGCGGGCGCGAGCAGGAGCTCAGCGCTCCGCGCGCATCCGAAATCCCGGCGCGCGCAACTTTTCGTTCGAGGCGACCGGACGCACCTTGTGTTGTGTGTGTGTGTGTGTGTGACAGATTCGTGTGAAAATAAAAATGGACCCCACCCCGGCTCCCAAAATCATGAGGCTCGTGCCCCAGGAGAAGGAGCGCACTTTGGACTCGTGCCTTCTGCCTTTCAGATGTAGCGCTCCTCCGTGTCCGGGGGGGGCTGGGGGTCACAGTGAAGCCTTTTCTGCGGGGGAATAAAAAAAAGTGAGCGTCACGGACCCCCTTCCGACAATCGGCCAGGTGTGAAAAGTGTGTGTCTGCATTTAGACTCCAAAGAATCCGTAACAAAAGATTCGAATGTACGCAAATAAACACAATAAGGGAAAGTTTGTAACTTGCATGAGAAAAATAGTTTCTAAAAAAAAAATAACGCCTTGGGTTTGCGAATTAGTCCAATCGATTAATCAAATCGCCCAATGAAGCAGTTTGACCCACTTTGTTTCTGTGCTCTCAGCCTTACGTTACATTACTTCACTACATACATTATTAACCCTGATGTGACTTCCCCCGTTATACGAATGTTCGCTTATTCTGACCCATCTTGGCCTATGGACTCAATACCTGAATACCTTTTTGGGACCGTTGGTTTGGTCGTGTTTAGACCGGTAACTAGTCCCAATGGATGAAAAGAGACACACACGCAGTACCATAGCATAGAGCTGTTTTCCTTATTATTTTCTAACACTTCACACTGCAGTCAAAGTCTTTGCTCCTGACACTGATCACAGTTCCCTTTAATTATTTGTTGCCTTAATTTACACACACACATTGACTGAAACCACTTGTCCCAAACGGGGTCACAGTGAGCTGGAGTTTAACCCCGTAACACAGGGTGCAGGGCCGGGGGGGGGGGTACATTCCCCGGATGGGACGCCAGTCCGCCGCAAGGCACTCCAAGCAGGACTCGAACCACAGGCCTACCAGAGAGCAGGGACAGGCCAAACCCACTGCGCTGCAGCGCCCCCCTTGCCTTAATGTAGTTGTAGTATTTTTCTTTTTATTCCTTTACTCAATTACACATTAGTACCCTACAGGGGGGTGCGGTGACACAGCAGGTTTGGCCGAGTCCTTCTCTCTAATGGCTCTGGGGTTCGAATCCTGCTTGGGGTACCTTGCGATGGACTGGCATCCCATCCTGGGTGTGTCCCCTCCCCCGCCAGCCTTGCTCTCCGTGTTGCCAGGCTATAGGCTCCGGCTCGCCGCGACCCCACTTGGGACGAGCAGCTTCAGGCTGTGTGTGTGTACCATACACTGACCACCAACAACTTTTCTCATTATTAAAAGTATTTATATATGTTGTCATGTAGCTTCTATTCAGCAATGGACATAACTTGGGCAGAGGAAAAAAAAAAAAGTGGGAGACAAAATTAATTAAAATCCAAGTCTGTTAATGGTGTATGCAGCCATTCTCACGGTTGATGTAACTCATCAAATGGATTAACAGAACTCAGCACAGGGGCTACCTTAAATAGTTTTGACAACTAGTGGACATTTACCATCTTGAACTCTGCTGAACTATTACAAGTGCTGCCTGACAGAGCTTGATACTCTCTGGAATAAAAAAAATGTCCATTTTCAATCAGTGATTAACAAGTGGCAAAAAATGGACAATTCTGCCTATGCATGAAAGTCACATTTCATGTAAAAAACTGCAGCCATTCAAGCCCACTGACTGATAGGGATGTTGCTGGACGGTCCATATCATTCAGCAACGGATGGAAGGAGGTTTTGTTGGTAAAATTACTTCATGCGTTTCCGGATACAGTGGAAAAAGTAGGGTAATACATGGTAAAAATGGACGCGCGCGCTCAATGTCGTTTAAAATCCCTTCTTTGTTTCGTATTTGATTCCATCGCTTTTTGACGTTTAAAGATATGACATATATGAAAGATGTATTGGTAAGAGGATGAGTCCGAAACGGAGCGGCACAAAGAAAAAGGGTAGCGCTGTGATACCAGACTCACCCGGAAGGCAGTCACAATGCTGCATAATGCAGAAATTTCAGGTGTATGTTTCATATCCAGGGGTGCGGTGGCGCAGTGGGTTGAACCGCAGTCCTGCTCTCTGGTGGGTCTGGGGTTCAAGTCCCGCTTGGGGTGCCTTGCGACGGACTGGCGTCCCGTCCTGGGTGTGTCCCCTTCCCCCTCTGGCCTTACGCCCTGTGTTGCCGGGTAGGCTCCGGTTCCCCGTGACCCCGTAAGGGACAAGCGGTTCTGAAAATGTGTGTGTGTGTGTGTGTTTCATATCCTCGGACGCATCGTGAGGAAATTTGTGAGTCGACGCCGTTACTATATAATACATCGTGTCCTTGTGTGTTTGTGCTACGAATACTGCTTAGCGCAAAGTTTAATGCGGCCCGGTGCTACATATTGTCACGTGAATTAATCTTGGCACATTAATGTCATTCTTCAAGGTAGGGTATAAGAGTGCATAGGAGCACCGGTAAGAGTAGAATGATGTCTCGTGCCGTAGTTTTTCATTCGGATTGCTCTGGTTTTCCCCCAGTGAGCTCTCGCAACCTACAAGGTAATGATGTAGAGTCCATTTTCAAAATGCCCATTTTGACGCGGGAGATGTATTTCAGTGAATATCGAAAAGGTTCGATATTCTCCGCGCGACAGCCGGTTTAGGCTCGTTAAGGTCTATCACGGTGTGATGGGGTGTCAATGGGGCCCACTGAGGACGAAGCGCAAAAACAGCGACTGGCGAACGCTGTGCTTATGGAACTACGTAGTGGAGCAGAGACGCAAACAAACAAACAAACAAACAAACAAACAAACAAACTTAGCCCTCCGATTGATGAATTACAGGGTGAACAGCGAGGACATGGCACGTATTTAAATGAGGCCTTATCTCGCTTGCTGTATGCAACACCAGCTACTCGAATTGAACTGCCTCCAGCTTTGCCGCTCAGCATGCGAAACCTGTCGGAGCGAACTGAGAGGAAACCCTGAGAGCGTCTCAGAGAACCGATTCATTCCGGGGCTTCTAGTAAACCGCCAGTTTTAATTAAAGGAGTGTATAAATTGAAGAGCGATATCATTGTGCTCTAACTGCCTGGTTAAATTTGTAATTATAATATCTTTCCGGGCAAAATAGGATGACCGACATGTGCATTTCCACACACCAGAATAAACAAAATGATGAACGAGGGAATACTTTGAAGCGTTCCAGCACAACACGGCAGCACATTTCTATTAATGTTTTATCATGCAAGTGTATTTGTGCGTATAACAGATGGGCATTCTAGAGCAAAGTTGTTATTTGTTATATAATATTTCTAATTACAGTGCTGTGACCTTTTGGCCAGAATACACGGCTCTGTAATACCTCTAGTTTGAATTCAGTATTTTTGAATTTATTATAAAATGTCATGGATATCAGCACCTCTTCAGTATCGTTTACAAAAAAAAAAAAATTAGGGGTCTTGATAAAATGACACAGTCATTGTGATGAAGGGTCATTTTTTATGTTGATGGTCACAAAAAAAAAAGAGATGCAGAGAGAAGCCAGAGGAAGCAGTGCTGGGGTACATTTAACCCTAGTAAGAATATGGAAAAAAAAGCCCCGAGTCGTGTTTAATCGAGTGTGAAGAAAGTTTTTCTCACACGGGAATCTCGCAATGTGAGGGCTAAAGGGTAGGCAGCTAAGCATGGTGATTTACTGCAGCTTTGATAGCTGAAATCTGCTCAATGCAAAACATAGCTGTGCTGTTGTCAGAAAAGTCTGAATTTGCAAATAACTGAGAGCATAACGTCCGCTCACAGGTTATTCTCCAAGAGGACGCAAAAACGATGCGTTTGGAAATATTCTTGAGCCACAACTGGGAGGCACCAAATAACACATTTCTTGTGAATGTCTTCATAGAACTCGGCTGTGTAGCAAACTTGTTTTGCTTATAATTGTGCTTCTTATTACGATTGTCATCAATCCTGGAGAGAATTTTGTGTTTAGTGTTGCACAAACTTATTTCAATATTCTGTTTTGATATAAGGGGGGTGCGGTGGCGCAGTGGGTTGAACCACAGTCCTCCTCTCCGGTGGGTCTGGGGTTCGAGTCCTGCTTGGGGTGCCTTGCGATGGACTGGCGTCCCGTCCTGGGTGTGTCCCCTCTGGCCTTACGTCCTGTGTTGCCGGGTAGGTTCCGGTTCCCCATGACCCCGTATGGGACAAGCGGTTCTGAAAATGTGTATGTGTGTGTTTCAATATAGATTTTACCAACAAACCCATTTTTATAAAGTTTATTTCAATGTTTTCATAACTTGATGCAGTAGTGCAATTATATACATTCCCAGCAGGTGAACAATGTTATTTATTATGACATCGTTCACCTGCTGGGAATGTACAGTATATAACTGTACTGCTGCATTAATATAGATATTTTTTTGTGATGGGCACACCTTGACTGACGTGTACCATGTACAGTGAAGTTCTCTTGCTTGTACTTTAATTTTTGGAAAGAGAAGCAAGCTTTTGATACAAAGAAATCAAGAATTTGCTCTCATCTCCATGAGAATATGTATTGTGCCCCCCCCCCCCCATTTCCTGACAGGATCGCCAATAATGTGGATAAACACAGAGGCGAATGTTTTTTGCCCAGTGGGACACAGCTTAACCTCATTAGTAATGCATTGAGGAATTTGTTAGGTAAAAAAACACCATCTGTTTGTCATTCAACAAGCTTGCACTTCATTAAACAGAACACTTTCAGGAGAATATGCCACCCTGACCATGAACAAATATTTGAGATAGTCCTCACTGGCAGCTGTGTCAAACGGTGTCAAACAATGGTCCGACTGTGTCTGTATCGACATGAACGGCGTACTTCGGCGGAGAACAAAAAAAAAAAAAAAAAAAAAAATTGTAAAACGACGTCAGCGATAATCAACAGTCGTCAGTATTTGTTATATAACCATTTCTCCTTTTCAAAGCAGCTTAAAGTTTCTGCAGTTTACACTGTTTTCCTTATTTCAGAGTGACTTCCTAGGACAAGTATAGAGGAACCTGCATGGGTCTAAATGATCTGTTTGGTGGAAGTGGTCATTTTGGTGCAATGTTTGCTGTCATTGTTTTCTGTTGAGATGTTTCTAATGTAACGGTTCATGCAGTGGAGCATGCCACTGCATCTGCAATTAAAATTGAAGCATATCTATGTTCATATTCGTAGCTTTAATATGTTACTGATCAGGTTTCTGCACATTCTATATGCTTCAAGTCACCTAGAGTAAATAGCCCTTTAATTGGTTAGTATCCCATCTGGGGTTGATAGCAAGTAGTCCTGAAATAGGCTCCAGACCACCATGACCCTGTATTGGACAACAGTTATTAATAACTGATAAATCACTAAGAATATTTTCCAAACTAATATGGAGGAATGGAAGAACATGGTGTCTTAGTGAGTAGCACTGGTGGCTTGTAGCACCTGGGTGTTCTGAGAGAACATGGGTTTAATCCCTGCTCAGTCTGTGTGGAGTTTGCATGTTCTGCCTGTATCTGCTTAGGTTTCTCCCAGTGCTCTGGTTTCCTCCCACAGTCCCAAGACATGCTGTTCAGATGGACTGATAACTTTAAACTTTACAGGTGGCATGGTGGCACGGTGAGTAGCGCTGTAGTCTCACAGCGCTTGGGTGGTGTGAGAGGACATGCGTTCGATCCCCGCTCAGTCTGTGTGGAGTTTGCATGTTCTCCCGGTGTCTGCGTGGGTTCCTCCGGGTGCTCCAAAGACATTCTGTTCACACTCCAGAAACATACTGTTCAGGTTCCCCTATAGGGTGTGAGTGACAGAGAGTGTGTGTTCCACTGATGTATGGATGAGTGAGCCAGTGTAAGTAGTGTATCTAGCAGTGTAAGTCACCATGGTGAATAAGGTGTGTGGGCTGGTAACACTACATAGAGTTCATTGGAAGTTGCTCTGGAGAAAAGCATCTGCTAAATAAATGGAATTTAATGTAAATTGCCTCTAGTGTGTGAAAGTGGGAATGACTCTGTATGAGTCGCTACCCTGTGATAGACTGACATCTCATTCAGAGTGTCCCCCCCCCCCCCCCTTAGCCTTGTGCTTAATGCTTCCAGGATAGGTCTGGCTCACCGCGATCCTGCTCAGGACAAGCGTTTATTGTAGATGGATTGATGGAAGGTACCTAAATACTGCTTCCAGAAGGTGAAATGGAAATGACAGAGTTATTGGCCATAACCACATCTTGTAAATTGGGTTGAAGTTTTAGTATATGTCAATAAAAAAGTGGTGGATAGGATCCTTCATCAGTTTCACACCACATCTGATTTCATCCGAGCTCCCTGTTGTTTAAGTCGAGATGCAGTTCTGATCCAGAGGAAGGCCATGGGATTCACCATTTAATGTAAAAAATGGCTAATTTTAGCAAGTTATTCTTGAATTGCACTGTGATGATCCAATTTATCAGTACTAAAAACAATGCATTGTGTGTTATAATAAAAATATCATTGGCTCAGATTAAATTTAGATGCAAGACTTTGCAGAATTAAATCGTTCATGTCCAGAAATAGAATTTTCAGATTAGTCTTACTCATTGTTTACTGTAATTTCTTAAAATAATAACAAGCATTCTGTGTATAGTAATAAGCGTGCTTGATATATAACTGCCTGTATCTTCATGAAAATGAGGAAATACAAAGGACAAGAGCTGCTGGTTTGTGAAGTCTGTCGACATGAAATTTTTTACTCCATTGCATAAAAGAAAATGTAAATAAAGTTAAAGTAGGCTTACACTACATTCAAAAGGGCTTATTTACTCCTATCTTTGGGTACAGTATCTATCAGAGACAATATTAAAAATGTATGAATGTAAATTAAATATCGGCTCAACATTATTTTAATAGAGTTTAGCTTTAAATCTCCATCAGTCTGTAACAGTTTATCAAGATAGTTCTTCAGTGTGGTCAAGGATTCCCACATTTTGAATAATTAAAGCATAATTTGCTGATTAGAAGTAATGATTGGCTGAAATGTGGTGAATGACTCTTTAATTAAATATAGCCCAGGACAAGTTAACATATGGGTCTTGTCTTGTCATATGTCTGAATAATGAGTTTAATCCAAATGTTGCAAGATGGCGCTTAAATAATTCATTTAAACATGGCCCTCTCACTTTCACATAATTCTTGGAATTTGAAAATATACCAATGTACTTTCGTTATGGATATGCCAAATATTACTGCCCACTTTAATTTCCCTGACTTTGAATTATAGTAGTGCCTACTGTTAGCATGGAAAATCTAGTTAAACACCAATTTACTTCATAGGAATGAACACAATTTATAATTAAATTAGCTTTCAACCCCTTAATAACTGATTAGTTAAAAAGTCATTATAAAGAAAAGGAATGTGAAAATTTATCCAATTAAAGGCTGCAGAATAATTAACTTCTAACTTTCCATCTTGCATAAATATGACCTTTCCCAAAATAATTGTCGCTTTAGTTTTTCTCAAGATTTGATGGTACATAAATATCCAGTAAAAAAGCTGCATAATTTAATTACAAAAATATTAAGTATAAACACAACAGAACATTGTCTAGCCAAAAAAAAAAAAAAATATATATCTACTATTGAAGTCATCTTGCTTCTTCCAGCTTAGGCACAATAACATGAGAAAACATTTACAATATATGTCTCAGCATGGAACACAGAGTGAACCGGAAGGCCAGATCCCAAATAACAATAGAGTTTCCCTCAAACAAGAAAGTTAATCATGCTGTTCAGCACTTTTAATTAATAGAGGGAAAGTGGTGTGACTCCTTAAACACACGTTAAAGGAATTTTTTGCATGCACCAAAAATAAGACATGAAGTGTTTATTTTTAAGTTGTATGAAATATAGATTGTTCATTACCAGGTATTTGCTACACATGGTCATAATATAAACGTAACATACAGGTGGTCCCCGACTTACGATACATACAGGTTGTTCGACTTTCGATTTTTTTCGACTTTACGATGGTGAGCTGGTGATGGACATTCAGTAGAAACCATACTTCGAATTTTCAATTTGGATTTTTTTTCCCGGGTGAGCAATATGTGGAGCGATACTCTCTCGCGATGCTGGGCAGCTGCAGCCATCCGCATCTCCTAGTCTGTCACGCAGAGGTGTGTATTAGGTGTATTAAATGCATTTTTGATTTCCGATATTTTCGAGTTATGGTGGGTTTCCCGGAACGTAACCCCATCGCAAGTTGGGGATCACCTGTATTCTCTCTGTAAGAAAATAATCGTATTGCAGAAAATTTTAAGTATGCTTGTATTTATTAAAACAGCTGAGGTAAAAGTCAGCGTGATTGCCTTCTCAAGTGCAATCCATCAATTAACTAGCTATTCCATCTACTTCAGATATTCTCAAACACAATTTTCATAAATATTAGCTGCAGGATGCATATAAATTTCAGTTTTTTTTCATATTGGTGAACACGGTATCAACCTAAGTACATGCAACTGAGCTATTTCAGAGTTCATTTTGAGTAATTATTTATAGATTAAATGACCAAGATGGGATTTTAAAGTAAATCATATGCAATACCCATAAAAAGTACATATTCCGCAATGAGGGAAAAGTGACCCTGAATGTGAATACTTAATAGATAAAAGAATATGTCACTCTTGAATTTGTTTTCTAACCTATGTCTTATGTTTGCAGTTGAGTGACAGAAAACCCCAAAACAGACAGTGACTCATGATGGCAGGGCTAAAGATGACCAAAGCGGTTAGTGGAATGAGCAGGAGTATAGCTTGCAGCAGACAGAGAAGAACAGATGGCTGGCCATACTCTGCATGGTGTCTCTCTGGTCAACTTTGAGGTAGCAAGTGTTAAAAATTAGTGTGTTGAGACAAGGGAGATCAGTATGCATGTGGAAAATCAATGCTTCTGGATATGAAACCAGCAGAATAGTCAATGACTGTTATATTGACACTGATGAACATCTGTCTGTCCGTCCGTCCGTCCGTCCATCCATCCATCCATCCATCCATCCATCCCTCCATTCATCGTCTTAACCACTTTTACAATGGAGGGTGGCGGTAGTCCACAGTCTCAAAAGCATAGAGAGCAATGCAAAGAACCCCCCGGACAGGACACCAGTCCATCATTGGACAATACGGTATTCTGAATCTAGTAAAGCAACAGCTATAATTTGCAACTTATAGAACAAAAAGAAATATCAATACTGAAGGGATATAAAGGGTAGGTACACTTTTCTCATTATTTTAATCCATTCCGATCATTCATATCATCGAAAGTGTTAAGTCTGGGTAAATCATGCTTCATTGTCTACTGTTAGTTCTCTGTGATGCTTGTCCATTTTGGTACTTTGAAAAAGTAAGATAAACCATTTAAACATTTGAAGGCTGGAAAGCAGGCCTTCATCAGAAAAAAACCAATAATAATAATTAAAAAAAAAAAAAAAACACAAGATTCTCAGTGGTGGTAGAATTGGATAATATAATTCTATCATGATGTCATAATTTACATTCAACAATGAGTTTGATAGATGGGTATCAAAGCATTGAAAGAGAGAGAATATTATTGTTGTAAACATGTTAAAAAACAGACTAACCAGTTTTTTTTTTTTTTTCTGTAAAAAGATGGAATAGGAGCAAATGCCCTTAACAGCAAAAACTCATGCCCCATGAGTTGCCAAGCATACTGAACAGAAATGAAGAAAGACATCTATTTGAATTCAAGATGACATTGAAATATAGAAACACTTTCAGCTATCTTTAAATTCTCAAACTCTTTTGCCTGCTATATATTTTATCACTAAGCTGATACTATGATCCAAAGCAACTTCAAAGTTTATTCATTTATATTTGGGTACTGAACTGGAGCAGTTTACTGTAGGTCGCTCAAGGGTATCATAGCATGAACCCTCCTGGGATTTGAAAGATGAGTGTTAAAACTGCAGGTCTGCTAAACTACCAACTACAAGGTATGAATGTTCTGAAATTTCCTCCTACTAAAAATGGGCATCTGTCATTGTTATTTCAGTGTCACTACCTTCCCCAGAGAACAACAGCCATTGCCAGCAGTTTGAGAAGCATCTGTCAGAAGTTTGTTTGCATCACTTTTCAATTCCAAGCCACCTGTACATTGGCTCATCTGGGTCCCCCTGAGCCACAGCCTTTGTCCTGGACTGCCGTAATGCGCATCATATTCTGTGACAGTCAGTTCCACAGCACTGGTGATGTATGTCTTCCTTGGGAAGCTAAGAAACATTGATATTAAGACAGAGATGTGATAGCTTGAATTACAAACACCATGCTTGTTTTTTAACCCAGTTTTATATATATACAATATATTGTATGCAGCTACAAGAAAAAGTTTTTGAACCCTCTGAAATAATTTAAATTACTTCTGCATTAATTACTAATGAAATGTGATTTGATCTTCAACTAAGTTACAATAATAGACAAATACAACCTGCTTAAACTAATAATGTGCAAACAACTTTATTTCTTCTTGTGAATATTGAGCACATAATTTAAACATTCACAGTTCAGGCTGGAAAAAGGATGTGAACTTCTAGGTTAATGACTTCTCCAAAAGCTAATTGGAGTCAGGTGTGCCAGTCAATCAGATGAGATTGGAGGGGACCTGCCCTAAAAAAAAAAAAAAAAAAAAAAACAGAGACCCACAAAGTTTGGTTACTAAGAGAGCCTGGTCTCAAAAATATTAAGAAAAATAGTGAACAATACAATAATGGTGTCCATGGAAGGACACTATGGAGGAAACATATTGTTGCATGTCTCATGTTTTCAAAACAGCACTTTGATGGTTCTGGAATGATATTCTGTGGAAGGATGAGTCAAAAGTTTAACCTTTCAGTAGAAACCCACTAAACACTAAAGAATTGCACACCAACACCAAAACCTCATTCCAGCTATGAAGCATGGTGGAGGGAGCATCATGGTTTGGGGCTGCCTCACTGTCTCAGGCCCTGGACAGCTTGCTGTAATAGATGGACCAATAAATTCAAAATTGTATCAAGAATATTTATAAAATAATGTCAGAGTAATAGTCAGTCACCTGAAGCTTAATAGAAATTGTGATGCAACACAATTTGTCACTTTAATAGAAAGTGATGCAACAAGAAAATGACCTGAAACCCAAGAGTAACAAAAAAACAGAGTGGCTTTAGCAGAAGAAAATTCATGTTCTGTAATGGCCATGCCGGAGTCCAGGCCTCAACTTGGTTCAGAATTCCTCCTAGCTTTTGTCAGTTCAGCATCTACAAGGAACATTTAACTGAGGTTATTTATCACACCTCAGATCTTGGTTTAAGGTCAATGTGCTTTCTCTTTAACTATTTGTTAAATGAAAAACTCCTTTTAGTGCAGTGAATGAGTGATTTTCCTGCTGATCCCTTAACCAGGGCACATCTGCTCTGTCAAATTATAACTGAGAATGGAGGTTCTATCAATTACTAAAGTGTTCCCATACCTTTTTTCCATCCTGCACTGCAAACATTTAAATGTTCAATACTGAGGTGAAAAAGTAGAATTGTCTGTGCTTTAGAAAAGTAGACTGATTATCATTAGAAGATGAGACCACATTTTATTACTAATTAATGTGGAAATTCTGGAAATTTCAAAGGGTTAAATCTTTTTCTGGTAACTGTGTCTGTGTGTCTATGTCTATGACATGATGTAATGTGTGTATTCACCTCAGTGGCACTGACCTTACACAAGACCCTTCACATTTTCAGAAAATCAGAAGTGAAACAATGAAAAGTAATCAGACCAAAAAATTATGCACAGAATTGATAAAGACCGATCTTCCATGCCATGTGATACTTTTTTGCAAAGATAAATTATAAGCAAAAGAGTCAGTCTTGACACTGAAGACACCCCTGAAACGTCCCTCCGAAAGTGGTTAGGAGGTTAATAGGATGTTTGGCTGTATGCTTTCTGTATGAATCACTCAGCCTACACACCGACAGCATGGACCTTCCCATGACTGTGTTATGAGCAGTGCTTCAACAGGAGAATAGAGCAGGCTAGATGACAATGCCCTCCCCATACCGTCAACAAGCGATGCTCTACAGAAACACACCAGCATCTTTAGTTTTATATGTGGCATAATATCAGAATTGCCAGATGTAACTTGCACTAATATAGAGTTAAAATAATATTCACACCAAACAATATTAGAATTTCATAAATCTTACATTTAAATTTACATTTATTCATTTAGAAGACGCTTTTCCCCAAAGTGACGCACATCTCATAGCTTATTGTTGGACTTCGTGTTCTCTGAAGACTGAAAAAGGTGGAAATGAGCTCTGCACACTATGATACAAAACTTGACATGAAGATTTAAAGGTATTAAAATCTGCAGTTTTGATAAACCATGGAATGTGTTTATCTTCGTCCTTGTGTCCATTAACCAGTTCTTGAAACTGTTTGAAAGCATGGATGAGGGTGTTATCACCTTCGAATAATTTAACATCATGAGAAAAAGGAATGCGCCTGAACACCCAAAATGTGTTCATATTCTGTGGTTGTTGTACAACCAGACGGAGCAGTGTTAACAAACAGTGAATTCCACGAGTTGACTATCCGTGCTATTTTAAATGCAGTACAGGGGAAGCCATATATTGGTTATTTTGACATACGAGCAATATTGAATGTAAGAAATACCGCTGTGTAATCTGGTAATGCTCCCCACCCCCCTTCTCATTACTCCAGGTTATATGCTGTGGGTTGGCCTTTGACAGAAACAGTTTGTGACTGACATCCCTTCCATAACTGATGGATTGCCTGACTAACTAACCTTTAGAAGCTCATGCAGCTTGTTGGTGATTTTACACTTGTATCAACCTGTTTCTAGTGCAGGTTTACGCCTTATTGGACATGCTTAAAAACCTTTTTGTAATCAATACACCTGCCACTTTCAAACTTTGTAAGCCCTTCTATATTATATAGAAACTGACATATTTAAGTAGAGTACTGACATGCAAATGTGTTTTAGTACTGAAACAAATTGAATTATAACCAATGCGAGCATCCCTTTTCCATGTTTCCGTCTTTTTCCACACCTCAGTTTAAGAAATTATATTACTGCTTTAAAATGTGATGTTTCACCATTACAAATCATTCCCTTTGTCTTAAAGATGAATTTGTGCAGCAATATTTATAGCCAGCAATATCAATTACGACACAAATTACATCCATTCACACATTCATGTTTAATGTATTTTATCTCATGGTGCATTACAGAAAGAATAATAGAAGACCTGAAAGTATAAATTCCCAACAGACACTGATGGATGAGATTCCACTACTGAACCCCAAGATACCCTGGCTCTCAGCTGACGGATTGACATTATCTGGGTACATTAGCCAAGTCACTGTGCCATCACCTGTACAGTGATGCAGTCTTGCAGTACTTGGTCTTTTGGATATTTGAGGCTTTAGCTCAGTAACATTTCCAAATGGATCACATTCATTCTTTGATGCATTTTGTCTATGAATTGACTTATATCAGGTTTTACTTGACAAAATTATTTGGCTGAAATTTAAGTCTACAATCATGTGATTTAATGTCATGCTTCCCATTCAAAGTAAATGCTGTTACTGTAATATACGTATTTTGTAGTATTTCATCAGTAAAAACAATGCATAATTCAGCAAATTCCCAAAATACTTTCAGTAATTTAGCATAAGAAAATGAGTATAAAGAATAATGCTTTGTGCATTTCGGTTTTAGTATTAATGGTTACTGCATAAATATTGCACAATTTGCCATGGCAATAAATAGCTCTAAATCTATTCTGTCACTTTTACTGCACTGAAAATGCTATGTTTATTATACAAGCCTGTGAGCTGTGCAATTCATGTTGTAGTGATTCATCAGTTTGGTTCAAATCAGTTCAATTAATTTCATTTTTATATTGTTCCTGTTCGGATGTGTCGGACCAAAATTGATTAATGTAGCATCCGTTACTTACGAAGTACATTTTGAAGCTTTTAAAATTATTTAAAAGTGTGTATGTATACATATACACAAACACACAGACATGAATTCATGTTTTACAGTTTTAAAAGCAGGTGTGTAAAAACGGGCAGAGGAAAGAGACCAACTGACGGTGGTACAGGTGGGGGGAGGGCGGGGGTGGAAGGTCCAAGGCCACCTGCTTGCTAAATCCCCTGGGTACTGATCAAGCTCTGGACCTCAGGACTCCCCCACCCCCACAGTGTTAGCATGTGTTCAGTAATTACAGGGTGAAGGATACACACTGTGGTGAGTGTCACCACGGCGGTCTCTGCGCCACATCGTTAAAGTCAGATGGGCTTAATTAGTGAGCCCATGCATATTAATTGGGCCACAATGCACCAGACCAGAAGCCTTTAGACACACCACATAACTGATGGTACTCAGTGAGCCGCAGGCACCCGGGTAGGACTTTGATCGCTGCTGACAGAGCAGCTGAGCAGGTTAGCGGTGAACACAGTATAGAGCGGTATTTAATTTTTCTGAGTCTGACATCAGGTGGACTAGTGGTACGGTGGAGCAGAAAAGCAAGATGATATGAAATGAGTGTTTAAGAGCTGAATCAAACACATTGTGCAACAACAGAAGCAGAAGTGGAAACCGGAGTGGAATGTGTCGACCTACCGCTTTGCACAATGTCCCTTTGAACAAGGTCCTGTCTCTTTGACAAAGTGCGCCGCATAACTTCCGGCATATTTCAAGTACAAGTTTAAAAAAAAAAAAAAAAAAATCGTAAATATAATACTGCTGTATACAAATGAAATCAGAAAAGGTGTGAAAGGAGGGATAAACGGAGGTATTCAGGGAAAAGCACACAGCTGGTTCAAGGAAGGATTTAGAAAGAAATATAAGGAATAGAACATAGGTGGTTTGTGAGGTCCCACCGTCCTGAGTTTGTGTAGTTCTCACAGGTGGTAGAAAAGGATTGTGGGAAATGGGATAGATACTAAATGGTATTTGTGGGAAATGAGACAGTTACTGATGTGGAATTTCCACAGCATTATTGCTGCTATGCTCCAGGGTCATTTCAGGGTCGTGACAACCAGGCAAAGAACATCAGAAGAACAGCCAGACACTATAGGAATAAAAGTACTGATTGTCCTCAGTATGGCCTAGAGATTAAAATCAAATATTTCACATAATTCATATCATCCCCTTCCATGTTATGCTCTAGCCTTTCTTTTTTTTTTTTTAAAATATATCACAAGATGCACGGAAGTAATTGCATCTTTGTAATTCTAAATGGTTAAACTTGTGTAATACATTTTTATTTTGTTTAAAAAAAAACATATACAGTAATTCCATAATTGGAAATTGTCTTTACTGACTCGTGTACAAAAGTAATTTTCAAATGCGTGAAATCTTTTATACCCCCACTACAGTACTGATCACTGTATCAAGGGATAAATAGTGTTTGTGTGATGCACATGTCATAATGATGCAAACAGAATTTGTTCTGGGACATCACATGAAATGCACGAATGCATTACAAATTTAGGGAAATTTAACACTCTGTTACACAAGTAATGCACTGTATTACTTAGCTTCAATAAGTGAAAAAAATATTGTTTACACGAATCACTGGGCTCACAGATGACAACATGCTATAAAATTTACTACAGTTTGTGTGGTGGATTTTCAGACAAACACACATCAGACAGTGAATAGAGAAGATTAGGGCAGCACATATTATAGTGGTTAAAGACATTGACTTACAAGGAGAAAAGTACTATTTTTAATTTCAGGGTCTGGCTGTTCCATCCTTGTGAGAAGTGGCTGTTCCTCTGTACAAATAATTCTTTAAATGGGACAAATGACCTGGGTACGTTCAGTATTATAATAACAATAATGGTAGCCATACTAACCGAGGTTCTCGTATTGTTGAACTGGGTAATATACAGTATCTGTGTCCTTTTTCACTGACCCAGGTTTGGATGCAAACAGAATAATTATATACATATGTATATAAATATTTTACTGTTTCTTACACCATGGCCACATTGATGCTTTTTTTTTTTCTTTTACTTATCATTTAATACTAACAACTGTGGGCAGATTCTACTCTTCTACATTGACCTATAATACCAAAAGTGGAGTTTGAAAGGACAAGACCGTATATTTTTATTTCTCGATCATGACCTATGATTGGCTAGTATCTCCCTCCATTTGGGTGTGGCCTATTCCTTATGACTTTATCACCTGCTTGGCTGCCATGCTGCTCTCTTTGAGTCCAAAGAAGTGCATTAAAGAAACATCCTTCAATCATTGGCATACACCTTCATCTCCCAGTCCCTTTTGCTCAGCTCAGTCTTTGGGAATGCCTCATGACCTTTAACACATTCAATCTGTCATTTTAATACAACCTTTTCTGGATCACTTTAAAATAGCCTGCAAGCTCCCTGCCCCCACATGACCCAATAACAACCAATGAACTTTATGCATTTTTTGAACTGAGCTTTAAAACCTCGTGGGATGATATGTATTTGTAATCAGAACCTATGGCAAGTCAACACATAATTTCCTCTAAGTAATCAAATGATGGACTGGTTACCTGTCTATCTGTAAAGCTAGCAAATGTTATACCTGGGCAAGGTAAACTGGAAATTTTGAAAACAAGGAAAAATAGAATTAATGGTGGGATATTACAAGACCCCGTTGTTATTTTCAAACTGTTGTGTAAAAGAAAATTAATATCAGTTGTAGCTTTTATAAATCCTCTCAGAATCTGAATGGCTGTGTTCGAAAAGATTGGTGCATTACAGATGTATTCTGTAAATGTATTGGTGATACCCTAGAGTATTGCTTTTTAAATCAGTTTGTAGCTTCAGTTTCGTTTTTTAACGGATAATTTTTTTTTAAGGAGGGTTGGCAAGGGACAGGCCTTGGAGGTTAATGTCACATTGAATATATAAAAACTGAAATGTGTTAAGGAGGTGTGGTGGCGCAGCGGGTTTGTCTGGGTCCCGCACCCTGGTAGGTCTGGGATTCGAGCCCTGCTTGGGGTGCCTTGCGATGGACTGGCGTCCTCTCCTGGGTTTGTCTCCTCCCCCTCCAGTGTTGCTCGGGACATGCGGTTTCAGACAGTATGTGTGTGAAATTTGTCAAGGATGGAAAAAACTTTTTTTTTTTCTGTCAACCTGTGGGTATATGCTTTTGGATTAATAATGATTATTAAAGGTTATTGTAGAAAAAAATGTGTGCATGTCTGTCTACTGGTTGTTTTCTTTGACTGTTAATCAATTATCAGTCCTTTCCATGATATTTAGCATTAAGCATATTTTGACAAGCCCATCCCGATGACAGATGCCAATGGGCAACGTTTGGTTGGTATGGCTAGATTACTGGTTCTTGGAAGCAGTGGACTGGAAGGAGAATAGATGCAGACTGCTGAACTGGAAGAAGGACAGATTCAGAATGTGATTCGTTGTCCTTGCATTCATATTAGTTTATGTATGGCAGTTGCTGTCTGATTTTTTCAGCTTTTTATTATCTGATCTGATAGGTCTTTGTTTAAGGGATATCCGCGAGTTCCTTGAAAGCGTGCTTTGCATCTACAGAGCTTGCATTTACAAACATGTCAGGTTCTTTCAGGAAACTGCAAAACTGGGTTGAAATGGTACACTGATTTTGAGGCTTTAAATGCAATCTTGGTGATAGAGAGGGTGATGGATATGTTTTATGTATATTTGTTACTACAGGCAACCAAGCAGCACATTCAGTCCAATTCATCTCCAGAATGAATGAAATGGAATAAAATTGTGTTTACTTATATGCTATGTACACAGAATATCAATGACACCGTGGGTATTTAGGACATTGAACACATGTCTATAATATGGTCTGGCTAATCATTGTCTTTATAAACTCTAACTAGCAGCTCAATTGTTCACACATTTCACTGTTTCACATGTGTATTCTGTAAGATGAATGAATATAACAATATTTGTTAATCCTTAAACAATTATAGTCTTTATGCCACAATAAATTCCCCGAATTACAAAGAAATGGATTCAGCATAAATCACACACACCCCAAAAATGAACAACTTTAAATTGCTGAAATACAGGTATATTTGTTCATAGACCTGTACTGGCAAAAAGAGTCTTATCAAGTATAGAAGTCATTTTCAGATCTTGAATTATGTATATTAATATGTATGAGCAAGCCCCTGGGCTTTAACATGAGCAGTGTATTAATGGAAGAAAGGTATATCACTGGTAGTCACAGATATATACATACATCAGGTATATATATTCACAGATATACACACACTTAACCCTGCACTCTCTCTACAGATTTTTTTTTTTTTTTTCGGCAAGTTTCTTTATTAATCATACTTCTTTGCAAATTCTCACAGTTTGGTTGTCAAAGTGGACTCAGAATACCAGTGACTGTACCAGCCACAGCCAGTAAGACATTATGAAGCATCATCAATGTGTCAGTTCTCATCCTTCACTTGCAAACCCATCACGCATCCAACTCATTACTAACTCCAGCCATTAAGAAGATCGTAAAAGCTCTTACAGCTAAGTTTATCCAAGAAATATTAAATAGTAAATAAACCCTGGTATTTGCACCTTTAATGAACAGTAATCTTTAAAAATTCATAGTTCCCCAGTTAGAGCCTGAGGTTCTGAGGATAAACTGAAGATTTATCATCATTATCTTTGGTTGTACAATGGTCAAGGCTTGAGAAAACTCAAGTGAGATCACCCAAAACATTCAAAACTTTGTTTTGATCAACAACACATTTTGTCTGTTTTCCATTACATTCACCAGCTAATTGTATTTGTAATTTTACTTTTTCAGTCCCTGTGTCCCAGTGTTTATAAAAAGAATCAAGTTCAAATAACAAGAACTTACATAAAACAATCCATATGTAATTATGAATATGTATTTATAATATATATGTACTGTGTGTATGGCAACAGGGTATAATTAGTAAAAAAGTGTTTTTGTGTATATATGAATATATGAAGTGTGGAAAGCTGATACTGATATACTGATGATAACTGACAACATCCAGGGTGCATTATGACCTAAGAAATGCATAGCTTGTGAACTTCCAGGCATCAAACAGTTGTCAGCTCAGGTAAGCGTTGGCTGCTGGGTCAAAAGGGCACGTGTAGCAAGGATCTGTCTTACCACCCCCCCCCGGGACACAGAGTGACCCTATACCCTTCTCCGGCACCAGCTGCCCCTTCCCTCACTGCTGGAAGCCCCTGGGCTGCTGAGCTTGCTTTGGAAGCACCTGTGGGGTCACGAGAGCTAATCAGGCCCATATGCTGCGATGTACATCCTTTAAAGAGACAGAGATGCAGTTCCCTCCTGAGGCATATGGACAGGAACTCTCCTGTGCTAGAAAATGAATGAATGTGACACAGAAAATGGGAAGAAAAAAAACAAAAACAACAATGATGGTAACAATAGTGGGAAGTTTTGGGGGGCACAGCAGGTGGCATTGGTGTCTTACAACTCGTGGGCTGTGGATTTGGAGGGGAGGATCAAATCAACCTCAGTTTGCAAAGGTTTATGTGGTGCAGTGAAGCAATACTTTACACATGTACATTTTTAAATAAATGGTTGTATTTCTACAACATCTGTAGTTTTTCTGTATATTGATTAACAGTAGTGTGGCACGGAGGGTCTGGACATGGGTCTAAATCGAGGTCTCATTGGGGTTTACATCTTCTCCTCATGTTCATGTGGATTTCTTGCAGATGCTGTTTTCCTCCCATAGTCCCACAGTCCAAAGATGTATGTTTCAGGTGAATTGGTGACCCTCGTGAGTGTGTTTGAGAGGGATTACACTGTGACGGTCTGCAGCTCTGTCCAGGGTGTACCATGCCTTACACCCTATGCCTCCAGGATGGGCTCTAGACCACTGCAGCCCTGCACTGAAAAAAGGGGTAATTGAGAAAATATGACCAATACAACTACTACTAATAGTTCTAATTGTGGGTTTATTGCTTTAACAATTCAAAGGTCATATAAAATTAGTGTACGTATGTTTTTCTTTTGTTTTGAAAAAAGAAAAAAAATGACAAAAAATCTGTTCATGTCAGTAAAACTGTCAAAAGAACTAAATTGAGATGTTGAGTAGTTAATCAGTTCAGTTCCCACCACCCCTACCTCCTCCTCATCATCATCATTATCATAGGAATCAGCATCATGAACAACATCATGTGTTACAAAGGCCTTACATTGCGCTCAGACTGGAAACATGGGACAAGGGACGGACACACACGTTTACATTTACATTTATTCATTTAGCAGACGCTTTTGTCCAAAGCGATGTACATCTCAGCAAAAGTACAATTTATACATTACAGTAAGAGAAAGAGACAAGGCTGCAGACATGCAACTCAAGTAAACCTAGTTTGTTGCCAACCACTTGCTGCACCGAGGTTCATCGTTCAAGTAGGTGCATAAAACACAGGATAGACAAATCCTGATACGCTCCTACCATTTTTTTTTTCATAATATTATAAGATACACAAGCAAGCAAAAACAATGCCGGAGTAGTGGCTGAACAAAGGCTATACCTGGTGATGCTCATGAAGTTACGGTGCATGAACCACCGTACATGAGCTGGAGAGATCTTGGGCGAAATGGGTCCAGAAAAGGTGAGTTTTCAGACTTTCTTGAATGTGGACAGAGTTTCCACAGTTCTGAGTGACAGGGGAAGGTCATTCCACCACAACGGAGCTAGAACCGAGAAACTCCGTGCTTTACCTTTCGTGTGCGGATCCACCAAGCGAGCAAAAGCAGACGAGAGAAGGGGTCTAGCTGGGGTGTAGCGGTTGATCAAGACCTGTAAATAGCTGGAAGCAGTTCTACTGATGCATTTGTAGACACACACACACAATGCCGTTGAGCTCTGGCACTATGAGACTGAGAACATGTGTACCCAGGGTGTGTTCGCATGTGCCGTTCCGCATAACACCAACCAATCAGGATAATGACAATCAGACAAGTATGGAAGGGCGTAGTGGCTGCCAAAGGAGTGCCTTCGCACCAGTGGTGATGCGTATGCAGGAATCACAGTTTGTTAATTACTTCCTAATTACTTTCAGGGTTCACCTACACTAAGGCAATCGCATTGTGCTTCTTAACACTGATGTAAACATGTTTGTCCCACATTTAAATGAATTCTGAGCCTAGCTCAGTTTTACACTAAACACATTTGCTGAGCACATTCATATGCATCATGTGCATTAAATTTTGGATAACTTTAAGTCTTGCAGTTTATTAAACATGGTGTGACTGGACAATTAAAACGGCTATGTAGTGATATGCTCCTTTTCTCAGTATGCAAGTAAATGTTTGTACATGCATCATGCATGGCCTACTAACAAACATAATACACAGCCTGTTCTATGGATAACATAATCATTTAGAATGGCACAAAATATTTTCTCATCCTCAAGGATTTATTTAATACTAAATTATTTTGAACCGTATGGAACATCATCCGACTTTAATGGACTACACGGTCAGTGGAGGTAAATGCACAATGTTTTGCTCAGACTAATGTTGTTGGCCTGTGCACATGAAAGCAGTTAGACGCTCCTGTTCTAATCAGTGCCGCAGGGCTGCCTTCACCCTGAAGGCTGATGTGGACACCATTAGCTACCCTTAGATGATTTCCAGAAAATGAGCTCCACTCAAATTATGAGTGAGCATCCAAGCTGAAAAATTAAACAAATTAAGATTTTGAACTGTAAATTTAAAAGAAGTTATATATACATATATATATCTATATAGCAGTTGCTGGCCAACCAACCAGACCTAGTGGTGGTCGACAAGGAGGAGAAGAGGGCGATTGTGATAGATGTAGCAATCCCAAGTGACAGCAATTTCAGAAAGAAGGGGCATGAGAAGATCGAGAAGTACCAAGGGCTGAAGGAAGAATTGAAACAGATGTGGAAGGTGAAATCCAGCGTGGTTCTAGTAGTAATAGGAGCACTCGGGGGCTCTGACCCCCACACTGAGAGAGTGGCTCCAGCAGATTCTGGGAACAACATCTGAAGTCTGTGTTCAGCTATCTGCACTCTGTCACCTTTCAGTCATAGGACGTTGGTTTGAATCCCTGCTTATTAATTTGTACACTTAGCCTGAATTGCTTCAAAAATTACCCAGCTGTAAAAATGGCCTGAAATTGGGGTTTGGTCCAACATGTGAACTACTACACACAGTTTACCTTTGGGGCCGTCATGATCCTGCATTGTGCAATTGGTAAATGATAAGGATGGTTGGATGGAGGGACAAATACTAATAAGCGCTAATAAGCTGCTTGGTTAACAAAAAGCATCAGGTAAACAAGGCGGTACGGTGGCACAGCGAGCAGCACTGCTGGGTGGTGTGAGAAGATGTGGGTTTGATCCGTGCTCAGTCTGTGTGGGGTTTGCATGTTCTCCCTGTGTCTGCAGGGGTTTCCTCCCACAGTCCGAAGACATTCTGTTCAGGTTCCCCCATAGTGTGTGAGTGTCACAGAGAGACTGTGTGTTCCACTGATGTATGGATGAGTGACCCCTGTAAGTAGTGTATCTAGCAGTGTAAGTCACCACAGTGAATAAGGTGTGTGGGCTGATAACACTACATAGAGTTCATTGGAAGTCGCTTTGGAGAGAAGCGTCTGCTAAATAAATAGATGGAAATTAAGGCTGGAATAATATTCACTGATACCCTAACAAAACATATACTGCTCTGGAAGACACTGAGATGATAAGAATACAGTAACTGATAATAAAACACTACATATGTTCACTATCAGGGCAGTATGGTGGCACAGCGGGTAGAGCTGGTGCTTCACAGCACCTGGGCTATAAGGTCAGTTTTGCTTTGAGTCCAGCTCAGCCTGTCTGGAGTTTGCAGATTCTCCCCATATTTGCATCCCCCTTCAAAGCAGGTGTGAAGATCCTTTGCAATATTAAAAAGCCTGTGGTACAAATATTTCCCGATGATCATGGAGATTTGAATTTTAAAGACATAAATGTTTATATTGCAGTTTGCTCCACCAGGTTGGGATCTGAGCTAATCATCAGTTTGTCCAACACAAATTTAAACATTTTTTACATGGAAGAAATTCCCATAAATGGAACTGCATTGATTGCACTGATAACAAAAAAAAAAAAAAATCAGTCCTTTAAATATCATTGCAGTCTACATGCTACACACGCATCGGATGTCATCTAGGTTAAAAATTAAGCCATAATATGAAATCTAGGTTAGGAGGTAATGTTGCGATTAAAAAAACTTTAAACTAAGAAGCCATGAAGTCACAGGTTCATCCCAGAATATAACTACATCTAGATCTAAGTGTTTGTCATATATTCAACTTGACATTAAGAATGATGCTTTAGACATAGGCAATGAGTTCACGCTCATAAATATTGTTTCTTCAGCCCAGAATTGTACTTTGACTTAAATATTTGCCTTTTTTACAATATAATCAAGAAATAAAATTTTTGAGAAAGCTGCCTTGACAAGGTTTACGTTTTTAAAGGTATACAAACATCAGCACAGAAGAAACACAATGGAAGTTATTCATCATTTGACTTTGAGAACAGAAAGAGTATGTGAGATAAACTCTCTCTGAATTACAACATTTCTGGACCAAGGTGGGCAATTATAGCTCTTGAGACACACAGTCCTGCAGGTTTTTAGGGTGATCTTTCAATTAGCAGTCAGTTTACAGCACACATGTAACACCAGGTGCGACGACCCGTTTTTCAATAATGACTTTCTATCACACCGCCGAGTACCAAGATTAATCAGAAACCAGCACATCTCACAGCCCTCGAGGGCCAGATTTAAGGAGCAGATTTGCTTTAAGGGGTTTCCAAATAGTAAAGTGTGGGTGATGAGCAGAAAGGAGCTACAGCCCACACGCCACATCATTAGGAGTGCTAATGGGAATATCTTAGTCATCATTAATCTGTAACCACGAGGATAAACCTGTGTGCATCAGATCTGTGGTTGTGAAATCGATTAATTAGCATCCATCGCAGCTGGGTTGACAATCACTTGGGGTGCTCAGTGTTAGTGGATTATCGTAGCACATTAGGAAGTGCTAAAGGAGTCTTTCCTGAGAGTAATAAAGTGGATCTAATTGTTAAAATCTGGTGCCTGCTGACATTGCAATTGCATTATTCACTGCTGATATTACATTTCTACTTACATTACATATTTATTACATATTACATTACTATTTTACAAAAGCAGTCATAGTTATAATCATAACAGGCAAAATCATAATCCTGTGAATGATGCTGCATCTGGGTTTAAATCTGACTCAGTCTGTGTGGAGTTTTCATGTTCTTCCCATGTTTGTGTGGGTTTCCTTTGACAGCCTATAGATGCGTTTCAGGTGAACTGATGGTTTTAAACTGCTTGCAGTGTGTGTGTGTGAGAATGTGAGTGCCAGTGCCTTGTGATGGACCTGCATCCCGTTGAGTTTGTACCCAACCTAGCTCCCTGTGCTTCTGGGAAAGGCTCTGGATGTGCATTCGGACAAGGAGTTACGCACACACACATTTTCAGAACCGCTTGTCCCATACAGGGTCGCGGGGAACCGGAGCCTACCCGGCAACACAGGGCGTAAGGCCGGAGGGGGAGGGGACACACCCAGGACGGGACGCCAGTCCGTCGCAAGGCACCCCAAGCGGGACTCGAACCCCAGACCCACCAGAGAGCAGGACTGTGGTCCAACCCACTGCGCCACCGCACCCCCTCAGGAGTTATGCAAAGAAAGAATAAATAAATTAGCAAAACATAATAATAATAATAATAATAATAATAATAATAATAATAATGCATTCTATAATGTCTGTAGAGAGATTGAGATAGATATTCTCAGTTTAGTTTTCATCATATACTTAAAATGGCATTTAAAAGGTTAAGAAAACCCTAAAATCCCATACAGGTCACATAACCCACCTGGTGCAAGCAGATGGGTACAAGCTGTGCAGACGTGTGCAGAACTGCAGGGAACGAGAGCATTCCAGTGACTTCTCTGCAACCAGGTGCACCATTTGGGGGACTGGCAAAGATCTATTACCTTTTACAGATTTCCGCACACAAGTGGCAAGGGACCATGGAAGAAGATGGCTACAAATTAAATGCAAGATGTCATCATAATTTGAAAGCGCTCTTTCAATTTCCCAAAGGCTCTTTTTTGGAAATGACTGTTTGACAAGTGTATTCAGGCACACAGCTGAACTATGTTCATTGCTTCTTTTGTCCTGTAATTAGCGGGCTTTGACAAAAGCCAGCCACTGGAACAGAGTAGAGTCTCTGAAACACAAAGAGTGCAGTGTCACTGAAGTATAGCCACAAACAAAACATATTGTTTTTTTAAAAGAAAGTAGAAGCCTTTGGCACAGTGTAAAGCAAACTATAGGTGAAGGTGTCCAAGCTGCATGTACAGCTGCTTTTCTGAAATCTTCCTATTTCCTCCAATGCAGAAAGAATCAAGTTCAACCTTACCCCTATTTTCAATCTTAATGTGTGCCTCAGAACCAATAAAAGAAATTCTCATAAAATAGGGGCTTAACTTAGCATTAAATTAAATGAGAAAAAAAATTATGAATTTATAATTAAGGCATGATCAGTGTCAGGGAATCTTAACAGACTCACTTCTTTTGGAGTTAACCTGCTCACTCTTTCTTCTGTTGCCCTGGATGGCATGCTTTACGTATGATTTTTGACAAAACTTTTAATGAATGGTACAATATGTTTTGAATGTTAAATAAAGTATAAAAATTCCCACAGAACATTTCTCCTATCTGTGGGAGGTAAGTCATTAACTGAATACGTTACAATTTTTACAAAAATTGCTGGTAAAAGCAAATTTTCCAGAATCAGGGTCTCAGAAACTGGGATATGTAATGAACACAGAGACAAAATAAATGAGCTGGCTATTATTTTGATAACAACAAGTACTGGACATTATATACTCTTGTAGAGCATAATATCTGAAGCCAAGAAAAAAATAACCCACCACTGATACACAATTTTCATTGCAGTAAGGTCTTTGTTTTAATCATGTCCTCTTTGCACTGAACATACACTCTGGGATTCTTTATTTTACAGCGCGGAAAACACTATTAGTCTGCCAAACTTTAAAATATAGTCCACATAACCCATTACTTTCTCTGATCTTGGTTTATGATGTAAAGAAAATCATTGGTTGAATTTTGACTTAGATGAAATTGTTTTGTACCTTCTCAACTGGTGGTCGGATGTTCTCAAAATTATATTTCTTTGTTTTTCTATATCAATTTACCGCATTATACAATAAATGCAGCAGGTTATTTAAGCAAAATTTGTCATATACACACATACACACGCACACATTGTCTGAAGCCGCTTGTCCCAAGCAGGGTCGCGGCGAACCGGAGCCTAATCTGGCAACACAGGGCACAAGGCTGGAGGGGGAGGGGACACATCCAGAATGGGACGCTAGTCCAATTTGTCATGTAGTACCTTTTAAATATATTTAATGGTAATCTACTGCAATAAAGCACATTTTTTAGAGTCTGAAATTATTTTAACAGAAATCTGGAAACATCATGTTTCTGTAGGATTTACCTGATTGAAATGCAATGTTTGTGCATATGGAACTAAACGCCATACAGCTTTTTCACATATATATCTATTGCTATTTTAAGAATGTGAGAGTGCGGTATATGGGAAGTGTACTGAAATTCCACAGGAGTGTCTTTTGGCCATATTGGGTGTGATATTTAGTTGAACGTCTGCAGAGGCAGCAGAGCAGTTAGTAGGAAAGAGTGATTGCTGATGTTTTTTCAGGTATGTATGTGCAATTTGGCAACAGTGTGCAGTTTTTGAAAGTTGTTGACAATAAACACAACATGGTCAATAGATCCCTGCTTGGTTTATTGCTCATGCTACAGAGAAATGATCAATTAAAAAAAGTGGGAATTACTCCAGAGTTGAGGGTAAATATGTTTTATGCTGTACTGAAATCGTGACTTGATAGTTATATAGTTATTTTACAGTATACTACTGATATTTGGGAAAATTGGTTTGCTGTTTTTGGATGGACTGGGAACGCATTATTATTTTTCTCAGTTTAAAATAGTGAGAAATACACACACACACACACACACACACTTTCAGAACCACTTGGCCCATACGGGGTCGCGGGGAACCGGAGCCTACCCGGCAACACAGAGCGTAAGGCCAGAGGGGGAGGGGACACACCCAGGACGGGACGCCAGTCCGCCACAAGGCACCCCAAGCGGGACTCGAACCCCAGACCCACCGAAGAGGAGGACTGCGGTCCAACCCACTGCGCCACCGCACCCCCCTAGTGAGAAATAGTCTTTCAGTATATCCAAAATTTATACATCTGCACCATTTCCAGGAATGGATTAATTCCGTAAATCAAGGAATGCCTGTACATTACTGGCAAAAAGAATAATCTGCATTTTTGACGTATGTCTGTTATCATGAAAAGTCCCTTTCACATAGAAGAACACAATGGCATCAGTGTCAGATTTACTTCTGTTTCACAGGGTTCGGCTTCACGTTTCGTGCCACTGCTGCAATCACCTTTCTCCTGTTTTATATTAAAATCCACCACAGTTATTCTATAAACAATTATTGAAAAAGCTTTCTTCACTTACAAAAAATACACCACAACCACTTCTCCTGAGCAGAGTCATGGCAAACCAAAGCCTAATCTGGCAACACAGGGCGCAATGATGGAGGGGACACACCCAGGATGAAATGCTAGTTTGCCACAAGGCATGCCAAGCAGGACTCGAACCCCAGCCTCACCCCACAGTAGGCCCTCGCCAAACCTGCTGCACCACCATGCCCCTCTCATTGCTGAAACAGCAATATGGACTAAAACACAAACAAGCAAGCTGTGTCAATCACACACACACACACATTTTCTGAACCGCTTGTCCCATATGGGGTCGCGGGGAACCGGAGCCTACCCGGCAACACAGGGCGTAAGGACAGAGGGGGAGGGGACACACCCAGGACGGGACGCCAGCCTTTCACAAGGCACCCCAAGCGGGACTCGAACCCCAGACCCACTAGAGAGCAGGACCCGGTCCAACTCACTGCGCCACCACGCCCTCCTCTGTGTCAATCACTTTGTATAAAAATGTTTGAAAAACAAATAAAGTATTAATTATACTAACTGAAACACTAAATGCTGTATTTAGTCACCTTACAGATCACCCGGATGTCACAAACGACTGGCTTGTCAGAAACTACTGCCCTGGAAACCTTTTCTGTGTGGTGAAGTGCATCAGCATTACCCTTATTTTTATAAAAGCACTATCTCCAGTCTACCTCTGTGGCAGCAGATAGTTCTTCTCTTATTACAATATTTAGAAATTTACCCTCTTCCACCCACCCTTTTTTCTTCCTGGGTGATTCCATTAACATAAAAAAGGCTTTTTTAAGCTCTAATGTATTTTTTAATCTTTGAACACAATTTTCAGGCTAATTTAGTGCTCTATGAACTGTCTTTTTATAGGTCCTAGTATGTAGTAGCTACTTTCTTTCCAAAAGCTTCAGACATTTAGATTGCAGTAATTGGAGACACTGCAGAATCCCATTAAATCTTAACACGTTCCCCGCATCTAAGAAAACCTACATGTAAGTACTGGTCCCTCCCACAGTCCTAAGAGTAAGAAAATTACTGCTGACAATGTAAAGACATTCCTTGAAAATTAATGTTTTTTTAAGATCCCTTAAAATGGCAAAATCCATTATATATCTGAGAGAGCAGCAAACTCATGTCCTTTGACTGCAAATATACTACTTGCTGCCCTTAATGAAGTTTCATCACTCATTTTCCATTTAGCTGATGCCTTTATCCAAAGTGATTTACAAGTGCTTACCAATTTAAACACTAGGTTATTGATGCTAGAGAAATTCAGGATTAATGCCTTCCTCAAAGGCGATATATCACTGAGAGGGATTCAAACAGACAGCCTCTAGGTTGCAAGTCATTTTCCCTCAGCACTACAGTACTGACTGATTCATAATAACACAAAACAGACACAAAGTAACACCATGTAAATAGCTAACACGTGAAAAAGGTCAATCCGCGCAGATGTCCTCAATGTAAAGGTTAAACCAATAGGGTTAACTACATTCTTTGACCTTACTTTATTAAATCAATCTGTCTGATTTTACTTTATCAGCCTTTCTGTTTTGACTGTAATTCAGTTTCAGGTAGTGGAGTAAAATACACACACACACACGGGGAACCGGAGCCAACCCGGTAACACAGGGCATAAGGCCAGAGGGGGGAAGAGGACACACCCAGGACGGAACGCCAGTCCGTCGCAAGGCACCCCAAGCGGGACTCGAACCCCAGACCCACCGAAGAGCAGGACTGTGGTTCTGGAGTAAAATATATTCTTTTTTTTCAGATGTACTCAAGTAAAGTATTGATGACAAAAACTTTTCTGAAAAGTACAACAGTTTACTGTACAAAAGTGACAAAGTAAATGTAACTTGGTACTACTGACCTCTGATTTAAACTATGCCTTTGAGTCTTCCACACCTGAATGTGGGTTCATTAGCCTAACTGTTCACACATGAGCCACATGCCACAGCCTAGGGAGAAGATGAAGGTGGCCAAGGTCGTAAAATATGTGATAAAAATAATAAAACAAGGCCTGAATCCTGTGGGTGTGGAATGCATTGTAATACATTCCTGAACTTGACATACACCTGAACCATGAGGTGAAAGGAGCTTTTTTTTAAATTACTTAAGTAAAACACTTATGAACCCATAGAAGAGCAGCGCACCCTGTGGTTGTCAGAGACTGGAGCTGTGCACCCTAAATTTCACACCTCTTCTTTCTGTCACCACTCAACAACGGTGACAAAAGCCACGATCCTCAAGGATTGCGTAGGCTTTCATAATACCTTTGCTTCTAACTGCATCATTGAGGTAATAACTCAGATAGTTAACTCCCCTAACCGGGCGTTTCACGTGTAAATCAAGGGCTCATTAACATCTACCAAACCCGCTGGTGTTACAGTCCTACGGACAAAGGCGGTATCCGAATGCTTCTGTTTTGGAATGCTGGGGACTGCCTCATACAATGTGAACAATTCCTAATAAAAAAAGGAGAAAAAAAACAACTCAGATTTAGTGTATGGCTTCATGTATGAAATACAGTATGTCACAATATGCTT
The DNA here is from genome assembly GCF_900964775.1 of Scleropages formosus. Classification (NCBI taxonomy): domain Eukaryota; kingdom Metazoa; phylum Chordata; class Actinopteri; order Osteoglossiformes; family Osteoglossidae; genus Scleropages; species Scleropages formosus. The sequence continues at coordinate 22,706,193 of NC_041814.1, forward strand.
GATAGATAGATAGATAGATAGATAGATAGATAGATAGATAGATAGATAGACATTACAGAACGACCTTGCAAAAACACATCTGCTACATTCAATTATATCTACTGCCATGCTATGTGAAAGGTAAAACATTCTTGTCCTTTTCCATATACTTCTTGGAAAAGAAAAATTATGGCAAATGAAAGAATTTTTTCTTGAACCCGGGCACACATCCAAGAATTTGGCTGCCTTACAGACTGTAGGATTCGATTTATTTCTTTTTGTTCTTTCCATGTTTGTGCCACAAGAGACATAGGCAGATCCAGTGAGCAAGACTGACTGCTCAAATGCAGCAATTAACCTGCAGATGTGATTTTGCCCATCTTAATCGAAAGTTTTAATTTTTTCAAGAGAACAAATAAACAGTAACGTGAAATAGAATTAAACATTTTCAGCAAATTTAAATTTTTTCGTGGGAATATATGGCATGTATCCCCTATACCTCTCTAAAGACTTACATTAAAATAATTGTATTTTAAAATAAAGCACACTGCGACAAAGACCTTTTGTAGGGTACATTGTACTTTAGTAGAATAACTAATCCATTATTTAAAAGACTGTTCCTGTCACCTGTTAATAATTACCAGTCACACCTCTTACATGAACTGACTATAGTGCTACAGGCACCACAGACTAATTAGTTTTTATTATTATATGAAACAATCGAAATCATGTAATTAAATAATCTTTCAATACAATACCAACAGTATCAACAGCTAAAAATTTACTCTATCCCAAATGACAGAACTGACAGTACCATTAACATCACATCAGTGTGATTCTTGTAGTTATATGATGCTGAAATGAAAAAAGGGCATCTTCTGTTCATTAGTATTCAAGGAGATATGTTTTGAAGAGCTGAAAATGTTACTTTAATCTGTATTCTGGCTTTGCTTCATAGAAAATGCTTTATCCTTTCATTTCTGGAACTCCATTAATTGATATGGATTATCTGATACATTGTCACACACAAATGATCCATGTGGAAATAAATTCAATTTAGCTGAAAGACAAATTAATAGAGGTACAAATTAATGAACTGATCTTCCTTAAGAAGTATAGAGAAGATAAGACCAGCCAGATATCTGCATATAGCTGGATGCAATCTAAGAATATACTGGAAATTTAGAATTCCGAGGTGGAATAAGACAGGAAATAGCTGCAGTGGAGGAATATGATCTTGCGGCTGATGTGGATGTAAGTGCTACAACATGAGCAGCAAAGGGCTAAGTGGTTGAAAATGTAGGTGTGAACAGATTGTTTAAGAGACAAACTAATTCTTTGGAAGAAAATCTGAAGAGAAGTACATTTCAGCCTGTTTTATACTATGACAGTAAATGCATACTAAATAGGGACGGCACAGTGGTATACACAGATGTTCTCCCTCCTGTAGGCAATCAACATTCCCCTTGGGTGACTGCAGTCCGACAGCAAATCCCTGTAGGTTATAAACTCATTTGCTTAACAACAGATGCAGCTATGACCGTGGAATATGGCTACGGAAGGGCTTGTCAATCAGGACACACTGTGGTGTGTGCGCTCTCCTACATTGAGTAAAATCATGTGGTGTATATTACCTTCGCTGTAGGAGGCTCCACACATGGACGAGGTAGGACTTTCCGAGGTGCGTTACGCTAAAGGTTGAGGAAGAGTTGCTGCAACATACACAGTACCACTCAAAAGTATGAGAACACTTAAAAAACTTGTTCAACACACGTATAGGATGAACTGGACACTAGAGTGAAAGGAAGGAAATTCTCAAGTGCCCTACATCTCTGGGAACTGTTGGGAGGACATGGTGGCTCGTTTCCTGATAAAATTTTGTCAACCAAATGTCCTATGAAACAAAACTATGCTCCAGCAACCGTACTCAAACTTTTGACTAATATTGTATTCGGCTGGTTTTTTATTTATTTAAAAGCCAGGTGTTGCTTTGTTCTTTCAACATCGTCATGGGCTGATGACTGTTAAGAAACTTACGTAGTCTTCCCCCAATCCATGTTTGATTCTTCTCTATTCTCGACCCCAGTGGAGTGTGACAGAGAGGCGTCAGGAGGATCAGATTGTTGTCATCAAGCATCTCGGTGGGGTTCCCGGGCTAGCCGGTCTTGACTGCTCAGAAGCACAACTCTCCGAAAAAAAAAAAAAAAAAAAGCATGTATTGTTTATTTTTATTTCACTCTTGGAAAGATAGTGGACAGTTCAAAGTTGCCTACATGTTTCTCTCTGGGTCTCTCAGGATGCAGTATTCATCCATGTACCTATGAATATCTCGGTGACTTTATCACCGTACAAACATGCTTTTGGTTTGAGGGGACAGTGGTTTGGTGAGTACAGAACCAAGAGTGGTATTTGTCACTTTTGTAATGATGACTGGGAAGTGCAATGGCTCCTGTAAGTGAGAGGCTATGATCATTTTAAAGAACAGCAAGCTGTGCAAATGAAATAGCTCATGATATATTCTCTCTAGCCCTTCAGGCCTCGTGAGTGTCGACAGGGAAAAAAAAAAATCTTTTCAATTTTCTCTTTCCTCCAGCAGGCAGAGGTATATCTATACCCCTATGAATAGTACTTGCACTGATCACCAGGAAGGAAAAGCATTCCTCAAAGTGAAAATATTGTCTCTGAGCAGTGCAAATCACTTCTAAATCGGGATGGGGTGAATGCATCAGTGGACGACTTCCAGAGACCTACTTCAATCAGCCAGAAAGAGTATTACGGCAAGACCGTGAGCGACCATTTCTGTTTCATATTTTGTTCCATTAGAAGGTGACGCTGGTACGTAGAAGAATACAGGTTAGTTTCACGTTCTTGCAGTTTTATTGAAATGTGCTAAAAAAGGGGAAAAAAAATCATAGTCCAACACTACCCCCCACCCCATTGCCTACCTCAGCCTGATTTAATGTTCTAAAAAGAGGGACAGAAGGCTGCAAAATGAAAACACGCAAAAAACATTTAAAGAAACAAGGTGAAAATGTGAAGAAAACCCATCAAACCAAAGTTCAAGAACATCACAACACAATGTTCTAACTTAGCATGATGTAAAACAGAGATGGTTGAGATGCTGTCCCCGTATGTGTCCAAGAATTTACTGCAATTCTGGGTTGAAATGAGAAATGTATGCATGAGCTTTATGACTGCACCCATTGCCAATGTAAATATTTTTGAGTTTATTTTAACATGTCACACAATATCCAGTGATGTGATACCACATGTTGGTGGTGTAGGGGGAAGGGAAAACACACTCCATGTGCATTCAGAAGACTCGTGGCGCTCGTTATATGCTGTCCATATCCCATACACTATGAAAATAATTTAAAAAGAGTTGTTTGAGAAGCCAGTTATCATCAGCTTCATGCTACTGCAGGCAAGATAAACCTTGACACAGCTGCTACTCCTGCATTGTATGTGAATGTTTGTGCACCTTATGAAAAAAAAATTAAAATTGTAGGAATGTTATCAGGATTCATCTATCCTGCGTTTTATCCACCTACTTCAGCGATGAACATCGGTGCATCAAGTGGAAAGTAACAGACTAGGTTTACTTAAGAATCACATGTCTGCAGCCATGTCTCTTCCTCCTAACACAGTGCACAAATTGTATTTTCTCTGAGATGTACGTTGCTTTGAAGAAAAGCATCTGCTAAATGAATAAATGTAAATCTAAATTTACAAGGGTTGGTCCCCTATATGCTGTGTTTAGAGTGCTTTTAGAATTATTATTGCATTATTATTGTGACGTTATTGTGAATTCTAATGATGTGGTCTGCATGTGTAAGGCTGAGCTTTTGCATGAGGTTACGGCTTGACATCTCTGTGATCCACGCACATAGGTTCCACACCATATGTCAAATCCCACTGCAAAGTGAAGCTTCATGATGCTCACGCATGTGTGCTGCGCATAACAAAAACCTTAACATGAGCCATTCTGTGACATGCAAACATCATCCAGGTGGATTCACTAGGAAAGACATTATGCAAATTATGCAAACTGATTTATTTGATATTATATATTTTGGTGTTTTTTTTAAGTAAAGCAATTACAGTTTTTTTTCTTTTCTTTTTATGACAAAAGAGAATATGCCACAACTTTTTTGTTGGAAATAATTTCAGTGCAATTATAACTTTTATTATATAGTGGATTCAACACTAATAATTCCAGCACAAATATTTAACTATAAGAAAAAACCTTACAATCTACTGCAAATTAAATACTCGTAAATTTTTAATAATGAATGTTCTGGAATACTGGCAGTATGGTGATGAGGTATCATTTCCAGTCAGGATCTTTGCAATAGACTCCTTGCCAAAAATATGTACAGTTGTGTTTGCATCACATAGCTGTCCATCGCACTTTCCAAGAAATGCATTAGCATTATCTGGTAATGTCTGCATACATAATTTTTCAGTTATAATTCAAACTAGATAATGACATGCTATATTTTTCATACCAAAATGGCAGCAGACAAAAATAAAATAGCAATTTATCTTCTCCCCATGTAGTGTAATATCTCTTTTTTTTATTATGAAGAGATGTGGCGTAAGAATATTCCACAATTCTTTTAAAGATCAGTTGCCTTTGTGACTCTGAGACAAATCTTCACTGAGATCCAGAGGTTCAACACATCTATACATAGTGTGCCACCTCTGCCAGGACAAGTATAGCTCTTATGAACTCAGCAGTCTGTAGTATCTGCTGTGTATGTAATATGCTTGTCCTTAACTGACCCTGAATTAACTGAATTTAGGTCTTGCCACCCTCCATGCGATTACATGAGGCCTGATGCATTTGGGGTTTCTCTAAGGTTGGTATGATGAGCAACTTCCTAGAGTTTGCTTACAGACAGTAAGTATATGTACATAGCAGTGCTTATCACATCAATCCTTATCACCTTTTTGTCCAAAGTGAAGGCCTTTACAGCAAATATTTATGTATCGCACAAAATCTGAAAAAGTTAATCTTCTTTCTGCTTCACATGAGGAACTTCTAACTCCTTTTTATCTTTTCCTAGTAATACCTTAAGTTTGGAAGTTAATGCTCAATTAATATTTTGTGTTTCTGAGACACAGCAAAACACTATTTTCAGACAGTATATTTCTAGGATTTCTAGATAGATAGATAGACAGATACAACTTTATTGTCATTGCATAGCACAGGTACACAACAACGAAATGCAGTTTAGCATCTACCAGAAGTGCAAATAATAGAATTGTGGAAACAAACAAGTGCAATTAAATATAAGAAATATAAGTACAACAATTAAATAAATAGAACATGGCAAAGAGTATGTACAGAAACTGCTGAGCAGGTAGCAGTAGTGATGTCTGAACCGCTCGTCCCACATGGGGTTGCGGGGAGTTGGAGCCTAACCTGGCAACACAGGGTGTAAGGCTGGAGGGGGAGGGGATACACCCAGGATGGGACGTCAGTCCATTGCAAGGCACCCCAAGCAGGAGTGGAACCCCAGACCCACTGGAGAGCAGGACCCGGTCCAACTCGGTCCCACGCCCCCCTGCAGTGTATATATATATATATATATATATATATATGTGTATGTATAAATATATATGTATGTATAGATAATATACATATTATATATCTATTTTCTATATTCTTTATTCTTTCCAAGCTCCATTGTGCAAAAAGTGATAACACTGTAAAAGTACAGAGTGCCCTCAACAAGGTGTATTAGGATTCATCATTGTAGCATGTACAGTTTGGGAGATATGTATAAAATTGTGTCCTCTAGAGTTGACAAAAATGAATGGCTGCGCCTCGAGTTTCTCACTTTGTTTCATCGAAAAACTATGTTTTTTTGATGAAATGCTTCTCGTGCAATTTTTGAATCCATTTCCCAAGTGAAAAGAACTACATATGTGTTTCAACAGAAAATTTTCAGCTAATAATATTGCATTTTATAGTAGCACAGTGGGTAGAACTACAGCTTCCCATCCCCTGGGCTCTTTGTGGATAGGTTTGAATGCAGTGCAGTTTGTGTGTAGTTTGTATGCTTTCACAATGTTTGTGTGGGTTTCCTCCAAGTGCTCCAGTTTCCTCCCACAGTCCAAACATGTGTTTCAAGTCAACTGGATTACTAACCTGCCCGTAGTGTGTGAATCTGTGTGTGTGGCCACCCTGCAATGGACTGGCATCCCATCCTGGGTGTACCTCTTCAAGCGTGGCATCCAGTGATTCTGAGGTGGGATCTGGACCGCCGTGACCCTGACAAGGACAAGTGGTTCATGTGAGGTGTTAAATTTTTTTTTTATTGTTTATACAAAAAACAGTAAAACACACACACACACACACACATACATTTTCAGAACTGCTTGTCCCATACGGGGTCACGGGGAACCGGAGCCTACCCGGTAACACAGGGCGTAAGGCCGGAGGGGGAAGGGGACACACCCAGGACGGGACGCCAGTCCGTCGCAAGGCACCCCAAGCGGGACTCGAACCCCAGACCCACCGGACAGCAGGACCGAGGTCCAACCCACTGTGCCACCGCACCCCCTAACAGTAAAACATTTTTTTAAAAAAAAATTTATTGTTTTTTTTAAAATTTCATTTTAACATTGTTAAGGAAAGAGACACAAATTAAATTTAGCAGAGTTCATAGAAATTTACTTTTAAATGTATTAATTTAAAAAGTAGCCTTAAGTTCAGTGAAGTGTTGGTTCTAGACGTTTAACGTACAAATGCTCTTTTTATATCATTTCAACCAATGCATTACATATATATAGAAAGTACCAAGTGCAAACATTTTTCTCCAGCATAGCAATCCCACAGATACCAGGCAATCCACCTAGAAGGAAATCAACTCATCATGATCTGGAAGACAAGAAATAGATAGAAAACCCAGCTGCTCCTTTGCCACACCTGCACCACACTGATGATACTGTATATCTCTTCTTTAAAAAAAGTATTATACTGTCCCATTCTATTAATCATGACTTCATACAGTATCTGCCCTTTCTCCTTTATTTAACATGCAGAAGTTCTATTTTCTCTCTTACAATCTTTTTTAATTTTGAGAAAATAGGGATAGATGGAGATAATCAAAATAAAATATCCAAGAATTCTAACAAGAGGAAAAAAAAAATCACAGCCACAGCTAATTTTTACAAATTATTTAAAAATGCACTTTTTTCTTAGTAATTACTGCTTTTTACATTAATCAGAATATTAATTTGTCATTTCACAGTATGCTATTCTGATATTTTTACTCTCATAAAAAATAACAATTACAAACTCTTTTTTTTTCTTTTTTTTTTTTATTTGGAAATTAAGATGATTTACGGTATTCAGCTCCCAGGCCTACTCCGTCAATCAGGCATCTACTTTGAGGGAAGAATATGTAATTCTTTCAGGCTGTCATAGCTGCACAAAGTTCTCGTGTGGATTTTTGCCCTGCTCAGCATCCTTTTGCATGTGACATGTTTCCTTGCAGTTCCCTACCTTCATCAATTATCGGGGTCCTTGGCTCAGGAATGTCGGGGCCCCGCGGAAAGTGACGCGCATCGTTTTGTTGACGCCTGTCCCTGCTTTGTCGCCTGGACCCCACAAAGCCAGGCAAGCTCACCTGGAGTCGTATTTGGAGCGTTTGGGAATGCAAATGTGTTTACTTGGTGTGGGTAAAGCGAGGGAGCATTTGTGCAGATAATGAGGTGGCAAAAAAAGGTTTTGAGCATATGAGTCACATTATATATCATACTGTACCACTCCTGAAAAGGAGTCTCCTCTTAGGCCTGCCATGGAAACAAGCTTTCCGACCAATTGGTTCAGCAGCTTTGTCTCAGCTGGGAACTGCCGGCTGCTCAGGCCCGGTCAGATACGGTTAATTGTTTTACCATCGTGTCCTCGGAGTTCGAAACGGTGAGTTCGCCTGTGATATGCAGGTCAGGGTGCAATGCAACAGGTGTGCAGTCAAAAAGCAAAGGACAAGAAAATGAATGCAAGTAAACTGACATGTGTAAGGATCATTAACTGTCATGGTTGAAAGGAGACACATGGCGACCCTGAAATCCAGGGCAAGAACTGATAATGGAGGTCTCAGAGTCAGAAAGTTTTTATTTAGCTTCACACTCTGACCTACGTGGACATAGTTTGGAACTAAATACATCTGTTTTTTTTTTTCCTTGCCCATTTCAGCTTTGGCTTTTACTGCAAGGTCAGACGTTGACAGGAAGACGTTTCATGTTCAGTCTGAGGATTGAAGCTTCTCTGGCTTTGCCCTAGAAAGGTACAGTGTGTCAATATAATTTTAAACACTGCTGAGAAATAGACTTCCTAAAGTGCTGATAAAGGGCCAGCATTTGAAATGTAATTTCAGTGATTTTATCACAGTAAGTACTACAAGACGGAAACACAAACACACACACACACTATATATATATATTTAGTTGAATATGTTGAGTTGATTACGGATGTATGGATGAGTGACCCAGTGTAAGTAGTGTATCAAGCAGTGTAAGTCACCTTGGTGAATAAGGTGTGTGGGCTGATAACACTACATAGAGTTCATTGGAAGTCACTTAGGAGAAAAGCATCTGCTAAAAAAATAAATGTAAATGTACATATACACACACTGTAGACCCGAATTAATGCGACTCGATAAGACGCAGGGTTGCGGGGTCGGTCAGAGGTGGGACCGCAAATTTTTTTCAATCAATTCTTTTCCACGTGTTTCGAATCATAATGACGAAGTATGAAAGCTGCGACGTATCACTTATTGTCGTTCACACGTGTGTGCGGACCGTTGCTTTTACTTACATTCGTCTTTTCTCAGCAACAAACTGGAGTTAAAGTTTCTTCAGCCTTCGTCAAAAGCGGGAAGTCATTACAAAGCAGACTCACTTATAAGGCAACATGAAAGTTTGGGCACCGCGGCCCACCTTTGATCGGCTCCAGTGTGTGTGTGTGTGTATAAATAATGTTATATTACATTTTGTAACATCTCTAAAATGTCCAACGTAATAATGCTGTCACAATTAACCAAGCATTTTATAAATTTCTTGTAAATTCAGAAGTTAATTCTCAGTTGTATGGGTTTTAGTTCCATTTTGGTGACTTTATTAAATCTTTGCTTTGCATATAAATAACGACTTTTGCCTATTAATGCAAAAAGCATAACATGTATCTGGGCTTAATAGAAAATACAAAAAACCAAATCAGACTCATGTAATGTTGTAGAATCTTATTAATAGTTATCAACATACATTTCAGTGTTCTAATTTAAATTATGAAACAATTATTATTGTAACATACATATCAATGTATATTATTCACATAATTTCATGGCTACACTGATTGATCAGTCACTAGGTGTTTTTTTTTTTTTTTCACCCTTGAAAATTTATTCAAAATAACCATGATAGTGATGTGACCAAAAGTTTATGATTTAAAATTCTTCTTAATCAATTATATTTTAAAGATGAGCTATTAATGAAGATTTTAAATAATATTTTTCTAACCTCGTGAATAGTTTCAAAGTCATCAAGTTATCACTCATACAGTTTTATCCAAATGCTTGGAATCATCATCACTGATCTGAGAGAGACTAAGTGAAAACAAGGGCAGAGGATAATCCATTAATTCACACAGTAAAAACACAGCACACTTTCTTTCCCGTCAAGGTAATGGGATCATTTCTGAGTTCCCAGAGTGCTACCTGACAGGCCTTTCTTACCGGTTTCTGCTGGTGCACATTTTTATTTCGCCTCATTAATTTCTTATGGCCTGCTGAAATGCAGCAACAACGTGAAGCATACCAATACAAGGCTATCGGAGAGCTATGGCAGCAAATCCAGCCCCCGGACCGAGAGAGCACGCTATATGGCCTATATTAATTAGCTGTCAAATGCATAATGCATCATACGATCCACAAAACATATTATGATCCAAAAAAATGTGTGAGGTTTGACCTATTTAGACTAGTCTTCAGAATTAAACATTATTCATCCCACATGAAAGAGACCTTTAAGTTTTGCACCACTTAAATATTTCAATAGCTCATTTGGGCCATGAGGCCCGATGCCACGAGGCGCCATCATTTCTTATGGTCTCAGCGCTGCGACATTTACTCTCCTGGCGCTGTGCTTTGAGATGACAAATCTGCAGCGCGTCTGCGAGGTAAGTCACCGAGCTGTGTGAAAGTCAATGAGGTGGCTTTTATGAGTAACATGCTCTCCTTTTTCTATAAATATCTTTACAAATACAATACAGAAAAGATAGACGGTCAAGGTGACCTTATCGGGTGTACATATTATCACATTTTGGGGAAGGTAAATCATACTGTACATTTGTTGCATACATGTTGCTATTTTTCCAAGCATTTAAATGCAAATTAGCGGAGCTATTACTAAAATATATTAAGACATTTCAAGAACAGAGCATCTTAATGACATGTACAGCATGAACCTAATTTCCGATAAATCTCTTCTGGAGATTTAACAACTCCAACATGTAAACTTATTGTACATTAACACGATTTCTGGAAATGTTTTGCTAACGTGTAACAGGCTTGCATATTTAACTTGCTGAATCACCAAGTTTATGTCACCAAGACGAATTCCTTGTATGTGTAAACATACTTGGCAATAAAGCTCATTCATTCATTCATTCATTCATTCATTCATCACACAGAGGTTCAAATGTATCACTAAAAGTAGCTGGAATCAAATTATCCAACTTTATGCAGGTTAAAAATGAGCAGAAAATGCTGAATGCTTAAGGCTGATTCACAGCTGAATGTGCTGAGTGTGACGGTTGTTAAGGCAGCAGAGTCACACTGGGGAAACAGACGCAAAGGGAACCCATCTACACATTCTGTACCCTGTCTATATTTTTACAAATAAAACTCAAATGAACCATATCAAATAGAAAAAAATGTCTTCGATACAGTTGGTCAGTACAATAATAACATGATGTTGGTGCGAAATCAGTTCAGTCTGCTTTATTGCCCCTGATAGCAAAACATGTAGTATTACCTAAAGAAGGGCATAAAACTGTTTCATGAAGCAATGACATATTACTATATTTTCTGCTGTTTGGTCTGCTTTCAAACAATATCAGTGTTTTGTCCAGTAACGAAAAGTTTTTATCGGAATCAGATTGCCGTTTCCCATTTAGTCATCTTGAAAGTTACTGGTTTGCTCAGTTTACTTCTTCCGTGCACGATAACTAGGGTCAGCTCTAGTCCTATGTCCCTTGCGGTGAAAAGGCAGTGTTGTGCAGCACCTGACCGTTATACACGAGTTACTCCAGATGCTCAAGATGGATTAAACTCTCCACTGCGGTGGAACAATGTCAGTTGGGCTCTGACCACGCATACTATAACTTAGATTCGAGGTTTGCTAAGGTGTGGAGTCAGGTGGTACTGTAGTGATTAGATCTGCTGCCTTTCCAGCCGAAGGTTGCAGGTTTGAATCCCATCTCCTGACATAGTACCCCTGAGTAGCATACTTAAGCTAAATTTTTGCACTGAAATTTCCCAGCTGAATAAATGGGTAACTAGCTCAGTGTTGTAAGCTGCTTTGGAGAAAAGTGTCTGGTAAATATGTATCACTTAGATGGCTGTTTTTGTCTTTGAAATAAATTCTACATTTAAATCATGAGGTTCAATCTGTCAGTTTAATAGCTGCATTTTATCCCATTGATTCATTTGCCTTGCCAACATGCACGCCAGAACAAATATTGTCTTTTAGTAGTTGCAAACCCAAATGAAGGTTCCTATCAATCATTGGCAGGCTGATTAATGTAGTATTGCCACCTTCTTGAGTCCTGCTTTTTTTTTTTTTTTCCAAAACACTTGATTTAAGTCTATTCTGTTCAGGCAGAAAATAAAAAAAAAAGGAGCATTTTTGCTTTGTGTATTAATTAGTACTTATAGATTGACATAATTTCAAATGGTCTTGCCCAATAAAAAACACATTTTCTAGTTCATACTTCCTTACTTACTCATGGATACTTTGGCCTATATTTAAGGCTTTTGCAAAATGTTCATAGGCTCCGTTTGAAAAATGAAAAAAGACAGAAATCTAAGGAGACAAAGAAAAACTAAATGCTGCAAATTTAAAAAAAAGAATAAAGTCTAGTCCCTAGAGTGACTGAAAGAGGCAATTACAACTCTTCCATATGGATTTCTACAGGTTTCAGAGGATGAATACATGAGCATAGGCTTTTTGAATGTTATATGACAAAGTTATTGCAGAATCTGGAATGGATACCTTTCCGTTTGATAAAACAACCAAAAATGCATGGTTTCCCCTTAGTCATCTGCACAATTAAGATGATTTTTTTTGATTTGTAAGTGGCAATCTAATCAGAACTCTTTGTTTCTAGCAACATTTTCATCCTGACCAAGAGTCCTGACCTTTGGTTGTGTCTTTGGCAGGAGTCTGTGCTGAACCGCTGTAGTTAATTTGTGCGACAACTATTTGGTATGCCAAAGAGTTTACTAATCCTGTCTAAGCTTCTATTCCAGTGACTACACACAGCCTGATTAATTCTAATATTAGAGTCACCAAGGTTTTTTTTTTTTTTGGCAAACATAAACGTAATGATAACGAAGGTAGAGAAGTGAAGTGTTACACAAGCACAAGAAAATGCAAACAGATTCGTTTAAATGTCTTATGCACAGCAAAAAGAGCTTCACTTTTATTATGTATTTATTCATGTGTGTCTTCAGGGTAATTAATCACTGACTGCTGAGTTCATTTAACTGCCTAATAGCTGATTTTATCAAAGGCATCAATCAAAAGATGTCACTTAAAAATAAATTAATAAAAAAAAGGCAAGCTTGTGGTTTAGTCTTCTCAGATGAAAATCCTGGGGATCTTTGATGGATGATTCAGTGATGAAGACTCAAATGTGTTTATCTGTCAAACCAGTAGATTTTGCATCCTTGTTCTACAAACTGGTGTGTAAGGACGTTGTGACAGAAAAACAATTATTTTAAAAGATACATGTCCGTATGAATTCCAGCTGGACATTGTGTTTATTACGAGTCATCTATGCAATCAAATATGTTTACAAATTATGTGTTGTATATTTATAACCAAACAACATTCATAAATGAACAAAGAGAAATTAATAATTTATTAGATCCAAGTGATTTCCTTACAGATTTTGTTTCAGAAGGAGTATTTGATTATTGCCCTTATTATTGTTGATGTGGATCTGTGTTCTCGCTGTTCTGGAATATTTTCCTCTAGTATTTTTCCAGAATGCACACATCCTTAGAAACATACAAATATTCTTTTGCTTAACTCTACAAAATACATCTGCAAATCAATAGTTTAATTAGTGCTGGATTTAAATTAGCATGGTCTTTTCAGTTTCCGTCCATAGTATTGACAGGTGGAAAAAGTTCAATAATAATTTGACATGTGCTGTGTTCCCCAATAATCATTGCTATTTTCTCATTTGTTTTCTATAATTATATTTTGTCCAGAAAGTATTAAAAAGCAGTGGAAAAAATTTCAGAGTACAATGAATTAAACTTGTATGGAATTATACCTGGAAATCAAGGGGGTTGACAGCTAAATGAAGGGACCATCTGTGTGAAGGGGAAGATGGACAAGACCACTCTCAGGGCTGGAAGGAGGTGGGACACTGAGAGGAGGAAGGAGGCATAAATATAACATCAAAAAGCACACAGTTATGTCATTAATAAAGCTCTGGTAAAACAATGATTGCTCGTAGAGGTTTATTACATCTGGTAGAATATTTATGGTCTCAGTTTACTTAAATCCAATTAAGTTCATTGTAATTATTTTAATATAGTGCACACAGATATCTTGCTGCCTCCAAATATTAATATAGTCCTGCTAAATTTATACTCTGATTAGCATAGGAAATTGGAGCATGTGGGAGCAAGTTTGACCACACCTTCCCACTTCCTGGATTCCCAACAACAGTTGGGGAGGAAACGAGCACAAGGTGCAGCCAATGAACCCCAAACAAATTTAAGAGGTGCCTTATTAGTAAATTACTGCATTGGACTGTGAAGCTGCGTGTGTGTGGTTTCTGGTTTATGGTGTATGATTTGTGGTGTGGCTTATGTGTGTATTTGTATTACACACTCTCTTTCTGTAGTAACACTGTTCCTTGATATCACTTCTAATTATAAATCTCCCAACTTTTACCCTGTGCTGCTTCACTTCTGGTTACTTCCCAGGCCAGACAGTCACTGACATGCCATAGAAAAATGCAGTAATTGTGCTTTAAAATTCATTTTTGGATTTTAATAAAAATGTATGTCCTCATGTGGAGACTCAAGTATTATGCTGATCCAGGTATTATCTGTGTTTCTGTAATGTTCCCCAGAGGATCTATCATACAATAGGTATTCAGAAAAATCCAGGGTATATGTTACTATACAGTTCATTGCTTTCATTATTTTAACATAGGCAGTCTGCAGCTCGCTGCTGTAGTCTGCGCTGGAAATGTTTGTGATTTGAGCAAGTAGATCAGCGGTCCTGGAAGCCCTGAGGAGTTCTTGCAGATCAGAGGCCATGCAGCGGTGGTGAAAGGTCAGCACAGTTAAATGAGGAAAGATTTATAACTGGGGCTTCCCTGCTTCTCAGATATATTGGAAAAGGTCACATGTGAAAGGGGATCCAAGACAAGGCTTTGGAATGGAAGAAAGATGAGAAGTTTCAAGTCAACTTTCTAGTGTGCACCAGCTCCTTGGATCCCAAGGCTTCCTGTTCAATCTGTTGCATAGTACCACATTTAGGCAAGAAGGAAAAGCTGTATGCTCAGCGTGAATACAAAAACAAGAAAATAAAAGAAGCAAAAGAAAATATATCTCTAAGTATAAGGTGTATGTTACTACCCTAGCATTGGGTTAGGGTATTGTGGCAGTGGGGGCACAGGGGAGCAGTGGGTTTGGCTAGGTCCTGCTCTCCAATGGGTCTGGGGTTCAAGTCCTGCTTGGGGTGCCTTGTGACGGACTGGTATCCCATCTTGGGTGTGTCCCCTCCAGCCTTATGCCCTGCATTGCCGGGTTAAGCTCCATTTTGCTGCGACCCTGCTTGGGACAAGCGGTTTCAGCCTCTGTGTGTGTGTGTGTGTGTGTGTGTGTGTGTGCGTGTGTGTGTATACTGTATCAGTAATTCCTCCGTTTAGTCATTTTGTGTTAGGGGATTGAGTGCTGAGCACTATGATGCCTCATTCATGAAATCTATTGACTTAATGACACCTGTGGCAGCAAGAGGACAATTTCCATTAATTTTACAAAAGGAAATATATTTTCCCAGATGCTCCATATTTCTTCATATTCATGTTTTCTCTTGCAACTCCTTTAATTTTCATTAAGCAAGGATTTTCAGAAATGAGAGTTCTATTGTTATAGAATACCAAGCCTGTAGATTTTTAGTTTTTCATTCCATCTTTATTTGCCCAGAATGATCATTGAATAAGATCTTTTGTTGATTTCCATCAAGGGCAACTCATAAACAACACACTAAGTGCTTACCTGATACAACCTGCTTTCTCATAATGATTATTTTTGCTTCTAAAAATATTTCTGAGATGTTGTGACAAACTATGTTTTTCATGCTGATGCCAGAAAATGTCCCTCCGAGGTCAGATATATATTAGTTTCCACTTCTGTTATTTACATAACTTAATTACTTAAAATTTTTGGATGTCCTCTGCACACTGTCAGCACCTAATGCAAGCTATTAACCCAACTAAATACAACTCAAAATTGCTGCTTCTGGTCATTGACCTCAGAAATGTTCTTTAAGAATTAACACTTACTGGCCTTTGTCAATAACATGTAGGAGGGAAAAATGTGCCACCATGTCTTTTAAGCAGTTCTGTTTCATAATATCTTATATTTGACTAATGTATCTACATATTATGAATTTAATATATCATACGTTTTTCTTTTAAAGGGTCTTTTTAGTATCTTATCAAATTGTATGGTGTGGTAAATGGTAGCCAGTCTTTGGTAACTACTCTTATTTGAGATTCATTTTCAGGCCTATGAGATGACCCCAATATCTTACGTTTCTGCTATATCAGACACTTCTAACTGCATCTCCAGCAGCAGGTGACTTATCTCTTGCAAGTCAATCTTCCCCTTTAATCGCAAGTCTTCATTTTCCCCACTGCAAGGAGCTGCTCAATATCTCTCCTTGGAAGGTCTCTTAAGATGAATAAAATCAATAAGTTTTTTTTTTCTTTTTTCCCACACCACATTCATCTTCTTGTTTGCGTTTGCCTCATCAGCAATAGAAAAATCACTTCTGCTCTGTGCAACCTTCACAGCTTTCCAAAAAAAATGACAGTCTGCAAGAACTGTGTCATATGAGTATGGCGTTTTGGATATATTTGGGTTTTATTTCACCAAGTATGAATTATTCAACTTAATCTGTCTCCACATAAAATGGAAAATAGATATACAAACACTGTTATTTCAAAAACAACCATTGGAAAGGAATGTTTCATGTATGTGGAACATTTGAATTGCATCCATTTACATATGAGCTCAAGCAAATATGAATTTCAGTTTAATCTCAGTGCAATGTCCAGCATCCTCACAATTCCTGTCTTACGTATAGTTAAATTGTACTGCTTAGTTCAGCGTTGCTTTGTAAACAGTGCGACACCATGATCTGAATGTATGCAACAATTCTCCATCTTCTTTTGTTTGTTTATTGACCTTCTGGGCCTTCTTTAGCTGGTGAGGCATGTCACTGAAATTGCTTTTTTGTAACTGTGAAATTTGGTAGTGGAAACCTATTATCAGCAAGAACTGCTAGACTGTTTGCTGCAGTGGTTCAGTGCCAAAAGAACAACAGCTTTGTTATACATTTCCACATCCTGGAAACAAGAAAAAATACAAATGTTTTCAGAGACAATATTTTTCTCTTCTTTTTAAATTATTTTGTGTGCTTGATCTATGTTGCTTTCTTCAGTTGTACATGTAGGTAAGAAAGTTCCAGGCAGTGTAAGCACATTTTAAATATTGGCCTGTGAACAATGTTAAAATATGAATTCAAGCTTCAGTAGGGAAGACAAGATCATAGGACATTGTCTAGGACACAATGGGTGAAATACTGACTCAGGCACAAGAACACTTAAAATACATATATATTGCTCTTCTGGAAGACAATCTTTTCTAAGTAGAGATTTTGTCCTTAATGTAGGAGTTACATCCTCTGAAGGGTCTCTTGCCAAATTGAGGGCATCTTATTATTTTCCAATGTTAATCCAAAGTGAGACATTCATCCTTCCCCACCAAATGGTGAAATAAATCTAGCACTGTTTATTGGCAGATCAGCCGGTCGTTCTATTGAAAATGCCAAAAATGTTCATGCTGTAACTTGACTGGAAAAACCAGATGCCAGCATTTTGTTTCAGTCATTTCTCTCCCCATGTGTTACACAAGACATCCTCTAATTATCTGAAAAAATGGCATCAAAGGTTTGGTGTTACAGTTGTGGAGCTCTAAATGAATAAATGTAAATGTGAGTGAGTTCCTATTAATATCGTGTCCCTCAGCCTAAATTAAATATTCATGAGGAGGCTGCCAATTAATCTGTTATTTATTATAGGTTGCACTTTTACTGGTGAAATAAATTGCAAAATCAACAACTTATATAGTTCTGGATTTAAGTTTGAAATTACAAGTTTCAATAAGTATTCTTATCAAAGAGATGAAAACACTAATAATTGTAATAAATTGGAAAAGTGGCATTCCCTATTCAGGGGTGCAGTGGGTTGGACCGGGTCCTGCTTTCCGGGGGGTCGGGGGTTCAAGTCCTGCTTGGGGTGCCTTGTGATGGACTGGCGTGTCCCCTCCCCCTTCAGCCTTACGCCCCGGGTTCGGCTCCGGCTCCCTGCAACCCTGTATGGGACAAGCAGTTCCGAAAAGTGTGTGTGTGCATTCCCTCTTCATTTATTTGCTTATCACTGGCAGTTAAAGTGATGTGAAGTATCTGCTCTGTGCTTCTGAACAACATATCTGTGAGTGTCTGGATTTTTCCTGAAGTGTTTCAATTTCTTCTAAACTGCAATATCAAACCCTTAAGGTATCCACAGTCTTGAACTGAGCTCCTCTATGAAATTATGAAATCTGAACCTGTCCAAAAGTTGAGGACCGGCAGCTTAACCTCAGCTATTTGATCAGTATGCACTATATATAGGGTCTAAGCACTTTCCTTAGACAACTTCATGAAAAGCTCCTGGTATGCTGAAAACCTTCAAAAAAAAAAAAAAAAAAAAATGCCAAAAAAGTTTGTTGCCATCACCCAGTCACACACGTGTGGAACCAACATAAAAACTC
Organism: Scleropages formosus; assembly: GCF_900964775.1. NCBI lineage: Eukaryota > Metazoa > Chordata > Actinopteri > Osteoglossiformes > Osteoglossidae > Scleropages > Scleropages formosus. The sequence continues at coordinate 22,724,531 of NC_041814.1, forward strand.
AGAAGTGGATGCAGATACCTAGGTTGCTGCCTATATTGACGGTCTTATGAGTTTTTTCCATGCATCAACTTTCAACAAACTCATATAATCGGAACGGTGATGAGTCAAAGCTTAATAGTAGATCTACACCATGGGAAGGTTGGCATTGCTGTCATCTCATTTAGAGGCAGTTCTTCAACTGTCCAAAGACTCCCATGGGTCTAATATCCCTGCAAGGCTGCCATAGAGCAAGGGTACACACCTTCATCTTGGGTGGACAGGACTAACCTCTGGGCTGAATTTTACTTCTAATAATTAATTGGATCACTTACTGCTGTGAGCTACTATAGAACACACTCCACGTGTTCAGTGAGTTATTGTCAAGAGAGACAGTTAATTAACTCAAGGTTTATAAAAACCTGTGTAATTCTTGGCAGTAGTTTTACGATATTTTTAGTTGAAATTGTGGTTCAAAAGCTGGCTCTATACATTAAGGTGAATATATAAAGGCAATAAAGGCAAATCGAATTAACCAATCAATTTCAAAGTGTCTTCCCAGGAGTTATGTCTGGTGATTTAGGAGGTGCTCAGATTAAAAAAAGAAGAAGAAGAGAGAAAAAGGACTATTTGCAAACCTAGTGGTTGCTGTCTCTGTAAGTTTGCTCTTCATTTATTAACCTCTCTTCTGGACGGAAGACAAATGGCAGTGCTTGGCTACAAAGCAAATAACTTTACTGCCAGAAATTTTGTTGTCACGGTGTAACAGCTGCAGATCTTAACTGTAGAAACATGGAAGTAAATATAAAAATATATAAAATATCAAATTATGAACTCTGCATTGGTTCTCACACAGTTAAGGTTGCTGCTCAGTGTCAGATGGTGGTTTGGAAAGACCAAAAATTTGTTCAAAAAGCTTGCAATAATGAGAAAAATGTGGCGATTCTACCAAAACATTTATGTAGAGATGATTTTTTTCTCCCCCCACAGTCATCAGAAAATGAAACAAAATTATGTTTACATAAGCAAAAATCTGAGTTTTTTTCATGTGCTTCAGCACCTTATGTGCCACACTATTAGGGTTTCTTGACCCTTTTCCTATGACATGGTGTTATGCTTTGTCTTTATAAAGTACTAACAATGATAAAGTTACAAAACATTTGGAGTATTTCTAATAATAACAAATGTATTTGTATTTGTTTGTAAACCAACCGATATGCACCCTGCTTACATACTGTACTTTTGGTGTTAGGTAGTGTAACAACATAATTAATGGTGACAGATGGCTAGATGGATGGTGGAGGGCCTATAAAGACTGATATAGCGCTGATGTGAAATTATGTATAAATACTGTGGATACCTTGCAATTAATGAAAAGCCTCATATCAGCTGTTTAACAGAATTACAGTTTACATTGTTGATGTGTTTCCTGCTTATATATAAGTTCTATTTTATACCATCGTTACCAGATATAAAATGGCAAAAGCAGTTTATGTAAGTTGGCTATCAAAGGTTTACAAACCAGCGCTGACAAGGTGGCTCTCATAGGTTCCATTGAAATTCAAAAATATGACCAGCTCCATCTAATCCCCATCAGATCAAAAGATTTTAATTATTGATATTATGTCAGAAACTCCACGTATATGATAGTGATTACAAATTAAGTTTATGTGAGGTTGTTAACTTTTTATCAGTGCCTTCGATGAGATGGCAAGAAAAGACTTCTTTTGAAGAAGTGGCTTATAGCACTAAATGTGTGCTTTTCATTTGATTGCGTCAAGAAGTTGTTTATAGATTTGAGTCTTGAATGTGTTCAGACCAGTTCAATTCTTTTCAGTTCGAACAAACTTTATTTGCACAACTTTTCTTCCCATGAGCTTCACTTGGAAAACATAAGATAGAATAGTGGTAAACTTATAGAATGACATGCAAAGTAACAATAGTAATTTACATTTATTTAGCTGACACTTTTCTCCAACAATTAACCCATTTTTACAGAAGAGTAATTTTTACTAGGGGAATTCAGGGAAAGTACTGTGCTCAAGGGTACTACAGCAAGAGATGACATTCAAATGTAGATCCTTTGAGTGCAAATTGCAGCTCTTCATAGAGTACACTTGCAAGAAATTAAAAGGGTAAGTCAAAAGTATCCATAGACATATTCTAACTTTTTTATAAATGTATTGTGAATACTTTTCGACTTAACCTCGTGCATTTTTTCATTTTTGACACTGTCATCCATGTCATTAGTTTCAGCTGTCCTTCCTTTACCTTCGTGGCCAGATAGGTTCTCAGTTAGGAGAAGAGACTCAGTCTCAGTTGTTGAAGAATGTAGGAGTTCTTAAGTAACCATAATCCTGATGGAACAATATACTATGATAGCCATTCTGTCTGAGGTCTCAGTGGACTTGGTAAAGATAACCACGTCTGTCACCAGTAAAACAATGCCAGACCATGACAGCACCTCCTCAACGCTAAACAGTGCACACCACACAGGCACAACTCATGGCATGAACTTCTGTGCGTTTTACAACTACTCAATACTGTAGTCAAACCCAGATATTTCACATTTTGACGGATCTGTAAGGTGGAATTCCATACCTGAAATGTCTAGTTTCAATGTTTTCTTCACCAAGGCAAATCGAATTTCAGACAAGTGTATCAAACCACCCCGGGGGGTGCGGCGATGCGGTGGGCTTGGCTGAGTCCTGCTCTCTGGTGGGTCTGGGGTTCAAATCCTGCTTGGGGTGCCCTGTGATGGACTGGTGTCCCATCCCGGGTGTGTTCCCTCCTCCTCTAGCCTTGCGCCCTGTGTTACCGAGTTAGGCTCCGGTTCACCGCAACCCCACTCAGGAGAAGTGCTTTCAGACAGTGTGTGTGTAACCAAACCATTGACACATACTACAATTGCAAACAAATAGGAAAAATCCAGAAGGCAATGAATAAGGGGGAACAAAATCCCTGAGGGTGATTAGGGAGGAAAAAAATAACTGCTTGGCTACCTCTCCAGGGCGTGCTACTGTTGCACAATCAGAACACTTTCAGTACTTTGTCAAGAGTTTATGGATGGTCTCAGGTGGTCATCTGAACTTCCTCTGTCTGGTTAGCAGGTGATTTTCAGTAAGTCAAGCAATGGAAACTGGGAGGGTTCACAGGTCTCAACCAGGGCTTGCTGATGCACAGGGGAGTTAGATGGGAGAAGAACAGATGTATAAATTTACTAGATGACAAGGATAAAAAGAACAAGGGCAACACATTACTGACTAAACCAATTTGAGCAGCAAACCAATGATTCACTACTTTCAGTGCAGAAGTATTTCCACTCAATGGACATGCATGCCACTTATTGTCAGCATATTTTTTAATGGAGAAAGTAAAACATGCAGCACTAACAGCAAGAGTTAGTAAGTTAATAGTTAAAAAAGGATCAGCCGTGATTATGCCAATGAGGCTGTTGACCCCTTGCGGCGATCAACCAGCTGGAGAGATTAATGGGACCCAGGAGATTAACTGAAATGCACAGCTGTGGGGATGTCAGAGTTAATAGATGTGTGTGGAAAATCTACACAGTGCTAGAAATGAAATTTAAAAAAAAAAAATCTTGGCCACATAAAAAAAGCCTTCGCCGAAATCATTGAGGCACAAATTGCCAAGTTTATTATTGCTGCAGTTCTTACAACATGTGGGAAAGAGATGTTCTGTGGCAACTTTCATTTAATCTGGTCAGTGCACTCATGCTTTGCCAAGGTATAAAAGCTGGGCATGGTCTTTGAAAAGGTCACATCCATGTTTTTCATTTTTTTCAGAATTGTTTCTTTATTTCCAGCATAACCGTATGCATTTACTGCTATAAGGAGCAGCGCATGTTGAGTGTTGCCATGGACAACACATTCATTATGTTGTTCCCTGTAGAGCTTCGGCAGACGGAATTGATTGATGTGGCTCTGGGGTTTAATAGTGAACGCTGGAAAGGTATGGATCCATGTTATATAACGCAAATTTGGTGACTTGTTGATCTTATTGCCCAGACTGGTGCTGATGCTGTCTCAGTGTGTGTCTGTATGTGGACGCATGTCTTTGTGAGCACCTACTCCTGCCCTACCCACCTTTCCTAGCAATCCCCCTCTTCTGGTGGTTCAGACCAGTGCAATGAAACAGCCACAGTGAAAGCTTCACACACACCTCTGCTTATTAGCTTATGTCATCCATTCTGCTGCTCGGACTTCATTTTGCTTGCTTGGCATTTCTCTCTCCTAGGAGTCCCTGCTTGCCCAGTGCTGCTGATTCCTGTTTCAAAGACATTCCTGGAAATGATACTCAATTATGTCAGATACACAGGGAAGAAGAGAATTTAACTTGACCATGCAAAAAATTTTCTGGTGCCAGCTTTCCAGAATCGACAATAGCATTTCTGTTATTGCACATTGTGTAAATTACACTGGACAAACATCAGCCTCAACACTGCAGTCATTTATTGAGGAGAGAATCTGAAGACTCTGGGAACAGCTCTGGTGTCCTGGTAAGAGCCGAAGGTTGCTGGTTCAAATACCACCTCCAGCCATAGTATCCTTCAAGCAAGGTACTTACCTTAATTTTCTCTAGAGAATAAATTACCCAGCTGTATAAATGGGTAAATAATTGTAGGCACCTTAACCCTGTAAGTTGCTTTGGAGAAAAGCATCAGCTGAATGGATAACTGGAAGAACAAAAAAAGGAGGAAAAGACTCCGTAAGTGCCTCTATGTGATCTTCCAGAAGTAAATACACTAAACTAAATTTTGCTCGCTTCATTGTTTTGTGGGGGATGATGACTTTTTAATCTGGTTTTATTGCATTTTTTCCTATATTTTGATATATGTTGAAAGTAAAAGAAAAATGTGCAATTTAAATGCAAATGATCTCAAAAAATGCTTTGAGGATAAACGCAGACCTGAACTGCTATCTTATAGTGCTGCAGAATTATCATCAACTCTATCTCAAGTAATATTTCAGAGGGACTTAACTGGTTCGCAACACAAAAGGTAATAATGAAAAAAAAAGAATTTTATTGTAAGCACAGATGGGACTTCATAATTCCAATAGGTAACTATTTTAAAATGTTTTATGGCACTTGTGAATTTTCTAATGTTAATAGAAAAATGACAGAAATTCTGATCAAGATCATTTTTGAAATGTTTGAACAGCAGAAGGCACGAATGTTTGTGTTGACCATTCATCCATTATCAGTGACCTCTTTTCCACTGCATAGTGACATTAGTCCAGAATCTATGATGGTATCATAGAGTTTGAGGCAGGGTGCACCCTGGACTGCAGACCTGTGCATAACAAGGAAAATGATAGACACACATTCTCATGCACATGCATACACAAGAAGCAGTTTAGAATCACCCATTTATCTGAAACACATGTCTTTTTGGGGGGGGGCAGCGCAGCGGCGCAGCAGGCTTGGCCAGGGCCTGTTCCCTGGAAGGTCTGGTGTTCGAGTCCTGCTTGGGGTGCCTTGTGACGCATTGGCATCCCGTCTGGGGTATGCCTCCCATCCACCAGGCCCCAGTTTGCTGCAACCCTGCTTGGGTCAAGTGGTTACAGACATGTCTTTGGGGTGTGGGAGGAAACCAGAGCACCCTCCACACACATCTGGATTTAAGCCGATATTCAGAACACACAGCTAACCACTTAGTTTTTAACCAATACCACAGAAAAATATACCTCACTCAACATATTTATGTAGCCAACATGAAAATATTTAATTGCACCAGTTTAACTTAAGACTGAAAACATTTACAGGCTGAAGCTGCTTGTCCCGAGCAGGGTCGCAGCAAACCAGAGCCCAACACAGGGGACAAGGCTTGAGGGGGAGTTGACACACCCAGGGCAGGACGCCAGTCCATCGCAAGGCACGCCAAGCAAGACTCAAAACCCAGACCCACCAGAGAGCAGGACCCCACCAACCCCGCCATACCACCGCACCCCCAAGCTTGGAAACTGATTACCGAACTATGTTTTTAAATTAGCATTAAAGAACATTTCATAATAACATTTCTTAACCTGTGAGTTCAAGCCCTACAAGAAGCAAGTTACTAACCTTAGTTACTCTGCTAAGATATCCGGAGAAATAAATAGATAAAACGTGGGTCACGTTAGATAAAAGACAGTGAAGAAAAAAAAAAATTCCAGCTGTAAAAATGGATAAGTAATTGTAGGTACACTAACATTGTAAGTCGCTCTGGAGAAAAGTGTCAGCTAAATGAATAAATGTAAACAAAAAGTAAATAACGAAAAGCCCCAGGAAGTGATAGTGCAGGTATTGATGGGGATCAGAGCACCTTAAAGCTCTGCCAGTTACTTTTTGACAGCCGTGTGCGGTAATCAGTCTGATGGTACACAACGGCCAATGAATCAAAACATTGTCTGCAACCATCACGGCTGCATTTTCCATACCTGTAAAACTCCCCAATGCACTGGCAGTGATCTATATTGAAGGCAGATGTTTTCTTATTTGTTACAAACAAATAGAAAGTTAATTGTACCTCAGCACTGTGCTTAAAGTTGATGGTGCATGTTGTTTGAAAATTAGATTTTGTACTCCACCAGCAGGTTTTGCAGTGGTTGAGAGAATGAATAATAATGCAGGCCATTGGCTGCACGGAGCAATTTATTTCTCCTTAATTCATCCGGAGCTTAAGCATTATGAGAATATGCAAAATGACTGAGGCAATGCTATAACTACATGCTATACTAGAATTTTGAATTTGTATAAGGCAACTGTCCCCCATGAGGTCAGGAAGCACTGTTGTCCTCCTCCAGTATTTTATTATAATTAATTTAATCATCATAATATGAAGTAGAGAGCTGTGGTTTGGGAGTGGTCAAGAATGCGAGGAGAGAAGGAATATTCTCCTGATGCACCCTATGCAAAGTGACAACAAGCTTTCCCTTCCTACTGCTTTTCCATCCCTCATTTCAAACATGCCACAGTATCATTTGTGCAAAACAAAGTCATAGCTTTTAAAGGCTGTCACACGGGAGGTCAGAGAAGTGGCTAACGGTTGCCAGCTGGTGCTTTTACTGGGGGGTGTGTGATCAACGCACTGATGTGAAGTGTTTGTGGAAGCGGCCCTTTCTCAACTGATGCTAAAGAAGTTTAAAATACACACACACACACACACACACACACACACACACAGCAAGCCAGAGCCTAACCTGGCAACACAGGGCTCAAGGGGGAGGAGACACACCCCGGACAGGACGCCAGTCCATCACAAGGCACCCCAAGCAGGACTCAAACCCCAGACCCAACCCACCACACAGCAGGACCTGGCCAAACCTGCTGCACCACCGCACTCCCCAGTTTGAACTACTTAAGATTAATATAAAATTCTCCAAGGAGACAAGGTACTAAAGCACCATAAACTACCTTCAACCTGTCAAGTTGTAAAATTGTAAATGTTCTACTACTAACTGCTTTAATCTTTACCTCCAGTGGAGTGTGAACATTAAGAAATGGAGAAAGTAAACAACAATGGATTAGCAGGATGCCTATTTAAACTACCCATTTGAAAACTGGATTAATGATCCAATAAAGAAGCCAGATGTCTCACACTCTGACATCAGCAGCTGACTTGTGAATCCTCCAGGTTAGCATCCAGTCCATGTTATAATGGTATACTGAGCTGGAGCAATGACTGCAGATGCAGTGCTTTGAATGTCTGTGACAGTAGCGCTAAATAAAATGAGCCTGTTGTGTGTGCATTGCAGCAGCTGTTACAATGCAACAGTCTCACACTGCTATGTTTCTGAATTGTACAAACAAACACACACTGTCTGAAACTGCTTCTCTCAAGCGGGGTACCGGCAAACCGGAGCCAAACCCGGCAACACAGGACGCAATGCTGGAGGGGGAGGGGACACACCCAGGACAGGATGCCAGTCCATCACAAGGCACCCCAAGCGGGACTTGAACCCCAGACCCACCACCACCTCTTGAATTGTATAAATACACACACGCACACGCACACGCACACACGCACGCACGCACGCACGCACGCACACGCACACGCACATTGTCTGAACCGCTAATCCCATACGGGGTCACGGGGACCCAGAGCCTAACCTGGCAACACAGGGCATAAGGCTGGAGGAGGAGGCACACCCAGGATGGGATGCCAGTCCATCACAAGGCACCCCAAGCGGGACTTGAACCCCAGACTCAGCGGAGAGCAGGACCCGGTCCAACCCACTGCTCCACCGCACCCCCATTATATAAATATTAATTCTGAAAATATTTCATAGATTTATTTCTGCAAAATAAATTTTAAAATGTATAGTGGACTTAAGGGAACATACACACTCGATTTTTGTACAACATTGATACTTTGGGTAGGATGGTCAAATTGAAAGAAAAAATGTGCAGAATTTTTACAATTTGGGCTGACTTTCCTTCATTTGTCTTAGAGCTCTGAAGCAATATAACACCATGAAAGGGGTTACAGCAAAATACACGTTACGACCCCAGGCGTCTAGTGGTGACTAAGGTGTAACATGACAAGGAGCCAACAAAACACATGTACAATAAGGAAGTTCTTAAGTGCTAGTTCTTTTTACTGTGCGAATAGGTGCGGATATTCAGGTGACCAATTACAGAATACAAAGCCACTGTTCAGGGGGAAAAGGAACTACGATGGTGTCAAGGCAAAGAACTTAGGAAAACCAAACTAAACTAACCCAAGTTGGTGGACTACCCTAGCTATAGAACAAGACAAAACAAAAAAAAAGGTCTTCTGCACCTAGGATGCCCTAACTAACCTACTCCATCTACCAAAAACCAGAAGTACAGGAGTGGCACCCGCCTCTTCCCTAATGTGTCTAGACAGGTGGCTGAAACCTATGTGCTGGATATGTAGGTCACATGGTCTGCTTTTCCCCCAAGACAACAACACAAAGTCAATAGACAACAAACAATAACAACAAACCAAAGACAGAACAACTAAACAAACACACAAAGCAAGAACATCAACAAGCCAAAGACAAGTACCATGAGACAACAGTCTGAGTCTCTGGGGAAATGGTGGGATTTATAAGATAGCGGAGTCTGGAGGTGGTTGGTCCCAATTGAGGAACCGACAACAAAAAATGATGATGATGGACAGGGATGGCAACCAAAGATAGACGGCGGACCTGTACAGGGAGCAAAAACACACAAACATAGAAAGGAATAAAAAAACACAGGAAAACCTGTACAGGGATGTAAAATATTTTATGAAACACTGATAGTATAGCCCATACATACGAAAATGTGTTAATAATACCGCAGGTACCAGCAGAACTTTGTCAGAGATTTACAGTATATGTCATACAAAGGACATTTATTTTCTAACATATAATCTCTCCATTCTATATTGTCGAAAATACATCTACTGACATTCTTTAGCAGACCGAAACAGTACTGATACAGTCATAACCCTTAAACTCTAAGTTTTGGGACCTTCTCTTGAGTTCCTTTTTGTTTTAAGTCACAGTTTTACATTTTTGTATTTTAAGAATCAACCTTTCTTTAAACCTCCATATACTGAACACAGCAGAGGCTATGGCAATACAGTAAGCCCACAATTTCTTTTAAATACAATCTAATTAACGATGGCAAATGTTCAAGATAAACTAAAATACCCAGATGTGAGCAAGAAGGTGAAGGGAAATAGTTGTGCACATGTCCATATTTGTACAGATCCTGACACATATCCATTGCAGGAACAGGAAAGCAGAACTTATCAGTGGAAAACAGATGACCGGACTGCTGTACATCTGAAGGCTCGACAGGAAGGAAAAGACAGGTATGTCTGCTCTGTTTGACCTCCTGCAGGAACACTTTCCAGGGCTTGTTCAAAAGTAGCTAAAAAAAAAAGTCTGATGTATTTCCTTTCCTAAATGCTGAAACAAACCTGACTTGAAATTTGGAAAAAGGTGTCACTTAATTTAAAAAAAAAAAAAAAAAAAACAAAAAAAAGAGGCTGCAAATAAAAAAGTTATAGAGTGCATTTTATGTAGTCTTCATATAGTCTCTATGTGGTCAATATCTTCATGTTAAAAATGCCATATATTTATTATTTGATACATTATATATGCTTTGTTTAGCAGTTCATATCATATACAGTATTTTTTTTTTTTATGTGATTTGTTGATGTTTAATATGTGGCTGTTTTAGTCGTTTAAACCCATGATGTTTGTCTACTTGTTGCCCGGCAATTTTAGATACTATCCCAGCTGTTCTACATTTTCATGCGGCACTTTATTCCATCATGAACCTTCCTGAACTGCTGCTCTGAATCCATTTAATTATGTTTCTAATTAAATGCAGATTCTGATAAAACCAGTAAACTGAGACTGGAATAATTAAGGTCCTGCTATATTAATTAGATAAAAATGATTGATAAGGCTCATTTTCAGTCCTTAATACCAAGTTCAAGAAATCTTTGTATTATCTAGTATACCCACCATGCCCTTTAAGTAAATAATATTTGTGTAAAACAGTGTAAACAAGTTATATTTTCCTTTCCTGTATGTTTATTGGTGTGTACAAGCACTCCCTGAATCCCTAAAATGGTGAAGTAGACAGACCAGATGACACAAAGCCATGAAGCAGTAAATGCAGTGAAATATTGTATTGTTAGCCTTTATTGCTTTATTCATCATTTTGGAATTTAATAACAGGACAGCAAGGAAACTATGGGGTCTTGGGATTATACTCTTCAACTGTAAAACAATGTAAAAACAATTTTGACAGCATCCCTTTTTACTCCCTCAAAGTATTACAGGACAGGGTGAACCATACACATTAATGTCCAAGTTGTATTAAAGCAACTGATTGACGTATTTAAGACACATGTCAAGATTTACGACTGGAACCTCATGTTTGGGTAGTGCGACACGTATCACCGGTGCCTTACAGCAGTTTGAGCTCAGCTCTGTAGAGTTTCCATATCGTGTCCATGTACATTTACGTTGATTCTTTCCCCTGATGCTTTTCTCCAAAGCAGCATACAATGTTAATGTACTTACTACTATTCACCCGTTTATACAGCTGGTAATTTTACCGGAGCAATTTACAGCGAATATCTCACTCAAGGGTATGATCGCTAGAGGAGGGATGTGAACCTTTGGCTCCAAAAGCAGCAGCTCCAACCACTATGCCCTCAGCTACCACATATCCACATGCATTTTTTTCCAATGGTCCAAAACATCCACAGAAAAATATAAATGTTAAACGCTACTGTACCAACTCTCAAAGTCATGTGAGGTGTTGCTAGGAGTTAACTTTGAGCCGATGGCTATTACCGTTATATACGTTTTGACACTTATAGAACATTACTGTAAATACAGTAAGAAAAGTGTAGACCTTGCAGGTCTACAGTTCTACTTTTCACTACTTTTCTACTTTTAGTTAGAACCCAGTGACCGTATGATGCTCAGACACCAGTAGGAACCATTTCAGCCGTGTTTATGTGGGACAACTCCAATTATCTATCTCAGCCATTCCTCCTAATGGACAGTTACAGTTTTTGTATGACCTTTAACACACAAAACACAGTGCTGTGATTTCAGTGCCACTTTATGGCAATAGGTGGGGGCTGAGCGTTTGTTTCTACCTCATAATATTTCTTAAATAAACAACTTAAATAAAAGTAACTGTTTGGGGGGTTGCGGTGGCGCAGTGGGTTTGGCTCGGTCCCGCTCGCTGGCGGGTCTGGAGTTTGAGTTCTGCTTGGGGTGCCTTGTGACAGACTGGTATCCCATCCTGCGTGTGTCACCTCCCCTTCCGACCCTGCGCCCTGTGTTGCTGGGTTAGGCTCCGGCTTGCCGCGACCCCACTTGGTGCAAGCGGTTTCAGGCAGTGTGTTGTGTGTGTGTGTGTGTGTGTGTGTGTGTGTGTGTGTGTGTGTGTGTGTTTGAGCGAGTCACAATTTCTTCAAAAAAGGAAGCGCCTGGGCGGTGCGAGAGGATGTAGGTTTGATTCTTGCTCGGTCTGTGTGGAGTTTGCATGTTATCCCCTTGTCTGCATGGGTTTCCTCCCACAGTCCAAAGACATGCTGTTCAGGTTCCCCCACAGTGTGTGAGTGTCATAGAGAGAGTGTGTTCCACTGATGTATGGATGAGTGACCCATTGCAAACAGTGTATCTAGCAGTGTAAGTCACTGCGGTGAATAAGGTGTGTGGGCTCATAACACTACAGAGAATTCATTGGAAATCACTAAGTGTCTGCTAAATAAATAAATGCAAATGTAAAAAATTTATGTACTGAGGCCAGTACTATTGTAAGTACTTATTTCTTTCGGTACTACAAAAACCCTGCACTCAGTGCAGGCCTTAATTTTGTTAAAACATACATAGCACCAGTACTAAATGAGCCCCGAAAAAAGTTGAATCAGCTCTGAAGCGAATACATTTGGATATGAAAAACAATAAAAAGTCTTGGATTAGTGCAAATACTGCACTAAATCACCATGCAAATACAGTATAGAGTACAATATAATAAACCAATAGAAAAATTATGTTATGCAGTATATGTAGATAATATTATTATTTTCTGCACTTAAGACATTTGCTCCAGTCTAGATACTGCAGGCGTTTTTTAGATTTTCTGTTTTCTGTCTAGACATGGACTTATGTGTTTAACAGAATGAGAAAACTTACACAGAAAAGTCATATTGCCAAACTTGCCCAGAATGAAGACCTGAGTGTTTCTGTAGTCAGAGGACGCTTCAGATTCTTGGCCTGATACCAAAACCATTAATTATACAGTGTGAAGGACAATTTCAATTTTCCTTCATGCATTCTGGAAATTACATACACAGATAAAATGATAAATATATAACCAAATATATAAATGCATTCTATTCTAGTTATTTTTTATATTTATTTTAAAGGATGACAGTGTCCGAGTTTCAAAGTGCTGAAAGTCTGTAGACAGGAATGGACTGGACTGAATAATTTCCAATGCAGTTTGGTTTATTTTTTTGCATATGTTATACATAAAAATAAGAAAAAATGGAAAAGAAAACATACAAGGGAAGATGGATATGAACAGATATCTTATATACAACAGAATAGTTTGGCTGTGACAATGATCATTTTTGCACAATTATTTTTTTTAATTGTTCGCAAAAAATGTGAAGACAGCATGAGTTTTCATGAGGAGGAGGTTGCGATATAAAGTCAACTGTTTTCCAAGTATTACTCAGCTGTTATTGGTAAAGTTCTCACGAGACCCATGAAACAAAATGAAACTTTAAGAAGCACAGACTGGCAATTACAATTCCAAGACCTTGGACCTAACCAATCAAGTGATGCATCCTTATTTCACATTCGTATAATGAGAACATAAGAATGAATCTTATGACACATTTTCATGCAAACTTTTTAATTGGAATCATGTCGATGATCTTTAGTTCCCCTTGTCATTTACTGTTGTATAATTTGAAATTATTGGCCTGAATTCTTTAATAATTCCTCAGATAAATTGAGAAAATAAAGGAAACAGATTTCTCAGGGTAGTCGAACCTAAACAAATAATAATATAAACGCAAGTAATAGAATAAGTGAAGTATAAAACTGCAAGGCTTGGAGCTGAAATTTGTGATCTTGTCTGGATAAATTCAAATTGCATATACATAAGCATGCCTTGCAACTCTAAATGAGCAAATATACACATTCCAGTGGTTTTTGAAAAAGGCTTTCTATATTTCGTAGAACACAGGGAGAACAAAAATCAATACAACAACTCATGAATATTTACGGTGCTGGAATTATGTTCTGTTTTTTGGCATGGAAATGAATTCAGGCATGTGGGTCCATTTCCACAAAGAAAGGTGTCAGGGTTAAGGGGGCCCTGAATTAAAGAGGCCCATTGCTGCCAAGCTTGAGACACCATTATTGACCTGGAACAAATTGATGCATCGGGGAAGTGCTCAAATCTGCAGCCGAATGCCAAAAAATATTTTAAATATTGTACTTTTTGCACACTAATATGACTTTTAAAGGAGGATCTATATTGCCAGACACTATCGCTGTTAGAAAATACATTAGTGCAGAAGGAAATACACTGCTTGAAAAGTGCTTTTTGAGAAATTCTGTCACTTTGTGGTAGACACAGACATTGATAAACCACCTCTAGAGTGGTAATTATACAGTATTCTTATACTTTATATACTTCTTTATTTTATCTGTGTCCTCTGCTGAATGAAATACACACAAAATATGATAATGTTTTGGATAAAAGTGTCTGCTGTATTAAATTAATTAAATGCAATACTGAGTTACAATTTGCTATAATAAAAACCTTAGAGACTGGATTAAATACCTAATGTTGCAGTGTGCTGTCAAATAACAGCACAGTCTTCGTTTATTAACTGGCAGTATGTGAAATATTTTTCTTATCAAATCGATCTGTTCCAGATGAACTCCAAGTTTTGCAGTTGTGTATGACAGTGCCACGCAAAATGGACAGCTTCTAATATAGCTACACTTTGCCTAAAAAAGGCCAACTTCATTAAAACAGAAACTCCATGCTAACAACTTCACAAAACCGAATGAAATGTTAACAGTTGCACAGTGGCGCAGCGGGTGCCTGGAGCTTACATGTTCCCATGGGTTTCCTCTGGGTGCTCTGGTTTTCTCACACAGTCCAAAGATATGGACGTGTTTCAGGTAGGTTGGTGACTCTAAATTGCTCACGGTGGGTGTATGTGGAAGTGCATGAGTGTATGAGTGTATGAGTGTTTCTGTGTGTGTGCGTGTGTGTGTGTGTTTGTCTGATTACCCTGTAATGGACTGGTGTTCTGTCCAGACTGTACCCTGCGTTGCACCCTATGATTTTGGAATAGGTTCTCAACCATGATGATCCTGCCCAGGACACACAATTACTGTTAATTTATTGATAAATCGGTAAAGCTAAAACTGTGGATGAAATTACAATGCCGAGCATAGCGACAGACACATGCCTCTTCACTTATTTTAAATGATTCTCTTTTCACATTAATTACCATAAAATGGCCCAGTCCTGGAAAAGTTCCCATGTAAACATCATATTGTCATTGACTTATTGGATTAGCTCAATTTTTTTTCTCCAAAGTGACTTCCAGTATTATGTTTGTACACAAAGCTGCAAGCAATGGTTCATCAGTTTATAGTTATGTAAATTCAAGGTGAGTACGTTGGTGAAGGTACTACAGCAAGATGCTGTAGTACACAACTGGAAGATGCTGACCAGTACACAACATTTGTTATATGTAACAGACTCAGCAAAGTGATTTTTGAAAAGGAAAAAATAAGGAAAAGTAGCGTTCAGTCATGTAGGGACATGAGGAAGACCTGGCGTATAGTCACTTGTGTCAGAGACCCCTCACAGTCGCTGGCTCCTTCAGTCCAAGAGTGATTTGTGAGGGTGGTCAAACTTGTTAATTTTTGGGTTTAATCTGCACTTGATTGACCAAATTCTTTGAACACATTCAGTCTCACCTCTCATGAAACCTCGAAATGTGTGACTGGAGTCAAACCGAGGTGTTCTGCAGAGCGAAATTCCTTAACTCTCGATGTTATTATTATCCACACTGCCTCTTCAGATACACTGAACACATCATGCAGCAACTTCCACTGCTGAACAAATAACACAGAGTGAATCAACCAGCCAAAACCACTTGTTCCAAGGAACCTATCTCAGAAACACCAGGTGCAAGGCTGAAGGGTGTGTGGGGGGTACACCCTGGATGGGACACCAGTCCATCACAAGGTCACAAGTACAAACCCAGACACGCAACCTGGTCATGTTACCGGAGCAATTACAGGGCAAGCACCTTGCTCAAGGGCACCACAGCCAGAGGTGGGGCTTGAACTCACAACCTTCAGCTCCAAAGGCAGCCGCTATAACCACCACACCACCAGCTACCCCATCAGTAAATAAATAAAATTAAAATTAAAAAAAAATAAATAAATGATCTCCCTCTCTCCCTCAGAACTGCTGAACCCTTCTCAACATTCAAGAAGAGTCCGAAAAAACATTTCTTTTGGAGTCACTTCTATCGTCATCAGGTTAGTTGCGTAAACCTTTGCTGCTCACGTTTCGAAAAAAAAAAAAAAAAGCCTAACTGGACTAAGTAACTGTATTTTGTACATCGCATTCCTTTCTCTCCGTCTGCTGGTGAAATGTGCTTTTGTTTAGTTGTACATCACCTTGGAATGTCTGCCAGATTAATACATGTAAATGTCTGTATTTGTTTTAAATTATTTATATTAAATGATATTATATGATATTTAATAAATAAATAAATAAACAAATGTAAATGTAGATATAAATGTAAATGTATAGTACAGATTACAGAAGTAACATAAGATATAGGGCACATAAAGTAATGGATGGGATAGCGCTCATGTCATATCACTTTAAGAAAAAGAAATCACACAGAGAGGACTTGGAATCCTGAGAAAAGATGAGAACATTTTTCCTTAATATAGAGTCTCTACAGGCTCCCCAGGAAGCAATGTGATAAATGGTCTCTGATTGGTCCCTGAAACAAAGTGACTAAGATCAAAATGAGCAAGATTTTTGCACTTCATAAATTATCTGTGCAGTTGTCACTCAGATGGTGTGGTAAAGCACTGATGAAGAGGGTGCCTGACAGTGGGATGAAAACGTAGAGGGGCGATATGGTTAGAGCACTTTAGCTGAAAACCAGGGCTATAAAGACATGTGCAGAATGGCACAGTTTAGGCTACTGTTGCATAGTGCAGCAGCAGGGTAAACAATAACAGCGAGAGACGTTAGGACTGTGCTTGATTACTGGAGCCAAACCATTCCAACGAATGAGAAATCAAGGTTCATACTTTTTCATATCGCGGATCATGGTCAGTGGGCTTCCCTTTGATCCCAAAGCCAGGTGATATTATTTTCTGCATAAACAGTGAATTTAATAAACCTGCTGAGTGTTGGAAGAGATGAAAAAACAATCACAGCCCTTGCAGCACACGTAGCTCACAGTGGTAGAGACTCTAATGATTTTACCATCAGCAGAGCAGAGTTAGGACATCCAGGTGACTTGAACACAAAAGCACTTATGTATTATTCACATTTAATAATTTAGCTGGCACTTTTCTCCAAAGTGACTCAGAACGAATACTATGTGGTGTTTTGCTGACACCTTTTCATCCAAGGTGACCTATAATGCTGGATAAACTACTTGCAGCCAACCACTCATTTACGCACCAGAGCAGTCTAACACATTCCCTCACGCAACAGGCAATTTAGAACCACCAGTTCACTTGAAATACATGCATTTGGACAATGAGAGGAAACCAGAGCACCCAGGGAAAACCCACTTGAACCTAAAAACTTCACAGAAATTGAACAGGGGTCACGCACATGTCCTCTCACACTGTCCGCTGCAGCACCATGCTGAACTTGTTTAGTCGGCTGATGTAGCTGTCCAAGGAGGGTGCAGCGGGTTTGACCTGTGCTGGCTCTCTAGTGGGTCTGGGGTTCGAGTCCCGCTTGGGGTGCCTTGTGGCGGACTGGTGTCCTGTCCTGGGTGTGTCCCCTCCTCCTCCAGCCTTGTGCCCTGTGTTGCTGGGTTAGGCTCTGGTTTGCTGCAACCCTGCTTGGGACAAGGGGTTTCAGTCCATGGGTGTGCGTGTAGCCAACCAAGCCAAGAAATGCATTTATATACTCTGCTTGGCTGCTCTTGCCTGTAATTAACAGTAAGTTCCCTGATGGAGTCTACTATAGCATGCAGTGGGATTCGAACCATGGACTGCAGTTAACGCCATGCAACATGGAGCTGCCAAAACAAAGTTTGCCTTTAGAATTGAGTTGAAGTGATCAGCACTTGGGGGCGTGGTGGCGCAGTGGGTTGGGCCGCAGTCCTGCTCTCTGGTGGGTCTGGGGTTCGAGTCCCACTTGGGGTGCCTTGCGACGGACTGGCGTCCCGTCCTGGGTGTGTCCCCTCCCCCTCCGGCCTTATGCCCTGTGTTACCGGGTAGGCTCCGGTTCCCCGTGACCCCGTATGGAACAAGCGGTTCTGAAAATGTGTGTGTGTGTGTGATCAGCACTTAACCTCATGGGTAAAGGCTGAATTCTTTATTTATTTACTGTTTGTTTACTGCCAGTTAGTATCCCAGGGGAAAAAAAAAATTGCAATACTTTTGAGTCTATTTTATTGAGGGCATTAAAGTAGATGCTGCTTTTAGTATCTTTGGTCAATGTTCATACAATGAAAAATTCAGCCCCAATATATAATACATGTGGCTGAGGAATGATTTGAATGAACTGCAAAGTCAAAATTCATAAAGAGGACATCATCAGGCAAACCAAAGCCAACTACTTTAAATTCACATTTTTCAAAGTTTTTTGGAGCCATTCTTTAACATCCTCTTCTTCACATCACCTAGTTGAGTTGTTATGATGACTAGATTTTTTTTTTGTTTTACCAGAATTACTTAGAGTAGATAGTTTGCTCAAGAGTACTACAGCAGGAGGTGAGATTCAAACCAACAACCTCAGAGCCCAAAGCAACAGCAGCTCTAACCAGTACACTACCAGCTGTCCTTCCATTGTAGCTGGAATATTTTCAACTTGTTTGTGAAGCCTACAATGTCCAGTTCACCTCCTCTTATCATCCATAAGTCAGCTTACACACTTCCACCGTTCCTCTCTGGATGTTAGAACTGGATCCTAGGTTGCCTGCAGAGACATCAGAATTAAAAAAAAAAACCAACAAGTCATTGGCTGTTTTATTAAAATAGAATTATTGCAAGAAAAAATGACACTTTTTGAGAAACTGACCATTGAGAATTCAGAGCTGTAAGGTTTTAGTCAATATATGAGATGTTTGAGGAACATTTACTCACATCAGGCTGATATTCTCATAACTATAAGCGAGTTATTATAAGCGAAGCATGCAGTGTAGTCCCGCTTGGTTTCGCCTTTTGAATGTGTTCTGCTGAGTTACCGTGCATTTGAATAAAACACAATTCAGTTTGATAAACGACAAATTTAAATACGTTTATTTGGCTCCATCAGTATCATATAGGTTGTTATTTCTGTTTTGCTAAATCGTTTAATAGGCAGGTATCTCTATCCACAGTGGGACAAAGCATCCCACTGGGAACATCTATAATTTTAATTCTTTTCACTTAAGAGACTTTGGCAGCGTGAGGAAGTGCAGCAGGAATCGATGTGACAGGTTATATAGTAGCGGTCTCAGCAGCCCCTAGGAATGTGAGAACGTGATGAATGCACTAGGGAAGTCCTCAGTCTTTTATAGACATACAAACAAATAGGCCATACGTACCAAAGGCACGTGGCTAGCAATACTTTCCGACTTTTAAACATGTTTATAGCAGTGCACTTGAAGACACGTAACCTCGGCGAGGACTTAGATGGTTTAACAGCCCTGGTGAATCCCTCTCTCGAACACCAGGCCCTCGGCAATCTCCTCGAAGGACACCCGAGCAGGTGTTTTGACTGGATCGCACTTTTCATTTGGTTGCTGCAAATAAAGGTCTTTTTCTTGGTGATGGAAAGGATGCCAGTTCTCTATTATAAGATGGCCTTGAGCATCAAAGCAAACACGCAGAAGAACCGTTTTTTTTTTTCAAACCCTCTCCTACCTTTTCAGTTCAGTGGAATACAAACAAACAAATGAAATAAAATAAGCACATTTCCTCTGTAATACCCCGCCCGCATTGTGGCTTCCGCATCAGGGCTTCTCACAGATGGGCGTCTTTGATTCAGGATTTTATAACCCCCCCCCCAAACCCTGCGACATTTCCGCCATGCCTGCCCTGTTGAATATCTGCCCGATGTCCCCCCCCGCCCCCGTTGATGAAGTGCTTGTCTCAGCTGGTGCACTTGCACCTGCTGCAGGGGACGATATGAAGTGAGAGCTAGGAAGGCCGGGTGCTTCTCTCCTCACTGGCTGCATCTGAAGCTGAAGCTGTGTGTGTGTGTGTGTGTGTGTGTGTGTGTGTGTGTTGGGCTCCTGCCTCACCTGCTCCGCTGAAGCAAAGTGCTGAGATGCGGGACTCGTCGCTCCCTTTGCTTGTTCACACGTCCTGATGCAAAAAATAACACCAGTGTGATTATTACACTTATTACACTTCCATGCAGTGTAAACGCTCACATGTTGCACTTGGATAAGAAATATGCATTTTTAATATGCAATTATAGTGTGCTGTCGTACGACAGGCAGTCCAACTTTGCGTTCTGTCTCCGTCGTGTTTGGTACTGCCATCGCCTTTTCAGATTTGTAGTTAGCCATTAAATTAGCCCACAGTAATAAACAAGGAACTGCGCCGTCCTGTTTCATTAGCGCGAAACAATGAGGAAACATGACGTTTTGAGAATGAGATTGTCACATCTCTTCCATTTGTACAAAATAACCGCAGAGCACATTCTAAGACTACTACCAAATACTCCTTGTCTGTACTCTTACGTCTGATGCTGCTCTGCTTCTTAAACACACGCTGCATTTTGAATGTTGCGAAAGATCTGTAGGAGACAAACTTGTTTTGCTTGTATTTTTATTTGTAATGGATTATAGTTTTTTTGGACAATGCTGTGGGGCACCACCATCTGTTTTATGAAATCTGTTTTGTCTCCAGAACTTAGTGCTACATGAACCGCAATTTTTTTCTTTCCTCGTTGAGATCCTTCGGAAAAAATATTCCTCTTTACGCTGGGTGCGCTTCATTTTTGTGCCGTGCATTTTAACGCAACACAATATATTTATCTTTGTTAGTGAACATGTGTGCGAAGACTAAATGAATCATATCTCATCTACACTTATGGCATGAATTTACAAGCTTTATTGTCACATCGTCATCAACATAACATGTAGAGAAGAGTGAAAAATCTTGAGTGCAGCTCCAGAAAGCGCAGTATTAAGAGTATGTCATAAGTTACGTTAAAAACCCAGTGTATATACCAATTGTGTTCGCAGGTTATACAACAGAAGAATAAGTAAAAAAATAAAAATATATAAATAACTAAATAATTAAGAAATAGAAGAATTTGATTTGAAGTAGATGTTTTATATACATATATATGACACAATTAAAATAAAATTTCCTATATATATATATATATATATACAGGTGGTCCCCGATTTATGATGGTTTGACTTGCGATTTTGTCGACTTTACGATGGTGAGCTTAATTTTCAATTTTGACTTTTTTTTCCTGGGCAGGTGATATGCTGTGCGATACTCTCTTGTGATGCTGGGCAACTCCCAGTCTGTCACGCAGAGGTGCGTATTAGGTGTTTTAAATGCATTTTTGACTTACGATATTTTCGACTTCCGATGGGTTTTGCGGAACTTAACCCCATTGTAAATCGGGGACCACCTGTACATATATATATATATATATATAAAATTTTAATTTAGCCAATGATAATATATAGTAATGCCATACCACACTACCTGATATTGCAGTTGTATAGTATACCCAACACATGCTGTCTCAAAGAGGAAAACAAAACTTTCTTTCACAAGCCAGTGGAATACGTTCATGCCATTTCTATCATTTATTTCATTTCTCCGAGAGCTATTTTACATTCTCCATGTTTTCATAAAACTTGCGGGAGGTCATTTATGTGTCGTTCTTATGTATTCTTTGCTCAAAACAGTTTTATTCTACAGAGGCCAGAGCCACTCTTTTGAAAACGGAAACTAGCAGAGTAGTAGTGGTACAGAGAAGTACAAATACCAGTGTTGAAGAGTAACTCCCACTCCGCGGCACATTGATTTTCAGGTGCACTGAAATTTGAATCCTCTGCCAAAGGGCAAAAGGTCAAAATTTTGATTTACAGTATTCACATCATCCAGAGCCACAGTCTTCCCAATTCCTTTTTGTTAATTTAAACTGCCCTACTTTTCCTTGGTGTTAGCAAAATACACTGAATAATCCAAAATTTGTCTCATTTTTGTGATATTCCTCTTATATCCTTGAGCACAAACTCTGTTTTTATAGCCTATTACTTACAGATTAAACATACAGAATGAACACAGCTAGAAATAAATGTGCTGTAAATAAGGATGCTTCAACGGCACACATTAGTGTATTAAACTGAGTCGAAGTCGTGTCTCCAAACGGCACATATGTTCCACACAGATGGTTGTCCAAGAGACAATTTATATCAGTGACACATTTCAAAGGGTCTAATTATTAAAAAAAAAAATGTGAGGAGCTGATGTGCCCAAGTATTAGTTTCTAACAGCCTTAAATAATTAGGCGTTCAATCATGTACTTAGCAGACGTTTTGATGAAAAGTGACTTATGTAGATGACAATATTACCCATCTCAACAGCTGTGGATTTATTGAAGCACTTTAGTCTGACTTTCTTGCTTGAACATAAAACGGCAGTGCACCTCCTGGGATTTTAATCGCTGATATTTTTGGTCAAAAGTCCTCAACGATAATGCCACCCGTCGCTGCATTCAAATGGAAACCGACACAAATACAACAGATTATTTTGCAGAGGCTGCTAAACACCTCGAACGGATACTTTTCATGTCACAAAATTCGTGACATTAAAAATTTAATAACGGATGTTATATAAATTTATGAGGGCCCAGACTGCCTGAGAATTATAAGGGCCTTAGACCGCCCCCCCAGCTGTGGAATTCCAGATATGGAAGGATTATGAAGCACCGTAGGGATGCGAAAGCAGCCCACCAGCAGTATATCATTCATGGTACTGGCACTCAAATTCATTGATTTAGTTAGTTATTCTTTTCGCATTCCAATATTGCACAATTACACTGCAACAGATCTGGAGTCAGTTAATGTTGTCCTACATGGCAATGATCCTAATTTATTGCAATTATGACAGGACCATGTTTCCAGGAGCTCCGGGGTCATCACCGGTCCTTTTGGTTCACAGAGTGACAAGCAGCCGTTACGGGGATCACTGCACAGAGAGTGTCGAAGAAGAGCATCTGCTCACTGACAGCCTCTAGACAGTCACTTTAATCGAGATGCTTCAGAAGGACCGATAAATATGTGAGGCGTTTGTCAAAACACCATTACGTTCTGTTTTTCTGCAGCTTGTGGTCTTTCAGATGAGCACGATCTCCTCCCCTGAAAGCAGTATGAAAGTGACCCTCATCTCTTCAAGAGACCAATGGCATTTATTGTCTTCCAGCCCAAAATTTCACAGTATTCATCACTAATTTTTGAGCTGTGAATGTTTTGCTTCGTTCTGCTCAATGCGTTATTTGCGTGATCTTCCACATGAGAAACACTGATCTGCTTGCTGGGAAGAAATAAAGATTTCCACATTCATGTTCGGTAACCACTTGTCCTGGGTTGGGTCACAAAGACTATGCCAGAAACAGAAAACATGTCTTTGGGCTATGGGAGGAAACAGGAGCCACACCCAAAATCACTGCCCTAAATCCTCAAGGCATGAGTGCTAACCATTGCACCACAGTCTTATTATGATACAATCATAATTTAAAAAGGCTAAAGAGTTTCACAGATTTTTTGTTTTTTTTTTTTTTTAAATATGTTTCTTTTTTAGTCTTTCTATTTAAGGACGTTAGACTTTTCTCATCCTAAGATTCAAACTAAATATATAAAATTAAAATTAAATATAGAACAAATGCATTTCACACTGCTGGCAAGCAGTTACCATCAGAGCTGATACAGAAACTTCCGGAATCATTCATCTGCAAATCCTGCTTTCTAGACATGGTAATGAAGTATGGATAAAAATGAAAAATAATTTATTTTACTGTCATCTATTTTTAAATGAAAGTAAACACTGAAGGGCTTACTGATGTGTTTATTTGTGAAACTGACTGCTCATTGTCGAAGAGAGAAAAAACCGTAAGACGTGCCGCCGCTCCTTTCATTTCATAAAGATCAGTTTGGGCAGAGTTTATGAGAAAGCTAAATTTATGCGGGTTCGGGTGCCTCGTGTCACCTTTGAAGAGCTCTCTGTTGGTTTGTCAGCATTCTAGAAGCTGTAAGTGAGCCACCAGAGACAGGCTGATATATACACTTTCAGTGAGGCCGTAATATTTGTATTTATGACTAAAGAAGCAGAAGTAGAGCGGTTGTACGGCTGAAGTTCCCTTGGGGAAACCATCTCTTGGGTGCTCCTTGATGCGAACGAATCACTAATCCGGTGTCTTTCAGGCAGCTTTTGAGCTCTGTTGACACTTGCTTTTCACACAAAATGTATGAATATGGCACCTTAGCGAGACTCAAGTGTGTGCTGGATCCTTTGCTAAAGTGATACCTGGCTGAGACTCTCCGTGAAAAGCAAATTCATTCAAGAGGGTTACCGAGGAAACGAGTGTGCTTACTCAGGTAATAGCAGCACTTCCCCAGGAGGAATGCAGATCCAAGTGTCTGACACAATAAGAACAGATGGTCTCGGAAGCTCAGACTGCAGGGTGAAGGTGAACGACAGGAGCGGCACAGGTTTGGAGCGCCTGCAAGAGGTGATGCAGCAACAGCACAGCACATCTGCAGTACATGTAGGTGTGCTGTTGCTGCATCACCTCTTGCAGGCGCTCCAAAACTGTGCAGCTGTGCCGGCCTGTTTCTCAATGTGCTTCTCAAATCCTCACAGGTGGAGCACATTTTTTTTTTTTCCCCATCAGAATTTTTCAGAATTTTTCATTGATCCATCCATTATCAATAGCCGTTTGTTCAGCTGAGGGTCATGGTGGTCCAGAGCCTAATCAGGAAACACAAGGCATGACGTAGGGAACACCCTGGATGATACACCAGTCCATTACAAGGGAATTGCGTGCGCACACACACACACACACACACACACACACACACACACACACACACACACACACACACACTTATTACCTCACAAGTATATGCACTATAAGCAGTTTACATTCACCATTCACTAACCAACCTGAAGCAGATGCCTAAACCACATTTGAACCTAAGTCCAGACCTACAGCCCAGTGCTATCTGGGCTATCTGATGTGACAAAATACAGCTTGTCTTTCAATATCTTGCATGGTATTATTCTTCCAGGTATTATTAACACAAAATTCAGACATAAAACATGTACCTATCATTATATCTATATCTATATATATATATAATAAAGGAGCTTATACTGTATGTATGTAACACTCACATGTTACTTTGGATTTGTTCACTTGGATACTGGTCACCATGGTGCAGATCATGAAAGCATATCCTTAAAAGTTTAACTACTTTAGTTCATTTTCACAATTAATTTTATGATTTTCTATTTCACAGCTAACAAGAACACATGGATGAGTTTGTGCCATTCACATTTAACTGTCAAATCTTGTTTCTTAATTGTTATGTACAAAGTGATCAATGGAACATCTACATTTTAAAAATCATCTTAAAGCTGTTAACAATATCACAGAGAAGATTTTTTTTTCTTAGGGTAGCTACGCAATAAAAGTGTATTTTAACTGCAAATATGTATTCAGATGTTTTCGCTATTGCTTTAACTTTCCCAGCATCATGATTAAGATATCACAGTGTTGAAATTATGTAGCCAATGCTTTGAAACTGGGTCGGAAAACACTGTGGAGAAGAAAAAAGGAAGTTAAACCTCTGCTTTGCTAGACACTCATGCAAATTGTTTCGTAGATGTTACAGGTGCAGTTACACATAATGAATATCTGTTGTTCCTCTAGACTCGTCAACACGTGAAGTCAGAACCGTCTGATGTAAAACCTTACAGGGGTAAACATGAATTCTTTGTAAGGTCTGCAGATTAATATTGATATAACAACAGACTTTGATCTTTTAATCTGCTTTTTTTCTTGATTTTATTAATTTAAATCTGTAGAGATACTATATGTGGTGTTAAGGTGTCAGCAAGTATGGAAAAAAATGGGACTAACGTTACAATGCCCGCACGTTCAGCATACTCAAATATAAACCTTTTTTTTAAAAAAAAAATCATAATGGCCTTATGCTGTAATAAATGCTGTGAAAAATTCAATTTAAAGCCAGCTGCATTTAATTTTTGTGTTGTTTATCACGTTAATCCAATAGTGATGTATAATGCTTAAGATTATCCATTTATACAGATGTATACAATTTCTCAATTATATGCTTGGCCAAGTCAGGCAGTCGAATAAATGTGTGCATCCATATAATTTTGGTTATGTATGCATTTGCAGCAAGTGATTAATTTTTCCATTTCGGAAAGGTAAAACCCAAATCACAAACAGTATAAAAGTCAAAATAAATAAATGGAGCATTAAAACATTGATGATTAACTTCTACGGCCTCTATACTAGAACTTACTGTAGTATTTGCCTCAAAATCTGCCAAAGGTGATCAGTTAATTAGCTGAGATTGTTTTGTGTTTCTTTCTGACGGGAATTGAATGTGACATGGGATTTTATTTTATGGCAAGATGAGAGAAGTTGTTTCAAAGTGTTTTTATTCCATCCTATTATATATATATATATATATATTTTAGAGTTAACAGTCTGTGTGTACAAATATAATTCACTTCTAAATCCTTACTAAATATATACCTGTTTTTTTTTTTTTTTTTTTTTTTTTTTTGTAAGAGAATATATTTATTCCTGAAATACGTCTTTGCATAAATGGCTTAAGAAGAGAAACGCAGTCACCTAAATCTCATTAATAATTTGGCTTAAGGGAAAAGGGTAAAATGAAATGTTCCCACATTTCAAAGAGCAACACTTCCACGGATTCAATTAACAACTTGTTTGAAAGAGATACGCAGCACGTATCACAGATAACGAAAATATTATTCGTAAGAAACCATGTAAAATGGCTATTGAAGTACACTTATGTAATCTATGGGTGCCAAGAAGTGTGGTTTCAGGAACAGTTTTGTATTTAGACAGGAAGTGAAAATGCTGATGCAGCAGAGCCAGTGTTGGAACTAATGTGAAATTCAGCCCATTGCCGTTACAGTTAAGATATTGCTGCCTAGGCAATTAACTCAGTATTAGTGTTCAGTAACACCAGCACGGTTCCGCATTTGCAAGCGAGGGAATAATTGTTAAGACTAGCAGTTGTTATGCAAGGGAAGGTTTTGAATTAGCAATAGTTACACTTGAAAATTTCTTGCCCACTTTTCCTCCGTTGTTTCTTGACTCTGTCCAGTTGTCTGTCATCAGCTGTGACACTTTACTCCTACAACAATTACACACACACACACATTGCCTGAACCGCTTGTCTCATACAGGGTCGCGGGGAGCCAGAGCCTAACCTGGCAACACAGGGCATAAGGCTGGAGGGGGAGGGGACATTCCCAGGACGGGACACCAGTCCATCACAAGGCACTCCCAGTGGGACTCGAACCCCAGACCCACTGCACCACAATGACCCCCAGTTACATACAGCATCATGCTAAATGGTAGTAAAGTTGGACATTTTCCCATGTGGTACCATATATTCTTGTGACTAACAAAAAAAAAATACTGCATGTAGTGTCATGGTTAGAGCTGCTGCTTTCGGTCCCAAAGGTTGCAGGTTTGAATCCCACCTCCAACTGTAGTACACTTGAGCAAGGTACTTACCTTAAAAAAGTTACCCAGCTATATAAATGGCCAAATAATTGTAGGTAGAATAACACTGTAGGTCACTAGGGAGAAAAACATCAGCCAAACGAATAAATGTAAATTACTGAAACATATTCCCATAAAGTTTAATTTCCCTGTATTAACAATGGAAGTTTTGCCTGAAACAGATATCTGTAATATTTGTACATGATTTGGTTAGGGCCTAAAAATTTTTCTCATGTCAATGAATTTGATGTTGGTCTTGTGACCTTTACTCTTATCGATTGCATAATTGTTCTGTTATTATAACCTGGATAATTACTGAGGATATCTGAGCCCTCTCTGTATCTATATATTCAGGGCCAAAGAAGATGAATAATAATTGAAAAAAAATCTTTAAAATGTACAGATAAGTCCAGTGCTTTGGCAGTGCAGGGTGCTCATTAATTAGCATTTTGGTCAGCGTTATTGGATACTCCATAGCACATGAAAGCTCATTTATATTGGAATTGATTCACTTGGGTGGAGAACTGTTTCACTATATAACTGGTGAGGTGACCCCTGGCCCTCCCATTGGGAGGAACCTTTCCTGTTCTTAGGTTTATTAAACGTTCTGAGTGATGATTTGTCTGGTGTTGGTTGTCACAAGCGGCAGGAGGCCATCCGACACTGGCATCGTCTGAGGTCAGCCCCTTCTAACTCAGATGAGCAGGAAATCCGATGCATCTGTCATGACATTTGGACACTTGTTCACCCAGTAATCAACAAATTAACTTACCACACCTTTTGTCATTTTATGACTCTTGCTCAGGTGTGAACTTGCTTTATCTCTAGGGTTTTTTCTATAATTGATGATGAGGTGCAAAAAACCATGGATTTATTAATGTGTCAAAACAAGAGGGGGAAACAGGAATAGATATTATATACGATATTTACAATTAAAATCCATACTTCCCGTACGTAGCCTACCAGATGGAGCATGAGAGAGCTCTCTAGTATGGATAAGTGAATGGAGTTCAGCGGAGCCTGTCTAGCACTGCAAGCCACTTCGGACAAAGGTGTCACTGAATGTAGCGTTGGAGAAAAGGATCCCCTAAATGAATCAATGCAAATTTAAAAGCGAATAAGTGGCACCTATTCATTTTCAAGCCATTCTGGTCACACCTTGTGTGCTATTTGTAAGGGCCTTACATGACCAGAGTATGCTATTATATAGAGGTCGATTCTCAGTAGCATTTCACATGCCACATATTTCCTGCCTGATACATGGAGCTTCAGAAGCATCACATTCATAGCATCTGATCCATAACAAAAAATGTTGCAAATAAGCAGTTAAGAAAATTGAAATGCATCTCTATTTCTTACATGATTATACAAACTAATTACAGATTCCATGACGTTTCTACAGAGTACAGTACGGTTATTATATGTTTTTAAAGATACTTCTCATGTCCACAACTCATAAGTACAGATGCTCCTCGACTAACGATGGGGTTACGTTCCGATAAACCCATCGTAAGCGGAAAAATTGTAAGTCAAAAAAAAGAACAGTACCGCACCTACAGAACATCATAGTCTAACCTTTTTTAAACGTGCTCAAAACACTTACCATAGCCTACAGCTGGGCAAATTTAAGCAGGAGACACACATGGGTGTTTAGTAGACATAATGGAATGAGAAAACACAAAAGAAAAAAATGCTTTCAACACAGTATTGGTTGTTTACATTTTCAGTTGTTTACACTTGTTTGCGTGATTCCTACAGAGACTGTGAGCATGGTGCATTGGATGCTGCAGCTCGCTGTCATTGCCCAGCATCAGGAGAGAGTATCATACCTGCATATCGCAAGCGTGGGAACAGATCAAAATTCAAAATGTGACATACAGATTTTACCGAATGCATATTGCTATCGTACCATCGTAACTTCAAAAAAATCGTAAGTCGAACCATCGTAAGTAGAGGAGCATCTGTATTTATGATTTCTATGTTTTTTTTAATATATATGTGTATTATATATATAAAATATAATGTAAGTGTTATAGAAATGTGAATTATAATTGAGAATGTAAATATGATCATTCAAAAGGATAATAAAACTAAAGCAAATGTGTATGAATTTACAATCAAAGCACTGCTTTTTTTGCTCCCATTTTATGAATCAGTCAGAATTTCAGCAATGTATTGCATTTGTGTTTCAATACACTGTAAAGAAGATTTCCCAAAGCAAATCTAAAAACATAAAATATCCAGTAAAAGGAAAAATAAAAAATATTGCCTAACGCCTGTTCAGATGTCATACATAAGGCAAATGACGATGAATTATGAGTAAATATGATCTGTCTACATTTCCATAAATGTAAATATTTGCATATAAATCTAAGCTGGTGATGTGTATGAAGAACTGATGTGGAAAGTATGTGGTGGGGAGCAGTGGAAAATAATGCTGCTGGTGTCTACAATAAACAATAGATGTAATAAATGGGTGACGCGTTCTGCTAGTTACAATGATACTAATTGTACAGAATAGGCTCCAAAGGTTTCCAAGGTAATCCTGAGAAGATTAGGAAAACAAGGAGAGTAATGCAGGTAGGGGAATATGTCTGTATTGTACAGGAAGTGATTATAAGAGTGTAATACTACTCTGAATGTAAAACGAGCTTCCAAAAAGCAATAGTTCTGCAGGCAGTGTGGAAGGACACAGAGTTATAAGGTGAACACTCTTGGTTCAAACCTAGCAAACTCCAACCGCCTCCCCTACTGCTGACATACCTGTGCACAAAGTCCACCTATCCGTTATCAACAACCACTTGACCAATGTAGGGGTTGTGATGGTCTGGGGCCTATATCAAAAGAGTTGGGTGTGAGGCAGAAGGGCATCCTGAAGAAAACCCCATTCATTATAGGGAAATCACAGAGTCTAAGGGCAATTTAGAGTAATCAATTCACCTAAAATCTGTAAGAGACAGGGAAGGAGACAAGAAGTGCAGTTGCCCGTAGATGAAGGCTTTTATTTGCCCTTAGAGCGGGGAGAAGGAAGGGGATGGAAAAGGGGGACCAGGGAAGAGGTAGGATGAGGTTTTGTGCGAGTCGGGGGGCTGGGAGAGTCAGGTCGATGAGGATAGTCGGGATGCGGGTGTCATCTCTGGGATCGGGTTCGTTTCTGTGTTGTTCTCCTCCTCGGTCTCTTCTCTCTACTGCTGGGCACCGGGGAAGAAATAGGGAGTGTAATCAACCCCAGCTGTGGCTGCTTTGCCCCCATCTCCACCCCCTCCCTGGGCTGCCTCGGCATGCTACAACATCTCTTTGGACAGTGGCAGGAAATTTACATAAACATGGTGAAAATTCAATTCCACACTGAATATCTTTGCTGTGTGGCACCAGGGCTACTTGCTGTGCCTCCATGCTGCCTTTGAGCAAAGTTCTTGCCTTAAAGACCTACCTTTAAACATGGGCACAGTGCTTTGAGGCACCTTGGATACAAGCTTCACAGAGACAGGGATTTAATAATTAATGTTATAAGATGAAGAAATGTGTAGCTTAATTTTCTGACTTTTTTGCGCTTGAATTATAAATTGTTGAATTGCGTGAACAAAAACCTATAAATTTGTTCTAAGCATGTAAAGTTTTTGTGTGCTGCCAATACCATTAAACTCTGAAGGTGGTGTCATTAAACAAAAAAGAACCAATTCAACTTCAAGTGTAAGCTGTGGATGGTTTCATCATAGGTTGATCCAAAGATCCTGAGAATTTACCAGAAAGTTTCTCTATATAAGAATGAAAACTTCTTGTTTTTTGTCTTCCCTGAATGTCTTAACTGTCCCTGTTTCTGTCCCAGAACAGCCTGTGTGTCAGATGTAGATGAAAGAAGCTATTTTACTTTCAGGTTATTGTTCCAAGCACTATTAAAGGTAATCAGAAGGTGATCTACAGCATGGGCATCACCACTGTTTCATAAGTCCTTCTCATCACAGGCCTCTAGGCATTCATTCAGAGATTCTAAGGTGCTTATTTTATGTGGCATATGACTTGTGGAAAAAAAGATCATTTCTGTCAGGAATGCTCTGATCAGACAAGACTGGAGTTTCACGAGCAATAATTATTTCTGAGATGAGTATCCAGTAAAAGTTCAAAAGTCGAGGGCAGCAGTTGTGAAAGGGGCTTGATTGGCTTTCTCAGATGAGGCAGTACTGTTATCAGCATTAACATTCTAATTTTACATTATAAAAATATAACATAGCTAAGGTATCTTAGAATACCTTGACTTAATAATTGCCTTAGTCAAAAGGGATTCATTAATAAATCAATGATCTTGTTAACAATGAACTACAGGAACAGGACTGGGGGCAGTTGATATTGTAGTGGACAGAAGTGCTGCATCCAGATCCGAAGTTTCGAGGTTCAAATCCTACTTCTCTACCTTTAAGCAAAGTACATACTCTAAATTGCTGTATAATTAAAAAAATAAATTATGAAGCTTAACATTGGATGCTGCTTTGCGGAAAGTATCAAGTAAATGAATGAATGGAACAAATAGAGGCAACACTTTAATTGGTTATTTTACAGATTTCTTGCATCTTGGATACATCTATTTGGGCTACCTCAATTCCTTCCTCAACACACTGAGCATCATATTAAATCTGTTTTGTCTAGATGCAGCTTTGTATGTCTGTCTATGGGCAGAATTTTTAATGTTGACTGACAGTATAAAGGAAGGCGTGTAGTTCAGATAGAACCCTTCTTTCTGTCTGAATGAGTCCCAGTAGTTTAACTCACACAGGATTGATGTTGCATTTGAGAATCTACAGTTTTCTCTGACAAATGACATTTAGACTGACATGAATTACAGCATTCAGCCAGATCTGTAGAAGTGGAAAGCAACACTTCAATGAAATGGTTCAGCACATCAGAAAAGAAAAACGTTAATGTTGGCATCCCTTTCACAAGGAGACTGGTTAGTTTCTGAATATGTGCTTGTAATAAGATTTTTCATATAAACAACTCTCTATTACCCTTAATTTGAATGGGGGAAATAAGTAATGCATTCTTGAACCACAATAGTCACCTAAAATCACCTTTGTTTACCAGAAGTGCTAAAATTGTGCCTTATCTTTCAAAAAATTGAATATCTAACTCAAAATTAAATCCAGAATGTAAGAACTGATCCTATCACCTTTAAATCCAGGCTTAAGAGTCACATGTTCAAAATAAGAATTTTTGGGTAGAATTACATTTGCTTATATTTTGGAACTCTCAAAAAAGGAACCTTTATTGTACCAGGGATGATTATATAAAACGCAGTTGCTGACATCTGAGAGTAAAAAGGAAAAAAAAATAAAAAATCTTTGTGTTTTACATGGTTCACAGCAAAAGTGACATTACACAGGAAGGGTGGTGAAACATTAGTTAGAAAACAGCACTTCATTTTAACTTTTGAACCATCTAGCTGCTGGTGTAAAGTGGTCTGCTATCACCTTGAGGTGCTCCACCTCAGATTTTTCTGGAAATATTTACAGGATTCTAGTTTAAAAATGATGCAAACTACCATGCAAGGAGGCACTTGCCACCTGCATAAATAGCACATCAGTCTACAACTCAACCCAGGATGTCCTAAATAATATGGAAATTCTCTGCGTTTTTTTCAGGAGACCATAAAGTCACAGCATTGTATGGTGGTACCAATCAACAACTTGTCTATAGATCATATCTATAGTCCAGGAGTTTTGCTGAGGTGTTCCTCAAGTATTCTCCCAAGGCAAAATAAAATGGCAATAACGATATTCTACGTACGGCTATTTATAATGAATCCTGAGAAAGATAGTGGTATTGGACTATTGGACTGTACTTTGTGAATTGCATGTCTGAATCTCTACATCTCCATATGTTGGGGAAATGCACTTTTGTTTATTCCAAGTTCTATATCACTTTGGAAAAAAATCATTTGCCAAACAAATGAATGTAAATATAAACAATTGTGTACAGGGGCCTCAAATGGGTCTTTATTCCATCTTTCCTTCTGAATTGCTATAAGGAAAGAAATAACCATCTTAAAGGTAGAATGTATAATAAAAAGAAAAAGCAGCATGAATCTTTGACTTTCAGGGATATACATGTGAGCACAGGAAACACAGGATCTTACAGAACATCTGTGAGGTTTATCAGTCATTCACCAGCAAGAACATCTTAGCAGAAGTAGGCATTACCCATACAAATTGCTCGAGCCACCTTTCAGTCAATCAAAGTTAAATATACTTACTGAATGAATTGCCTCTTAAATGAAATCATTATTCTCAGATGAGAATATGCCTTAGAAATACTTGTTACAGGTTCAATTGTAAACAATCATGCGATATGATTTGTAATTATATTCTTGTGTAGATACGGAAGTTAATTTGATAAATTACGTATATCAGTGTGATAAATTGTTCTTCAACATAATATTAAATAGATGCCTGGAGCATTTCCTTCTAATTGCAGGTGATAGGAGCTGAAACAATGCTTAGTAATCTGAAGTCATCTTTAATTCCTGAACCTGTTTTTTTCCTTAATTCTTAGTCATTCATACCGTATAGCACTACAGCATTTGCGCAATCCATGATGCATGGAATCAATTTGCCACAATAATTGGTGTAAAAAGCAGGCTGTCAGCAAGTCTGGCCGTAAGTCTGAGTAAAGAGAACGTCAATAGCTATTTGGGAACCATCTGCCATGGAACGAGTGGATGTGTTTAGGGGGTGGTGGCAGGATTTAATTTGGGATGGAGGAGCTAATGTCTTTGAGATAGCAGCGCAGTTACTGACAGCAGGGTCCAAACACGACAAACATAGATATGAAAATATAAATGAGAACAATAAATAGATATGTACATAAAATCGATTGATAGAAAAAGATGGGTACGTGCATGGGCGCGTATGCAAATCGGAAATCAGCAGAGCAAGAGCGGCTCTCCCGCCAGGAATGGAATATCTGCCCCAATGGCTGCTGTGGGGGATCTGCAGGACATAGCCGCCACGCTGCTGCGAGCACGAGATCTATTGCGAGGACAGTCTCATCATTGGTATCGACTCCTTCCAAACCTCTCTCTAAACAAAGCGGGCAGCCTCTCATAACCCTGTGCCATCTGCATGGGCCACGAAAAGAAGAGAAACAAGAAAAATCCCTCATGGTTATACCTTTGCTAACAAAACGCACACACACACACACACACACACACACACACACAAAGCAAATGGCCTGTTACTAATGATGTCACTTGTCAGTGAATTTTCTGTGTTCTAAACTTATATTACATTGTGTTGTGTTATGCAGTCAATTAACCATTTTAACACACCGCTGAGACTAAGCACGGGCAGATGGGAGACTTGAAATAGAAAACAAAGGAATAATGACAAATAACCCGAAGGCCATGTTTTGCATAACCCTACTTATGCTCAAGGCCGGAGAAGGGAGAGGACAACAGCACCGGAAAACAAAAGGTACGCGCTCCCGGTGCAGAGCTGGTGAAATTCATTACGCTTCCGAAATCGTGACCTTATTTAGCATCAACGTACTCAGCGTGAACCGCTGCTCACGTACATTTCTGCACCGGTCATTAAATCTTGCTGACTGTGAAATTGGAGTGATGAATAATACTCTCAGTCTTCATTAGAAACTGTCACTCTTGATTTTGCTGCACGCTGGTAACACCCTCCTGTGACTGATCAGTATTCTGTGTACAGTAAATATGTAAAACCCAAACCCGAATGAACTTGCCGTCTGCATGGTGCACCTACACATTCACCATTAAATACAATACGAATGTTTACCTTACAGTGAATCAGCTTACGCACTCCATCATTGCTTTTGCACTAAGCTACTGCACTTATAATTATGGAGAAATAATATGCCCTGCAAAACTTCAGTATGAAGTACCTCTCTATGTGCCACTTAAACATTTTAATTGAAGCAACAATAGTGGCCTTAAACTACTGGCTATGTGAAACAAAAAAGAGCTGCTAAAATAGTTGTATAGGCAGAGATTTTATTTTATTTTTTTCCACCTTGACTGGCCTTAACTTCTTGATTTAACATGATCAACACCTATTTTCGTATGTCTTTTTAAATATATCACATGTACACTAAATGGAGAATAATCAATGCAAAAATTAGAAGTGTAATGTATAAGACTTCTATGATATGATTTACATATCCTTGCCATAAATAATGCACAGTGAAAAATAAACTGTGAAGAAACTGTGAAACTGTGAAAAATAAACATTGAATTGCATATATATGTATATATGCAATAATTCCATATATATATATATACATTGAATTTCTGTGTTGTGGCAAGAGATGGATTTTAACCCAAGTCAGAACCCTCAAATAATTAGAGGATGTTGGTCTTTCAGAACTGTTTTTTTCTTGTTACATAATATGGAGCATAAACCAGAGACGACTCTCCACATTTGCAGGAACATCTCCTAGAACCTTAGAAATAATCAATGAACAAGAATACAACAGTGGTGCTGTCTCTGAACTGAGGTGAGTAAAGTCCATTGGGGATGGGACTGCCTGGGCTAGATAGGGGTACATACAAAAACATTTACTCTTTATTTATTAGGAAGCAGATGTGTCATCCTTTTCTGGTGCTTCGCCCCAGAAGAAAATAAATAGCTGAGGTTTCCATCAGGACATGACAGTATATTGTGAAGCACTCAGAAATAGGTTCCACAGAGTGGGCAGTGATGACGTTCTGCAGGAGATTGTCTTGCAAGGGCGAACATGTCACAGGGAGCTGCCGCCTGTCCCACTGACTGAACTCCTTAAATCGACTTTGGTCAACCTTCAGCGTGCTCCCTCAGTGCACAGCTAGTGGGACGGAGAGGAGAAGGGACACATGCACAGGTAAAGGGTAGCCATGTGGAAAAAAAGGTACAGGGTGCATAATGGAGCCTTCAAGGGGTGAAACATTTCCTGTGTCTTTGATATGTCGCAATTGGCCATCTGCAAACTTGTGAAGGTCATAAAATATTGATTTACATTTAGGTGATCATGTGTCATCCATCAGTCCATCCATCCATCCATCCATCCATCCATCCATAATTTTTATAACTGCTGACCAAGGTGATGTTGCAGTTACAAGGTAACAGAGCAAGCAGGTTAGACGATGTTTCTGTATTATACGCATTGTCATTATAAATTTGCAATTAGCTGTGACAAGTACACCAATGCTCCGATATACATAGTTTGAAGTAATGGGGACAACGTACAATGCTGTTTTAAAGTCTTTGAATCCATTATAGATGGTCATCATTCTTGTATAAAATATTAAAATAAATATAAAATCTAAGTCTTAAACTAAAATAAATAAACGATTATGATTTACACATCTGATTCTACTTACCTAATTGGTTTAGCCAATAGAACTTGGGGTTATTTTATTTTTGCACCTGCACTATCTCTGTTTTTCTACCGCACACATTTTCCTCTAAAGCAGGAGGCTGCTTCTCATTAAATGACAATTTTGTGGTAAAACCAAGGGACACAAGGGATTCATGTACTTTCAAGCAGTTCTGTATACATGCAACTGACTGCATGAAAAATGTAATATCTACAAAGTATGATAGTGAAAAAAGGCCCATCCCCCTTACCCACCCTCCAAAGTGCTGTGGTTTTGAACCATGAGAACTGCGCTGTCCTGAATATGCAGTAAAATAAATTTTTTTCATGCATTTTACTACGCTTCTATTTGTCCGAGAATGGCGCTTCTGAAAAACCTTTGCACAGGCTCAAAAGGGGCCAGAATGTGTTATCCATTATTTTGCCGTCATTAAAGTTTACCAGGTACAAAGCACATTTGCATTCTGTATCTAAATGTTAACTAAGACATTTTAGCACCTACTTTGTTAACAAAGTTGTAACATTCGACAAGGCACATTATCGCTGAAATGTCGTCAGTTGTCCTTTCCACACAATAGGCTTTCTGTGACTATTCCCCACGGGGTTGCTACAGTGCTTAAAACTAGAATTATGTGTACCTAGGGAAATAGTTTATGCAGTTACATTTTAATTGGATTTTCCAAGAGGCAGAGCGGTTACATGCAAGTGTTTGAAAGAATGGTCAAAGCATGTTTGTGTGTCTTTAAACAATACAGTTCTCATATGCAG
Organism: Scleropages formosus; assembly: GCF_900964775.1. Lineage (NCBI taxonomy): Eukaryota > Metazoa > Chordata > Actinopteri > Osteoglossiformes > Osteoglossidae > Scleropages > Scleropages formosus. The sequence goes on from NC_041814.1 coordinate 22,762,205, forward strand.
TAGGAGATAACCTTGTCTCAGTCATCACTGTTTATGCAAATACTGCCATGACACAAAACGCAATAGGTTGCATGTTACCTAAGAGAATATGGTATTCAAGGGAACCTTAAAAAATATTTGAGGAATGAAAAATTACCTCATTGCACATGATTCATATTAGAAATTATCCAAGTTAATTTAAATATACTGTGGGAAGCTGGTGCCCACTTCTCTGACTGACAGCCAAATTGTGACGAGACTTATTAAGGGGTGTAAAATGAGTACAAGGTGCGGCCAATGGCCATGAAATAATTACTTATATAAGACTGAAATTCAATCATTGGACATTTAGGGAAATAATGCTGGAGAGTTTTAATTTGGGAATTGGGTGTGGGTGATGCTCAGATTTTGAGTTTTGTGTGGAAATGTATGTGAGTCACTGCTGGTCTTTGCACATCTTTCTTAAATCTTTGACTTTTCATCTTTGTAAGGCTGAAAAACCATTTCTTTCCTGTTTTGACTGATTTGGATAGTGTTTGCATTTTTGATTTTGCGCAAATGGATTTTGTTAAAAACAGTGATTGGAAGTGTTCCTGATCACTGCCTAAACCAGGCGCACAATGTTCACCTTTTAGCACCTTACTAACCACATAAACCGTTTTTGTGCAGTTTTTGTGGCTGAATACAGCTCTCATGTTCAACATAGGAAATTTTCTGAGTCGAAGAAGAATTGTAGCTAAAAGAAAGAAAAGATCTACCACTTCAAAAAAGTTTTTCTTTCTGGCATTAATATGTCAGGCATTTAAATTCCAAGAGAATATTTTTTGCACTAAAGGTCCACATATTGTCCTTCAGACCAGTGGCTCCAAGTACTACCAAACAGCCTCCTAATTCGGAGAGGAAGACATTGGCAAATTATCTCTGCAGATCAAAGTACTTCGGCACGCAATGTACGACTTATCAAATTTCCTGTGACTTCTTTGTTCTTCAAAACCCTACATACGCATTCAGAGAGGCACGTTGTTTCAGAGTCCTTTATATTGATCAACTGGCATGCAAATTAGCTCGGTCCGTGAGTCCGTGGTCATCAAGACGTCTCTTATCAGTGGCCAGTCATGCAGCCACCTTGGAATGCAAATGATGTTGCCACAGCGACTGTTGGCTGAGTTGCTGTTATTGTTCACAAATTATCAAATGTTTAAATGGCTGTAGTATTATAAAGCATGTTCCAGCATAAATTGTTCTAAAGTGTACAGCTTTCATATTTATCTTTCTCTCTAAAACAACTCATTATTATCTGGCTGGACAACTAGAAGTATCTTGCTCAAGGGTATGACAGCTTGAAGCACAACTTAAACCTGCAACCTTTGGATTCAATGGGAGAAGCTCTAACCACTATACTACCAACTGCCCTTATGTATGTAGTATGTAAGTTACATTTTGTTACTGGAAGTGTTTCTGTAACAGTGAATCTTTCCTTCAATTAATCGCAACTTCAGCACTGGTATAAAGGATTTTCTAAACATGATGGAAGGAAACTTCAAGAATAACTCCAAATGGGGCATATTTTACATCCAGATTTCTATGCTTGAACGTACCATGAACATTGGTCGGAATATGTCATGTAAGCAGACTAATTTTTGTTTTATGCTGTCTTTTTATAGTTACGGGAGCATAAGTGCACTGAATGGAAATTGAAGACAACAATCAGAGACAACTAGTAGTGTAGTGGTTACAACTGCTACCTTTGGACCCAAAGGTTGCAGGTTTGAGTTTCATCTCTAAGTGTAGTACCCTTGAGTATGGCACTGCCTCTAAAATGCTTCAGTGAAATTACCCACATGGGTAAATAATTGTCAATAGATTAATGTTGTAAAATGCTTTAGTGAAAAGTGTCAGCTAAATTAATAAATATGAAATGAATTGTGTAATTTAAGGACTTGGTGAGATAAATGTTCTTTTCCCTTTCAGCAAGGTGCTTAAGCTCATTTTGGAACTCAGTGAAACAGCTAATGTGAGTTAATATTTTACTTTAAGTCACCCATCTTACATTACATTTTATGACACCTGTAGTGGTGTGATACTGTTGCCATTTTCAGTACTTAGTTTTTAAAAAAGGATATGCACACAAACAGATCACCTACAGTTCTTAGTCACAAGTCTTCTAGTAGGAGGCATGTTCTGCATTTGATGTTTGAAAGAGAACCACAAGGAAGGCTCCTTTACCAAGCTACAGCCATGTAGCTTTAGTTCTGCTTCAGAGAATGGGTCACCCTTCTATCAATCTGTCAAGCCTATCACTTCTTCTCAGTCTCTGATGATCATTACATCAGAGGTAAAACATGTCATTTAAATGTGACATATCTATCAGCGTGTCCTCTGAGTCAAATGGTCTTTCAATGCCGTCTTGTGGCTGCACCGAGGAATTCACGCCCCGTTGATAAGAGTCTGCAATGTGCAGTACCGTGCCTTAGCCTTCCCAGCTGACAGGGCAAAAAGCAAGTGGGGGGGAAAAAATAGGTGAAATATTGGGAATTCCTCATATGAGTGAATAAAAAAAAAAAAGTATATCGCATCGCAGAGCAACATCAGCATCATGTGACATTTTAAAGGTTGCCCAAAGCTGACATCAAACCATCCATCAAACCTTGCTCGCTTATTGCAGGCACAAATAAATAGCCTGGCAGTGGCAAACACTGACATCGAAGGCCAAGTCGTTGTGAAGGACATTTATTGGGAGTCTTGCAGAAGTTAGAAATTTCCAGCAACAGGGATCTTACTAGATACTCTAAGGATGCTAACTGCTTTCTGAGTTTCAAATACATGTGAGACGAAAAACTATTTGTAATAAATGATTCCGTTTCTATGCCAGTGAATTTATACAAACATAAACACAATTTTAAATGTTTACATTAAAAAAAAATTATGCACTCATGGAAATTCATGGAGATTCTTAAAGTTAATAATAATAATGTCATGTAACAAAATAACAATGATATGCCATGCGCGATTCACGTTTAATTCATTCCACGTATGCAATGAACAGAAACGGTCATCCATGTAGCCTGACTGTTCGTTTAATAAATTCAACACGGAAATAAGGTCAACGAAGAATATCCAACAGACATGGAGTGTGTGTAGGGGAAAAACAAAATCACACATCCCTTTGAATAAAAGATTTTTGGCAGGAAATCTGATTATGTATGTATTTAATTGCAAAAACATTTCTTCAACAACAGCGTCTACACTATTCACAACTATTCTATTTGATTCACATAATGAAAAGCCCGGACAACGAAACACTCGCATTCGGAGTTCATGGTGTACTTTCCCACAGCCAGGGCAATTTAATAAATCCATAGTAGTCTGTCACGCAGAGTGACTCAGGACCTTGCTGCAAACATCAAGGTTGTACAAGAGATGGTGTCCTGTGGCTGGCAATTTCTTTATTGATTGATTGATTGGTTGTACATTAGTTACCTTGATAGCAAAGGTGTAGCAAAGATGGGGAATGAAACCTTCAGTGTTCAGGCTCAAGCAAACCTTGTTTATTCCCCAGCATTTGTATATGACTCCACTATTACTAATATTTTTTTTTACCACCCCAATACCTGACAGTTTGTTTACACCACCGCTCGGTGGCAACAAGGAATCCTTGTAATCCGTTGTATTACTTTCAGAATAAAATTGGCATTGCAGCTAAAACCTGTTCGTGGACGCAGAACCTAAAACATTTTTTCCTTCATTCCTCAGTTTTATATTATGCATTTTCCAACTATTTAAGTTGCAGTGATTACTATTAAATTGCAATACTGTGTATGTTTACTTATGTTTCTTTATCTTGTTTTATATTTTACAGTCAGATACTGTAGGTATCAGGTTGAGAAGATCCCAAATTAACATAAAATTACCTTTCAAGTTACAAAACCAAAGGCGATTTGTCATGTTAATACGAGCAGGGACGGAACAGGAAGGGAGCGGACTACAGAATGAGTCTGGGAATATGACAGAATTAATCACCTTAGCAGCGATGGGCCCCTCGTTGCGCATACTCTACATATTGTTAGGGGGAAATACGATCTCGCCCGGACCCCATTAGTCAAGCGAGAGATAGCGAACTCTGGCAAAAAAGTCATGGGTTGTTTCGCTTAGTGACTCCATGAGTTTTCACAAATAACCAGAAAAAAAAATGTTGCTTAGGTACCAGCACAGCATGAAAGAAATTAATAATTAGACATATTAAAGAATGAAAGCAGCCATATAAGCAGTTTTGACCTGCAAAAGTAATTAGGGGAAAGCTCTCGGTGCCGGTGCTACTCCGGTGTGCTGAAACACAACGGCAATTTAAGCAGCACTGCTGTAAAGCCATCCTCTCATTAGGCTTAACACTTTCCTGTCATTATGCTGTTCTGTTTTGCCTTAAAGCCTCAGATGCACACAATTACCACTTAAAATAAATGAAGGACCTTCGTTTTGCAAAATATGTCTTTTCTGGCACCGCTGTGGTCCAGGTTGTCGTTTAGCAACGTGGAGAGAGCAGGAAAATTGCACGGTGGAAATATTTTGTCTTTCCCCACACCTTCTGTGTCAGCATGCGAGTCGGACGTTTGACTGGGATGGGGCTGCCATGTAGAGACACCAGCAGACAGTTTGAGACTCTGCTTTCCATCTGAATACAAGAGTGACACAAGCGTGACAGATGTTGTCCGGTCACTTAGTTCTTTAGCTGATCATTGTAAAATTATTGTAATTACCTGTGAGGTTTATTGAGGCAATACTGTATTTGGATGATTTTGCATTTTTATTGAAAGTGATGCATCATCAGTAATAGGGGTGCGGTGGTGCAGCGGGTTTGGTTCGGGCCTGCTGTGTGGTGGGTGTGAGGTTCGATTCATGCTTAGGGTGCCCCGCAACGCACTGACATCCCGTCCTGGGTGTGTCCCCTCCTGGGTGTGTCCTCTCCCCCTCCAGCCTTGTGTCCTGTGTTGCTTGGTTAGGCTCCAGTTTGCCGCGACCCTGATCAGGACAAGCGGTTGCACACATTGTGTTTGTATCATCTCTAATGTAAATCCTGTTTTAAAAAAAGTTAAAGTTTTGTGTTTGCAAGATATGACAGCTTAAAAACTGTTTTTGGTACAATTATTTTTTTTACAGTGCTTTTATATTCCTTTTTTGTTTTACCTGTATATATATATCTCCTAAATTCATTCACAAAAATCTGTGTGCTTGAAAAAGACACTGCACTGATTATATGACCAACACAATAAACACACTCTGGGGGGGACTGACATCAAACCACAAGCACTCCGTGTCACACCTACATATGCTAAAATGTTGCTAAATCCTTGTATTGTTCACGGTATTTATACAGTAATTAGTGCTTAAATAAGGGACATAAGTACATGGAATAATGACCCATTTCAGATTATATAAACAGTCTGGAGATGGAGAACACATATCTCTGGAGTCCTTAATCCATTAATCCACAGTGCTGTCCAAAACGTCCCAATGAGGTCTGACCTCAGTTGACTGGATTTAGCCGCAGTTGACTGGATTTAAGCCATTACACAATAATATTTAAGATTACACATAAGAGGTTAATACTGAAAATTACATCTAGTTTGGGTCTCAGAGAGTTCAAATGAAACACACACACACACACTTTCTGAACCGCTTGTCCCATACGGGGTCACAGGGAGCCGGAGTCTAACCCAGCAACACAGGGCGAAAGGCTGGAGGGGGAGGGGACACACACCCAGGATGGGACGCCAGTCTATCACAAGGCACCCCAAGTAGGACTCGAACCCCAGACCCACCGGAGAGCAGGACCCGGTCCAACCCACTGTGCCACCGCGCCCCCCTCAAATGAAATAGAACTGGTAAAATAAAATTTCTTTTCTTTTTAATGAGAATTTTTTTTTTTCCACAAATAGAAATTATTATTGCTTAGAAACTAAAGCTGCTGCTTCTTTAAAATCTAACAGATGCAGGTACGTTGAAATATTGAATAAGATACTATTTACATTTTCTAAGCATCCTTTACATTTATCCAATAACAGTTAACCTTACAGGAATGAATGATTTATAATTTTGCTTGCAATTAAATAATCAGGAAATCGCTAGGTACGAATTCATTAAATAAACTGTGTTAATACCAGTGGAAAATTTATTTAAAAGTTTTTTCGGGTGCATTTCTAGGATTTTGTCCTATAGAGAAGACAAAATGAACAGATAAGTATTGGGGGGTTATATGGGCATAAACAGAGTGTAAATAATCTATCTCCCCTAGATACATGTGAAAAAAGTAGAGTCATGCAATTAATTTACACCAGATTAACTAAATATTTGAGTTGAAAAATTTATGAACTGTAACTTTACAGGGTTTTAAGGTGTGTGCCCTAATGGACCAGTTCTCATTTAGCTGATGGAAGCATCAATGGCATTTGAAATGAAAGGAAATGGAAGGAAATTATGGCTCAGTTTGATGGATGGTGTTACGCTGATGCTCCGGTTCACTCTTAGTGCTCATGAAACAGGACATCAGCTGGGGTCTTGGCATTACAATGAGTTCTTGGAAACTTTGGAGGCCTTTTTTTCTTTGGTATTGATCACAAAACAAGAGTTTCTTTGCCCGATTCAACCGTTGTGCTTCTGGTATAACCTCAGTAGTGGTTAGATCTGACATATTGCACTGAAAACATCAGGATTTGAAACCCACCTTGCGCTAGTACTGTAGTGTAAGGTACTCATCTTTACATTTACATTTATATATTTATCAGATGCTTTTCTCCAAAGCAACTTCCAATGAACTCTATGTAGTGTTATGAGCCCACACACCTTATTCACCGCGGTGACTTACACTGCTAGATACACTACTTATAATGGGTCACTCATCCATACATCAGGGGAACACTCTCTCTCTGTCACTTACATCATTATGTATGAACCTGAACAGCATATCTTTGGACTGTGGGAGGAAACCAAAGCACCCAGAGGAAACCCACACAGATATGGGGAGAACATGCAAACTCCATACAGACCGCCACCTACCACCCAGACGCTGAGACAGCAGAGCTCTAATTCTTTTGTTAAAAATTACTCTGCTGAATAAGTAAATAAAGCATTGTAAGTAAAAAATAAAAATTTAAAATTTAAATTAAATTAAAATTAAAATTGTAAGTCACTTTGGAAGAGAGCATCGGCAAATCAATAAATACTTCGTAAAATCCATGTACGGGGGGTGCGGTGGTGCAGTGGGTTTGACCGGGTCCTGCTCTCCGGTGGGTCTGGGGTTCACTTAGGATGCCTTGCAATGGACTGGCGTCCCATCCTGGGTGTGTCCCCTTCCCCTCCAGCCGGCTCCGGCTCCCCATGACCCCGTATGGGACAAGCGGTTTCAGATGGTGTTTGTGTGTAAAATCCATGTCTTGGAAAAAAAGTTATAACTCAACATCAAGCTTCTCTCCTTCAGTGACCAATACTTTTCCACACCAGAAGCACTTCTAGGGTTTAGAGTAACCACTAAAATAATTCAAAACAATTCACTCAACACATAGCAATGAGCTGAGGTCATTAGTAGGTTTTTGGAAAGGGGATGTAAGAAATGTGTATAAAGAAATATTAAGTGTGGTTCTTGTGAACATTTAATTAACGTATTGGGACTATCGACTCGGTGATGATGACGTTGACGTGATACAAATGTATCTAATGTGACATTTCTATTCAGAAGCAGACTGCTCTTCTTAACGTACGTCCCCACAAATGGGAGCAGCGCGAAGACTGCGCCTCCAAACGCGACTGTTGCCCCCGTTCGCTCCCCGTCTGCACGCAGATCAATAGAGTGAGCCTAAGGCACAAATCCTCCCACCAGAGCAATCGCCTCAGAAGTGTGAGCTGGTGGTGCCTGTTTCTACTGTAAGGTTTTATTTCCTCTCAGAAAGAGCTGAAGGCTGCAGCCAATATTCTTAAAGCGTGCTTACTGCAATCTGCTGAAATTAAAAAGGAGCAAAAAAAAATGTTAAAAGCATAAGAGAACAAGCAAAGTCAATTAGCAAGGAAAAACAAGCAAACAGGGAAATGACAGGGGAATTATTTAGGTAATGGACTGATACGAGGGCCCGGTAAACTGGAGATATGAAATGAGGCATAAGAGGTAGGGAAGCGAAGAGCTTGGAAAACGCAGATGCGTTGCTCGCTGTTCACCATCGGCGTGAGAGAGGAGCTGGGAAAGTCAAATAAGGAAAACAAACAAAAAAGACGGCGCGGCTGAAATTTTAAGTTTGAGCGGATTCGGAGCGGGGAGCCACTCGGATAGGTGACTTTGAGGAGGAAGGATATGCACTGCAGCGTCTCCTCCTGCTCAGACCCCAATGGTCGGTGGAGATGCCAAGGTACAGATGGCAGGTGCTGGTGGAGATGGCCACGCCGAGAACCCACTGCAAACAAAACACGTTCAAATGCGAAACGCTTTTGCTAGATGTTTTAGGGACATTTGGGTGTTTTGGCATTGTGTGCTGCAGGCTGTGCCCTCAGGCGGAGGCATGGATAGCTACTAATGGGACATCAGTTGAAGATGAAGCAGATCCCAGGGCGTCTGCCGGGTGGCAGAATGCGGCTGCTGTCACGGTCGCTGTCAGATGGGACCATTAAGCTGATGCCTGAAGGGGAACGACGACGACGTGACACGCCGAGCGTCTGAGGACAACCTAGGCAGGTTAATTACGCGTACCGATTCGTTCAGCCCCTCGGCTTGAGTACTTTGACAACAAGCCTCCGCATGGCGCGTTTCACTCTCTGCAATACTTACACATCCTGGAAATAAGTAGAAGCCAAGGGCGTTGCAAAAACACAGTTTAGTATGGAAATAGAAAGGGCTACTTTTCATCCAGTGAAAAGCAGTCAGCAGCGCACTGCCGGCTACGCTCCGCAGGTGACACGTTTTGAAGAATTACATTTTCTCGGAATGAATTGGTTTGGGGTTTGATTTAGGAGAACGAGTCTGGTTAGTGGACACCGGTGATTGTTAGAAGACAACCCCTTAAGGTGAGGGATGCTGCCGTCACAGATACTCACAGGAAGGGAGATAAGAACACAGCCAAGTGATATCTGCACTGGAAATGCACAACTGTGTTCCTACCGCTCGCAAAGCATAGTCTTTCTGAGAAGTAAATGTAAACAAAACTTTTTTCCGGAATTTTCTGAAAGAAAGCACCCTACCAGCAGCGCCACTGGTGTTTCCTTTATACCAATTAATTTTTATGTTAAAAGAAGAAAAAAGTTTTGTTTTCCTCATACCCAAAGGTTTATGGTGGTACAATTATTTTATTTTTGGTTAATATAGATGTTGGCCAATCCTTTTTTTTGGGGGGGGGTGGGGGCATGTGGTTGCTAATGTGCACCCGCACATCTTGTAGAACAGAAAATATTGAGGCTGCGATTCGAGCTATGCTGCACTGCCACACTCAATGGTATAATGAGATTTGTGCCCAGCGAATTGCATCCGAGCCCAACTGAAGTTCAAAGTGGGACGACAGAGCAGCGCTCGCATTGTGCATAATCAGCTCCGCACAATAATGTAGCCCCGTAGGGTCCCAGAGCGGCCGGGCCCTTCCAAAACCTCAGAGCCGAGCTCTTCCAGCAGCACGGCTGGTGCTCCTCACTTGAAAAGCTCACAGAGAAACAGCCTGGACATGTGCCCCCCAGCGAAGGTTCAAACCCAGGCCAGATGGGATGAACCTCATATCTCATCCAAATTGTAGGTCACCAAGCTCTCCATTTAACTGTTTTTCTAACCCGCCACACACACTTTAAAAATTTTACTATTACAGCCTCTCTGGATATGAATGTGGTTCTATGAGATTTACACTGAGGAATACAGATAACAAATGATGAAATGCATGTCCGTAATGCAAGTCCACGATCAAAGTCTTCGAGTTGTTTAGTTTCCATCTGGTAAGGTTCATTAGTGGGTTGCAGCTTCATGCAATTATAATAATTTCTGTTATGCATTTCCTTCTATGCAGGACAAACAAGTATGAGACAGAAATACTGAGACATTTCTGTCTGATTTTTCTTAATGTTACTATAGGACTGCATCAGTGTCATATATGATTAATTTCAAGGATCCCCCTCCCAAGCTGAATTCGCCACCTAACGAAAAAATGTAACCATATGGGATTTGAAGAAAATCACTGCTGAGAACTTATTTTAATTTCACTGGAAAGTCAGTCAATAACTGAAAAAAATGGTTGCCCAAAATAAATCGTTGAAAAAAATAAAAAAATCAATTTCCTAGAAAGTTCTGCATTCAAAAAGATCAAAAAAATCAGTGTAGCAGCACTCTCTTCATTCTCTTAACAGTCTTGTCTTACAAAGGCAACTTTTTTACAGCGCAGAAAGGGGTTCTGCATGGTTCTCCATGGTTCTCCACCAAGCCATTGATCGTAAAGCTCTTTACCACAGGGACCAATTGGGTCCTCATTGGGAGATTATGACCTTTGCATAACACCTGACTCGGTTTAATCCAAAATTGCATTTAAACACTGCTACTGTTCTCCATTACAACTATTTAATTCTGTATTACTTCTGTAGATGTACAGTGTAACGAGAATATAAAACAAGGAATGTCAGTTAATAACAAAAATTAATGGCTCTAGCTGCAGACATCATCTTTATTCTGTATTTTCTTTCCACAGACATGGATCTAGCTGCAGCAACGTACTTTGCCATTTCTGTGAATGAGTTTGGGGGGGGAATAATAATAATAATAAATTATATATATATTATATATATTTTAAAAATACATGCACACAGACAGAAGGGTAAATCAAATGTATGCAATTGTAATGTTAAATATGTAGTGTATAAAAAAAGGTTAAAATTATTATTGCAGATACTTCTTGAATTACCCTTCTGTGTATTATATGTGCTTACTTTGTGTGCTCTATACTTGCTCCTAAAGTTAGCATTTTACACTACAGGATTGTGATCCAGTCCATACATAGTTCAGTCTTGATCTCATGCTGTTTTGTTTTGATTGAAAAAGGCTGGAAAATACTAGAAGCACTATTAGCAGTTTGCACTGAGACCTCAGAGATGTCACCAATAACGACCCATGGTGGGAGGGGAAGAAAAAAAAAAATCTTTTCAATAAGTGCAACATCCATGTCCTTTCACAGTTGCTGCCCATTAGAATTGTTTTAATGAGTTCTTCCGAAGTGATTGTAACATATCGTAATGATCTATTAAAAAATAACTATCAAGCTCTAAACTCTCACATCTCTAAACTGTGCCACCTGCTGTATTGCAGAATGAGTGTTACTCATTATTATTTAGCTGCAGTGGTCATTAGCTTTGGACCTTAACCCTAGCAAGGCAATTAGCATGCAGTAATAGTGAAAAGTATTGGAGTCACAATAAAAAAAAAAAAAAAAAAAGAACCACAGCAAGACCTGCCTCTTTTTTTTCTTATTTGCTTGCAACTGATCCAAGTCAGTTATTACCTAGAAAAGATACCGGGGAAGGAAGGCTTTGGGCTCTAGTCCCGCACGTGATTCTGCTACAGTTACATGATTGATAGTCCAACATTACAACAGGCACAAAGAAGCCATTAAAAATTGCAAAGACTGACAGCAATTTTCCACTCAGATATATGACCGATATAAACGAGCCTCTTATGGAAAAATCATTGAACGTAATTAAACACTTAATACTTCAGAGGACATTTTGTCAGTCACACAGAGCGCTGATTTTTTTTTTTAAGTATTATTTAAATGTAGAAATGATTGTGGGCATATGATGAAGTCAAAGAAAATAGAACACATCTTGGGAATGCTACATATTCATTGATGAGCTGAAAACAAGTAGGTGGTTTTTGACCAATAAGCAGGCAACACCAAATAACTGACGGAGAACAGTTTAACAGCTATTGTTTCAGTCACCGAGGAAGTCATTAACATCTAAAATAGAAGTAATTTTCATGCAGAATGGCTCTATGGAGTGAACGCAGGACAGTCTGAATTAATTTTGAAACGTCTGAATTCATACCTCGGAGGGCGCAGCTTTGGAGCGACTTTCCTCACCAGAAGGTGCCTGATACAAATGGTATCATTGTTCTCTATTTAACCTCAATTAGACAGTAAAAAAGACATTTGCATTTAATTAATCTACCTGTTTGGATTTGCTGTGAAGCTGTGCGATTAGTCCCAAGTGCTTTTTCTGCAAAAGAGGAAGACCGACAACTGAAATGTTTCATTAATCGTTATTATTTTTTAGAAAATTACATTTTAGGCTTTGATTAATTTTTTTTTTTTTATTTTAAATAGCACAATGAAGTTTTTGACCATAACATATCAACACATAGAATGCCTTGATAGTGATTTAGTTCAGTTCTACATACACTGAACCAAAAGGGGATGGAATTACAGAATTAAGACACAGCATGTGGTAAACGTGCACATTCTATGTAAATTCTATATATTCCTGCAGAGAAAAGATAAAATGATCCACTGTGTTATACTAATTATGTTTATGGAAATTACATTCTGAAGAACATTTTGGTTTTGACATCAAATCCTTCATTTTCCTACATAGTCTGGAAATAGAACTGAAAAGGTACAATGGAAAGAAGCGACATTTACGCAAATTTAACATTTTATGCATATTTAAATCTATTTATCCAAAACTATTATTTCTGGGATGGGGGGGGTGGGGGTGTTCCTCCAGCCCTGTGCCCTGTGTTGCTCCGGTTCGCCATGACCCCACTTGGGACAAAGCAGTTTCAGCCAATGTGTGTATCATTTGCAAAGACAGTTGAAGCTCCAGACTCCGCTGTGACTGCGGTTGGAGTAAAATGCAAGTGTTCCACAACCACATGGTCTCCATGCGTCTGAGACCATGAAGGTCACACTACGGTGACAGCTAAGGGTTTCCATAAACAAATGTGCAATCCAACGGAACGGGAAGGCCATCATAGTGCCATGGCAGGCCTTTCCAAGATCAGGAAGATTCACTTTCAAAGAGCAAATGACACCAGAAAAAATGTCAGGCTACAACAGTGGAAAATTAAGTCATGAACCAATATATCGCTTAATGTCATACAAGACGAAATCCTGATCCCTGAACTGCGTTTCTGACCCAGTTTCCCGTAATCAGGTTCTAAACCCCAAGATATTCGTGCTGAACCTTTTCAGCTTCTTCTATAAATTACTCATAAGTGAATATGCGTTATACACACAAATGTTTTCCACCTGGAAAATTGAGGTAAGAGTTTCATGCTCCACTGATGTGATGTCTTGTCATCTCCAGTGGGAACTAGGATGTTTTTTTGTAATAAAAGTGGAGAATACAGACATTTAAGGGATCAGGTACCTTTTCGTGTAAAGCAAAGCTGTTGTTTGGTGGTTATTACTACTACGATGAGCGACATGGTGGTGCTGTGGGCAGTGCTGGTGCCTTGCGGCTCCTGGGCTATAATTTTAGAGCAGGGTTCAAATTTGGCTCAGTCTGTGTGGAGTTTGCACATTTTCAACATTTGTGTGGGTTTCCTCCTGGTGTTCTGGTTTGTTGGGTCAACATGCATTAAGAGAAAGTGCTTTTTGTACTGTAATGTAAACAGTGGTATTAGTGGAGTAAGTGACCATACTTTGAGAATCGAATGTCTGAAGCATATGTATCTGTCCTTTGGTGAAATACACGACTTCTTTGGGAAAAGTCTCTGATATATTGAGAATTTTTTTAAAAAAAAAAACAACCCATTTTAAAAAAGCAGACTCCCTTAGTTACCACTTACACCATAAGTGGTAATACACCATAGGCTAATTTGAAGAACAGACAACACTCAGAATAATAATGAAGCAAACCGCATTAAGCTCCATATCAACAAGTAACTGGCTTAGCATCAGGTAATTTCTAAAAGCTAATGCTGCATCAAAATCAAAATAATGAGAGTCAGGATCTAGAGCAATATCAAGAAAGCTCAAAGGGCACAACTGATCGGTAATAGGTCAAAATCTCCAGTACTCAGTTCCCTCATTGCTCAAGAGCACCTAGCAAGAAAACAACTGTTAAAAGGTAAGGCAAAAACAACCGAACACAGAGCTCTGAAAATAGAAATCAGAAATTGCTCACCAGTCAGTCAGTTACCGCTAGAATGGAAAACACTGTCACGGTTTCAACCAAATCACCATCCATCCTCTACAACTTGCCACTCCAGTCACCGTTACGAAGGCTATACGACCAAAGTTACTCCAACACGTCTAGGCAGTCTAAAGGCATCACAAGAGTTGGTCACTGGTGGAAATTTTTTTCTAAATCCATAAAGAAACGTGAGCCGAGCATAGAAAGAACACATTCATAGACGGAATTGCAGCTGGACTCGAACCCAGAGCCCTAGAGCAATACAACAACACTGCTACCAAATGCGTCACCATATCACTTTAAATACCGAACTTGATACATAAAGACTCATGGCTAACCATAAATGCAGCCGTTAACAATGCTTAGCCATGACTTCACACAATTATCCACCCAATTTAATATTTTAAGGAATCCTAGTGAATCAGTATAGCAACCTGAAATGGTCTTTCTACAACAAGGACCACAGTCATCACTATAGCAAAGAACAGCAACAGGATTACACAAGGAAGTTTGGATTTCATTATCAATTAAATGCAGTGTGAGATGCTGCTGTGGCGCAAAGAATTTTGCTTGAGACATGGAGCCATCTGCTGGAGGGACTTTTCTCTTGGTCCATGGATGCAAGTTGCATGTGGTTTCAAAGACAATCTATCACAATTTAAAAGCTACATTGATTGTGGGGCTTTGTGTTGAAATTTATACCCCATTATTAAAATTGTGTATTCCACTCTGTCATTTCCTCTTCTTCATAGCCTTAATCAGGTCTGAGCTTCTATCTGGATTAATGATGACAGTGTCTGAAAACAGAAATAAGAAGATAATGATAATTAGTGGCACAGATGGGTAAACACAGGAGAGATTGGATGGCTTCGCCAAATAAAAGGCTAATGTAGCTCTTATGGCATTTTTGATTTGATCAAGTACGTCCTTTTCAGACAGAACAGCCACAGGAGTGGATTTTGCACGCCCTGTGTCTTAATGGTGCTGGTGATGTTTTCCATTAACTGTCACACATTGCAAGCATCTGCACAGCCTGTTGTCTTTTGTCAAATTTTCATAAAGGCTCCCTGCATTCACTTTTGGGGAGTACAATTGTAACAGTAACAAAAATATTTAACAGATTAATTCCTTCCATGTTTTAATTATTTTTTTCTATTATTCCATGGTATAAAAGAACCCTGTAGGATGGGCTCATTTCCATTGCTCCCAATATTAAAAAAAAAAAAAACACACCCCCCCCCCAATTCCTTAATTGAAATCTTCCCCCAGACTGGGCCACAGCAGCATATTTGAAAGAAAAATTACCTGAATTATGATTCAGTAGTTTACCTCAAGGTGGCTTACTGTGTTTGTACACTAAGCTAATCAGTTATTTACTCATTCATACAGCAGGGCAATTTTTACTGCTATTTGAGATGCTTTAGCATCATTGGGAGTGGATGCTGGGCCCTTGGAGTGTAAGGTGATGGCTCTAGCCACTAGACTAACTGCTGACCTAATTTTTATTTATTTCTTTAAATAAAAATGGAAGCGAGTATAACGGTCAATGGAACTTTGCAATCGAGCAGCTAAATGATCTGGAAAAGCTCCTATTTCAGAGTGCCCTTGAGGTCAGAGTTCCTTATTAAATGGGGGGGGGGGGGAAAAAAATAAACATTTTAGGAACCCCGGAGGCCATCTACTGCAATGAACGAGCAGCCGACTGGTGAAGGTCATCATGGTGGTGTACACGTTTAACCACTTGCATTGAGGGAGCCGCGTCCCGCGGGGAGCTCCGATGACAAACTGCATCCCGGCCATGGTGAAACGGTCAAGGAACCGTGCCAATAAAAACGACCCGCTGTAACAGCAAAGATGGTGTCTAGAGAATTTAACCTTCAGGCTCTCCTGCGTTGCACAGCTACAGCTTCTATCATGTCACTTGTGACAGGAACTGTATCACAGGATAAAAATTCATGTTGAACCAACAGCGTTGATATAGATGCAAACACATACACACCAAAAAGCAAGGATTTTCAAGATCAGACTGACTTTGGAGAGTAAATAGCTTGCAAGATGAGGGACACTGACAGTTTCCCCATCTATAGCTGGCAAACCAGAGAAAAACTTCATGTCTCAAACAGAAAGTATTGTCATTAATCACATTCCAGACTTGCGTTTCATTATTCTCTAATAGTTAGTCATTCTTGTTTTTACAATGAGGCCTTAAAAATAAATCTGCAGCACTGATACATAAGCACTCTTCAGCCAACAAACCAAATCTTAAATGTGACTGCTTAACCAGCAACACAGGACATTTTCAGCTGGTGATCTTTCAAGATACTCCAGACATAATCTAAATAAAGCAATTCACCATCAAAAGAACCAAACTCTTACAAAAGTCATGGGTCTCTATAGCATATGAGAATGAGGACTACATATACTGGACAGTTCTAATTTGTTGCACAGCTGATGCATTTATTAGAATGCATTTATATACCCAGGTACTTCAACTGGAGCAGTTCAGGGCAAGTGCTGTGCTCAAGGGTGCTGCGGCAGAAAGAAGGCGTGAGCTTTGGGGACCCACAGATTACAAGCCCATATCCTTAACCGCTCCTCCTCCTTATCATAGGGTAAGTGTGCGCCCTCCAAATAAGCGCAATTTGAAGCAAGAGTAATTATTTTGGACAAGTAGAGGAGATGCTAGAAATGCCTGAGAGATCTTAGAATGAATGTGTACACCATCATAAGTCAAAAGCTAAAACAGCCAATTAAGTGAAGTAGTGATACTTGCAGAGTCAGTAATTAACTGCCCACATGTTTTGCATAAAAAGGCAAAGACCTACTTTTATAAATGTTTACACTGCAAAACAAGAACTTAATGAACAAAGCCTGACAAATGATGCATATTTTGAACCATGGAGCCATTTGTCATTTTAAACTGCAAAATTCATACTATAAACAAGATCCTCGTATCAGCAGAGCGCACGACACACATTAGACCGGCACTTTCGCTTGTTTGTGATGGTAAATTTTCCCCCTCACTGATCATACAGTTCATCCATTATTAATAACCACTTGTCCAATTTAGGGTCATTGGGTTCAGGAGTCTATCCAGGAAACATAGGGTGTGATACAGGTTATACCTTGGACAGAATACCAATCTGTCACAAGGCAATTCAGAGTCAATTTGCCTGAAACATATCTGGACTGTGTGAGGAAATGAGAGCACCTGTAGGAAACCCACACAAACAGGAAGAACATGTATACTCCACAGACTAAGATGATTCAACCCACAGCCCAGGAGCTGAGACCCCAGCACTATCCACTACACCACTGTGCCACTCTGACCATATAAACCTTGTAATAATTTTTGCTTTATTAAATGTTCTGCCCCTTAGGGTTACTGTTATTAGGAGTGATAATACAATGCTGCATAGCACAAAAACACTGCTGATGTCACAGAACTGTTGTGTGGTTGGGGGGGGTTAAAAAAAAAAAAAAAAGCTGATTTATACTCAATGGTTTTGAAGGGCTCTCAGTGCAAAGATGTTAACAAAGCAGTATTTTCTAGAATGCTGTGTACAGGAAAAGCAGGATGTGGCATTTGTAGAAGAGCACTTGACACAACTTCACACTGAAAATATGTAATTTAATTTTCCTTTCAATCACAACCCATCACACTGATGTTGTTCAGTGCTTGCTGTTGCAATATGCATTAGTTTCGCAGTGATGGCTAAAGAACAAATGCCAAATACTAACACACAACACTATCCCCCAACACAACACCCATGTACTTCATAAACTACACAAGGTAACAGCAATGCAAAGGAAGTAATCTACAAACTAAGTTTACTTTAATACATCAGTATCAGAACCAATGAAATCTTAAATCCAAAAAAAATAAGAAAAATGGATGAACTTCCATATGCGTCTGTCTAGACACATGGCATATGCCTCAGTTTGTACATTTAACAAAAATTTAAATGTAAAGACAAACCATGCTAGAATCACACCTGGCTTTCCAATTAAGTTTAAAAAAAAATATATGAAACCCCATAGGTACATATATTTACAGCAACATGTGCTATAACAATGCTAAAATAAAACATCTGCATCCCAGAATCCAAGAGCCTGGCTTTCAGTATGATCTTCTGAAGTGATTATTGACTTTAGCTGTTGTAAGGTAAACTGCAAGGTTAATTATAAAGAACTGATTGTGCTCCTTCAACCACACAAAGTTCATTTTGACCTTTCCCTCTGCGTCCTGGTACCGGGTGTAGTAGTGATCCCCATCGTAGTCGTACGACACCCATTCTGGTCTGCACACGGTCATGGACACAGGTGAGCTCACGCACCAGAACGGAGTCTGAGCATCATCCAGAAGGGTCAGACTCATCATGAATGTGTTCTGTGAAACATGCATAAAGCAATATTATCAGACAGTGCAACAGTTAAGGTTTTTTTTTTTTCTTTTTTAAATAATTTTACAAAACCCCCCACGTTTTTGTGGTTTTTCCCAGATGCATTTCAGTCAGTTTGGCAATTAAAGATTCAATTTCAAAATCAATGAGTAGTAAAGATTTAAAAGGCCTTTACAATACATTTACACAAATATCACTGCATTTTAAACGTATGTCAAATTTAAACCAATCGTCTAGCTGACACCTCTGTCCAAGCAGACATATTTGCATGTCAGGCTCCATAAAAAGTTAAACTAGGTTTCTTTATTGGAGTGATTCTGGGCAAGTGCCTGTCTCAAAGGCAGGAGTAGGAATCTGAGCACTGGTTCCAACTATGACAGCGCATATTGTCTCCATAACATACGACAATGCACAGAAAACATCATTCCACACAGACAATTTTGAAAGAGGGAACTTATTCTTCCCAGGAATGGCCATTAAGCATGAAATGGAAGGGTGTGAAAGTGCAAAGGGAAACATGGTACCTCAACGCTCCCGTTCAAAAACTCAGAGCGCCACGGCAGGTGGAACTTGCCAGAGAGAGGAGAGTGCTGGGACAGTTTCTCCCTGCTGATGGCTGTCAGCTTGATGAACCCTTTTTGGATCTCATCTAGGTAAGACATTTCACAAACAAGGTGAAGTTACATCCACAGGTTAGTACCGTGTTACTTTATAGTCAATTCACAGGTTAAACCTCAAACGTAACTCTAATATGTACAACTGTGTGACATGCACATGCTAAAAGCAGTAAGTTTAAGGCATAAGTACACGACCACGATCATATTTACAAAATCTCTAGCGCCATCTACTGTTGCATCACTTTTGGATCTGACACGGTTCCATAAATTCTACACATTTGTCAAAAACCACCAGTATAACTGCATTTGCCATATACTCAGTGAGATGGCCCAACATCTGCTTATGAATCTGACAGTAAACTGGAGTTCAGAAGTCAATATAAAAGACAGGCAGTCATTAATAAAGCACTACGTGTTTCATAGCTGTGTGACATTTGGGACTCGTCTGTTCCGTGACCCAATCTGCAACACTACGTTCACGTCTAATTTCCCATGCTAGGTAACATCCTTCTGGCGATTACCCTAGTGCAGAGGTCTCGCCCCCCGGAGCATGAGAACTCCATTTCCCTCCTTTCATATTCATGAGGTTCATGCAGGAAGGTATGGGCACCTCTGTGGAGCAAAGAAACTATGGTGTTTTCAGCTGTTATCAGAAGGCTGGCTGGGATACTACATCTGCAAGATGTGCCCCTTTCCCCCCCTATGATTGGATTAGAAACGATAGATACTGTTCATGATGTTTGTATGTTGGATCTGCTCCACCTGAAGACCATCTGAAAGATGCCATAACAACAACCCCTTAAGTCCTTTCCATTTTAAGGTACTCACAATTAGGTAAGTATACATGCCCTTTCTCAAACATTTACACTGATGTTTCCACGTATTTGTAGTGTGCAACATTTATCATCAGGTCAGTTTGCCCCATTATCGATCCACTGAAAAATTCACACACTCCAAAACACGATCTGTCAATACAGCACCAGTACCACCTGCT
This sequence comes from Scleropages formosus, assembly GCF_900964775.1. Lineage (NCBI taxonomy): Eukaryota > Metazoa > Chordata > Actinopteri > Osteoglossiformes > Osteoglossidae > Scleropages > Scleropages formosus. The sequence goes on from NC_041814.1 coordinate 22,782,334, forward strand.
CACCCCAATGGATTGTCAACAAGTCTTTTTTTCAAGTCCACAGGAACGAACAACGAATAAATCTGTTAGCTCAGCATGAAGCTGAACCGTGTACATTTGTAAAGAAACTCCGAGGCGCTGCGCCTCAGTTTACCTTTCTTGCACCTCAGCTGAGAGAAACGGCCTGACATGATGTTCTCCACTGTGTTGTGCAGTAAAATGTGCAACGTGTATCCATGGAGACCGTACTCTGGGTCCACATCATCAAAGACTGCCTTCTTCTCTGGCAGTGCATAGGGGCTAACAGGGATTTACAGGGGAAACAAGAGCTACATTCAGCCACTGTTATGGGAAACGTATGTGTGTGTGAGCATGTGCTAAACATGTTTTAATCTTGAAAGTTCAACATGTCAACTTTTCTTTCCAACAGTCCTATATGACCAAGGAAAGATTCACATCACTGCTGCAGGCGAAAGATGATATTCTGAGAGTAACATACCTCCACTTAATTTTCAAACATTTTGATTCTCAAAGTATAATAGCTCACCAGGAGGTGGAGTTGTCAGACCATCTCTGTTGTAACACAAACCCATCTAATAATTCCCAATTATGAACACACTTCAAATTTCATTAAAATTTTTTCCAGTCTATATAAATATAAAAATAGGTGCACACTTCAACACACACAAAAAAAAAAACCCCAAAGACCACTAGTTTTTCCCAACTTAGTTATTTACAGGTATTTTCATGCCTTAAAATATTTTCCATAGAATTAATTTTGTTAGCGCTATTGAAGAAACTATTAGCAGTCACATTAACATTATGGGACAATAGTTCCAAAAATATGATATACTGTCATGTAAGTTAAGGTCAGCAATTATATGTGCATATATTCATTTCATAATTTATAAACCATCCCCTCCCCATGGCCCAGCAAAATTGGCATCTGGTCCAGACCGCTTTGTTTTTTTTTTTTTTTTATGCCTTTGGCTGCAACCTCACCATCTGCTAAAGACTGTAAAAGCACAAAATTTTTTTTTTTTTTTTTTTTTTTTTTTTTTAAATAAAAATGCTAGCCTTTCACAGAGCAAAAATAAAGCATACCATAAGGATGACCCAAGGAGACTTCTTTCCACTAATTGCTGGAAGTGCAAGTTCACCATGATGAAGGCCATCGACCACTGGTCCTGAAGAATAATGCAAACATCTTCATAGAGCACTTACAGTAAAGTGTAAGTTAAGTAAAGATAGGAAAAATGTAGTAAAATTCACACAAACAGTAAATACTCTTCATCCAGTAACCACAGGTCCAAAAAGTACTATTTGCCGTTTGGTTCGCGATTGTGGATGTTACTGAACTCCTGTGCACAGTATGGGTACTGTACTCCCTAAAGAATCCTGACCACACTATGCGGTAAGACTAACTCGTGCAAGATGTGGCCATACTTATATTTTGATCAAGCAGAAACTGTCCACAAGCAAATGAACTCAGAATGGAACCAGACCTGCCATATTCCAATGACACATCCCGGGTCCAAGTACAATAGCTTTATGAAATTGTCAGAGCCAAGGAATCTCGCACTCTTCTGGATACTCTCCCCACTGAACTCTGCCATGAGGGATCTCCATCCAGGCCTGTGGAGAAAACACAAGGTACAGCTCCTTGCTCAACAGGAGAATGAATGAATATATATATAAAAAAAATACACATGAATGATGACAGTCTTTCACTTACTTGCTCACACCGGAGCAACCCAGTGGTGCCCTCATCACTCCATGCAACTTCAGTGAGGAAACACTGTACAGTATGGGCAGACTGCCACTGCTCCAGCACACGGTGACCGACGACCCAGAGAAGTAGGCACGGGACTGCTGAAGAGAGCTCTCTTTCCCCCCTTTCTCCGTTATTGTGATCTCCCACTTGACATGGAGACTCCTGAAATGCATTTAACTTTGTAATTCTCAGCAACTCCATCCCACCTGTAAATTGCCAACTCAGACCCTGCTGAAATACTGAAAAAACACAAATACAGCTTACAAATTTACTTTACACACTGGCAGTAGGAAGCTTGAATAGAATAAGCATAACTATTGATGAACACACATGGTACACTGGGTTTTCAACTTAAAATGGGTATCAGAAATATGTTCATAAATTATACCACATCACCAAAAAAACCTTAGCAATACAGAAGCCCCTTGATTTATTCCTGAGTTACGTTCACTTAAAAACTCAGATAAAGCTATAATTATGGATTTATTCAAATTTCAACCATTTGCAATACACAAGGTTCATCTGCAGTCTGTTGGAGGCTAAATTTAACAACTGATTTAACCCATGAACACTGCAACATCGGTCATCTTGTTACTGGTCACCGATAATCAAACACCAGGCATGAAGAGTTGAAATATGATAATCCCATCCTACATTTCTACTCCGTTTGGTTGCAGTTTACAGCCAACTAATGTCTTTATCCAGAAATCCCATCCAGGGTGTTCCCTGTGCCAAAAGCAGGTGGGGTGGGGGTATTGGTGGATGGAAGCAGTGGATAACAAATATGCATCTAACCTGAGCACTTGTTCCGTTAGTATAGGCAATCCTGTGTAAGGGCTGATGTCCTTCAGCTGTCTCTTCCACTTACTCTCATCATATCCAGACAGCTTTCTGAAATACAGCTTCTTCCAGTACCCTGTCGGCTTCTCTTGAATAGATGTAAAATTCATTCCTTCCACCACGGTATTCATCCGTTTAGACCTGAACCCTTTTCCTTGAAATTCACGTGCGTACATCCTGTACCACAGAGCACTGCAAGACAAGCAGTATGAGACTTCATAGCAATTCAAGACTCGTTATAGGTCTATTGACAGAGTTTAAATAAAAATGCATAGGTTACTGTAACCATACTGGCACTGCATACATAATATATTAAACTGACAATTAACATTTTACCAATACTGGCTAAGATTCAGCAACTTTTACACAAGTCAAGAAACGTTACCTAACCTAAAGTAACCTTAACATTATAAGTTGCTTTGGACAGAAGCATCAGCTAATTGAATAAATGTAAACGTTACAAATCACATGTGTTTAATTTTAGGCATAAAATGTGACAGCCATGTTATTCGAATTCTTTAATTCCCCCCTCTAGCATGACATGAAAACCATGCTTTTTCATAATTAATATAAATCCCTACTGCTTGGGATTGATAAATCACAGAAAAAACACCAATTTATCATGCAAGAGATTTAAGAAGAATTGCACAGCAGCCATTTTTTCTCTACAAATTTATCCAGCTAGGACACAGACATCCTGACACATTATTTAAACGCTCCATAAAACTTCCAGTAAACTTATCACATATGGTGGCGATGAACATGTACCTGGTGAGCAAGATTATGTGCAGATGCACCTGATCAATAATGCACTGGACTTGTTACTGTAACAGAACTACTTTTGCTTTCAGTGACAATGGATAAGTGCATGAAAGTACAAAAACTACAAATTAGGACTGCACCTTTAGCATGTGAGAACCAAGCAGCCGCGAAAACTACGAGCACTGAGGAAAAAGAACATCAATTCTATTCCCCGCTGATGCAATACAAGTCAAATTATTTATTTTTTAAAAAGTCTGGCATGACTGGGGCAAATGCCACTCATCTAAAAGCTCAGGGACGGTTCTACATACAGGCTGTGTTGCGAAGAAGAGCTTACTTATCATTTGCTAGTTCACTGAATTTCTTGCTGACATGGCCGATGCAGAAGATGGAGGCGGCATCCAAGTACGCCAGAATCTTCCGGAGTATTTCAGTTGGCATTCTGATAAATTAAATTTAATTAATATGAATTACAATATGATTTGTAGTTACAAGTACTCATCACCAGTGTTATTCCTAGATTAAAGCAAAACTTGCCAAGTAAACTGGAGAAAAATACCACAGTATTCAGATACTGTGCCAAAAAAAGTTCTGAGGTTAAAGTTTAAAAGTTCTGGTGATCCTGAATTTGATTCCTTATAATAAACACAAAATTAAAGCTGAGAATGCTCTAATTCACCTCTCAAACCAGTTTTCAGCAGACCTGGCGTCAGTTCTGCACGATAACGTTGAAGTGGAGAACGACCGTCTTTGTGACGTTTTCCTCCATGGGTCCCGCCTGAAGGAAGCAAACCCATTCGTTACTTCTGCCACACGTGTAAAACTGCAGCGACATACCTTCAGTTAAAAGTCAGACAACTCATTTTTAAATACAGCGGTAACGTAAATTTATTGAGATCCAGAGCAGAGAGTCTCATGTGTGGAGACCCCTCTTGAATGTTGGGACCAACTCAGCAATGTGATATGGAGATTATTGGAACCAGAACTGAGAGCCTTCAGACTTTTGATTTTGGACCTCTCTTATGCCCAACAAATGCACTAGGTGGGTAAGGAACTGGGAATATAACCATAAGGTCACAGACATCTATGAGGAAGTAATCTGATGTTCTACTCATAAAGCTAAGTGTGTTGGCGTCACATCAAGTCTACATATGGCTTATACAGAATCCAGAGCTTATAATGCATGTCATTCATTTAATCAACAAAACCCTTCACTGTGACATACATTTAACACATCTCATGTTCTACCTTTCAGTATTTCTGGCTTTCACGCACTGGCTGCTGGGATGCCGCTGAGGACGGCTGCTGCACGCGCATGTCACGGCCTTCACTCCCCACACGTGCTGCGCGTGACCTGTTGCCATGGCAACCTCACGTGCGACGAGCTTAGTTCGGCTCTGCGGGGATAAAGTGGAGGAGAAAACAGTTTTATTATATATATATAGAAAATATATTTTTTTCCAAAAAACATTCTGGACCATAACTATAAAAATTTTCCCCGGTACCGTAGTCTACGGCGTAGATCGTACTTCAAGTTGTATTTTGCACTGCAGCAGCATCTGATTTTCAAAACATTGCCTCAAGTAACCACCGTTGTCTAGGTAACATCAAACACAAATAACGCATACATTCCTCGTAAGCTGCCAAATTTCAGGTTTTCACAACAAACAAGTATGCTCGCAAAGCAACTCTTAAGTTTCACAAACCAAACCTAAGTTTCTCAGAAAGCGCAACTTTGTCAGGGGTGTTAACTTCACAGCCTACAGCCAGTTCACGCACCTATCGTACGTCAATTCGCGTCATACATACGTCATCACGGTCACCCAATAGAGCGGCGCCTGAGGTCAGTATTTATAAGAGGTTTTCACCGGCCTATCATTGGTAACTGGGCACGTACGTCATAAACGATCAAAAGTAATCAAGTAAAAATACGAAATACTGTATGTCGCGCCCATCGCCGCAAATATTTCTAATAAAACAAAAATACATGGAAATTCTTCGTTTTAAATATTTAAAAGTGAACAAAGTTTAAGTGACAAAAATAATTTAAAATATACGTTACTTATCATCATCATGGTGTGAAGATAAAGTAAATTGACATTTAATTACTTTTAAAATTCACATTTGATTTATGCATTAGCAGACACCTTTGGCTTTGTCCAAAGCGACGTACACGTCAGCAAACGTACAATTTATGCATTACATTAATAGAAAGAGACGTAGCTGCAGACATGTGACTCAAGTAAACCTAGTTTGTTAACCTACGACTTACTGCACCGGGGTTCATCGTAGGTGCATAAAATTTTACGTTGGTAAAATGTGTGCTACTGACCTCTGACATATAATGTAAGCTCCCCTGCTTTGGGCAAACATAACTGCTTGGGGAAAGTCTAAAAGTTGTTTATTATTGCCTTCTGACATTAACATTTACATTTATTTATTAGCGGACGCTTTTCTCCAAAGTGACTTCCAATGAACTCTATGTAGTCTTCTTACACGCACATTTTTGGATTAAGAATGAATCTGGAAGAAAGCATCTAATCCCGGGCTGTAAATTGATTGCCGTAGTGCTTTAAAAGAAGTCTTCTGTAGTGTATGAATATCACTGGGTTCACATTTATTCATTTGGCAGTTTTCTCCAAAGCAGCATACATCTCACCACATTACTGGTGTTCGAGCGGGAAATGTGTTTGATGTAAATAGTTGCATTATGGGAAAAATGTGAAATGTAAGTGTGCAACCACTGAGGGCACTTCTGGTGGAAATGATGGGGTGACCGTGTAGGGCTGTAGGAGAAGGAGAAAGTCTGGGGGTGCTAAAAACAGGCTGGGAAGGCTGAGCAGAATTGGAGGTTCTGGAGGAAACAGAATCCTTAGATGAGAGTATTATTTCCCTGTGTGCTGTTGTACATTCAGCTATTTGACATGAGCACTGCTTCTCTGTTGTTCTTCCAGACTCCCTGCGCTCCACCCCACAATACACTTTATGCCTCACCTCATTTACTTTTCTCCGAAGCAACTGTCATGTTAAGATTAGAGTTATTCACCCATTTATCCACCAGGTTAATTTTACCTGCACAACCTAGGGTAAGTACCTTGCTCAGGGGTACTATAGCCAGAGGTAGGGATCAAACCAGCAACTTCTGGAAGCAAAGGAAGCAGCTGTAGCCACTACACTACCACCTATTTACACACGTAACTCTTTAGTGAAAGTGGCCCAGTCAGTGGTGCTGAGCAGGGAACAGCTGCCCAGTATTGTGACCCCTCACTGGTCCTCAACTCAGGGCTCCAGCTATTCCTGCAGATAACAGCACCACATGACTTAATTTCTTCTTCTGCCAAGAGTATTTATTACGTTTACTGGATGGGGATGAAGAGGTACTTGAGGGTTCAGATGTCATCCAGCATACGCATATGTAACTTTCAAGCCAGAATTTTTACTGAGGCTTTTAAATTGAGAAAATATATCTTATGTCAGAGATATTTCAACAAACAGTTACATTTGTGACCGTGTTTTGTCTTCCCTCCCTTGTTTTTCCTGAGTTTCTTACAAAGGCAGGTGTAAATATATCCCGGGAGAACAATATAAAGCATTTTAAACTGCTTTTTTGTAGGATGCATTTTTATTAAGCAGGAGAAACATCAAAGATGATAGTCTTTTCAAGTTTTAAAACAATATAATTTATTTATTAGCAGACATTTTTACTTCCTTGTCTTTCTATTTCAGACATACATTAATTTGCATCTTATTAGTATTCTCTCTGGCAGGCAATTGCAGTAATTTAAGGAGATCACTGGGGGGATAGATGATATTAAAAAAAGGGTTAGTTAAAATGTAATTGTAAATACAGGTTTTATAGTGTAAAAATCTATAAATATGTATGATGTGTTTGCAGGCTAACAGAACATTATGTAATTCAATTAAAATGGACCATCCCTCTAATAGTTCATATTTTATCAGCTTTGATGAAATGGTTTGACACCTCAATAAAGCAGTCCCAATGAAATGAAATATTCAGTTCAGGGTGTCTTTCTGTGTTATCATCATCAGTTAACTAGGAATTACTTCAAACAGAGCACTTCTTTCCCTTTCCTGTCTAGGCTGAGCAGGATGGTGACCACATGGTCCCGTGAGTCTTGGAAAGCCTGGGACACAGCCTCTGAGCCATGGAATAATAGTAAATTGCAGTCTTAGCAGCCGATCCAGAGTGTGTGCCACTTGCGAGTGTCCTCATTTATCTCTCCTCCTTATCTCTCCTGTTAGCTTCTTATAGTGCCCCGTAAAAAGTTCATGATTTTACGGCCTACAAGATGGACAATGCATCAAAGCTCAAGGGCCAACAGAACCTGGTAATCCTCTACACCCTAGCAAGACCACTATGCACCACCACCTCTGGTTGTTTGGTGGACCCAGGCACAAGTGGTCCAAATTCAAGTCCAGAGGATCTTAGTTTTGGCTCCAATGTGTAGTATGAGCTTCCTCTTTCCTTCAGCACTGCTAAATCCTTTTCATAATTCAAGAAGGGTCTCACAACACATATCTTTCAAAGCCACTTCTCCCTTGATCTTTTAAAATCTCCACTAATTTTTGTCACATCATCTGTCACGAGCACCCGCTTGTTTCCTATTAGTCTCATTTCTATATGCAGCCAGTGATGTCATGTACACTAGGAGAAGTGGTGGTATCAGACAATGATAAATGGTGGTAACTTTCGACAATCACGTGTCTGCATCTAAAGCACCTGTCTGTTGTGAAATGTCCTTTTGTTTACTCCAAAATGTACGTCACTTTGGAGAAAAATGTATTCTAAATGAATAAATGTAAATGTAAACTTGCTGGAATCTCTAGTTTTCCCCTACCATCTGAAGACACAGTTACATCCAGACCAATGGGAGGAGTTCCAATCTGGATAACTGCAGGTTTTACTTTAGTCTGCAGAGGGTTGTATGAATGACAGGTGCCATGGGTCATACTGTAATTTTGGCAAGTTATTGAGTGCTGTGTCCTGCTGGAAGCGATAGCAATAGTTCATGGGGGAGGATGGGAGTAAGTTAACACAACTGGCACTCACTACTTGATTGCAGGGTCCCTGTTGTTTTCCACCAGCAAAGAGCATGTCACTAACAAAAGCAAGCTATTATTGTTGTGTGGTGGAGGATAAACAAACATAGACAACAGAGACCAACAGGCTCTCATCGCTACTCTGGAACACTTTCAAAATTACAAAGGGAAAAAAAATGTTAGGCAAACTGCTGCCATGGTGCAACAGTAATTACAGCGATGCTATGGGAGCAGGCCCCATTGATGCAGATCTACAAATGGGTTTTAATGACAGAGGTGAAGAAGTCACTGACTGATAGTTGCATGTTGCAGGAGGGTTCTGACTTCAGTATTTGCTGGTACAAAAATACATTTCATACCTTCATTTGATGGCCGCATGCTTGAGATTAAAATTATTCACTGGGGTTCAGTGATCTGTGTCATCGGTACAAATTTGATGCACCTCATCCGAATGCATTAACATATTTTTCTTCATAATTTTCAAACCTAACAGTAATTCTTCTGTTTCCACCCCATGTTTGACTCAAGGTTTTCATGTGTCATGTACAAATTCATATTATATAAGAAGTAATAATGTCACTATGTCAGTCTTTGACTAAAAGGATTTACAATGTCTGATTCAAAACTGGCTAAAACTTCATTTTTAGGTTTATTCTCCGTACTTTGAAATAGAAATGCAACAAATTACAGGATTTTTGGTATGTAAATATATATATGTAGCACACTTTGGTTACTTAATTACCGAACCTCAGCGCAGAAATGCGTTATGGTATATAAGTTCAAATAAACTTGATTTATATATGTATTTTACTGAAAAGTGTGAATGTGTGTGTATATATAGAGAGCGAGATCTATACAGTGTTTATTTATTTATTTATAGGTGTGCTGGTTTAACCATTCCTGTGGAAAATATTTAAAAAAATTCCAGATTCAAAACATATCTGCCAGTGTTTCTTATCAGTTACACACATCCCAACCTGACTGATGTTGTGTTGGAACAGATGCCTGCAAGACACAGCGATGGAGGAGAGCAGATCACATTCCCAGGAGCTACGTTGCTTCGCTAACTGTCAGAGTAAATAGCCATGGCATTCTCAATATTGCCTGTCATTTCACATGACTGCAAGAGCAGCTGCCTCTCCGGGCAGCACTAACCTCTGGTTTCATAACATCGAGGCTTCTGCACCTCCCCCACAACCCACACCCCTGCCCCACCCTGCCTCCATACACCCCCACCCCACCCAGCCTGACATTTGATGTCTTCTGTTGTCACAGCACATGTCCTTCTACAGGGCCCTGAGTCAAGCACTGCTTTGGGAAGCCCACTGTCAGCTTCTGCCTCAGTAGTCAGCATCGTCCAACTGTGGCACGTTTGTCAAATCAAGTGGCAACTGCTTCTGTCCTTGTCATCTTTAAGTATCCCGTGACCTCTGAAAGTCTCCGATTTGACTCCATATTAAATTGCACAGAGTTGTGCGGGTGACCTTATGATCCTAATTACTTATCTACTTAATTAATTTTCTTGCAGCAATCTGTATTTTTCACATCCATCCATCCGTCCATCCATTCATCCATCCATCCATCCATCCATCTCCTAATAACTAAATGCTGGGGTCCTTACGGTGGTGGTGAGAAGCTGATCCCAAAAAGTGTAATATATAAGGGGGAACCTGGAAAAAATGCTATACTGTCACAGAATAATGTTTGAGACCAAGCTGCATTGTGATTGGCCTTTATGTGGAAGCCTGTCTAATGCATCTATGATATAGAAAGAACTCCACAAATAAAGCACAGTGACTTGGAAAGAAACCATGAAATACGATGGACTTCTGGTATATTTTGGCATGTATGTGTGCGTGTTGGGGGTGAGGCGCAGGGATGGTGGTATTTATTGCTTCTTTATTCCAGCTGCACTTCTGAAGCCTTATATTGAATTGCACCATGAGATCAGGACAACAGATTCTATATGAAATCTAAAGAGACTTAACACAGAGATACAAGAAAAAAAAAAAGATGTTACATTTGAAAAAAAAATTCATTTTCAATTAACAGTAATTTGTAAATTCAGCAAAAAGGCAAATTGGCTTGAACAATATTGTTGAAATATGGGGCAAGCCAAAAAAATTTACAGATTTTTGTGATTACCCATTTTAGATGTTTCTAGATTTTTTTTTGATATTCACCAAAAATACATCCATGATCAATAAGTGCTTGCTCAGTGCAGGGCTGTGGTCATCTGGAGTTTATCCTCGATGCACAGCATGTGATGCAGCAGACACAATAGATGAGACTTCATCCACTCACTGTGTAATCCCCTGTGATACCCTCCACAAAAAGGTATTGTACAAATCATATTCCCATTATTCATATTGTTTCTAAAACTTAAAGTGCAAAAATTTTGATACCTAGTTAATAACTTCCAAATTGCCAAGTACCTAGAAACATCAGAAATCCAGGAGAGGGGACCACAGTTTTTGACAAAACATAAGTAATATGTTTTTGTTTTAATACCAAATTAACTTGAAAACTTGACCTTTTCTGCTATCAGTTTCACTTTGAAAGTAGTGACAAGCTGGCAGTTGTTAAGCATCACATCTCCTAGAATGAAACACGAAAGGTGTTGTGCCTTGGGTATCTGCCTTCAGCACCACAATCCAGTGTCCTTTTTTAGTATAAGCAGGTGTTGCATAGCTAATCCAACACAGAGCCCATCACTTGATGGCGGTATTCAGCTTTCCTCGTTCCTTCAGAACATGCTTGAATATTCAGCAATGGCTCAAAGGCATTTTGTTGTCACATCACACTACAGAGGTGGTGGGTGGTTCAATAGGCTTGCGTGTGCTCCTTGTGTTAGCGCAGGTTTTCTCCTGGTAATCCAGTCCCCTACAATGTTCCGAAAGCTTTCTCTTCTGATTAATGTAACCTCAGTGTGGGAAATCTGTGTATGAGTTACCTGGGCTGAACCAGAACACCAAATCAGTGTATCTTGCTTCACGCCTCATGCTTGTTGGGAATGACTCTGAATCACCATGACAGCCTGAATAGTTACTGAAAGTGAATGGATGGATGGATCCATAGCTCTCCTCGTTAGAGAAAATAATGCCATCAAGTGCACTCACTTAGCACCTTTCTTTAACCCTTTGTCCTTGTTAGGGTCATCGTGGTCCGGTGCCTGTCCCGGAACCACTGGGCAGAAAGCAAGGAGGGGTACACCCTAGATGGGATGCCAGTCCATCAGAGGGAAACACATGTACACATTAAGGCCATTTTAGCATTACTAATTTACCCGAAACAGATGGCTTTAGACTGTGGGAGGAAACCAGAGCACTTGCAGAAAATTCACACAGGGATAACATGCAAACTCCACACAAACTGAGCTGGATTCAAACCTATGCCCAAACAGGCCTGATGCTGTGAAGCAGCAACACTCCCTGCTGTGCCACCATGCCACCCCTCATTAAGTGCATGTGTCTTTTAATGCTGAAAGTAATAAAATTAGACACAAGGCAACAAACGGTTCTTTTTCCTTCTTTACAATCCAGTTTTGAAGCACCAGGATTTCTGCTTGCATGTCTAGTGTCCTCAAGTGTAAACAGTTTGAATATGTTTGTTGACTGTGATGAAAGCGTCTCGCTTTGATTTCTGCTCCACATTATGCTCCACTTGTCAAAGACACGGATGTGAGAAATCTGCTCTGAATTGCATCACTTGACTGGATGAGTAAATGACTTTCATACCAAGGACCCTCCTTGGTGTGGCCCGTGTTAGGGTTAAAACTTTTAAAATTAATGTTGCATGTTGATGTAGGCATAGCTCGTATGACTCCAACTTCAATGGGGACAGGAGTCAATGAAGTCCACACATTGCAGTGTCAACCCTACCATAATAATGGAGTTATAATATTCCATAGTGCGTGAATAATTTAATTTGCCTTGATAACTAACAGGTTTTGAATGTTGTGTCACATGTTTTCCTTGTGTTTCTTTTTTTTTTCATTTATAGAAATAAATATTGCACATAAGTAAAGCATAATTTATAAACACAAATTATCGGGAGTGTTATTGCAGAGAATATTTCTTCTGTAATAGTTGTTTTGTAATAATATTCATTAGCAGATAAACACAATTCCTGAAATTTACATCTGTGAACATACAGTACTATTTCACCCTATTTGTAACTTCTAATTTAAAAAATATATATATATATATATATATATATATATATTATATATATTGTTCTGATCATTTAAAATTGCATTACTGCTTATTTGCTCTTTGCATCATAAACAGTGTGATTAAATGAAACTAACTTCTTATTTAGTAATAACTAAAATCCCCCACCTGCTGTACAATATAATTTGTAATGTCTCTCGTTTCATTAGAATAACACATTAAAAAAATGTACCTGGGTTCCTACTTTCTCAGACTGCACAGGCTGTGAAACCAAGTGAGGTGTCTCTGGAAAGGTAACAAAATTTTTCCAATTAGCTCACAAAGAGTAGTGGGACTGACAGTTCATTTAATGGATTAAATGAAGGTTTAACAATTTAAATTGAAATTATTTTCACGTTGCTAGTGAGGCTTCAAAACCAAATGGAAATATTCCTGCTGACAATAATTACAGCCAAGGAAGAAAACTTGTCATGCAACCCACAGAGCCAAACAGGTATCTTCCGTATGACTAGTTTGTTTTAATTTACGTGTACCACATGCTTTTTTCCAAAGCACCTTGCACTTATTCACCCATTTATAGAACCTGGCAATTTTACTGGCCTGAGTTACGGTAAGTACTTTACTCAAGGGCGCTATAGCTGGGATTTGAACCTGCAATCTTTCTTTCTGAAGGCATCAACACTAACTGCTGTCATCTACTCCGGGCTTATATGTTTTTAAGTTCATGCAATAATGGAATATACTGCCAGATAATATAATTTGTATTCACATTTTTTATACGTTTAATTTTTAATGCATTCAAAGTTCAGTTTCTTACAATTTATGCAGTGCAACAAATGGATCAAATGAAAAAGGATCATCTAACAGTTACTCCTTGCAGAAGAAATTAAAAAATAAAGCTCTTGGTGTAACACTTGATATCCACTGGATGGAGCAAAAGTATTTCCCTTCAGTTGAGTCTAAACAAACCAAAATGAGTCTCATACATGGCCACTATGAGAAATTGAAATGCAGAATGCAAGTCTGTATGCAATTACATATATAATATAATAAACCCCCTTTTCTAAATTAAAGCAAGACCAGTCATCAACTTAGAATGCACACATTTGTTATGACAAACTTCTTTGTGACATACAATGTAAAAGAAGCAGCTTTGCCAGCCTGACATATTTAGCCATATGCAATTGTCCCCTAATTAAAATCACCACCATTGTTTCATTTTCTAAATAATGAAACCATGGTAAACCTTATATTCCCTGTGGCCCAGTAAATATCGTGTGTGTGTTTGTATATTCTTGGATTCACCTGGAAATATCAACACTCCCATTAAGTGTAGAAGGCTGGTAATTTGCTGCTGTAGTCAAGAGAGGCTGTCTTCTATTCCAGATCACAACTGTACTTTATTATAAAGGATGGGAGGGAGAGGGAAGAGGGGCGACTCATTCTCTCCACAGCCCACAGCTCACTTACTCCCAGCCTTGTACTGAGCAAGAGGAAGCCCAGAGCAGCACTATGGATTTAACAGGTTAGTGAGGCTTTCTTCTTCTTTTTCTTTCTATTTTTAGTCTGTTTATTTGAGTCAAGCGGGAGACTTTATTTAATTTGGTTCTGGATAACTGGGTGGGAGGTGGGCTGTATTTCACTGTGCTGATGTAGCTCTGGATTACTTCGAGGGTGTTAACCTGCTGACACGCCTGTAATATTTAACACACAGAAGCAAAAAATGATTAAACTGGTTCCCTTAGTTGCTCTCCAGTTGTTTTTAATATGGGAGAATAAATGATTATTCTCACAGCAGAGTCATTTTACAGCAGCTGTATGGATTTAAAAAAAAAAAAAAAAAATCAGATGCATGACAAGTAACTTTATATGTCACCTTGCTGACACGTTCTGAAGTTTTTTAAAATTATTCTTAAGAAATTTCAGTGTTTTTCGCGTGCTGATTTTGTATTCATTCATTTTATGCAGTCAAGTGAAATACACCTTAAAGCACACAACTTAATAATCAAGATGGTGATGTTGTGAAGAAGTGTGCGATGGCTTCTGTTGCCTACAGGCATTCTGAAATGTTTTCTCTCTTGATTTTTAAAGTAATGCTCGTGTTTTGTTTAATTATCAGGGAATTGCGCACGAGCAATCTGAAGACCACCCTTGTATCAGCTGAGACGCATGAGAGGAAGAGTGTGAAAGAGCGAGCGAGAGAGGGAGCGAGCAGGAGAGTGTGCGTGTGCGTGCGTGTCTGTGTGTGTGTATGTGTGTGAGAGAGAGAGGGGTTAGGTTGGAGCAGGTGATCGAGCCACAACAAACCTCCAAGGGGCTGATCGCTAAGAACAGTGCGTACAGGATTCCTGTCCCGATCATGGTGCCAGCAAGCATCCGCGGACCCTGTGCCACCATCCTGGCGCTGGCCCTTCTCCTGGGATGCTGCGTTACTTTTTCCCTGGGCCAGAATGACACGGAGCCTATCGTCCTGGAAGGAAAGTGCTTGGTGGTCTGTGACTCGAATCCCTCCTCGGACGGAGGGGTCACTTCCTCGCTTGGGATATCCGTCCGATCTGGCAGCGCAAAGGTGGCTTTCTCGGCGGTCAGGGGGACAAACCACGAGCCGTCGGAAATGAGCAACACATCCATGACCATCTACTTCGACCAGGTCAGGCATCCCGTTGGATATCTTGAACATTTTTTACACTTTTGGACATCGAACAAACGCCGCACTTTTCAACTCCGCTATTTAGGAGGTGTTTTCCTCGCGAAATGGTTGCCTGTTCTCCATGTGACACATATGTATGGATTTTAACATTTTCTTTTATAGATTTTATCATATCTGATATCGACATGGCCTCACTCGCTGTCCGAGTTCATCTAATCGATGTGAATCAGAAACATAATGATCAGCTTGCTTCGGTGAATTGTGATCCGTCTTGTTTGCGCAATTACGCATGATGATGTTGGGAAAAAGGCTTACGCGGGCAAGCCGGGGTCTCTGATACACTTTTAACATTCGCTGTCACCGAATATTACCGTAATGATACTAATTGCACAGAAGTGTGCGCGTTATTCTTCACGGTGACTAGTTTCTGTTTCTTTAAATCATGAGCTGTGTCCACGTGTAAAGATTTAGGCTACTCCCGTATTCCTAAAAAGAAAAACTGGGTCCTCGACTTTTCATTACCGAAATGTTGTCATACCTTCATTTACAGACGTGCAAGTTATAAGAAAATGTGCATTTTAAGTCTCTGCTTCCTTCCGCCAATTCCCAGGAGTTGCTAGTCACACCCAGATTTTTTTTTTGCGCTTTTACGCGCGGTCATTGAACGCCGTGTTGCTGACAGCAGATCCGAACTCGCCCAGCAATATCTGTCCTTTGTTACAAACACACACTGATCGTGAGCACTTGGTTTCTGGGAAGCTCATTAATCGGCCACTATTGCTGCATTTATTTAAAAAAATAATAATGAAGATGCCCAAAATCATGTTTTTAACTACGGTACTGTAGTGTTAATGGTAGACGGTGAGAGATGTGACTGCACAAAGTTTCAGCATATAACGATCAGAAAAAGTGAGCATTAAAAGTATTTCCCGCCGTTCTACTTATAAGTGTTGCTTTTCTTAGTGACAAACTGTCCGATTCTAACACAGTCTATTTTTAGTAGGAGGAAAATGGATACATTACCCTTACAAACTGCTGTGTAGATATAGACAGATGAGTGGACGAGCAGCACAACGCGTATTGAAACCCCACTTTACTTGCCATGAGTTATTTTTCAATTCCAAATCAGTAAGTCCGGATTACTGCAATGGTGTATTTTCACACTGTTATGTTTTTTCCTAGGTATTAGTTAATATTGGGAACCATTTCGACCTCAAAGCGAGTGTGTTCCAAGCGCCAAGGAGAGGGATTTACAGTTTCAGCTTTCATGTGGTTAAGGTCTACAACAGACAGACCATACAGGTGAGGGCAACACGCATACATGTTCAACACTGAATAAAAAGGAGCGAAACCCTTTTTTTTTTTTTTTCCTTCGTTTGTTCGTTTGTTGTTGCTTTAGTTACTAAGTTATCATTCATTGGATGTGAAGGTCCAGTACGAGAGTCGCTGTTAAGTTTGAAGCCCGTGATTCCCAGGAGGAGGGTTGCAGTGAATCACATGCGCCTGTTTTTATCACATCACAGGTGAACCTGATGCAGAATGAATACCCGGTGATATCAGCCTTCGCAGGGGATCAGGATGTCACCCGGGAGGCGGCGAGCAACGGAGTCCTGCTGCATGTGGAGCGAGAGGACAGAGTTTACCTGAAGCTGGAGAGAGGCAATCTCATGGGCGGATGGAAATACTCCACCTTCTCTGGCTTCCTAGTTTTCCCTTTATAATCTTTTTCTTTATTTTTTCCTCTTCTTCTTCTTCTTTTTTCTTCAAACGTTTTGGTTCCAAGTGACTCTTCCGCGGTTGAAGACAATGATGAGAAAAATTGCGCCATTTGAAGGAAAACTGTCCTCAAGACAGACAGATTACCACTCAGTTAAATATATGAATATATAAATATATATATTATATATACGGACGTTTCCTTTGGAGTTCACACTTCCAGCTCATTGATTGCAGTTATCTATAGGATAAAAATGAATTAATCAATCGGCCTGTGCAGTTTTACACGAGTGAAGTTCAATGTTCATTCTTTGGATTTCATTGTTTGGGGGAAACCATTGACTCTTATCTGCAGACTGTTCGGTGTGTTTTGGACAACTGAACAAACAGGGGTGTCCGAGCCGAAGAATTAAAGCCCTGAACTACGTGTCAATGCTTTATTTTGTGTTTGTATAGCCTTAAAGAAAATGATAATAATAATAATGATATTATTATTAATAATAATGGCTTCAGTCAAGTAATGTGTGTGGAATTCTGGACGCTCCTCTGTATCAAGAAGTGCTTTATTGCCAAAAGCATTTTTTTTTTTTTTTTTTTCTTTTTTGCACGAATGGAAGATCTTTAGTTTTGTACTGGTCCTGGTGTTTCTGGATGCTAAACACGTCGAAGAGATGTCAGTTAATAGCCGCCTATTGTTTTAAAAGACGATTGCAAAGAAAAGCCGTTCCCATTTCGGCCGGTGGACACACCGAGGAACTATTTTACTAAGCGATGATTAACCTGATTTACGAAATACATGATATTTACGGTTATTGGTCCGTTCCACATCTCCGATCTGCGTAGCTTTGACTCATTTATCTGTTCAGTGACGTTGCTCACGGTTGTATCTTGTGAAAAAGAACTACAGAGAAATCCCAATATAATTATCCGCCAAAATAATAAAAAAATATTGTATTGATATGGTTATTTACTTACATTTGTTTTTTCGCAACACCATTTACATTGCCAAAGGAAGAAACTTTAAAAGGCTGTACCTTTTGCTGCTATTCTCAGAAATATCAGTTAACATGTGCTGGTATTTATCTGTGTCTACTCAATGTCACGGAATATATATATATATATATATTCAACATATATATTCAACCAATATGCATTTGCTGGGTAGCCATTCGTTCTCAAGTAGTTGTGGGGCTTGGCGTTGAAGCTGCCCATGGTGCTGAAGTTGACCATCAAAGCCCTGTTGTTATAGCGGGTATACCCAGCAATTTGTGATATGATGATCATAATTTCTGGGATGATGGCTCTTAGTAATAACTGACACGTATTTTATAAAAGTAAGTGTAAAATCTGTAAGCGTGAAAAAGACACGGTGGTGGGTTGCATCTCAAACGAAGCTACGTGTTCTCATTCCTGAGCATTATTTTCAGAAAGGGTGCTGTGAGCCGGAGTGGTACGGACAAGTAATGTTGGACATGACAGACAACAGGGCAACAAGCTTCTCTGGGCCTTCTTCATAGATGTGAACATAAGTGAATGCACAACACACACGCGCGCACATGCACACACAAACATAAAAGAGGGAAGACACAGAATCTGAAACAGGCCATTTGTACTGGTAACGTAAATTTTTTTTTTCCCAAATTTATTTGAATGATGCTATTAACTCAATTCAGATGTCATGAAATGTATTACTGTTTCAGACACAAATAGAATCTCAACATGTAATTGTACAATTAAAAACCACATTTCACAAGTATTACACACATTCTTATGATGATGTGCTGGCAAGACCATCCAGGAGAAATAAATAAAGATAAAAAGACATAAAACAAACATATATGTTGTGGAACACCCAAGGTTTTTGCCTGCATTTTAAAGAGCCACCTTGGAGGGTCAAAAAATGAATATTAATATCATAGCTTCACTTTTTTTCCAGGGACGAACCAGAGGTCTTGTAACATTTCTGTGGCAAGTGTTCTGTACAGGTTCCTATACTGAACATCTGTTTTCTTCAAGGTTGGCAGATCAAGGATCACAGTGCTACCTGGCATGTTCATGTACCTCTGGTACAGCAATACTTTGTTGCCACGCTTCGTTTTGCTGGTTAAACTGATTAATTGCCGCAGAGATGTGTTGTGCATTAAAAAAAAAAAAAAAAAAACGCTGTGTGTGGTATGAATGGATTACAGCACCTTTTTAGAAGAGAAGCATTTCCAAAACACCTTGAGTTTAAAAAAAAATGGGGATCTACAGTCATGACATGTTTGTGTGACATTATGTACAACTGTGCTGTAAAGACTGGAAAAGAGAGGGGAAAATGGGTGGCAAAGGCTTATTAAGAATCATAGAAAACGCTGAATCAGATGGAGGCGGATGTATTTTGGCAGTTATATTACCGATGTTTGGCACTCTCAGACTGCATTTATGTGTGACTATGGCTTTACATAGACAAAAAAGAAAAAAAATAATAAAGTTCAATAAGGAAAAATCCTGAACAAGGTCAGGCACACACTGATCTGTTGCATGTTTAGTAAAAATAATCCAAAATATTTCCCGCTGTAGCTTGAAATTCTGATTTCTGTTCAGATTACCACAATCTATTACAAATATGTAAATATTAACTTGATTTCAAAAAAAGTCCACAGTATATTCAATATTCTTGTATATTGTAAATCAGGATGCAGGTCTATAGTTCTAGAGCAATCCTGAGTAATGGCCATTGTTTTCCACAAGTGAGGGTAAAGACAGTGAAATACTACTGAAAATATTTGCAGTAGCTGAATTAGGAAATTTGTCAGCTCAGCAAAAATTGGTATTATTTTTAATTAAAACAATATTTAATTCTATGTGGTGTACATCACATGTAGGTTGTTGAACCTATTCAAAAGAAGTTTCTATTAACCATTTTTTAAAGGATATTTTTTTAAAGAAAAGGGTGACGTAATTTGATTAACAAAAAAAGGCCTGGAAAAATTTTAAATATTCAATATCAGAAACCGTAATTTGAAAATAAGTGTAAGAAGAGCATACACATTCTGTGACATGTCGCGTCTCAGATGTTGTCTATCAATACAACAGATAGCAAAGAACTGGTTTAGAGTCCCAAACCAGCAATATCATTTGATGAAATGTTGAGAGATACAGTAAGATGCAAAAAAGATAATGTAGGTGAGCAATTCTTTTTCAACGACATTAGGAATCTTTTCAGAAACTGCAAAGCATATTTACTGTAACATGGAACAATGTTTCCCATGTTCTTCATTACCTGAACTGCCGATGTGAAGCCTTAAAATATTTTACGAGTTGGACAGAATAAACAGTAACAAAGGTCGATATTAGCTCTATAGTTGTAAACAATTACAGTAATACAGCACATGTTATGAAAAGGAGTTTAATATTCACCGAATATCTGCATGTCAATTTTTGCTTGCAGTATGTGGGAAAAGAATACTTTTCATGGCCAATCAAAATTGAGAATTTTAAAAAAGAGTTAATTAATCAAAGTCTAAGGGGGTGCGGTGGCGCAGTGGGTTGGACCACAGTCCTGCTGTCCGGTGGGTCTGGGGTTCGAGTCCTGCTTGGGGTGCCTTGCGACGGACTGGCGTCCCGTCCTGGGTGTGTCCCCTCCCCCTCCGGCCTTGCGCCCTGTGCTGCCAGGTAGGCTCCGGTTCCCCGTGACCCCGTATGGGACAGGCGGTTCTGAAAATGTGTGTGTGTGTGTGTAATCAAAGTCTTTATACTAATACAAAATGATATGTATTGTTGATAATGTCTACCATTCTTATCTAACATTGTAAATCACTTTGGACAAATCTGTCAGACAACCAAAAATTAATAATCATGGTTGTTATACTGATAGCAATAACAGTGGTATCCGCAATAGTAATACAACTATTAGTATGCAGATAGTGTAAAATAAGTTATGTTGTCCACTAGGAATATTGTGAAGCAACAACAGAGGTCAACAGTTTGATTGACACAACTTCAGTACAGTACCATGTGTTACACCAACTGGCAAAACACTGGCTAAACTTAATGGTAAATATTGTTCTAAAAGGTTGCACTAGAAATTATGATTTTTGGTTACAAATTAAAACAAAAACAATTTTCTCTGTTAATGCAATGTGACAGTCTACACTGGGTTCAGACCTAAAGAAACACAGCAGCAGGACACCTACTAAGTTGAACCTACCACCTTTAGGCGGAAAGGTGATCTGTTGTAATCGCTGCACCACATGATGTCTGCCAAGCTCATAAATTGATAAAGTATGTAAAATGCCTTGACCCACAGTCGTTTGTCTCTTTAAGGCTTACGTCACAATCGCAACCCTGTAGCAGATGCACAACATGTACAGTGTAGTGAAGATGCTACAGTTTCTACTCAACCCCTGTGGCATTTTGTAAAAATCTGAGAAGCAAGTCAACGCAACTAAAATATTATTACTGAACATTTTCAGATCTTACATAAAACAAAGAGCTTCAAGTTACTCCAGCATTGCAAGAACATTATTTGTTTGATGTGCCATTATTACTCGCATTATTTACTGAAATACCTCCACTGCAGGGTTCACCCTGGTCACTGTGATGTACTAGCAAAAACATGAACAGCAGTGGATACAACAACCTCTGTGCAGTTATACCATAAAACTCCATTATTAGAGGTGCGTTTCCTCAAACGTACAATAAATCCCAGTTAACTAAGACACTTTTATTGATAAACAGATGTCAGTGTTGTACAAGAAGCGGGTGTTATAAAAATGGTAATAAAAATGGTAGAAGAAGTAAAGATGTGCATAAAAGCAGCTTGAATATTATGAAATATATTTGCCTAAAGTCATTTTTTGAAAAGTTCAGCCTGATGTTCAATATCCATAATAAAAAATATATATATCATAAATCCATAATTTTTGTGCTTCCATGAACTCATCAAAAAACTTCGTATTACAAAGAAAGGAAGAACTTTGGCTAATTATTAAGACCATGCTACAAAATCCAATATAAAATGATCAACAAAGTTTTTCGTGTTGTATGCTCAGTATGTAACAAAGAGCCAGGTTAATTTCAGAAGAACGGGAAGTCGGTGTCCGTTTGGCCAATCATAACACCATTTTCATGACTGTCTGAACAAGGTTCTGGGTTGCTGTATACATGCATATTTATACAAAGCTGTTATGCAAATTAGCCTGTTCAGAGAAAATCACTCCACAACACATTCTTTTAAAAAGGTTTAATGTTGATTATGAAACAAAAATGAGATTATACCAGGTTTTATTTTTTTTTTTTTTAAAAAAAAACCACCTTGAAAATCCAATCTGCACGGCCTATGCCTGAATCCCTTCTGACTAAGTACTTTTGATAGCTTTAGCTCATAGGAATATTGGCAACTGACTAATAACCTTTCACATGAATATTGACAATATGTCTTACTTACACACTTGAATGTCCCATTGTTTTGATGTGTGTTAAAGGTTAATGCTAATCCACACAAGATCCCAGGTTTACTTTTGCCAGTATTATTGGAAATGTGGTCAAATACCTCAAATCAACCACATGAAATAGTGCAAAGTTAAAATGGTAAATTTTTTTGTTATCATTTACACAGACTTGATCATAAGTTTGATGGGCTGTTGGAATTGCAGTTAGGGAATGTTTAGCTCTGCAGGGTGCTTATTTAGAAGTTCCATAAAACCTGGTTAGGACAGTGACAAAGACTTTCACTTTCATCTTTTGAGGCTTCAAAATACTAAGAAGGGTAGGGGAAACGTGGAAACAATTGAAATTGTAATCAATAACACTCAAGATAAATTGTTCTGGAGACTAACTGTGTTAAACTGGACAGGGAGGATATATTAGATTTGGCGAAAATACAGCTACCTCTGTCTAAGTATTATTGCCATTATGCTTTAATTAAAATGTCGCTCATTTATACTGTTCAAGATTTTTTAAGAGAGCTAGACTAATTACTTTACTTAAGGACATTACATCAGAGATCATCCATGGGACTTGAACTGAAAGCCTTCTGCTTATAAGTCTGCAAATATGATCATTACACCACCCACCGTTCAGTAGTACATAGTGATGTTGTTAGTCAGCTCAATGTACACATTTTAATCACTGCATGCTGTTTATTGAGGTCAGTTCCACTTCATTAACTTCCTGTGAACTGGAAATGCATCTCTATTTCCCTAAGATACACGTCAGTTTCTCTCACTCAATAGGGATATAAGGGCTGTGAGCCAAATTTGCACATTGTAAAAGTCTTTCCAAATCCTTGACAGGTATAATTTTTCAAACCCAATCACAGGGACTAATTGTGTATGCATACATCTTTTAGCAAATTCTTATTGATTGAATGAGTGAGTGAGTGAGCGACAGAATAAATTTTATCGTAGTGTGTTTTTTATTTCTTTCTGAGATTATTCTTGGAGCAAGTTGAATGCAGATTAAAACATTTTTTTAAATAAATTAATTTGTTCCCCTTTATCTACTATGCAATTTTAAAGATATTTATGGTCAGCAGAGTCACTGTTTGATCCAGGGATGGCTCTAGGCACAGCCAAAATTGTCAAAGGCCAAGGGCCCTGAGAGCACCAGGGGGTTCCGAATCGTATCAGTGTTCTGCAAAAAATTTTGTGCACTGCAATGCACTGTAAGTTCTGATTATAGCCATACAACAAACACTGCAATTGCAAACCTTTTGGAAACTCATTCTAATTCATATTCTCATCAAGCTCATCTGAAGGAGTATTTTTTAGAAAACATGTGCTAATTTAAGGAAGAAAGCTGACAAAGCTGTTGAACCATGTCATTGTAAAAATCATTTTTATTCTTACACTTTTCTGCAAAGCAGCTTTCAACTACTTATCCATGCATGCAACTGAGAACTTTTTTTTTTAACTGGGACAATAGAGGGTAAGTACCTTGCTCAAGGGTAGCCCAGCTAGCAGTGAAATTTGAACCTGCAACCTTCAGGTCCAAAAGCAGCAGTGCTAACCACCACACTACCAGCTACCTCTGGTACTAGCCAGCCATGGCAAATATTATTATACCCTAAAATCCTGTATTGAAATACAAAGTCAATGTTATTCATGATTATTAATAGACGAGCAGACCACGTTCACAATCTTTCATGAAACTGAAACCTTATGGTGCATACCTTTCAAAGCAGAGAGGGATGAAATCAAGTCATAGTCGAAGTAGAATTTAATTTTTTGGGAATTGTTTTCTGATTTCTGTAACTAATTCTAATGCCACTTTAGTTCCACAGCAAAGTTATGAGTGAAAATTAAGTACATCCTATATATACATATATATGTTATTTAGAAATCCTCTTTTGCTACCGATTGCATCTTGATTTACCTGCATTAACTACTAATGCAATATTCAATACTTCCTCATTATTGTCATGATGCTGGTTATTATTATTATTATTATTATTATTATTATTATTATTATTATTATTATTTAGCAAATTAAGCAGCTTGGAATGAATATTGAGTACTACTTAACTGGCTCCTTTTCATTCAAGGTGACTTACAGTGCATGATACACTACTTACAGTATTTTAAAAAAGTGCATTTTTAAAAACACAAAGGAAAGATCATATTCTTGGGAATTATAATTATGAAAAAACCATAGGTTTTATGCTGGTAGCCAGTTGTGTACTTAACCATATTTTGATAAAATATGAGCACCTTACACACTTTATCTTTGCAACATACATGGAACTATTGACATTGCTGAAATATTTACTCAAAGTTGTTTAGTGTATCTGACCTATTTATAAACGTAAACACAAATATAAATGCGTATATAACCCAGTTATGATTAGGTACAGCTGTAGCCAGGAGAGAAGCTTAAACAAAAAACTTTCAGCTTACAAATCCTTTCTCTACACTATCAGCTATACTCTACAGGATCTATAGCTATAAGATGTATGTTTACATGAAACTGCAAACCATTGCAATCACACACACATTTTCTGAACCGCTTGTCCCAGATGGGGTTGCGGGGAACCAGAGCCTACCCGGCAACACAGGGCATAGGGCCGGGGGGGGACACACCCAGGACGGGACACCAGTCCGCCACAAGGCACCCCCAGTGGGACTCAAACCCCAGATGCACCAGAGAGCAGGACCCAGTCCAACCCACCGCACCCCCTTATTGGGATCACGTTTTTTCTAAAAAAATAGCATAACTTCAGCTGTAATGCGAATGAAGCTACATGTTCAGAGTTTTCTAAGTCACTTGTAGAGGTAGTAAATTTGAAATGTCATTCTGTTTCTCATAAATATATTTATTTATGTATTACATAAACGTATGCAAAAAAATATATTGCTATTGAGTATTAACTGTGCAGCATATATGGTGCAGAAAAAAATACTCAATTTTGCCCTCCATAAAACAGCCTCAGTGGACTTTTCTGCAGCTGCTGAGTTATCCCCTAGGTGTTCTAGACAAAGTAGGGCTGAGAATTTTACAAGTTTTTTTTTTTTTTTCTTAAATATTCTCATCGATAGGGTGCTGCTGGTCTCATTGCCTTCTCGTAATCAAAGATGAGCTACAGTGAGTGCAACTTTAAAACATATTTACTGCATTATAGCCTGCTATAACCTGATAAGAAGGTCTGGAAGGGCCTCGTTTCAACATGTGGCCCGAGAATACCAGAAAGCCAGGGCCATGATACAATTAATTAACAGTTTATTCAATCCTTGGGTTAGCTGGCATTAAAAAAAAAAAAATAAAATAAAAAGATTGTCTACGGTTAAGTTTAAGACAAATTTTATGTACTTTGAATACAAACCTATTTTAATATTTGCAGCTTTAACACAATTACTACTCCTGCGCCTAGTGAGCCATCCTGCATATTATACGAAACAAAGCAAGCAAGTGTACATGCATATGTCTTTTGATATAATATGTAGACTCTGTTTAAATCCCATGGTAAATAAATTTCAATGAGATGTGTGTCGCTTTGGAGAAAGCATCTGCTAAATGAATAAATGTAAATGCAAGTCCCTGGAGCTCCTGAAATCAATGTGACATAATGAGTCCCTTTTGTCTCTCAGTGCTGCTGAGTCCCTCACAGCATTCAAGATGCATCTCAGATCTTGTCTCTTTTGAATCAGTTTTTCTCCTGAATCGCTACATAAATTTGCATCACGCTGTCTGTCTTGATCATCAATATATTTCCCATGTGACTCACTTTATTAGAGGTAGCTACTTCAGTAATGTGTGCCAGAAAAACAGCAATATCTGGAGCGAGAGCTGCGCATAGATAATTAAGTATCTGTATCTAAAGGTCTTTGTCTGTTTTGGGATGAACTTTTATACACAGTGAACTTTGTGACATCTTTTAAGAAATCCATCCAACCAATTTCAATAACCATTTATCCTGAGCAGGATCACAGACAACATGAGGCTATATCGGAAGCACTGGATGCAAGGTTGAGGGCTGGGTGTACACCCTGGATGGGACTATGGGTTAATTGTAGGGAATCTTTTAAAAAATCTGTCTCCTAAACTGCAAATGTGAAAGAAAGAATCTGCAGCTCTGCTGTATAGCTAGCACTACACACAAACATGGTATGCTGTTTCAGATAATGATATGTTAAATGAAATTACAGTTAAAAGCCCACATAAATTTTTATTCTAAGTAAAGTCTCTTGCAAGTTATTGAAATAGTAATGTAATGTAAATATATGTAACAGAAATGGTTGGCCAAGTAATATTAATTTTCCTCAAAGTTTCAGTCATGGGTTAGGAGTTAAACCTGAAGAAGCTTTAATTTTTTTTTTTCATGCAAATAGTAAATTAACTGAGAATATCAGAATATATGCCTTATTTAGGAGACCGTAAGCACTAAATGAATTCCTATAGTCAAAAAAGATAGTCCCTATATAATGAGCAATACTCAATACTATAATACTCAGTGAGATCTCAGTTCTACAGTAAATTAAATGAAAAAAGGAAATACCAAGCACATTAATATCATCATAAAAGAAATAACATAAATTGCAAGCAAGCGAGATGTATCTGAGCCAGCAGAAATACTACAGTGAAATCAAAATCAAATAACCTTTCTAGAAACAGCAAACACCTTTGAGACATTTTCACTGAAGAACTTCAGACAACAGAGAAGCAGCTATTTATTAGTTTTAGAAAAAAGGAAAAGTGTTACTCTGTGACAAACTCTTACTTGAAAACTGGGCTGTAACCAGCATGCTACCTGCTGCCAGAGAACATATAGGGATAGCATGGTTTATTCACTGGTACAAGCTACATGTTGTGACTCAGAATGAAGGGAAAGAATTGCAGCACCAGGGACAGCTCTGGTAACGCTGTCCCATTCAGCACCGGCAACTGTCCCCATCTCTCAAACTGGGGATCATTCCCCTGGGGAAAAGGGGGAGCTCGGACAGGCGGTTGGAGTCCATTGCTTTTCATTTGAAGGTCTTCTGTCTTCTCCTCTCCTTCCTCAAGAATGCAACAACTGTGCCCGCGAAGGAAGTGGCAGCAGCCGGACCTTGGATGAGAGAGAGTCAGACTAGGGCCTACCCACCTGGTGAGACAGATTCTGCTTCGGGTGGCTGCCAGAGGCCAAGTGTTGTGCTGGAAGCCAACAGGGAAGGACCGTGTGCAATACTTAGCTTGTTGTGTCTTCTGTCTCTTTTGGTAAATCCCAGGAGCTCCTGAGTTTGTTGTCATTATCTTAACAATTGTTACAATGAAGGACTAGGTTTCTTGGAGGCCCTGGACAGGAATACACCTGTCTTCTTTTTTTGTCATGCCGCTATCCTCCCAATACCCATCTCACAAAGTGCTATTAAGAATGTATATTTCAAAACAAACTTCTATGTATACACTGAAGATTTTCAGGTGAGACCTGCTGATTTGTTTTTACGTCTGGGGAAAAGACACATGTCACTTGGAGAATATTTAATAATAAAGTCAAATAATCTTATGAACTGCAGTTAAAAACTGTACAGCAAAAAGCTAGATATCCCATAACTCAAGAGACTAGCATGTATATTTCAGAACTGATCATTATGAACTACTCAACAAAATTGTATCTTTGGCAAAGAATCCCATGTAAAATGAAAAAGGTCTGTTATTTGCCCATGGCATATTTCCCCGAGTGCTCTTATGAGTTTTTCTGTGGTTGAAAAATTTAAATACTTGATCTTATGTGTGACCGTAACGCTTTTTGACAGCAAAAATTATGCACTGAAAACTCTCTTGACAAACAGCTGCTGTGTTTTTCTTCAGTGTTTGCTAATTTTCATTTTGCTGGGTGTAAATGGAGACTTATACACTGAGATTTATTATTATTTATTATTATTATTATTATTATTATTATTATTATTATTATTATTATTATTATTAGTCAGAAACATATACTAATAACAAGCCATCCCACATTCAGTAGTGTATACATGCAAAAGAGCACTTAAAATATTCTGTGTTTGTACACTTATATGAGTACATGCACAGGTACAGTGGTTTGCAATAGCCTTTAATATATTAGACTTTCATAGGGGTGGCTGAAGTCGGAGTCATTGGTAACATACACAGTAAAATTGTATCATTGTGTGTATGTGTGTTTTGCTGTAACCACAGCAGATCACTTATATGTGAATTTTACAATATTTCTTTGAAAAGGAGTTTAAAACATTTTGTTATGTGTAGGTAAGCAAACTGTAATAATAACAGAGGTACAGGATTCTTATGAAGAAAACATTATAGCATTAAGAAGATCATAGTTCAGCAGAAAGCAGAAAAAAATGGCAATTATGAAAATACATGTCATGGCTGGTTTCGGAAGGAAGTGGCGGACCCAACTGCGGAGTGGAATTTGTGGTTTATTCAGGAAATCTGAGAGATGTGGTCACAGAACAGGCAATGGGTCTTCGAGGCGCAAACGTCGTAACAAGGACAATCCGAAAGGCAAGGTTGGTAAACAGGCAAGAGGTCGTAGATCATAAGGAGGTACAAGGATGAAGGATCAGGGTCACGGGACAGGGAAAGGACTCAGGGATCGGGGAGGAGGAGAGCACTAGTCAGGAAGTCGCAAGCAACAAGGCTGAACAAGGTTTCGTGTCAGTTCCTGGTCTGACGCTGCCTTTTATGCCTCAGTCTGCATCGCGCCCCAGGTGTCCCGCGTTGGCTCGGCGGCATGGGCGTGACAATACAGTTGTTCTGGGAAATGGGTTTGGGAAATGTCCCATTTCTCTCATTCCTGGTCATAAAGTAAGCTGCTTAGTTATTTACCCTTTAATAAAAGTATTTTTTGAATGGGGCAATTCAGGGTAAAAACTTTCCTGAAAGGTTCTACAGTGAGAGTGAGAACTGAAACTCAGTCCTTTAATTGGAAAGAGATAGCGTTGACAGCTACACTACTTGCTGCCCCAGGATTTACCATAAACAAAACATTTGCTTCCATGCAACATTTTCTCATAGCTTTTAGGGAGCAGTGAATCACTGGAATGCAGAGGCCAAGGTCTGGAATGCTCGGGAAACGTAATGCTCTGAAGTGTTCTGTAACATTCAGTACAACATATATAATATGCATTGTCTTCATTGAGCAAAGGACAAGCAATTGTAAATGCACAATGGTGAGCATCAGTTTTCTCAGCTTCGCATCTGCAACTGAGAGCATAGTGATCCTTATTATAGCCATGTTTCTCTGCACTGGCAACACAGTCAGCAGGTTTACAGACAGTTACTGAAAATTTCTTTTGTATCTGTGGTCCCATGGTTCTCGCTTTAATTCTACTATCTATGGCCAAAGAAAAACTCTGGTTTAACTTGAGCCACAGACAAAATTGTCTTTCAGCAGCAGCACTGGGTAATTCTTCACAAAAATCACTGTCTGGGCAATCACTTATTTGTAAATAATGTTCTTCTGAAACATCACTGATCTCATTACATTCAACAGTTGAACCACCACTATCAACATTTTCTATCCAGTCTGCAATGATTTTTGCAGCTTCATCAGCAGAAAGCCTCACAGGAAGTCATCATATCAGTCACATGGCCATATTTTCAAAAGGAAGTGACATCACACATACACACAGACTGAAACCACTTGTGCCAAGAGGGGGTCATGGCAAACTGGAGCCTAACCCGGCAACACAGGGCATAAGGTTGGGGGGGGGTGGGGACCCACCCAGGATGGGGTGCCCGTCCGTCACAAGGCACCCCAAGCGGGACTTGAACCCCATACCCACCAGAAAGCAAGACCCAGTCAAACCTGCTGTGCTACCACACCTCCTGGAAGTGACATCAATAAATGCAAAAAACAGTTCGGGGACAAATACCTGAAAGCACAATGGTCAGTTATGAAGGTTTTAAAAAATGCCAGTGGGCTATGAAATGCACCCATCATTAGCCATCAAGTTAAGCATAATGTTCAGTCTAAGCATAAGCCTCAAATCCTGTTTCCCTCTGTAAAGTACAATTTGACAGTATTTGGTTGTTCGACTTGTCTTTCATATTTTCAGTCCTACCTATTCCTTGCTTCACTTGAATGAATAATCCCAGATATAGTTATCTAAGTGTACAATATGGTGCTGATGTGCACCCAGACCATGTTGGCTTTCATGAAAATGTGAAAACATGCGTTACTATTTATCCGACGCTTTTCTCCAAAACCGGAGCAATTTCAGGGTAAGTATCTTTCTCAAGAGTACTACAGCAAGAGGTGAGATTGAAACATGTGACCTTGGGGACCAGAGGCAGCAGTTCTAACCACTACACTACCAGCAGTCCACAGCCAGATGGCTTGTGCAGATGGAAACAGTGCAAACAATATCCCAACTAGCGAAAATCTTTTTGATCCAGTAAAGGAACGAAATAGCCAAAAGTTATAGCTGGTTAGGTGTACTGCTGGTTCTGTCTGGTTCATACAGCACATTCTAGAACTCACACTCTATTTCTACTTTCATCACTATACTTAAAAATGGTTAATCTTGGCTACCTCAGCCTTTTTTCCCCAAACATTGAGGCCATGTATAGGCATTTTGCTAGTCACAGCTTTTTAGATCATTAAACATGGTTTACATTTGTGACATCGAAAATAGGGAGGTTGTAGAACTGGGTAACAGAGAGAGAAAACCTGGGACTGACCCACATAAAACCATGTGCAATCTTATGGACAAACTCTGCACTGGAATTGAATCAGACACACTCGGTCTGCTGAGCAAAGATCAATACTGGGCTGTGGTGAAATAGTAATAATAATAACAATAATAAAACAAATAAATAATAAATAGAATAAAAAATAAAGTGCTGTGGGAACCAGCAGAACTCCAGCACAGAAATGAGCTGAAATGTTGTGTCACTTCCTCCCGTTCCACCTGCAACGCCAGGCATACCGAATCCCTGGGAGTTTTTACTGAAACCTAATCTCAGAGAAAAATTGTAAACTATTTACACTGTGAAGCAATAAAACATGATTATTTATGTGTAACTATGTCATGGCCAGAGGCTGCAACTCACATAATCTTTTTTAGATTTATGGGAAAAAAAAATATTTATGATGCATACATTTGATCTGTTGTTTTAAGAAATCAAATATGATAGATGTTTTTTTTTCCTTCTTCTTTTTTTTTTTTGGTTTTTCAGCACTAGTCAGTGGAGCATGTACTTGTTACACCCCTCTCCTTGAAATTGCATGAGTTGAGTTTGAACCCCTGTTCCTGCTGCAGTAGCCTTCAATGACACACTAGCACTGAATTGCTAAAGTGAAAATTACCTTGTTGTATAAATGTATGAATCATAGTATACAGATTAGTAGACAAACTTACCAATGCAAGTTGTTTTGCGGAAAAATGTCAAATCAGTAAATAAAGGTAAGCTGAATAAATGTTTTTAAAAAGCTGTTGAAAATGTAAACGGTTTATGTTTGATTTGCTGAATAGCCAGAAATAGTCCTGTTGTTTACCAGCATCCACTGCATCACGTGCCGTTGTAAAGCAAGGCGCTGCTCCCGGCATGAGCTCCTCCAGTGGAAGGACCCCCTCTAGAAGGTTGAAAGCTGACAGCGCTTGGATACGCTCAGCTACCTTATCTGAGTAAGGAGCTCCTTACAGGTGTAACAAACACACATAGTTCAATGAGCACAACATCCACTACAATCCATGACATAACATTATCAATCAAAGTACTTTATAAAGACATGCAAAACTCGATAGACAACCACCCCTCCTCCCATGCCATAGTCAAAGAGGCTTCCACCACGCAGAAACCCTTCACCTCCCCCTCCCATTCATCACCACCGCAACCTAGAAATTCATTTGTGAAGCAAATGGAAATCCATTTTCATTTTCAATTATTCCTGCCAGTTTGCTATGCTCTCACACGGTGTAAAACATAATTTGCATGGAGAGCACAACATACCCTTGCACAGATAATTTCTGACGAGAAGTATAAACACAGCTTTTCTCAAAAGACAATGTTATTAGTGTCCCCTGTTGATTTGTAAATGACTGTTTTAACAATAAACCATTACTGTTTTTAATGATATATTTTATTGTGCGTCTCCTTAATAGGTCAGAGATTTCATGCTAATGAGTCTAACGTAGGTGTAAACTGAGATGCTGAAGCAGGATCATAATAGGTAAAGGCAAAAATAGGACCCTTTTTATGATAAGCGTGTATGTGTGTAAAAGATACTGCACTGCAAACCCCAATAAAGTTAAGATAAACTTTAACCATTTGGGATAAAGGAAGTACAGTGCTAAGGTGCCCAAGAACAGGCAGATGATACACGTACGTTATGGTCCATTTGGCTAATCAAAGTCTTTCCATACATATTGCCCCAGATAGAATGAGCTTCCCATCTGGTTTGACAATCTGTTTTGATAAAAATCAGTTAGGTGTTTTTTTTCTCTCTCTCTCTCTCCTTTCATTGCCTTTGCTCTCATCTCGGTGTATGCTTGATGTTCCAGAGTTATCTCCTCTGAAGCAGGATGAAGCTTAGGAGCAATCACAGTCAGAGACATAAACAGATCTAGGGTGTCTCCTGGGAGATTGGCCCAAAAAATGAATAATTCTCTAAAATAATTTCAGATAATGAGGGCTATTAGAGTTCAGCCCAGCCAACGATATACTTTTATCTCCCAGTTTACAGGTGCCAGGTGTATGACTCAGCCATAAACTCTATGCCTATGTAACGGGAGTGTTGGTCACACCTATACAGAACTTCTCATATCGAAACATTCAACATTTTTGAACCTGCTCCACCCTTAAATGCCATGAAGTCATTGTGAATAACCACAGGTTGTTGATTAGTTTAAAGTTAAATAATATGTTCCCGAAAATGCATAAAAAGAACTAGAGGACACTAATTACTCTCATTTGTAGTATAATCTGGAATTTATTTTGACACTGAAAAGATTAAAATTGACTCATTACTGGTATTGTATTTAGATATATAGGGAAAATTATTAACATTAATAAAAAAATGACCTATGTAATCGTATTTTGTTCAGTTATTTAGGTTATTCGAGAAGGGAGTTGGGTCTTTTTATTGGCAGGTGTTTAAGAGATGGATGAAATGGAATTTATTAGTGTAACAACTAGTGTTAGGTATCGGGGGTGCAAAATATTAGCAATGGTACTTAACATAGTCATACAGGAATATTTGGAGGGATATAGTAAGCTTGCTTCAAAATTGCATGCTTGACATCCCCACCCCATGGAATTTCCCTTGTGTTATATCTCACTATTTTTTGCACACTCTTAAAATTTTCAGATTCTTCATTTCAGAAATTCAGGTAAGAATATTTCATATTCATTTAGAACCGAAAAATGTGTCAATTTGAGATACTTGTTGCAGCACTTCTACATTTTCACGAGTGCAGCCTGCTCTTGTGTTAAGGCTAATATTTATTCAACTTGTTTATCAACAAAGTGTGAGGTGTCAGTGGGAAGTGAAGAAGAAAAGTCGAGTGCTTCTCTAAGGAATAACCCTGCCTGTTTCCAAGGAAAGCTGTCAGCCTCTGCTACACTATGTTCTGACTTGCATGAATTTAACTAACTGTTACTACCTGCAGCTTTTTGGGGAGAAGAAAAAAATCTCCAGCATGTGAATGCACTTTGTATCCGGTTTTACTCGTTCCTTTACATTGCAAAGTTTAACAATGTTTATGACTGCAGAAATGTTGTGGGTATTTCCCAGAGACCTTCACCATCTTGTCTCCTTCTCCGTCTTACACTTTCAAGACAGCTCCATCTTCTTTAAACCTCTATCCCTGCTTCCATTTTGAATGCGTCCTTTATTTTCTTTGACGCTGAAGTTGAGCTGTTCCGAAAGTGAAGACGGTGCGGAAAGTTAGGAAAGCTGATGTAAAGCAAGGGCTGAAATAAAATCTCACTATGCTGTTACCAAGTCATGCCTGTTTGGACTCTAGGAGAGTCTCCAGTTTGGTGTCTTTGGTTATTGGAGAGTCTGCTGTCCTTTACAAAGTCAGCCAACCAAGCAGCCAACCAACTATTTATCTACTAATTTGCCCGTTTGTTTGATATTTTTCATATTTTAGGCGAGACCAACAAACAAATCACAGGACGCAAACAAATACTTTAAAAAAAGATGAAAACGTTTATATAATCACTACCAGCAATCTGTTAGTAGTGTGTCAGTTTAATTTATTTTATTTTTTTGAAAGTATACATCCCGAGTGATCGATCACTCATGTAATTTAATCATGTGAGTGAAACAAAAAAAAAAGAGCCTCATCTCTTCTCTCATTAGCCTCAGGCATCAAATATTTTATTGCTATTACCATTCTTTTTAATATGGAATTTAATCCTCCACCCCTTCTCAGTTGGCTCTTTTCAACTAACAACTCTCCCTGGTGGTTCAAATCAGTAGAATATAAGAAGGGGCAAACAGCCCAAATTGGCTTGCAGGAGTGCTAAAATCAATCTAAACTGAAAATTGCAAAATAGGAAGCCTCAGGATATTTGGGAAGAACAGACTAAGGCTGTTTTGAGTAATATGAATCTGAAATGTCATGGCATCAATTACTAAATGATTGAAGACAACTGAGCCAAAGAGGCTTAAAAATAGTAATGAAAATTATTTTTTTTTAAATTGCATTTATGTTGACAGACTTGGATTCTCTTTATTAGTCATTTATATGGAGAGTCTAAGGAGATTTCTCCATTTATTATCTTTAGCTGTGCTGTTTTTAATTGTAAATGAACACTTTTAACTTGAATTTAATTGGGTTTGTTCACCATTTGTTTTCTTGGCCTTCCTTCCTGATCTGAACATTTGGCAAAGATTTAGTCCAGTGAGAAATACACCGTAAGTGCTGTTGAAATGCACATTGCAGATTCCATGTGTTTCTGAAGTAATGCAATTTCAAAAAGCCTGCAATATGTTGAGGAAAAAAAAAATGAAAGACTCCAGACTTACAAACATATTTTGCCTTGGATCCAAAAAACATATTCTCTGTATATAAGGCAATGCTATTGAAATCAATGTTGAAATCATTGACACACATAATCTGGCTATTAACAACAGCAATCGTGGAGAAAACAGTGTTGGATACCTGTCCTGCATGAAATTGTTCCAAGTGCAAACTGAACATCTCAATTTAACAAATTGATTCAATTTCAAATCTTATTGTCTGGTTTCTGCTTAATTGGTGCAGCAGGTAATGTAGTGGATACAGTAGTTGCTTCTGGACTCGAAAGTTGCGGGTTTGAATTGCATGCCCTGCTGTAATACTTTTAAGCAAGTAAGTTACCCTGAACTGGGTAGAAACTACCTACCTGTGCAAACAGGTGAATCATTGTCAGCAGCCGTACACCGTTTTGCAGAGAAGCATCAGCTAAATAAATAAATGTTATGGGTTAAATTGGGACGCCCGATCTAAATCAAGCATAGTTTTCATTTAAGTCTCCATTTAAGTATATTAGAAAAGAAAATTTGGAGAAGCTGAACATTCTTAACATTGTGTTGTCATAAATGTGGAAAAACATGGCTGTTCAAAACATTCAACATTTAACAATTGGCACCCTATAAACTATTGGCAGGAAGGCTCAATGACTGCACTATGCCAACTGACAGCTAGAGGAATTGGCCACAAATGTAACATATGCATTATTTTCAGTGTAAGACACATCTGTGCTGCCTCATAATGGCCTTCACTGCCTTGTGATGCACTCATCCATCTGCTTTCTTCTGTAACTTCTTATCTAATTAGGGTCACAATGTTTTGAAGGTAAACCTTGGAATGCTATGGTGGTAGGAGGTGTACATCCTGTGTAGAGTACCAGCCCATCCTAAAGCATTCACACATCGCCACATGCATTCACACGCTCCTGAACCATGGGGGAAATGAGAGTTATCAGTTCACCTGAGCAGCACGTGTTTGAATGTTGGAGGAATTTAGATCACTGAGAAGAAATCCATATGGAATGTATGTGAACTGCTCGCACAGATTTGTGAGAAGGTGAAAGCATTATGGGCGGAGTCACCATGCTGTCGTATGATGAACTACAATAAAATTATTTCTTTACAAATAGCTATCCTGCACTCTTTTTTTATCTCCTTTCTAGATATTCTGTGTGATTCTAATCCATCCACCTTGAACATGATGCTGGTCCATTGCAGAGTATATGATATATAAAGCATTATTATTATTATTATTATTAGTATTATTATATGTGTTTCCATTATTGGTGTTATTAAGTCAGTCCATCTGGATGGTGGTTGTCCTTTTCTTTAGGAAACAATACTTGTGTGGTCTGCCAGTTGGTGTTAGGCATGGTCTGCTGTAGCTTTTGTTTTCAGATATTGGCAGAGTGTGTTGTTGGTTTTACCGTTGTCCAGAAAATTGTATTACATGAGGCTTTTAAGAACATCTGCAACTGGCACTGGATCACAGAACATCTGATGAATGTGCTGAGAGTGTCTGTCAATTTGCTCATAACTGTTTTAGTCCACCTTGTATTGGTAAGAACAATAATCCATCAGCTAGTTACTGTATGCTCAGTTTCAGCAACTGGTGCACTATTAACAAATAACTAAATACACACAAAGTCGGAAAGTCAGACAGACAGGAAGGCAGACAGACAGATAGATAGATAGATAGATAGATAGATAGATAGATAGATAGATAGATAGATAGAAATTCCTTTTAAGCCATTCATTGGTACAAGTACCTGAAAACCCACCTTTTCCAGATCCACTTCGCCCAAGATCTCTCGAGCTCATTCATGGTGTGACTGTTCACGCATCGTAACTCCAGAAGCATCCCCAGATACAACCTTTATTCAGCCATTACTCTGGTATTGTACTGCTCATTTGTATATCTTATAATATTTAATTAAAAAAAAAAAATTGCTGTGGGTATCAGGATTTGTCTATCCTGTGTCTTATGCGCCTACTTGAACGATGAACCTCGGTGCAGCAAGTGGTAGGGAACAACCTAGGTTTGCTTGAGGCTTTCATGTCTGCAGCTAAGGCTCCTACCCTTAATGTAATGCATAAATTGTACTTTTGCTGAGATGTACGTCGCTTTGGACAAAAGCGTTTGCTAAATGAATAAATGTAAATGTAAATGTAAGTATGTTTCTGATAGTTGTAAATAAACAGTTTGAGAAACCTTTCACTTTGACTAATGAGGAAGTAAATTTGAACAAAACTATTTGAGTCTGCTGCTTCTGTGCCTTCAAAACTGCAGATCTTGGAAGTACTACCTCAGAGTTTTACATTCAGGTGCTCTTTCTAACTTAGTTAACCTGTGTAATAGGCCGTGGCAGATTTTATTCTTTCAAAAGAAAGCCTCATCATTAGTTGAGTTCAGACTGCCTTGCATGCCTGTGGGGGAGAAATGACACTTCATCATAGCCCTTAGGGCTACCTTCAATTTCAAATATGCAAATAAAAATGTGCTCCCAGAACCTGAATATAATAAAAACATACCGTTGCTAACATTTTTCCATATATATTTAAAACTTTCATTTTCTCTCCTCTTTGGGTGACTTGTTACCAACCATCGCATAATTTGTTTTACATAAGTGTTTAGGTAACAAAGTGTTGTGAGCATTATTCAAGTGAAACACAGTATTTGTGGATGTGGCTGTGGTGTCTTAAAAACAGCGATGGAGGCACAACAACAGCAGTTGATTCATACATTCTACATCTGGGTCAAGGCTGGATAAACCATCTGAAGTCACTGTTGGCTGGTCAATCTTACCCAAACGACAGAGCACAGAAGAACACATAAATTATCATTTGAGTCCTTTGACATGTGGTCCTTTTAAAATGAAGATGCATGAATTTTGAAATTTCTGATTTTCTTTTCAGCCTTTTCTATTGCTGCCATAACAAGAAAACACTACACTACACTTTGTTATTGCAGTAATAAACAGACTTACGTATGTGGCTAACGGACCACTATTCATCAAACCATCGTTCAGATGAAAAAAGGCAAGTTGAGCTTTTACTTGCCTATAACAATACAATTGTTATTGAACAAAAATACAACAGAAATCAATAACTGGAGTGTTTACATACAACTTATTACCCATTGACATGGTTATAAAAATTAAAAAAAAAAAAAAAAAAAAAGACTAGGCACAATTACACAAGAGTAAAATGCACACACAGAAGAAAGGTAATTGAAGCCATTCAGCAGCTATTCACGCGGGAGTCTTTGTCATTGCTAATTGGCCTAGCAGGCCACCAGTGAAGTGGAACAACACTTTTTCTGCGCACAACATGTCTGGCTTACGAGCAGGCAGCTCCGCAGCCGTCGCTCCCGAACCGCGTCGTCTTGGGAAGCATTTAACCCGCAGTCTTAGGCGAGGAGACTGCGTGCTGCAGCTAAGGATGGCACGCATTCATTCTTGCACGAAATGCAGATCAGCAGATTAGAACATCGAGCCTCGGAGACTGTCTGAACCTCGAGGTATTCTCTCAGAGCTAATAAATAAACATAGCTACCAGGATCGGCCCCCAGCGTTGCTCTTGAAATCTGTGCACCAGCAAAAATTTCAAATGTCTCAACTGTATAGCAAGGGTGGCCTCCGTATACTGTACACCAAGGCGAACTCTATTGTATATACATATTAATAAGAAAAGCCTGCTCTAAAAAAATCGAGCAGTAATCTGCGGTTAAGAGCAGCATTCAAAACGCTAAACTCGTTACGAGGCAACAAACTAGAAAAATTAACGAATATCTGCTTTTAAAGGCTATTCACGCAATGACAGTTTTTAACCTTTGGGACACATCTGTGTTCCGGTGATCTCATTCTGCCATTGACTTGATGTGCATTAAGTGTTCATTAGCCATATTGAAGTAAATGTCTTGCAATATCATGGCAAGCGTGCATTCTGTAATTGCAGCCTTTGCAAGTGTCGATGTAAATAAAAGAAAGCAGAAAATCGCACATTTATCACATTGCTCGCTGCTGACATGACATTGTGAAGAGGTCCATATGTTAGGTTTGTGTTTAAAGTGGATACCTTTTCGGTAAATATACCATTTAAAATAGGTATGGCGTGGTGTCTTCTCCAGTTATCTCTCGTCTCATTAATATGCACTTAAATTCCCTTTGTACTCCGAAGTGCTCATTAAAGAATGCAGGGGCTTCTGATGTCTATAGTTTTACATAATTAGAGCCCAAGAGAACTTTTGTACAAAAGTTCCTAGTTTGTTTTATTCAACATTAAAGGAACAATTTGTTTTATTTCTCTGGGGTTTAACCTTGCTGACAACAGTGTAAGGGGAGTGCAATAATTTAATACCGAAGTTAAAATGTGTAAAACATTAAGGCATGTGACTTTTGACCTATAATAGTCATCCATAGACTGTTTGATCCTTTCAAAAGATTTTTTTGAACACTGTTGGGTGTAAAAATTACTGTGTCAGATGTTTCATTAGATACATAACAAAATTTAATATTTGCCCATAAGGCATGCTTGGAACAAAGTGGCAAATAATATCTGCCTAAACCTTTCACTATTAACCAAAAAATATGGTACTCATAACTTCGATCACTTTTCCCAGCACAGCTCCCTGGAATATCTGTGTGTGTGTGTGTTTCATGAATTAATCAGGAAGTAACACAACGCTTAAAAGCGTTCAGTTAAGTCAGTACAGCCTTATTTTGTTTGTCACTATTACACACTTGCAACATAATGTCACAAGAAAAGTGATATATGTTCTCAATGATTAATACCTATGCTGAGTTACACACACAGTTTCTGAACCGCTTGTCCCAGATGGGGTTGCGGGGAACCGGAGCCAACCCGGTAACACAGGGCATAAGGCCGGAGAGGGAGGGGACACACCCAGGATAGGACGCCAGTCCATCGCAAGGCACCCCAAGCAGGACTCGAACCCCAGACCCACCAGAGAGCAGGACCGGGTCCAACCCACTGCGCCACCACGCCCCCTGCTGAGTTATACATTTATGAATATTAAAATGTATTGTTAATTTTCAGGCACACTATTCCTAGAAGGCAAAATATTATTTTCTCACTTGATTTGCAATTACAGCACATATGACAAACCTTTCTTTTTCTGAATGAGACTCAAAAAAATGTATTTATATTGTACCAATGATATGTTGTACACGAATCAACTTTCAAGAACTGAAAGACTAATAAGTCTAGATGTGTTCATGTACAGTCATCCACTGAGACACTCCCATTCAGGTCACGAGAATTTGACTTTACAAAAAGTTTAAAGACCTCTGCTTTGGCGTATCGGACATTTCTTTGCCCTTACAAGGCGAACTCTGCCTCTTGACAG
Organism: Scleropages formosus; assembly: GCF_900964775.1. NCBI lineage: Eukaryota > Metazoa > Chordata > Actinopteri > Osteoglossiformes > Osteoglossidae > Scleropages > Scleropages formosus. The sequence goes on from NC_041814.1 coordinate 22,823,065, forward strand.
CTGAGAAGTGTGAGAAATTTACATTTGTTCATTTTGCAGAGTGACTTACAAAGTGACTTACAATGATTACTCAGTAATATTTATCTGAGATCTTTTTCCAAGGTGACTTACAGTACTTGGTACTACAGTAAACTCCCTTTAGTCACACTTTTACATAGCAGAGCCATTTAACACAGACAGAGAGAGAGAAAGCGAGAGAGCACAGTATGTGCACAATATCCTAGTCATGTCTTTGGACTGTAAGAGGAAATCCACTCAAGTACAGGAAGATGAAAAGGATTTATTCTGTGTGTGTTGGGGGGGGGGTAGATTTTTAAAATTTCTATCTATAAGTATTTGCAATATATTTTATTAATGTGTTTCAGCTTTTACCTTTCATTAACTATTGTGTATGTTTATTCTTGCATATCGTACAAGGTGTATGTGGTGACGTGGTGAGATACGGTTGTTGGCTTTATGCTTGATGTTAGCAGCAGAGCAATTCTGAGTATACACACACACACAAACACACACACGCTTTATTATGCAATATAGTCACCAATGAACATAAAACACAAAATCAGGGCACCCAGCGGACGTGCACACTTTGTTAAGTGTACAGTACATAACAGCTATGAAAGAGCTGAAAGAAAAAGCACAAGTAGACAGCTATACAGTACTAGAGAGTAAATAATGGTTGAAAACTTAGATGTAATTGTAACCATTTCATTGGGATCTGGTGATATTTTCACACAAATGGGTGTTACTTTTGGGCTCAGGAGCACATAAAAGAACGAAACTAACGGTAATCACGTCTTTGAGTTATGACAGTTTGGGTTATGAAGGGTTTTTAATGAATGCATTATTTACCTAAGGTGTGGAAAAAAATGGTTGTAAATCATTCGCTATTGCTAGTTTTAGAATGATCAAATTAATTAAACAGTCTTTGTGATGCAAGCACAGCTCTATTTCCTTACTCAGATGTAATGTAACCAACATTGACAAAAAAGAGTTGCTAGATTTTATGAAACAAGCACAATTTCAAGCATGTTTACTGTATTTTCTTCTGAGAAAAGTAAACTATAATATTTACAAAATTTTCGCATTACCTCTGGCAGCTATACGGAAATACAAACTTTTGCTGATTTCTACATTACATTGTACGTTTTAATAGACTTCTGGGTATTTTGAAAGTATATTATATATATTTTGTTAGCATATTTATACAACTCTAATTGAGTTACTGAACTTTAGTGTACATTTTCAAGGATAAAAGTTAATGTTTTCCGTTTTAGATTGACCTTCAGAAGTTGAAGTCTTCCTTTTGGTTCAATGTGGTTTGACTGATGTCGTTCATTTCATCAACTCTAAAATCGCAAAAAAAGAGGAGTTAAGAGCTCAGCTGGAACAAAAAACCAACAAAGAGAGGGTTCACCAATCACTCGATTGAAAACCTATTCCCTGTAAGTACAAATCATTAATATATACACAAATAGTTAAAAAATAAAAGTTAACTGGATGCTACTTTGTAGGTGAGTAATTGTAAGTTTTTTGGGATCTGCGGGTATAATTTGGAGTCTGAAATCACTTTGTCATAGTCTAACTTTTTCTTGAATCTCTGAAAATGTGCCAACATTCAGTTGATCCACTTGTATCGAGGACCTTTCATATGCATGCGCACATTACAGTGGGCCCCCCTGGCTTCCATATCCTTTCGTACTCTGTGCGGAGAGCTTCCCTGCTGCTGGAGCATCCAGTGTGAAGATTTTGGCAGACTTAACCCCAGGGAGCGCCTCACTTCCCAGGCCAACATCACAGTCTGTTCCCCCAGCGCCTTTTCGGTGGCAGCCGATGCGTTCTCCTCGCTGCCTGTCTGCTCCTCCTCGCTTGAAGGGCCCTAACCCGTGCCCGGGGGCCGTGCAGCAGCGGTGTCTCCTTGTGAAGCGGCACCTCCAGCCGCGTTGCCCTGTGCGTCCGTCTCGTTTTCCGTGCACGGTTCAAGACCGCGTTGTCCTCAAAACCCATTTTATTTCCCTGAAAGTCCGCCTTGTTGTGGAGCCTAAAAGAAACGGAGGTGTCTTGAATTTTGAGCTGAATGATCCACAAGGGAAACAATAAATTGCAAATGACTTGCACAGCTGCTCTTTTTTATAGTACCTCTGAAATTCAAACACTGAATATCATTACAGGAACTTTTTAATAGTCTTTCACCCCTCTGTTATTAATTTTTACCATCAGCCTTTGGTTATTACAAAATTAACGGTGGCGCAGCAGTAAAATTTAACATAATCATGCTTGTCAGAATTTGGCGGCTTCAGAAAATGTGCATTAATCTGGAATCAGCATGAAGTTTAATGATCATAAAGCTTGTTTATCTGCAGCAACTCGCAGCACTTTGGGTTTGTCAAGGTCAAATATTTTTCACAAGATGATGGAAGTGACGGTGCCAGTGGGAAGTGCTAGAACTTTGGCAAACTGAAAATTAACTGGTTTTGGGAGTAGAAAGGATGTTTTTGGGATGCATTTAGGGATGTCTACATTTTCCCCATTAAAAAGACAGGGGTTACCATGGAAATGTGCCAGAATGTCAGGGGATAGCATGGCTCTGTTCAGGGAGATCTGCCAAGAACTTTCCTCAAACACGGAGACTGGTGTCCAGGGCTCAAGGCCAGGTACAAAAGTGCATATGGGAAGATTTTCCAAATGTATTCATAGTATCTCAAATTTTCACTTTTATATGAAAATCACTAATTTTAGGAGTTTGGGAAGCTATGTATAAATATGGTGTATAAATAAATCGTTGTTATCTGCTGTATGCAAACATTAGTAGGTCTGATTACATTTAATAACGTTTAAATATTAAACAACCGTCAGATCAACTTTATATCGCATAAAATTTTTTCAAAACATTGGTCTGCAAAAATGGAATGAGTCACGCAGAAAACCGGTGAGAAATATTTATATAATAAATGAATATTTTTGCTCCTCTTTAGTAGCCTTCATTTCAGAAGACTCATGTGTCTCCCAAACAATAAATTAAATATATTACAGGTTTAATTCTTTGTTTTTTACGCCAAAAACTAGTGAATTAATTAGCTGAGCTACTTATTCAATGCACCCTGTAGCGTTGTCAGACTAGCCGTTCGGTGGGAGCTGCATTAGGAAACTGCAGAGCACCGTGTGGTAGGAACCTGCATCCAAGGCCCCGCTGTGTCACGTTACACGTCTATCGCAAGAACGCCCAGGGAACATGAATTGGCCCCTATTCCCGTGGGTTTTCTCACCTGCATTGCTCACAGCAACAGCAACGGTCTGTGAGATCCTTCAGGGCTGTGCCATGCGCAAGGATCTCTTCCAAGCGTGTTTCTTCACCTGATGAAGCCTCCAGCCTGCAGAGCGAAAAGAAGCTGCTGGCTCACAGAATACATATCAGAGGAGGTGTGGGCCTCTGTTACTCCTCCCAGGTTTGAACCGGTGGTGCTTAAGACACAACAACTGGGTACCTGGCTTTGAATAAATGGTGGGGAAAAAAGTAAATAATGGTCTGTGGGAAGTAGTGGATTACCACAATTTCACATTAAATGGCACTCTGCTGGCAGAAAATCTGTGACACACCGACTTCAAAAAAAGAAAAAAAAAAAACATCAGGAGTTTAAAATTACAAAACTTGCTCCTCTAGGTGCTCGAGGGAGCATGGCTAAAGACAGAAATCATTATGATGGGTATTCTAAGTATCTGCTGTCTGTGGTGTAATGTGTCATACTAATGGCCGTTCTGTTTCCAACAAATATTATGCTAATTGTCTGTCAGATAAAAGTAGTGGAAACTTTTTTCAAACACGCAAGGTCAAAATTGTTCATTTCAATTAATCTGCAGTGGATAGATTATAAAATATTATATTTTGATTCAGGGGGCATGGTGGCGCACTGAGTTTTGCTTGGTCCTGCTCTCTGGTGGGTTTGGGGTTCAAATCCTGCTTGGGGTGCCTTGTGGTGGACTGGCGTCCCATCCTGGGTATGTCCCCTCCCCCTCCAGCCTTGGACTATATGTGTGTATTTTGATTCATATTATGTATTGTTTTGTCAGACATTACCAGTTACGTGGATTCACACACACACACACACACACACACACACACACACACACTGGCTGACATTGGTTGTCCCAAGTTGGGTCGCGGCAAACCGGAGCCTAACCCAGCAACACAGGGCACAAGGATGGAAGAGGAGGGGACACACCCAGGACGGGATGCCAGGCCACAGCAAGGCACCCCAAACAGGACCTGAAACCCCAGACCCGTCATGCCACCGCGCCCGCCCATGTGGAATTACTAAATGCTAAAGCTCTGCCCCCCTTATATGACTTTACATTCACGTACTGTCAGCTACTGTTTCAAAGATGCAACAACAGCAAATCACAAATCTATTCATAATGTCTCCTGGACACTGCTGTATAAAGTTCTACACTGGTTTGAACCCTTCCAATGACAAGAAGTCGCATGACACCAAGAAACAGCTACAAGAGAAACTTGACCGTGTTACTTTAAGGGGAAACTGTGACCGCAAACATGACGGGGGCTAAAAATAACCCATCCTCACGGGAATTCTGTTAAGTAACTCATTCATGGATTTTAATATTAAAAACACAATTTAACCTCAGCCTAAATGTGCATGAGCCAGAGGAGTGACACATCTGCTCACGGTTGCCATCCATTTGCAAATAAGGCAAAGCAATTTATTAGATCTATTTCCCGTGACCCAAGATGAGTATCTCGATACGCACTTTCCTTGAATTGCAAAATGCAGAAATCAAGAAATGCATGGGCCTTCCACCTGCTACACAAAATTTTGCTTCACAGTGTCACGAAATGCTTTAGTTTTGAGAAATATTCTGCAAAGCATACAGCCAAACTCCCAGCATTATTAATTCAAACGTATGGAATAATTTGCCATATTATATTAGATTATTTTTTCAGCACTTGTGCTTTCTTTGTCATAATACCCCCACATCCGCCCCAATTTTCCCCAGGTTCATCGCTCTGCTTTCTGATAATTCCCCTGTATTAACTGGCTGCAGTTATTACCCTTTATATGAGATGTTGAAAGCAGTTTATGAGATTCTGGTCCCAGTGGATAATGTGATGGAGTTGAAGCGGGCTGTCATCCAAAACTTTATAATAGCGTCAGTTGGGAAATACACAGTGGCATGGATTATTGATAGAGTCGTATCTCCGGTTCTGCTGACAAATTTGAGGCCTCCGTTGCAGGGCACCTAATCTTAAAAAATATCTCTGCTAATACGTCCCTTTTGTGTGTTCTCTCCGGTTTATTCTGTGCATTTCCTTGCCTTAGCTTGTGATTTATAGTCTCACTTTGACCTAAATGACAGTGCAAAGATTGATAAGCACAAGTGGCACCCACATGTTCCTAAACAATTTACTGCACTTTGAGTAAAGCCTGGCACTGTCAGAAAAGAGCCATAAAGTACTGCAGCTGTTGTATGATGGAGCTAATATAATGGCAGTAGAAAGGCTGGTACTTATCATGCATCGAGGAAACTGGATGACTTGCACACTTATGCATCTTAGTTAAAAGATGAGCACGCTTTTACTAAAACATGTTTGTTTGACTTCATTGGGGTAGGGTTAAACATTAATTGTTATAATGGAACCTGTGTACAAGCTCTGATTATTCATTTGTTGATGACTGACTTCCTGCAGATTATTGTTTTCAAACTCCTATGGAAACAAAAAATACTGTGTTTGTTCTATTAATCATATTCCTTGTCTGAGCTCTGATTTTTCAAGACCTCACATCCATAGGGTGGATATGAATAAATACATTTATAAGCCTTCTAATCGTATTTCCGATCAAATATTTACCAGCCCAATATGAGTATTTCGCTCTTTGTTCATTATCAATTATTGCACATCGGTCCGTCATAGAGTTACAATATATGTCCAAATTCCACTTGCTTTTTCATGCTGACAAATGTGTTACACGTCCCATTATTTAAAGTCCCAAGTAAATTACAATCTTCAGTAAAGACTGGGGTAAAAGGTAACTAGAAGGCGACAGCTAAAGGGTACTAAATTCAAGATTAAACAAAAATCTATTATTGATCAACAGGAAGATTTGTAAACTTTCTCTTGTGGTTTTTAAAAGCATGCTCACTCTGTTTCTGATATTCCAGCTCTGCATGCAGAAGTTAAATAGGAAAAAAAAAAAAAAGGTTCTAAAAACCAGACTGCTCACATGCCCAGGAGAAAATAGACACTTTGCAAACAGCAGCACATCCTGTGGTCGGTGGGGGACTTCCTTGGGGACACACCTCCAGGGACTTTGTTCCTGCTTCATGCTTTATGCTTCCGGGACGGGCTTCCGTGACTCATTCCCGCATGGCAAAGTTTTCAAAAACATCTCTGTGGTAGAAGAGGACAAATCTAAGAAGTTCGACTCGGTAATGGGGGCGGGAGGAGGAAGGCCGGGAATCATCATAAAATGGGTAGTATTATAACCATCCCTGGAAAAGCTTCTGCGGCAGACAGGAAAGAGCATGGAGTCCCCCGTCGGGTACTAAACTTTCTGCTGGTGCCTCTGAAGAAATTTAGAACTCAGCATAAAATCTTTTTCAAACAGCTGTTGCCAAGAAAAGTATAAAATCATGATCTATCTAGTAGCACATAAAAGCTATATTCACAATATTTACATTTATAATAATAATAATAATAACAACTACACAATAAATACACTGTCTTTATCAAGATAATTACAATGAATAATTACAGTAAAAATTACACAGTTGTTTAAATAGGTCAATAATTGTAAGTAGCTTTGTAAATAAACCTAACATTAAAAGTTGCTTTGGATAAAAGCATCAGATATATGCAGCGGGTTTGACTGGGTCCTGCTCTCCAGTGGGTCTGGGGTTCGAGTCCTGCTTGGGGTCCCCTGTAATGGCCTGACATCCCATCTTGGGTGTGTCACCTCCCCCTCCAGCCTTCCATCCTTTTATTACTACTACTACTGAGAGTAATAATAAGTACTAGTGCTACATAGGTGGCATTTCTATCCAATGCAACTTATAGCTTTGTCATTTACTCAACTGCATATTTTATAGGAATGAAGAAGTTTAATACCTTGTTCAGTGCTATATTCGGACCCCTCACCGGAAGGCTTTACTCAGCAAATTCTGGTAATTCTACATCAAATTTAAACTGACTGATTGATTTTTTAGCAAAAATTCCCAAGTGCGACTCTTTCCCTTCTCATACTCTTACAGGTTCCACCAACTTTTACGCTCCCAATTAATTCAGGGGTTTTATTTTGCAAGTCTCATTATTTCATTTTTCTCTTCTGTGTAGCACAACATATTGGTATTCATGAAAAAGAGGATTTAAAGCCATTGCTATTTGCAACCATTATTTAAAACTGTCACATTTTAGCAGTGATGTAAAATACCTACAGTTTTTTTTCCTTACAGACCTTTCTACCTTTTAACCCCTTTGAGCTAAAGAAAGAGTCGAAGTAGCTGAGTGAGTTCATCTTGCTGGCAGACACTGTTGGTCTTGGCCACAGAGGATTCCACGTTCATACCTGGTCAGTCATGTTCACCTTGTTGCATGCAGGTTGTGTACAAAAGACATCTGACAGTATTTTTATTTATTTATTTATTTTTTAAATTTAATCAGGCACGTCTGCGGGCTAGGGGCGCAGTGGCACGGTGGTTTTTGGCTGGGTCCTGCTCTCTGCCACGTTCTGGGGTTCAAGTCCTGCTTGGGGTGCCTTGCAATGGATTGGCGTCCCGCCCAGGGTGTGTCCCCTCCCCCTCTAGCCTTTTGTCCTGTGTTGTCAGGTTAGACTCCGGTTTGCCGCGACCCCGCTTGGGACAAATGGTTTCAGACTGTGTGTATGAGTTTGGTGAGGAAGCGAATGATTCAGAGTTCGAGGACACAGAGGAAGTCCTGCAGATGGAGTGGGACTAAGAGACATGTAGTGAACAGAATGGAAGGGTTGGCAGAGCGAGGGGGTAGAAGACAGAGACAGGTGTTTGTATGTGGGCAGGGAGGCCACTGTCCCCATGTACAGGCTGTTAGTAGGGAAGATCCGTCTATCAGTGGATTGTGCTGCTGTGCACAACACAGTGCGTCACTGGGGACTTTGCGTACCCTTGGACTTGTGTTTTTCCTCAGATATGTGTCAGACTTTGTTCACAGCTACCATTGAGCTCCATCCGCTTTTCCGAAGGAACTTTTTAATCTATTTTTAATAAGGCTTTCTCATTTCTTTGTTTGACGTCACGTCGCGTTGCACCGTGAACGAAACGCCGACCTATCATATTTTACATTTTATGGCATTTCTGAAAAGGATCGCTGCAGTGTTATTGAAATACTGCACCTTGGTTACAGTAGTGCAGACCTGCAGAAAGGTGACAGAGAATGCTTCAGAGTCACTCCAGCTTCAGGGGTCTCCTTCCTTCCTTTCTTGGGCTTATTGGAGGTACCCTGTCAGTAGCTAAGGACACACGGACCCAGGACAAACACATCGCATCACCACATTGTCACTGTGCTGCAGCGGTGGAGCCGCTTTTGTAATCAGTACAGCTGTCAACAGATGGAGCTCATGCTGACATGCATTGTTTAAATGTGGCGGCTGAAACCGGCAGCAGGTCTTCAAAGGGACGCAACATGAGATGCCCTCAAAAGTTTCCATCCCTGCGGTGTCCCTGGTCAGTGCGGGTATAGGTGGTACAGAAGATCATGCCCAAACATTTCTTGACGACCTTCATCTCTCAGCTGCTAGCTGTCAGCCAAATGTCACCTTTAACCATGGACACTCACTCTAATGTGAAAGGCCTTAAGGTTTGGCAAATGTTCCATGTTATTATTATTATTATTATGGTATAATTATGTTGCTTAGCTGACGTTTGTATTTAGGGCAACTTGTAATTTTTCCCATTTTGCACAGTTGGATATTATACTGAAGCATTTAAGCACAGTTGCTCAGGAATTCTGAGACAGACCCTCTCACAGGACTTAAACCAGGAATGTTCTGGTCATAAGCTAAAGTCTGTCACCACTCTGATACCTGTTGCTCATAAATGAAAAGCTTATGGAAGCTGAGCTCTGCAAACTACCCTTAAATTTAATACAAACATAGCCACCTTGGAAAATGGGTGTCTTCTAAACATGTTTCCCAAAAGTGGTAAGGAGGGATTAGGGTAAATCTAGTGTCAACGAGCGTGTCGTTAATATATTTTGATTAATGCTTTATACGATTCCATCGCATTTTTTTGCCCATGTGCACAACCTCTGCGGTATCTGTGAGTATGAAAAGATGAGCTTGTTCATTGCCATCTTACCTTATCCCACAAGGGGCTGTAAATGGATATAAGAAAGCATATAAGAAATAACTGGAGAGAATATTAACTTGCATCTGTTGTAGAAGAATCTAAGCACACTGCTAATGTGCCCTGTGTTTACTTCTGATGTGGGGTTTCTGAATTAGTTTGCACTGGTACGTTTGTAAGCACCTGGGAAAATCACTAGATTTGTTTCCAACATTGTGGAATATGATTAGGACCAGTCTATTATTGCCATGGGCATAATTAAAAACTGTGTATACAGCATTATTTGATTGCAAATAGGAAATGATACTGAGGTGGTGGGGTGTGAGTTGTTAATTATTTAGTGAAACCAAGCCAAGCAAGGTATTCGCAGGGCTGTTTATTAATTTGCTTTAATAGATAAAATGCATTATTCTTGTGGGTTTGGGCCACAGGAAAGGTTGTGTGGGGGGGTATGCTGAGTGATCCCTGATACGCCAAAACAAAAGATAAGTACAGTATACATAGGTGTCTTAGGAATATTCCATTTTACTGCCCGTGCATGATAATTTGCCTCCAGTCATATTACCACCAGTATTACCGAGCTATTTATTTTTGGTAATATGCTTCCAATGTTTAAAGGCATTTCTTAAATCACGCAAAAAAATAACGTCAGGATGCAGTGTCTGTTATTTACTTGTGTGCACACATAAGGCCGTGTGTCCTTTTGTAAAATGCTGAAAAGGGACTACTTTAATTATAACCTTATATTGTAGGATGATATGTGGTGTGCCTTGCACCGTTTCTGTGTGAAGCAGGCTTGAGCGGCTGGCAAACAAGGTGCCGCACTCCCCCAGTGCTCTCCTGACATCTCACCATCTGGAGCCGATCTCTCCGACGAAGGACAACGTGCCAATATGAAGGTCCATTATTTCTGCTGTCGAATCTTCGGTGACAATCTTCTATGCTAATAAACTTTGGTAAAAGGAAAATAATTTTGGCCATATCGATTGGCAAACAGTGCACGTTGCATGTGTAGAACCAGCAAAATCATTGTAACGTTGTAAACAAGGCCATAGGAGGCATGGAATCAGCTGCCAACAGGTTAGAAAACCATGTGCTTCTTCTTGATGGCTTCATCCTGAAAGGTCTACATCGAACACGAGACAATGACTGTGCAATAAATCGTTCAGTCTGAAAAATGGGCCTTGAAGTGCCTGGAACTTCCGTGATACCGTTGAAATGGTCTACACCCCCCATGCAGCTCTACACATTTGCTAATGACAGGATGGATGAATATTTGCACGAGCCAATTTTACAGCAATTCAAACACAGATACTGTAATATCCTCTCGAGTCCCAGCCATCCATTTTTGTCCACTTTAGAGGACATATGTTTAGTGTGTCTTCCAAACAGTACGTGCTACGCTGCTGAGTTGTAATGCACCTTACGGATGACAGTCTATGCATTTAAATGACACGACATGTTTCAGGGTGGAGCTTGGAAACTTATTAGAAATGCTGAGAATACTTCCGAAACCCTTTTTTATATGTTTCAGAACGATAATGCTGGAGAACCAATTAAGGGGTTTTCTGAAGACATCTATTAAATATTATATCATGCTTAGAAAAACATTTTTTTCTAAAACATGCTAAGCAGTATAATTTTGAAAATTTTAACTTTCTATGCAGTTTCATATTATAGGCAAAATTAATCACTAGTTTAACTTCCTCAGTCAATATACCGTACCACTTGAAGCATAGTTCAAGCTCACTAAAATTCAAGATTTTCCTTCATAGCAATATTTTACTTTTATTAAAAGAAACAATGCTATGCAAAGGCAACATTGTTTTCCTTATAATATGCAAATAGATCTGTGTGCAGAAAACAATACTGTGTAGGAACAGCATTGTTTTCTCTACAATATGCAAATAGAGCTGTGCACAGAAAGGACTTTAGAAGTACAAGAACCAAGAATTCTTCACAGTTCATATAATTAATCTTGATCTTGCACTTACTTTCTCAGTAGCCTTTGTAGGGTATTTTTATAAAAATTGAAGTGATTCCTGATCGCGACCTCAAAGTTCACACATTGCAGAAATCATAAGTGCTGATTCTGTGTCTTTAATAAATCTGTGTCTTTGTTTTATTGACAATGTTGTAATGACAATTAACGATTTTTATACAATTGTTAATCTCTGTATGATGGGCATTTATTAATTTAATTAGCAGCAACATTATTTTAATTAGCAAACACATTTCCAATCCCTTGGATTCCAATACACTGTATATTTTTACAGTAACAGTCAGCAGCCCAAACAGTATATCCTCTCAGACACATCTTCCAGGGTCTCAGAGGGTAGTGTAATGTACTGTAGTTTTCTGTAGTGTGGTGTTAGGTTTGCAGTAGTTAACTTTTTGCTTAATTGGTGCTCTTCTGTTAGATTTCTGAAGATATAATAAACCTTTGAAATAAATCTCCACATGTATGACATAACTCAAATTCTTTTGCTTAACATGCAACCCAAAATTACTTGAATAATAAGTAAGTAAATAAGTAAATAAAAAAATAAATGTGAGTCCATTCGAAATTGTAATTAAGCCTGCTTATCTGACATATCACAAAACATACACAACTTCCTGTACTTTTCACACCTACTTCATATTTCATTGAAAATGACTGTGATGCAAAAGGAATAAAAAGATGAAGAAAGATAAATTAGTAAATATCTCCTCCAAATTGCACTACTTTTCAACTAAATGCAGTTTTGAACCAAATGGGGTAGTTGAATCAGATTTGGATTTATATGACTGTGCAAATTTGAGAGGGGGAAAAAAAAAAAAAGTTTGCTTTGCTTAGATTTTGCATTTTAAACACATTATGCCATAGATTTAGCTGTGCAGTTACAGTTTAATGTTACTTTTTCAATGTAATATTTTCAGATATTCTCATCTTTGAAAGTAAAAAAACCATATTTTAAAAAGCACATTACAAAATATGCACTTACTGAGCATATTATACATATTTTTCAATTGTTTGTCTTGTGCTTGAAATAACTATTCTAAAGAACAATGTTTCTACAGTGTGATTCTTTTATCTTTTTCCTCCCGTGACTGCGCAAGATAAATGCCAAAGAAACAGATGTGGTGAAACTGCACTCGGAACACATAGATCAGCCCACAACCCATCCATCCCTGCTGGTTGTGTGTACTGCTGCCTGCAAAATGATAAACAGAGGCAGTGAAACTGAGTACTGCCCTGCAATTTGTCAAAAAATACTACAATTTAATTATTATTATTTGTGTTATTTTGCAAGAACAGGTATAGCAAAATGGGGAAATGATAGTTAGACTAACTTCCACCACCTCTCCTATGTGTGCATGGGGCTGGAACAGAACAATCTGGAAAAGAGCACCTAGTACTTGTATGGGCACTTACATGACCAAGGTACTTCAGTTTAAAGCAATTATACTATGGGGAAAACAGTGAGGATTCACAAAAAGTATGGAAACATGACATGTGGACAAGTCTTGATGGTTTTCACATAGAAATTACCTTTTCCATTAGTATTTACAACACTATTGTCATTCAAAGCATCAGGATTTTATTTATTTGTAATGCTTTCGTTAAGCTTGGTGTTCGGAAAGGTGTTGCTAGTTACGTTAAGGAAGGTTGGGACTGGATCTGGGAAATCTTCTGATGCAGCTGATGACTCAGTGGTCTGAATTATTAACATATTAACATGAACTATTGTCAATGCACAAGAAATCTGTCCAAAAAAAAGAAGAAGGAAAAAAAAAAACCTCCAAAACCTAAAATATTGGCACAAAGTGTCGTGATCCAGCTTGATCAAGCTGTTAAATTAATTAGCTGAAGGGTACTTGTAATGCTGAAAACGTAAGGATTGGAACCTTTTAGGCAGTTCATATGTTTTTGTATGCTGCACCCTGGAACCCTGGAACCTAGAGATAGTACCCAAGTCTGAGTGAAAAGCAGATGCACAGCATGAGAGAAACAATGCTTTTCAAACAGCCACCTCAAAGTCTAGTTGCAGTCAACATCCTTAACTGATATATAGTTCAGACTCAATGTAAGACTTCCTGAACACCTTTTTTTTTCTAATGGGGTTAATGGAAGACATGGTGCATAGTATAGTGCTACTGAATTACAAATTATATAGCTATAATTAGTTATTTCAAAATGACACCTTCACATAAATATTTTGAAAATTTGCAGTTGCCTGTTGCATCTTTAAAATTGTCATTTTCAGGTACGGAACTTAATATTTCACAGTTTACAAAAACAAACACATTAAAAAAATACTTTCTGTCAGGTTTGCAGTATTTCATAATGTGCAGCATTGACATTAAGAACCATTTTTGTGTATTTAAAATGCAAGTTGTGAATAGCTGGTGCTAATAGGAATTCAGAGGCTGGGTGAGAGAAAGATAAATTCCCTAATCATAGGATGAAAGCCTGGTACATCTACAGGACTGGTATTTGTCAAGCTGTCAGATGTTTTCCGTGTGACTAGCAGGTGAAGGGAAGCATGCCGAGTGCACGCTTGTGCATAATAATAGACAGCGAGGCAGCAGAATTAAAACACAGAGGCAACAAAGATGAGCATATCCTCAAAGCGGAGTCATTTCTGAGTTTTATTTAGTCAGTGCCCTCAAATTGTGCCCCTAAACATGGTCATCTTGCTCAGACCTAGTGTTCATTCTTGCTTAAGTAAATCAGAAGTATGTTTTTTTCTTTTCTTCTTTCCCCGACTGCCACTGCATTTGGTTTGATTAAAGCTATGCCAAAGGCTAAAAGCTGTCCACATCCCTTTTTAAACCTGTTTTTATTTCTGACCTTTCCGTTTTAGCCAAGCTTTTTTGGTATGAAGACCTGACACAACGCGACATGTTGCCAGTTCAGTAAACATGTAAAGTGTTGTGAAGGAACATAAAGAAAATCACCTCAAATCAACTCTCAAGCAGCAAATATCTTCACACTTTCTTAGGTTTTTTTTTTTCCTCATTTTTTTTCGTTAAGGGTTTGATTGTTTGATATTTTTTTTTTTTTAAATTTTCCAAATCATCTTAATGTGATGAAATATTGACTAGCAGGAGTCTGCAGAATCATCTTAATCTGCAGCAACATTAAATAGTATGATACACTCTGACTTTCCTCCCTAGTGGTACAGATTAATACATATTAATGTCTCATCTAATCTATACCGTAGGCGTAGGGCCTCAGCTGTGATTCAATCAATGCAGTCCCACCCTCCATGCTGGTGTTTGTGGCTGCAGGCTTTAGTGTAAAAACTGGCTATTATTATTTGTATTAGATGTTTATAAAAGAAAGAGTTTTCATTCCTCTGACTGCTCATTTGAAATAATATTCTTTGAGGTGCTCTGAGTAAGTATGTTCCAATCCTCACCAACAAAAGAAAGATGGGAAATATTGGTCAACGGAGGCATGTTAGTAATAGATGTTAAGGAAATGCTGTCAGAAAAAGTTGGCAATCAATCGGGTCAGTCAAATGTTATACTTGACTGACTCGACAGAGCAGTGGGCTATGCTATCGTAATTGCTTCAGTATCATATACATGGAGCTGTAATTAAAGCCTGTGGTTGCTGGCTGTCAGAATATCTGTAACGCCACATAAATGCAAGAAGCTGGAATGTGTTTAGCTTTCGTTGCTCCGCCTAGTGGCAGTGCATTGTGATTTTCACTGGTCTCCTCCTTTTCATTATGTCAATCACACACTCCCCTCTTCCAAAACACTGAGAAAAAAATTACATCTGAAAACGTTTGGTATGTTTGGAACGCCTATACCTGGATGTCTGTGATCAATGTTGTGATCGATGTGCCCCATTGCTGTCTGAATGGTGGCAGTGTCCCAGGCCAAGAACATTCTGGATGCCAAAGGAGTTGCATTCTTTAAAAGTACAAGCAATCTCTTCAGATTTCCTACCTTGGCTGCTGAGCTCCTGAACTCCCCATCACTTCAGCTTTCTAAAGTAGGGCTGGCCTTCTTTTTATTATAGCACGTTTTTCACTCTTACTGCTTAACCCTTTTGCCAAAGCTGATTTTTGCCTTTTGACACAATATTCTTTTCATTTCCAGGAACTTTCTTTTCATTGACAATGTCTTGAGGGAAGGATAGTCTTGGCATAGCTCTCCGAAGGTCATTCTTTCAAGTGTGTGTTTTTTGTTTCCCTTTGTGTTGCATCAAGTTTTGCTTTAAGGCCATTTTTTGTGGGAATTAACTTCCCTTGTTTTAAAATTCATACTAGATGGTATACTTCCCTTTTAAGGCGTCGGCAATGGTTGATCATATGTAACATATTGAAATGAGGCTGAGTAACATTCAATAATAACTTGTCAAAAGCTCAGGAAACACAGTCCATGGACTGTGATAGCTTTGACATAACTGGACCCCCTGCAAGGTGGAATGGAGGTGTGGGGGGCAGGTTGATGTGCAGCCATCCCTGAGGGGTTGATGCTCGTTGCTCATCCTTCACATCATATGTGTCTCCAACATGGTTGTCTCACGGATGCTTCCTGAATCAGCAATCACATCAATCATTTAAACCAGATTCCCAAAAACGGCAGAGTGCGGACACAACTGCGGCTGCTCAGGTCCGCTCCTCTTGGGCTTTGGCATAGGTGACCCCAGCCTGTAGATGCTGCAGGGCAGACATGCAAGTTCCATCCAAATCATCTTCACTTTTCACTACAAATTAGATGCCTTTGATGTGCAACACATCCTTCTTAAATGCAATGCATAGGTTGGATTGAGTGAGGATGATGCATTGTTACTCGCGTCTTTCACCATAAAAACAACATAGCCATCCAGTATCGTTCATATAAAAATTATTATTGATTTTGCAAACTTGTTTTGGCTCCTCAGTAAACTGTTTCATAATAATTACATTATATAAGATCTTGAGTCTCGCAAGAATCTTATTTCTAATCTGTTGAAAAGCACCCCTTATTTTAGTCATTTATGCCTGTGACACATTGAGGAAAAAAAGGAAATTTCAACTCTTGCAGTCTGTCAGTCACCATTTTGAAACTTTGGCTGTGTTTAAGTGCAGCTTTGGCCAGGTTACATGAATGTTACCATAGATGGATGGAATGTACATTAATCCAGCTATATATCACACTGCCACATAACTAATATTCATCACAGCTCATTATTTTAGAGGAAAAAGTGTGGCCAAAATCTATGGCAGGCTCAGTCGCACATTCTATTTACACCCTGCATGGCTGAACAGCATTAAGGAAAGGTGAGAAACAAAATGAGCACCACAGACTGAACTGCTATAAATACATTAAATGATGCACAATGAGCATTGTTAAAGGCCATTTGCCTTGAATATGTCAAACCACTTGCTGAACTGTTTTCCAATTGAATAGAGGGTGTCAAATGTCCTTATTTGTCGGCTCAGTGCTGTCTTATTATATTTATTAAAGTTTTCATAAGTGTAGGGGTCAAAGTATGTTGTTAATGAGTGCAGAGTCCTCCCCAATTAGGCTCCTCTAAGTGACTAATAGGTCCGTAGTCTCCAATATGAAAATAAGCTCTTTGCACTTAATGGCAGCTAATTGGGAACTGATTTGATGTTAGGAGAAGAATAATAACAGAAAAATATTTCTACAAACATTCTGCACAAATACACACCATTAAAATATGTTCAAAAGGACATTATTATTTTATTTGCATTTCACTGTGTTCTTCCATATAACATTTTCTGTGCACCTCATAGTCAGGTTACCACTAACTGTTTTGATGATTTCTTCAACCAAGGCAACAAACAAAGTTAGCTGGGCATCTTTTTAATGATTAACCCGTTTAAATAGCAGGGTACTCTCTCCATAGCTATTGAAGGTAAGTATCTTCATCAAGGGTACTACAGCAGGAGCTGGGATTCAAACCAGGAACCTTCAGGTTGCAAGACAGCATTCCTAATCATTATTCTCCCAGCTGGCCACCATATATACACACACATTTTCAGAACCACTTGTCCCATATGGGGTCGCGGGGAACTGGAGCCTGCCCGGCAACACAGGGCATAAGGCCGGAGGGGGCGGGGACAGACCCAGGACGGGACACCAGTCCATTGCAAGGCACCCCGAGCGGGACTCGAACCCCAGACCCACTTGAGAGCAGGACCCAGTCCAACCCACTGCGCCACCACGCCCCCCCACCATATATAAAGAACTCTAATTTTGCATTGCATTACACTACAAAGTTGATCTTTGTGTGTAAACCTGGCTCATTCCTTTGGATATTATAGTGCACAGGTAAGAACTTTTATAGAATATAGAATCTATATGGAATGTATTCTGTTAATGCACTGGTCAGACCACGTCATGTGCCCTACTTGTTTGGATGAGAATCCAGATGTACTAAGTTACTGGTATTTAGGTACACAGTTAAAGTGAAATGTCTCACCTTTGTGGGGAATGCATTTATCTCATATATTCCTCTCCTAATATATCCACAGTTGCCCCCGCTCTTGCACCGATCCCATTGCATCCATTAAATATTACTCACAATCCTTCCCTTGGACTTTTGCAATTTGCAAACAGCTGTTGTTGTGCAAAATTTGCTCCTCATTTCCAGTGCACATTACCTAAGTGCATCCTTGGAGACTTTGATATAATATTTTGCTGTGGGAATGAGGGAACAGGAAGATGAGTAAGGGCATCAGCAGGGGGTAAGAGCATGAGGTGAAGTTGGAGGGGGTGCGAGGAAGTTGACAAGGCATGAATCCAAAACACTGTGAGAGATGAAATTTACAGTACTTGCATAGTATCTACATGCTGATGCATAGAAGATTTATGTCCATTCATAGAAGAATCAATATTCCTACCATTCTTTACATTCAGAAATTTTCTTTTTATTACATATGGTTCGCTGTCAGTCTATTTTTGGATCACCTGGCCACCTACGGTCTCCTTAGCATTGTATGTCCTAAGTTTTCTTCAAAGGCAATAATTTCATGAATCATACTGTAGACTATAGCATCAGCACTGACATAGCTGATGACATCACTATTAACTTAAAAAAAAAACCCAAAAACTTTGACAAATATGTCTAAGTTTGGTTGCCTGAATATTTGCCAAGAGAGGACACATACACTTTGGATGGATGTGCATTAACAGTTATTTAGCAGTTTGTAAGCACTTAATTAGAATCTCAAAAAGAAATAAGGGCCTATTAAACTTCTCCATTTCATTCTTGAAAACTGCAAAATCTAGAAGTGATCAAAGAGGCACAGCTTTCTCTTCGCAGTCATTTTCGTGGAAATGTGAAAGAAACAGCGAGCTTTTGAACTGACAGGCACCCCTTTGTATAACACCGGAAGTCATGTGTGCACAGGTGAGTCATCTCGCCACCGCAATCATATGATCCGTCTCTCCCCCACAGAAAATTCACTCTGTGTGTCTTTTTATAAATCTTTCAGGAGGAATTTTTAACAGATGTCACTCTGACAATGCACTGCTTATTTGCAGCATGCCAGGCAGCGAGGTTCTCAGACAAAGTTTTTTGAAAAAAAAAAAAAAAAAAAAGACAATAATCCAGCGTACAGAGAGACGGGGTTCATTGTTAGACAGGACACAGACGAACACAGGATTGGATGTTGCGAAATATCATCCAGACATTCGCTCTTCTTTCTTGCATATAAAAATGGCTTACAGCAATGTTACTTCCAAATAGAAGAAAAGAACAAGCAAAAAAAAAAAAAAAGATATTTATATTGAAATATTAATTTAAGAATGATTTCATGGAACTTGCAGCCTTCAATGTCTTTTTTGTGTGTACATATGTTAAAGAAGCCCTGTGCAGTGGTAACTAACTGGTGCAATTACATTGTTATGAAGGTGTGCACCAGTTTCTCGAAAATGCAGCATCCATCAGTGTAAATATTTGTTGCCAGCTGAGAGTATCTTATAAGAACTTTCCAAGATTTTTTTGCTTTTGTAAAAGTGGTTTTGTGGGATTCCTGCTGTGACCTGCCGTCAATAAACATCTTGCTCAATGGGCAAAATCCTGCTGCCCAACAATATGAGCATATGAGCTGTTCTGTGCGCAGAAATAGGCAACATGAGCTGTGTAGTGCACTGATCTCCAGAGTGCTCTTTCTCTGTGCCGTCTCTTGACTATATTCATCTTTGCTTTAGAGTACATGCTGGCAGTTTGAAAGGAAAAATAAGGACTTTTATATTTTCATTTTACATATTTGACAGAATGAACCTTGATGCTGCATTGGGCAAGCAGTTCTGGATGGATGGATGGATGGATGGATGGATATTGGACAGAAAGTTCTAGAAAATCAGCATTTGCCTAATTGCATATTACCAGTTATTTCTACAACAACAGCAATGACAATAATAACATAAATGAAATGAAAAAGCAGCTGAGTAGGCACTTTACTAGGAGATTCCGGTGCACAGGATTAACACATTTCTTTGCTACTTCACGTAGTTGTCTTAAAAACAAAACAAACCAGATTTTATATCTCTGTTGAGCATTCCATGGGCTGGCTTTACTGGATAACGTTTTATTTATTTTTATACGGTGTGCAGTGGCTTCGACTTGCTGAATAATTGTATGCCCATTGTCTGGGATATGAAAGCTGCTCCCTTTTAATAGCTCCGCACTGCCTGGTGTGTCTCATCAATCATTGACTGAGGCTGGCTCCAGCGCCTTCCACTCGAACCGTAACCAAGTTACAGGCCTCACAAACTTACTTGAAGTTTTTAAAATGTGATAAAAGTAATCTGATTTTTCTGGAGTCAAGAAGGAAGCATACACATACACTCTCAGAGTTGTGAATAGATGGCACTAATTAACGCCTTTTATTATGCAACACGTGTAGTTGATTCCAGCTTTATTTATGAAAGGGATACAGACAATCTACGGTGGGGTGTTAGTGCACTACAGTATATAGGAACCTCCCCACTGGATTTTCCTCTCTCACTTTTTTATGCAGAGCCTTATTTTTCAAATGGATTTTTTAGTAGCCGGTAACCTGGCTGACATATTTTGGATAAATAATGCAACTTCATGTACTATGCCTGTGCAGTACAGTAGCGCCTTTTTCTTACATGTGGAATTTCATAAACCTGTTCCCTCTCTTATTTTGATATTGGGTAATGACAGCTAACTACGCTGAATGTTTAGAAGTTTGGAACTCATTTAAATAACCTGTATTGGTTTTGTTGTAACTCATGCAACATATTTCATTCATTGTGTCAGAGATTTGGAGACACCAATGGTTTATTTACGAAAGAGAGCTTGGTGTTGCTGAAATGTATCTATAGTATGCCTGCAGGGGAAACTGGGGAAATCAACAAAAGTGGAATAATAAAGAAGCAAATAAAAAGGTTAATGACAGGCAGACCCCCTTGTCTCTGCCCATTTAACACATGTTGCAGTGAAACTCATGAGTTTTAAAGTTTCACTCATTCCCTTTAATGTATAACTGCTCCATTCTTTATTATAACTGAGGAGTTCTGAGAGTAGAAATAATAATTAAAAATGGTTGTACATGATATAATGGTAAACTCTGTAAAAATTAAGACATGAAAAATGCTCCCTTTCGCTATAGTTAAACTGTACTGTTGACAGCTGCTGCTACCCTGACCCTAACTCTTTGAGTGTCATTTTCATTCCCTTCTAAAGAACCAAAATCTCCATAAAAAACTAAAACTTATGTATAAGTTATATAAGTCTATAAGTATGTGTATATTTTTGTCTGTATACATCACAGATACAGCCATATCATCTGTGATATCTGGGGGAACACACACACACACACACACACACACACACACACACACATTTTTTGTTTTTACCTGAACAGAATTTTAAGCTTTTTCAGCTTTCGTTCTCATATTCTACAGTATATGGCTTGATAAGATAGTAGGCCCGACAGTTGGTTAAAGCTTTGAGTTTTAAAGAACATTTTGGTGGCTGAAGTTCTAGGATAGACCCTGTTGTTGTTCCACTTAGTTTTTTGTCAACTCCACAGCTCACAACTTATCTTAAGGTTTTTTTTTTCTTCCTTCTATAGCAAGCTCACCTACGGAACTCAGAATTATACTGTTTTCCTATAGTGTGCTCAGAGAAAAGTTTCTGAACTCATATTACTGTACACTTGATGCTATAAATATCCACCCATCATTTTTACCCTAGATTTTGACTAATGGTTTGTTATATACTCTCCTTCAGTTACAGAACACAAGGGCTCATTTCTCTAGGTTTCATTTGTGATATTCAGTTTAAAAATCAAAACATTTTGAAAAAAGAAGATAATTAGTTGTAAAACCCTCACATGCTCCTTGCAGCTGTGAATTAATTCATTGCTTCACACATATCTTCAAGGTACATGTTCTTTAATAGCTGATGTTACTATAAGGACCATATCATTTGTGGCAACATGTTTTGGCAGCTCACCTAAAGGGAGGTTGTAGACCTTAAACCACAATATTGAAAAAGCCATGGTTGATGTTTTGAATGATCTCCTTATGGCTATTGTGCAACACATTTGTTCACTGCGAACTGGCAAAGTGCCTGAATTCATAAGTCCCAAACTGTTGTGAGAATAATTAACAGGTCTGTTACATATAGTAGTACTGTAGTATCTGCAGCACTGAGGATTAATTGTTCTGTTCACATCTGATAGGTGAACATGAGGTTCTTTCTTGCAGCATCAATGCATATTCAGTAGTCACATTTAAGGAGTGCTTCAAGTTTCAGTTTCGAGACCTCTCCTTTTTTAATGTTTGTTTGTTTCTTCTTCATAATTTCATCCCTCAAAATCATCTGGCATTACAACAAAACTATCTTTGTTATTGAGATCAATGGCTTTGATCAGCATGCTGATTTGTTACTTTCTTTTTCAAACATATAAGGCAGCCTATGCCCTTTATCATAAATCTGCTTAGTATTAAAATAGGCAAGACTCATTCTTTTGTGCTCTCCTCTAAAAGTTCCTCATTGTTCAGTGTTTTGTCAAAGCATAACATTTTATGGCTATATAGTTTTTAACATGGTGTCTAATTTGAAAATGTAAGTTAATTTCTTGCTTGAAAGAATTCAGTGCATTTTTTCTTCATGTATTATGTATATTTATTTGTGTTCTGATTTTCTCTTTTTTTGGATGCTGCTCTAAATTTTTAATCACATACATCAACATGCGTTTTAATATGCTCACATAGCTGGCTGATCCAGTGTGTCCTTGACAAAAGGTGATATACAGCAAAACCTTGTGCAGCCAAAATGCATTATACAGCTGATCAATATTAACCGAAAACAGGGGCTGCCATGAAAACTCGTATTTCAGATCACTGCTAGTTACAGTTTCAGTTCCCCAGACAGGAAAGATAATCATTGTTTTTATGATAAATTAAAGGAATGAGTTACAATGTTTGACATCCAAAGAGAAAACTTAATTTAGTTAGTAGCAGCACATAGCCCAAAATATCTGAAATAATGACTCCCAAACTTAGGAGACCTAATAGCAGGGTCAGATCTCTCTCTCTGTCTCAGGCTGAAAAATACTGACTCAATTTTTGTAATTATCAGGGAGTTGGGAGATGTGAATGAGTATATGTGCTGATCTCGCATGAATCTGAGGAGACAAAAAAAAAAAAAACAAAAAAAAAAAACTGATGTATATTTTTCTTGTTTTCTTACACATGGAACAGGCCAGTTGTTCACATTTTGCCTGACAGTAATAATTTTAAGGTCAGTAAAATCCCAGGAGGTCCTTTTGTAGTAGTACCCTTGGTGAAGGTCTTTAACTTCAGTTCTCAAGCTTTATCATTATATACACTTGTTAGTGACTTGAGCAACTGGCTAGGCAATGAAAAAATAAAAAGCTGCCCACAGTTGTAATCTACTGATATTTGCTTCTGACTATATCCCACAAAACTGCTAAACAGTTAAACTCATAGCTTCTGTTACAAACTCTAACTTACAATTTTTTAAAGATGTGAAACGTGTTTATTCATTTTAATTGCATTTTCTTTGCTGGTCTGTTTTCTAAGATTTCTCTGCTGCACGGCAAAAATTGCCTGCAGTTCTGCTTTCTATCATTAGGAGCAGAAAAATGCACCCAGACAGAACGGAAACTCAGAGACAGCTAGCCTGTATATTAATTTATTGTCTCTTATAAAAATCTACTAAGAGAATAAACAGAGTCACATTTCTGTTCGCTCGCTCATTTCCGTACACCGGCTGTCCTGGAAAGGGTCACAGCAGTCTGGAGCCCACCCATGCCACTCCATTGTAAAGTATAAATAATTTTTTTTAAAAACTGTTACAGTATTTTGACACCTAACAAATTGTGCCGACAAACATGTATGCGATGCATCACTTGGTCCTAGTGGCCAGTGTTGTGAAGTTTACTCAGACACACAGCTGGTACTTAAGATGAAACACTTCTAAATACATTCTCCCTATGTAATCCTCCACTACCCCACAAACCAGCTTAATTTTACTCCACTCTTTGATTCTGCTGTTGCATTTCATTTGAAATGTGGCTCTCTCTCACACTTTAAGTGAGAGGTTGTTGAGCTCAGTAATTTTTAAGTAGGCTTAATATTGATGTTTCTTCATTTTAATAAAAGATACAGTTAACTGGTGCCCATGTATTTTGCATCAAGCTCAATGTTTGCAATAAAGAGGAGCTCTGACACCCTGTATTGTATGAGCTGTTTAGCAAAATAGAGTAAAATCTTACAACAAATGTTCAGTTAATTTCAGCTATATCTTATGTTCTTAACAGTGCATAATCAGTGAATATATTACCTTTATGCATATAGCAAACCCTTTTCTCCAAAGCAGCTTCAACTGAACACAATATAATAGCATTTACAAAGCTTGATATACTACTTACAGAAAGTCACTCATCCATACACCAGTAAAACACACTTTCTCTATGTCACTCACACTATGGGTAACTTTATAGTCACCAGTCCACCTGAACAGCATATCTTTGGAGTGTGGGAGGAAACCAGGGCACCCAGAGGACACCTACACAGAGACAGGAAGAATATGCAAACTCTACAAAGATTAAGCAGGGATCATACCCATATCCTCTTGCACCACCCAGGTGCTGTCAGACAGCAACTCTACTCGCTGTGCCACCCATGTAATAAATTGAAGGATTATGCTGTTTTATTAAACTTTAATTGATTGTGATGTCATAGGTGGATTTAAGGACAATTACAAGTTGCGATCTGATCCTTTTATTTATTAGTTTGTTTATTTGTTTTAAGCTTACATTTTTCATAATTGGCAGACTGGTGTCCCGTCTAGGGTGTGTGTCCTCCTCCTTTGGCCTTGCTCCCTATGTTGCCGGCTAGATTCCGGCTCGCCACGTGCCCACTTGGGACAAGCAGTTGGGACAAGAAGGACAAGCAGACATTTCAGACATTGCATTGCATTTTATTGCATTTTTCATAATTAGTTCTTATTCAGGGGAGGCGTGGTGGCGCAGTGGGTTGGACCGGGTCCTGCTCTCCTGTGGGTCTGGGGTTCGAGTCCCGCTTGGGGTGCCTTGCGATGGACTGGCGTCCCGTCCTGGGTGTGTCCCCTCCCCCTCTGGCCTTACGCCCTGTGTTACGGGTAGGCTCCGGTTCCCCGTGACCCCGTATGGGACAAGCGGTTCTGAAAATGTGTGTGTGTGTGTGTAGTTCTTATTCATTACAGATTATTGTTTCAGTATACATTTTGGTATGATTTGCTATGATACCAAAAACATAACACAAACTTTATTATGAAAATGTTTATAATGTCACAGTGGATTACATGGAGTTTTATTTCAATTATTGTGCAGGAAATTTTAAAGTACCAATAGGTCCTTATTATCATTTGTAAATGTAAGCAACCAAAAACTCATTATTTATAGTCCCAGGAAACTCCTTGACATTTTCAAGGCTCAGGCAAAAATACTGAAATACCAATGGATCGCAGTACCACTTTTCAAATCTGGATATGATTGCCGATTGAACACGTCACACGTCAGCGGTTGTCTAAAATATATTACGGCAAAAGTGAACAAATGGAAAGGAAACAATTAACTTGGAGCACTATGAAGAAGTTTAACGTTCCAGGAAGCATGTCTTCTTCCACATTTCTACACACTCCTCAAAGGCAATACATCACTTTCAGATAAAAACATGACATTTGACCGCATACCATTCATTCACACCGTTTTTTGTGTAGTGTGTTGGCAAAGACGAACTAGTCAGCTGACTCCATTAACTGCTCCTACATTACAGATACACCCACTGAGCCCAAACCAGTGTACCTAAACCCAGGGTTCTCCGACCGAGGTGACTCCCCGCAGTGTGCGCTCCTCACCAAGCCCACTATTAGTGGCGAGATGGAAGCTGATGGCATGGCAGACAAAGTGAACTGCCCCCATATCCCCCCAGCAACCAGACCCTAGGGATGGTGAAATGTGGCAAGTGCCGATATTTGAAAAAGTTACAGCGGTCTTTATCAGTCATTTCACTGCAAATACTTCAAACGGAATGGAAATCAGACGTACTCCGTGGCGCATATGAAAAGTGGGTTTTGTTACTGAAAAATATGTTTTATGTTTTTAACATAACAATATAAGAAGTCTTTTTTTGTATTGAAAAGTTTTTTTATGTGTTTAAAATAACAGTAATGATGGTTTAATTATATGCAATATTATGCAGAACATCAATTTGAAAAAAATGCATTGAAGAGTAATGTGGCATAGTGAGCAGTGCTGCTGTCTCACGGTGTCTGGGTGGAGCGAGAGAATGTGGGTTCGATCCCTGCTCAATCTGCATGGAGTTTGTGTGCTCTCCCTGTGTCTGTGCGGGTTTCCTCCAACAGTCTAAAGACATGCTGTTCAGGTTCCCCCCGTAGTGTGTGAGTGATAGAGAGAGAGTGTGTGTGTGTTCCACTGATGTATGGATGAGTGACCCCTGTAAGTAGTGTATCTAGGAGTGTAACTCACCTTAGTGAATAAGGTGTGTGGGTTGATAACACTACATAGAGTTCACTTGAAGTCACTTTGGAGAAAAGCGTCTGCTAAATAAATATAAGTCCCATTTAAGAAAACCGTACAGAACTTGTTGTACGTAGTAAGCAGTGCAACAGAGGCCACAGTAGTTTTTTTTTTCGTTGTGGGTCGATTCTTTGCACATAAATACATGATGCTTCATATTTGTGCATTTGGACAGAGCTTTGTCACCCTGCGTCATTTCACCCATGGAATATATTGCACCTCGAATCAAAATACTCGGCTGACGCATTATTTGCTTGAATCTTGCGATTTGTGAAGAATAACAGTTTAGGTCTCAGGTGCCCTTTTAAATAATCCGGCCTATGCGTCAGCAAGAGCTCCAGATCAATCTGCCAGTTGGCTGTGCTTCCCGGGAAGAGGGAGCCGATGCCCAGTTTAGCTCCCCACAGTCAGAGGCCACGGCAACGCGCCGTGAGCTCACAGTGATCATAGAGATCCATGTAAGGTTGACATTCTGAGAGGTGTAACTCTTCAGTTTCGATCATTTCTCTGCAAACATTGAACAGAAGAAATATTGGTGGGGGGGGTCATCATATGACTGCAGACTTTATACAGTGTGTGCAGTCAGCTAGCAGAACTCTTGCCTACACAATTCAAAAGTACATCTGTTGCAACCGCTCTCTTGTTTGTTGCCTCCCTTCCGTACCGTCTTTTGAAGCTGAAGCTGGTCTCTCGGAATATTGGAAAAAGAAGGGATTTTTCTGTGTTGCATAAAGTTCTGTAGACAATAATGTATATGCAAACTTCAAGGAGTTGTGTGGCGCAGCTGCAAACTTTACTCTTCCAGTGTGTGGAGGACTGAGGCATGGCCTGTACTTTGTGAAATATGCCTTCTGTTTGATCGCTAATTTGGAAAAATTTAAAGCAAAAATAAAAAATGCTAGAAAAAGATGCAGAGAGTAAATGTTGTTGGCCTGAATAAGCCTTTAATTGTCTGTCCATTGCTGATGCTTGTTGTGCTGTGTTTCATTATGCACCAAAATATGTTCAATATTATGTAACAGGATGATGTTCTTTTTCGTTGTAAATGGTGCGCTAAAGGACCTCATCAGGTCTGAGTGTCTAAATGTGTTCAAAACAGGTGTCTCTTTTAAATACACCTGGTGATTCTTTGTGAAGACTGCCACATGTTGTTTTTTTTTTTTTTTCTTAAAAATTATGCACAATATGCGGTTCTGTTATTTTGGAAGCAGTTTAATTGTTGAATGCTGTAAAATCCACAGAACTGTGTCCTTTTTCCCCTTTTCACTTTATCCGTCATCATTTTATGTAATAGTTGTCTACAGTGTCTTTAATTAATTTGGCGTTGGCCTGGCAAGGTTTCTTTGATATTGGTAAAGTTTGGGAAAATTTTTTTAAAAATATCCCAGAATCCCAGGGCAAAATCATAACAGGCTACTCAAACACATACACAGAGAGGGCAAATCAGAGTCATCAAACAATGTGAAACACTTCTTGTTAGATTGTGGGAGGAAACCAGAGCAACCGGAGGAAGCCTATGCAAACAAGGAGAAAAAAATGCAAGTTGCACGCAGACTGATCTGGACTTGATCCTAAACCTGAATGCAGAGACCAGTATTGTACTTGCTGTCCTAAATATATGAACTGATTATGTAATTATTGTGCTATCATTGGCAAATGCAACTGGTGTCATGAATCAGTTGAGTAACAGTTTTCTCTTAAAACGTATAGTGACACGGATGAATTGTTAAAACACAGTGGTTCCCAAGAGGTGCCTTTTTCTACAAGCAGACAAATGAGATTATGAAATTCAGCAATGTTAATTCTTTGCATTTTAGAAACTCTGCACAATTGGAGCCTAGTGCCTGTACTGAAGAGATCAGTGGTTATATGTGAATCTGTCACATTCAACAGAATCAAAACTAAAAGTATATGTTTCAGTTGCTGCCCAGTTTGTGGAAAAATATTTTCCATGCAATTCATCAAATTAAACCACTAAGCGTTGTCTTCTGCTCTGCCTCAGAGTTGTGCCATCTGCTATGATTTTTTTTCTTTTTTTTTTTCTTAAGCAGAGTGTATGCTCACTCTATGAACATTAAATACAGAAGGTGGGATAAATCATGTTCCTGATGACAATTAAAACAAGAAAAAGCAACGTGGCAGAAGCAGAGGAGGGGAACACCTCCCCTCCACACACACACAGAGACACATTAATACTACCCACTAATCTCACACTGTGTTCAAGAATACATCACTTAACATGTACATATGTGTAATAATCCCAATTTCCAGTCAAATGGTGTGCAACATCTGTCTTGGCTTGAACGTGGATGGTACTGGTATCATTTAATATGGGAGGTGTTAGTAAGTGATGCTGAAATGAGCTCTGGGACATAAGACACTCAATTTATGCAACCTGCTGATGGGAGCAAAGGAAATTAGATGAATGGATACGGAAGACCCAGAGAATGAGCCCGAAATCAAATTACCAGTCCGTAGCAAATGAATTACTTACAAAAACCGAGTTGTAATTGATAACTCTGCAGCAGAAAGCATTGGATCAGAAAATATCATGTTGCATTTGTTCTTGCTAATGCAATTTGGTACCCTCTCGTCTTTATTAAATATTGAAGAACTGTGGATGACAAGTACTTTTAAATGCGCCTGGATCTACAGCATTTACAGCATGGCCACCGCTGTCTGTGCGTGAGTCCCAAGGCCATAGTTTGTACGTCGCATGTAGGTGGTGGGCACATTTTTTTCGAAGATTCGTTATTATTCATTTAAATAATTTATTCTTATTATTTTCTTCCAGAGCTGTTTTATGCACTTGTGCAGCTGGATTACTTCACTGGAGCAATTTAGGATCCTTATGTTCTATATGATGCAGCAGCATGTCGCACTGCTCACAAATCAGACAGCACCTGTTTGTCTGAAAAAAATAAATTGTGTTCAGGGGTGGTTGATTCCATCTTTCGGAAAGTGGGGTACATGTTGCACCCCCGTATTCTGAGCCAAAGGGTGCAGCAGGAGTGGTCTGCAGCACAGCCCCCTCCTCGGATCGAATGTGCTCGGTGTCCCAGGTGCGCTGACCCATACAAGATGTGTGTATGTCTCCTCTCCTTAGGGCACCACTCAAAATGCAACTCTCGCTCCACGGCTCCAGTCACCCCCAGCCACCCCAGCCCCGTTCCTGCGGTGTCTCCTCACCTCACCCGCCGGAAGTCGCTGCGTGCACCAGTGCCGTGAGGAGCCCATCCTGCTCCTCGAGCCCACGCTTGTGCGCCGCTCCTGCCTCGACTCCTACTGTTCTCCCCCAGCATTTGTTTCCACAGCAGATTTAAATATTAGAGCATCAATCTGCTACCAAAGAGGTTTTGCATGGACTGTCTGATTACCATTGCAGCAATTACCACACAACTGGATCTTAACATTTTACTGCTGGGTTTTAGACCATCTGCCCCTGAGTGTCACATTTTTAACATAGCTGTACTTTCTTCTCTGTGTTTCTAGAATATTCCTCAGTAACAGCTAAAAAGGTTGGATACCAAATGTACCTCTGCCTGCTGTGCTCTTTTTCACTTACTAGCATGAATGGCAATAAATCCTCATTTACCTGCCGTTTGAAATTAAAGTTGAAGTGTAATGTCTCGAGCAACCCAGACATCTGCATTGCTGGGTAAATCACACAAGAGAAATTAATTACTCCTGATTTTTTTTTTTTTTTTTTTAATGAGATGGTACAATTGCAACAGCTAAAACACGTACTATTTTCAGGCTTTAAACTGATTGATTTTTCACATATATGACTATTATGGTCTTGCTGGTCATGTAGTATTCAGAAGTTAAATTTGCTTGGATCATGATTTCCATATGTTATGCTCTTCATAAATAGTGAAACTGTGAATGAAACTGTTATTTGACGGTATTTTTCAAAGTTACTGCCGTGATGGCCTTGATCTATGAGAAGGTGTGCGATGTGGATTCAGAACCTGTGGTCATATCAGCTAACAGGGCAAGAAGAGCACTTCGAAATGCAATTGCTGCTGTGTTCATTCCTCTGAACATGTCATTGTGGAAGCCATGTTATCTGCTTTAATGTGCTGCTCTTTGTCTTCTGTGACTACACAAAAAAAATCTCAGCTTTGTGATTAATTTTTAAAAAAAAAAAAAAAGTCATTGTATTTTTGCTTGAACAAACATTCAGCTACATTTTTCCCTAATCTTACATTCTCTTTGATAAATGCAATATTACATCTTGTCTGGGAGCCATATAAAAATAGTTTCTGATTTCGAAAATTGCAAAGCTTTGGGAATAATGAATGGAACTGTATTTCTGTCAAATTCAATTGTGAATTCTGGAGCTTCCTCTCATATTGTTTTGCTTCAATATGAGTAAGAGCCTCATATTTCTGAGCTGGTACAATTAAAGTGTTGCCACAGCTGCAATATGTTTAAATGATTTCTGTTTCTCTTTGCAAAGGAGAAATTCTGCTTGGCCTTTGATCTTTTTATTAGCAAGCGCGGCGCACGGGGTGGTACTAACTTCTGCTAAAACGTGGTGATTAGCTAAATTCAGCTGATCTCAAACAAAGTGTCTCAGCTCAGCAAAAGGAGGATCGCATGGTGCTCCTACGCTGAGTGTGTGTGCGCGAGATGTGAGGGTGAAATACCTGCTGTGAAACATCAAACCCATCGCGGACCCAGTGCCAAGGCTTTGTCAAGCGTGACTGCCATGCAAAATCCAATTTCTTTACAAGGGTGCTAATAATAATAATGAAACCAGTGTCTGTCTCTGCGCTTAATGCGATAATATCAGCTGCCTGAAGATATGCATGTAAATATTACATTTATACCGCAATCCAAGCATTTATTTCATTTGTTTTTATTTAATTTTGTAAATAAGACACAGTTAACTAGATTAGCAGGACAGGAACGATAACAAGCAAACAACAGAATTTCAGGGATAGCTGGTAACAGTGGTTTTTGTTGCTGCACTTAGACCCAGCGGTCACAGGTTTGAGTCCCAGCTGTACTACTCTTTAGAATTGCTCCAGTAAAATTGCCCAGCTGTATAGATAAATCAATAATTTTAGGTAGATTAACATTATAGGTGTGTTGAGAGAAAAGTGTCAGCTAAACGGAGAAACATGGGAAATATATAAATTCAAGGTTCGTTTCCTCCCGCATGTTGCGAAGTCGCATTACCGTGGTGTCGCTTCTTATCGTAAGATGGAATTTGCTTTCGTTCAAGGAGCGTCACGCATTGCGACCCATAAACGCCGCAACTTTCCTAGCGTCCCTCTACTGTAAGACTGTCAGCAAAGCCACTCCACATAAGCGTCACGGAAAAAAGGCCTGCGTGTGATCAAAGAGGGCCTAATGTAGTGCGATACCCAGCTCTCCACCTCGCACCGAGTACACCATGTCCTTTGCAAAATGGATAAGCAAAATATGCCACGTTTGGCCTTAGAGATACGCCGATAAGGGGCGTAGCGCTTCGGGGGACTCGCGCCAGCAGCCGAGCCGATCGCCTCCGTGCTATTTTCTGACCCCACGGAATCCGCAAATGGAAGGCAGCAGAAAAAGAGCTAAAAGCAAAGGCTGCCAGAGCAAAGCTGCAGTTAGCGACGTCCCGCAGTGTTTATTACGGACTCCAGAGTTACGGGTTTCCTCTGATTATACCCTTGTTCGAACTTCAAAATCACCTCAAAATCTACAGATTATTATGGAGCTTGAACATCAATCCTGACATGTACTTTAGCGCTCTGAAAGACCGTATATCCTTCCCTGTTACTGTGTGTAACAGAGCGAGTTCTTTCCCCCTGTCAAGACAAGTAGCGCTCACGTAGACAGGTTTAGCCGAATTATTTTATCGATTTTGAGACCCTTTTGGTTAAAAAGTAGGATACAAAGACAGCTCTTTGTGCCCTTTTTTGCGTAATAATTTACTCACCGAAAAAGAAATTATGAGCATAATTAACGTCTCTTTACTTACCACCACTATTTGCAAATTTCGTTTATAATCATTTTTGGTAAGCACGACACAAGGCGCTAATTAAGTACCTCACAGCACCTAATTAGCAATTAATAAATTAATGATGTAGCCCCATGCAGGAACAGAGTTTTAGACAATTGTTAAACACACTCCTGATCAATCTGCTTCTGTACCTGAAAAACAGTAATGCAGATGTAAAATTCACTTTTACCATTACATTAGCACTCCGTAGCTGATGAGAAGATGCATTTACTAAAAGCAGCTTGCATGGCATCTTTTTTTGATAACTAGACTTTTCTACTCCTAGATTCCTGCTGCCGACTTGCACTATTTTCCTACATGGGAAAGACACGGCAGCTCATCTGCTGCTCAAACT
This sequence comes from Scleropages formosus, assembly GCF_900964775.1. NCBI lineage: Eukaryota > Metazoa > Chordata > Actinopteri > Osteoglossiformes > Osteoglossidae > Scleropages > Scleropages formosus. Next base: position 22,855,784 of record NC_041814.1, read on the forward strand.
TGTAAAAAAAAAAAGAAAAAAACACTTCTTTTGAGCAAATGTTCTCTAACTTTTGACTGGTGCTGTATGTTGTTTGTGATTGTATAGTATATCTCTTCCCTGTTATATTTCATAGAGATGTATTTTCCATTTAAATGCAAATAGCATGTATATTAGAACATGCTTCATCACTACCTAACTGTCCATTTACAGGTCTTAAGATACCGTTAGTTCATTTTAACTGCTGTTGCTCTTGATTTTTTTTCTCCATCTGCTATACAAATGAAGTTTTAATTAATGTTGGTGTGTATAAAGCTGCAGTTAAAGTTATTCTGCAAGGGTACACATCTGCCTTACTTTATAATGCAAGTAAGCATCTGACACACATGCTGTATATTTTCGGAGATTATTCCGAGTGTGAGGTTCTCCTCTTATTCGAAGACTGTCAGAATTGTTTACATTGCCGTCATCTCTCCGTTGACAGTGTTTCTTGAAGTTGACATTTTAAAAGAAAGATGCTCTTTTTGAGGATGTAATTTCCATGATGATACCAAGCTTAGCCCAGCAGTATCTTACAGTGAATGCACTCTCGGGTTTTGATGTTCTTGAGGTATTCAGGTGGCGGAAGCGTCTTTTAGCGCCGCCTCTATGCCAGCACAGCCCAGGGACCTTTGAAGTCTGTTTACCGCGTGGGGTCCATGCTGTGAGTGGTACAATGGCCAGGGACAGAAGCAATCTGTGACATACTGACACCTGGCATGTACACATATATAATCATTCCCTCGAAAAAAGCAGTCCTTGCTGGACTTGGCTCTTGGAATATTGCAGTAACCTCACCCAACACCTCTGCCGTTTAAACTTGCCTGAGCGGGACTTTTCAATCTTTTATTAAAAATGAGTTTTGTTCCATGGGAAATAATAGGCGGCACATACTGGAGGCCTACACAAAAAGTGGCAGATTTGTCAAACGGTTATGGCAGGCTTAATACTCTTAAAACCACCAGTGGGCACAATGAAATGCCCATGGACATTTACATACGGAATGATATTTGCATGCATCAGATATGAGCGAGATGCCTTATTCTGAGTTAGCTTTAATGCATCTGCAGCTTTGCATTATACATATGTCATTCTGGGCATACTGACGTGAAACCCCACAAAGAATAGGATGGGATTCATGCAAATGAATGCACAGGAAGACCTAACGAGATTTATCAAAGGTGGCGGCACCTCCCCTAGGCATCACCTGGTGATTATTTTAAGAGGTCTGAAAACCTGGTGATAACTGCCACCCTCAGCCATATTGTGTATGAAAAATAAAGTGACCTGCAGGAATAGATAAGATGTGAATGCCATTCCGAGAAAAACCATAACTCTACATATTGTAATTTTAAGAAGACTCAATTAGTTGAGGTGTCTTGAAGCAATTTTATCATATAGAATTAAAAAGATCAACGTATTTTTTTTTTTTTTTACTTTTTTGCCAATTGAATACTTATTGAATTCTTCATTGCTGTTTTATCGAGAATAAATTTAATTTTTATGTTATAGGTGGATATTTTATTGAATCTGCTTAGTTTACGTTCTTTTTTCATGGATACATCGATAGGACCCTTCCTGGGACTCTAATGACTATCTTTATTTGTGCAATGTCCTTAACCACGATGCTGGCTTTGACCTTATTGCAATATGTTCTTCCATATTAAAATTTGCATTTAGATTTTTTTAGACAAGTTTGATAAAGAGATCAGCTGATATGACTTCCAAACTCTTCCGTAGCAATTCCTAGATTTGTAGGGCCTTTGTGATTTGCTTGTCTTTTACTCTTCTGTCCAGTTCCTTCCACTAAAGCATTTGCAAAAGTTGCATGGACCTTTGCGAACATATTCATCTATAACCTAAATTATGCATTTTGGAAGTCTTTCTACAATACATATTTACAAAGCATGTTCAACTTTTGTATGTTGTACAACCAATGCTCTCTGAACAGGAATGGTACATAGCTATAGGCAAACTTACGCTTTGTATTTGTGGAGTCAGAAAGTTCCCGGTTGTCACTCCAGTGCTCTGGTATTCCAGACATAATCAACTTTGAAAAGTTGTATGCCTTAAATTTTAATCACAGAAGCTGTTCTAAAATGCTGCAAAGGCAGATTGCTTTACCTTTATATATCAAGAACAGTCAGCCATCGTGAATGTCGACATTGTTAGACAGACTCCGAGTATATTTAGAGGCATCAACTTAAAGTCTGATTTTCTGTCAGAGAGAACATCTGTTCTCCAAAAAAAAAAAAGAGAAAACCTAGAATAATCAGAATAATCTACTGCAAGGCCTCATCCAGCATATGTTGTTTAATCAAACCTTTCTCTTTTTTTGAACTGGACTCGCTTACTTTTCACCACAATTTGCTGTAAAAACAAAAAAGAAAAAAAAATCAGCCCTTATTAGCATAGAATTTTGCTAAAATCACATTTATTTTGACAAACAACTTTCATAAGTTACAAGTAAATCCCTCATATGGAACTTCCAGGATTTACGGCCCTGATGCTTCCATCTGTTCCATTTTCACTTTATGGACTTTACGGTCTGCCATCATTCACCTTCGAGCTATAAAGTGTTTCTCGCACTTGCATTTTTAGAATACATTTATGGCAGGATATTGGTTTCATTTTATGCATAATACTACACAGCAGTGATATATGCATGGGAGGTTCATATACACTTTTACACAAGGCATGCATAAGAGTACAAATGTCATATATACTTACATTTTGTGTAATACTTTTCTACAGCACTCCACTACTTATTTACTTTTTTCATATTTGCTTAATGATAGTAAATTTCAAAATCCATTGTATTAAAATACTGGTAATTGCATATCTACAGTAATGTGAGAGTTCCTTCCATAAACTGTTTCGTAAAAGATGTTCAGAAGCAAACGATTTTGTTTTCCCGCTTTTCTCTCTGTTACTAACTTTGCACTTTGAAAACAAATATTTGCTCTTCTGCAGTGACCTGATGTAGTTCAATAGGTTTATGTGTCTCAGTTATAAATTCACAATGATGTCATGGAAGAATGAAACATCAGATATTCAGTTTAATTATAAAAACTGTTTGAATAATGAGCACAGCGTGGAGATGATAGTTTGGCGTATATAATTTTAGTCACGGACATGGCCTGGTCACCTGAAGGTTGTTGGTTCAGATCCCAGAAAGATAATGACAAGAGGTACAATGGCCTGAAAAAAGGTGCTTTTACAAACCTGCCAGCAAAGAATTGAAATAAGACAAAACCGACATCTGACTCGTTTTGTTTATTTTGGTTAATTCCGGTCCAGATAGTGGTCACCTTATGCACATTTCAACACACTGACTCAAACACCTAATTAAATCTGACCTCACAGCTGGTTTCAGGGCAGCAGAACAAAATGACAGTGAGCACAAATGCAGCAGAAGCATGTTTTGCTGAAGGGATGTGACTGGAAATTGTCAAGTTAATGGCACTTTGACACTTACTGAATATAGCGTCTAGCAAGTACATGCCCCAGCACAGTAAAGTACAGCGCAACAATTATTATCTGTATAATGATGTGCACTCCATCTGAGATCAACATTCCATTGCAGCCAGCTAGAAACTTAACCTTTTCTCATAATTTGCATGGCAGTTTCTCAAGACATGAGTTACGTTATGTCTGTATTATTTTCTAACAACGGGGGTGATGAGGAATAGCCGAAGGACTGGTTTTGTCAGCGAAAGGATATGCACAGCGGTATTACTGGTGGGGCATTGCATTTTATCAGTAATGATTGTTCAGCCTGAACTCTCAACTGATACAGTTGTCTTCGGAAGCAAAATAAATGGGTCACAAAAGGTTTTTATATCATCAAATGTGCCAGAGACAAAAGCCAGCTGTGCAATATTGACTGTATAATTCAATCTTGTCACTGCACAGTTGATTTAAAATAATGGATTTCAAGTGATCAGGAAATTACTACCTAATCGGGCTTAATAAGACTTTTTTTTTTTTTTTTTCTAATTGCAGTTGCTGCTGAAGGTGGACGCCCTCAGAAGTTAAGAAAACTTTTGTCTGGGATGTACTTAGTGCACCTATCATAAAAGTAGTGGAGTATGTGAAAGTCTGGGGTCACTCCTCGGCTGAGGCCGACACCATTAGCGCCACCGAGTAGGGGTTTGCAAGGCATCTAAAAGAAAGAAACAAACAAATAAATGCACACAAAGAAACACCTCTTGATCTTGAACACTCCCCAATAATACACTTGAGCACTGCATGTTTATGAAGAGCATTTAAAAACACTGGTTAAATTTACCACAGTATTACATCACATACCTTAAATGTCACTTCCTTTCATCAAAATTTTAGCACTTGCCGCAACATTACTATCACACTTTTGTTTAATCGTAGTGACTAACGCACATCTAATGATGTGTAGGTTTGAAATTTGCTTAAATGTGCTTAAATTTGCTCAAGTTGAACATGTAGACAATTTGGGTAACGATGGATGTCAAAGAACGGCTTTTTAGTGTCTACTTGTTCACTGTTTCTGTTTAAATTCCTGACAGAACAGATTTAGAACTGAATGTTCAGCCTCCGTTGACAGAGCTGAAATTGAAGAAACAGGTAATATTTTCATGTGGTAGACCAGTCACTTACATGATGATTATGTGCTGTCTTTTCAATTTTGATGTCACATTTTTAAAATATTTAGTGGTTTATAGTTCTTGCTATTGTTAATCGGATTATTCCTTCAAAATTGAGGAGTGAACAACTGGGCTGCATCTTGAGACAATAAAAAATTAAATGTGTTCTGCACTATCCCTGATGCAGAGAAACACACATTGGAAATCATGTTATGGTTCTGTCATATATTTACATTGTACTGTTCTAATGAGGATGAACTTCAGTAATCCTACTTTTCCCTCAAATACAGGACTCACATAGGACAATGCTTACATTTCCCGAAGGTGTGCTTTAAGTAGAACAATAGGTGGAAGACACACACACACACACATTGATTTTCCTCTTTAAAAGTGGGCCATAGGGATTTTTCAGACAAGAAGAATTTCTACAGCCAACAAGTTGAATAATTGAGCCGCCTGCCAGTGTAACCTGCAACCATCGGTACGATGTCATGCCGGGTTCACACTAAAATATAATTAGTACTATGGCTCAAGCTTTTGTGACATTAACATAGAGAAGGGCAGTAACAAATACATGGGACAGCCACAAAAGGTGAAGGCTAAAAAAATAAGGTTAAGTACTATTAGATGCTACTCTAACAAGTATTTCACCAGTGGTGTCGGTTAACATGTTGTTAGATAAGTAACATGAAAAAGATAACTGATGTACAGATATAGAATTGAAAACAAGGTACTCAAGCCATACTTTATTACAGGGATTCATAGTTTTAATGCAAGGCAGAGACACATCATGTTATTATCCCAACACACACACACACACACACACACACACACACACACACACACACATTGTCTGAAACCGCTCGTCCCAAGCGGGGTCGCGGTGAGCCGGAGCCTAACCCGGCAATACAGGGAGTAAGGCCGGAGGGGGAGGGGACACACCCAGGACGGGACGCCAGTCCATCTTATTATCCCAATTTCTGTGCAAAACAACAATTAAAAACATTCTAATAGTGCGATTTATTAGTGAGAAAGGTTAATGATGAAAACAATAATTATTATGATAATTATTCAGATATTAGAATGCAGCTGAATATGTTCCTTATTCAACAAGTCACACACAAATAAAAGATACATAACTACACTAATATATAAAATCTGCAGAATAAGAAAGGTATAAACAGAAAACATTACAATTAAAATCAAAAGATACATGGCTTGGAAATTTAGTTCATGGTCAAACTTCTTCCCTGGGCTCCTCACAGTTGAACTGTTGAGTAAACATAATAGTCATGATTTCTGTGAGCTGCTTAATGCATTAACATCTTGCATGACAATTAACTTTTTTTTGCTAATCTGTTTACTTATTTGTAACTTTGTATGATCCGCATAACTTTTAATGGCAAAGTAAAACCTGCACAATATTCCACCAAACTGAAAGAAAAAAATACAGGTGTTTCTATTTGCTTTTTATGGTAAATAAAATTAATATTGTGGAATTTATGTCTTCAGCAGAGTCAATCAGCATCCGTTTAAATGCACCAAGTCAAAGCAGTGACAAGTAAAGAGATTTTCTGCTTGGAAGGCAAGTGTTTGTTTACTCTCTGCTGCAATATCATGTGGACAGAGGAAGTAGTAAGAGTGCCAGTGCTCTCGGAACAACGAAGGAAATTAATGCAGTACTGAAACTATTGTTCTGCTAATAAAGTGAATCCTTGAGCTGTCGCACACAGTCTTTCCTTTCTACCTCCATGTCAGAGTCTTTTCAAAGCATAACTCTTTGACTATGATTAATTTTCCCTCATACAATGTTAACCCACACTACTTATTAAATAGCTTTGTATGACGCACAATAGTGTTTTACTATGATATGATTTGGAATTATGAGTGATGTATTGAATATATCTGTAGTGAAGGACTTACAGGATTATATATAGACTTATGCTTTATTTAAAATAATATTTATTGAGGCTTGATAAGTACCTCGGCATGTTAGATTTCTTTAGTTAGCTATTTTGAGAATTTTGTAGGATTACAGTTAACGCTGAAATTTATAGAGTTCTAAAAGTTCTGTTCGCAACTAAAATGTCCTGATATATTGAAGTGCTGTAATAGTAAGAACGTTAAACTCGGTAAACATGGAAGACACTTTGTGTAAAACACCCCATGGAACGAATGAAGTGTAATTAAGACGATGCCAATAAATAGAAGCAGACAGTTACAGACGAAAACAATAGCGTATTCACTCTTCATCTGTAATAATGTCAGCGTGGACAAAGGCATCACAAGATAGTGATGCGTTCCTGTATGCCTTTCATTTGGTTAAATGAAAGTTTTGAAATTATTGTGTTTAATAACTGCCAAAATGAAAAAGGTTTTTTTTTTTTTTTTTTTTTCCAAAATGTTTTGTGCTGAATCCTTGCCTACATCCAGTTTCATTTGAACGGACTGCCTGTTGTCTGCGGAATCCACAAGGGAATCTGGTCAATCAGTAGGTGAACTCTGCCATGCTCTCTGATGGAGACAAGCAGCGGCTTCCCCGCCGCGGTGTCTTCCTGCGTGTGTCCGAAGACGATTAGACGCTAAGAAATGATATTATGTGAGGGCCGGACAGAACTTTTCATTATCTCCGAGCCCTTTGTACGCTTGTGGCTTGTGTTTCCCGAATCATCACAGTAGAGTTTACAACTTGATCTCCTGGATAATTTGCTGGGCTCTCTCCAAGGAATTATTGATCTTAGTTTGATGAAAGAAAGCCTGGTACAATGATAGTTCAATTATGTTTTAAGTGCTGGATAAAGCCTTGAAATTTGTTTTTGATCAAGTTGGCAAGTACATTATCAAATGTTTGCTTTACAGCAGCAATTTTGAACGACCGCATATAACCTTGCGCAACCTTCAAAATCAGATTAAAAATTTTACAGACTATTTCCTCATAAATAGGTATTATGAATACATACGTACATTCCAGTGCAGTAAACATTAACATATACCAGCGGAAAGAAAGATATTAATAGATATTAATATTTATTAATAGATATTAAGATATTACATTATTGATGTATACCCATCATTTCTATTAAAGTCTTTAATAAACTGCATATGCCCCTTTGAATTACAGGAAAACCAAAAAGTCATCCCTATAGTCAGTTATGTTTCCTGTGTTGCCAGTAAGCCAGCAGCACGTTATAATATAATACAATTAGTTGACATACATGTTTTTTTTTTTTTTTCCAGTTAATTTGCTGGGCACACCCAGAGTGAGAAAAGACAATAATATCTGCAAAACACATGCAGCGGCTTCAGCTTATTGAACATGAAAACAGCCTCCCTCGACTTGTTTGAATTTTTTATTCATTCTTATTTTTTATTTATTTATGTGTTTATTTGGGTGGGGTGGGGGGTTGAGGCGAAAGTGCAGTGATTTCCCTGCCAAAAGCAGTAAAAGGGATAATGAATCAGCACAGCTTGTTAAAGAGACACTTGTGCATCTGTGAAACAAATCAGCCCCTGGGCTGGCTTGCCTTCTCCGCGTTCGCAGAATAACTACCCGCCATCCTTCTCCTCCTCGGCTAACGTGCTCATTTCAGATGGGTGGTGGCTTCTGCAGCACCACCCCCTCCACACACCCTTACGCCATACTTGCCCTGGAATCGGGTAAACATCTGGGTGTGGGGGTGCCCCTCCGAAACGGCAGGGTATTCCCCGCAGTTTTGCTGCCACGCGCAAGTGTACTGGGGCGTAGTCGCCCAGCTCGCCGTGCTGCATCATGTCGCCGTCACGCTGTGTCACTCACACGAATGTTCTCTGGATAATTGGGATGCCCGGCATATTTTTTTTCCTTCTTCCCTGTATTTATCTGTGTGCATGTGAGCGTATGAGTACATGCATGCGTTAGTACCCCTGGATGCCGTTGCCAGGTGACCCCAGACATCAGCGATGCTCTTCCTCCGGAGAGGCGAACCGCGGCGACAGCACAGCAAGGAGCGGCACAAGGCAGCTGGCCTACTGGTGCCACTGAGCTGCGTGTAATAAATCCTCTGCAAAGAAAAGGTTTCCCATTGTCTCGGGACTTTGAAAAAATCAATTGCCCACACACCCCAAACACTCCCCTACGATTTCTGCGGGCCTCAGGAGGACACACACGCACGCATGCGCTGGGCCGATGGCGCCTGCCGATCAAACACACCAACGCGAACCTAGTAGCCGTCTAGTTAAAATTCAGTGTTAAGGAGGACATAGACCTTTTTATCGCTGGTCCAAACACATAAGATGAATCACTGGGGAGGGATGCAGCAGTCTCAGAGAAGCCCACTTCTTTTTATTTATTTATCATATTTATCACTGTGAGACATCAATAGCATTGTGCACGCACTTCGTCTGGGAGAATAAACAAGCAGCTTCGAAGCCATTTAGCACATCATGGGTTCGGTTCTCCCCTCCCCTGCGGCAGCTCCAACCAAGTGCGGAATCACTGAGCATCACTTCACAGCATCGCGTCCCCCCACCTCCACATCCGACTTGTTCTCACACCACACCTCTCCCCCACCGCGCTATTCCAACATGCAATCCCAAGACCGTTTACGGACCTTTCTTTCTTTACAATAACATTCAAAAAGAGCTTTTTTAAATTATTAATTTTTATTTAAGTCATTCTGTTATTACTTTGTAAATTGCAGATGCAGGACAGCATATTATTTTAGAATGAAATATGTGCTATTGCATGGGGGGCGCAGCGGCGCAGTGGGTTGGACCACAGTCCTGCTCTCCGGTGGGTCTGGGGTTCGAGTCCTGCTTGGGGTGCCTTGCGACGGACTGGCGTCCCGTCCTGGGTGTGTCCCCTGGCCCTACGCCCTGTGTTACCGGGTTAGGCTCTGGCTCCCTGCGACCACATATGGGACAAGCGGTTCAGATGGTGTGCGTGCGTGCATGCGTGCGTGCATGCATGCGTGCTATTGCGCATTTTAAGCAAAACATTTATTAAATTATTTTAAGGAAAAATAACTTTTCATTGAACAATTAGATTGTGAGGGCTCATAAGGATTAATAAACAATTTGCATTCATGAATTCATTATAAAGAAATAACAGAATGAAAGTGAAAATTGCCTGTTTAAATAGCCAAGCAATCTCCTGCGAGGCAGTGTTTGTAAATAATAAGAGAAACAAAACTGTTGAGATGTGTCTAGTGTCAAAAACAGGCTAACACCCCCTCATTACTGCTTATTCATCACTTAAGCGAGCAAGTGTGCTTTTTTAGTAAAGGTGCCAGGAGTTTGCCTTGATGTGATTCAGTTGCAGCTTCCATGAAGTCTGTATACGTGTCACACTCTTACAAGGTCACATTTTAGCATTTGATCATTTGTTAAGTGATTGTCTTGGGTTTCCCACTAAAATACAGGAAAAGCATTCCTTTAAAACGCTCAATATTAAAAGCAGAGAAAGAAAAAGACAGACCAAAATTCAATGGCAGTCAGCAGACGGCTTTGAAAAGGTAAAACAACCGTTCAGTGTATTCAGAGGTGAAGTGAAACAAAATAATACTTAATCACTTGTACTTCTGAACATTGAAAGAAAGTGTAAAATGCAGCACTCAGCACAGAGCCATTTTTCAGAAATACACGCACAATCCGTGTTTAATCGAAATCATTCGGTGAAATTAACATCTGCCAGTCTCCAGTTATCAAATTATGCTTTATAGCTGCATTTTTAACAGCGATATGAGCCATGTCTGGATGCAACTGAGAACTGATCAAAAAAACATCAGGCACCAGATGCCAGGATATTATTTTTCACCTGCCGCTTCCTGAGCCTTTGTTCCTGCGCGGAGACCTGTGGGTAATTTTTTTGCAGTTTTGTCCTTTCCTTTCTCGCATGCGGACCTGACAGGGAGGGAAGAAGTCGGGAAAAAATGAGACAAAAGGGGTCCATCGTGATGCAAACAGAGGCTAAATGAGAGATTCCCACTAACCTGCTGAGGTACCGTCCCAGCACCGTCTCCCATCCGCACCAGCGGTCATGCGGAGCGGAAGCATCTCTAGGCCTGAGGAGCTCGTTGCTCTAAGGTCTGGAATGTCATGGATTGTGACCGGAGCCGCCCGTCCAAAGACTGGTTACTATGTGCGTGCAGATGTGGAGCTTCCTCACACCCAGAGCGGTCCTCCTGCTTAATTAGACAGCATGGATGACTTGGCTTTAACTCCGCAGTCGGTGCACGCGCAGCCATCAGAACGTCTGACGCGTTCCGAGAGGATGGCGAAAACAGACAGTGACAAGCGCCTTTGCAGAGCAAGCGTTTTCTGGGCCTCGTTTTGAAGAGCAACATTTTTGATCGCTGCCGAATTTAATATTTAAAGTCAGTCCCTGCACATTTTTTTAGGAAAACTTTGAAAACAAAGCGACGAAAAAGGACAAGGCTGAGTGATGGATGGAGAATGATATTTAAAAGAGGAGTGCGTCTGTACCTTCACTCATGGTCTGCGCAATAACATTCCCGAATGCAAGAGGTTGTGTAAAATTGGCAGCATAATATTCTTTTATCATTACATACGGTGCTTTAGTCATGTATTTATACTTGATCAATATAACATTTACTTAAATCATTATACTTTAAGGCAGTAAGCTCACTGGTGTATTGATGTTTTCCAGTAAAATATTCTTCATGTTCTTAATCTTGCTTTAATTACCACTTTTACTATTGCTACAACAACTATTATTATTATTATTATTATTATTATTAAAAAAATCAGTGTTTTCATTGGCCCCACAGTCCCAAATTTACACTCTGTGTTCTGTATTTAACTATAAAGGAAATCTGGAATCTTAGAGCAGAATCAAAGGTACCTTTATCCTTTGAAACCAAAGTCTTACATTTGGTTATTTGACAGCAAACTCTGTTTTGGCAGAATCACAATCACATTTATTTATTTAGCAGATACTTTTCTCCAACGCAGTTTCCAATGAACTCTATGTAGTGTTATTAGCCCACACACCTTATTCACCAAGGTGACTTACACTGCTAGATACACTACTTACAATGGGTCACTCAACCATACATCAGTGGAACACACACACACACTCTGTCACTCACAAACAGCATGTCTTTGGACTGTGGGAGGAAACCAGAGCACCCAGAGGAACCCACACAACCACAAGAAAAACATGCAAACTCCACACAGACTGAATGGGGATCAAACCCACGTTGTCTCGGACCACCCAGGTGCTGTGAGAGAGCACTGTGCCCCTGTGCTGCCCCATAACTTTAAGGATTCATTATGGATTCTGAAGTTGCTTGTTCTTACTAAGCCAGACAGCCTTTCTTTGTTAAAGACAGCGAAGGCCACCAGATTCAAGCAGTCAACACTGAATGGAAAACATGCTCACAGACAGCTTTGGGAAGTCTCCAACTGTTGCTCTTGGGTTTACATACCCCTGTTTTCTCATAGCAGGCCTTGATATTTTATTGCATATATAATGAATTACACACACACACACACACACATATATATATATATATATATATATATATATCCTTTTGACAATGATGTGACTGTTTCAGTGATCTTGAACTTTTTAATGATGGACACTAGAGTGGAAAGTCAATTTTGTGATTTTTAGTTATCATCCAACTTAGACGTTAATGACCCTGTGACTGCCATTTTCAAAGACCTCTCTGACTTTAACCATGGTGAATAATGATGCTAATGGACCTATTCTGTGTGGAGTTTCTCAACGGGAACAGGTAACCTTTATAAACTTCCCTACAAGCCCAGAAGTAGCAAGAAGTTCACAGACAAAATTACGTTGCCTCATGACTGTTATTATAACATTTTTCCAAATTTTGTGGGGCTTCTTTTATAACTAATATCAGTTCTAACATCTTTTTGCCTCCTGTTAAGATGTTCATAATGTGTATTAATATGGATATGAACTAGTTAAAAGATAATTTCATATCCACCTTGGAATACCAACACAATCTGTGATGTCAAGCATGGAAATAAGTGATGGCAATTCTAATTGTTCATACAAAATGAAAAAAATCACATTTGAATAAACAATTTATCATTTGAAATGAACAATCTAACTTTTTTTAACACACTGGTGTTGTTTTATAGCCTTGCATGATTTCGTCTTTCTTGTGAGACATTCTAACGGAAGCACATTCTTTAAACTAATCAAAGTAAGGACCGTGATGGTAGCATTTAGGATTGACTAATTAAACACTACATTTTTAACATCCAGTTTTGTGTGATGGAGTGATTGTCAAATTCAAATGGTAATCAGAATTTCCTCGGGTTTCTTGCCCTATTCAGCACAACAAGGACTATCAAAGTAACCCTGCTGTGTGGGAAAATCAGAGGAGATTTCACTCCAGCAACTAGTAGACGACTGACATGTGGATATGGTTGCCCTGATGACCGCTGAACCATCAAGGCAAAAATGGCTCTGGAATAGTAAGATTCCTTCTCTTCTGTATTCAACTTTGGGACATCTGATCCTAAGTACATACAGCTACCAACTGTGTCCAGACATTTGGACTAAGACGGTATCTAAAGAGAGGATCTGCTGTCTTTGCATGATGTACTCTTGTGATCCAGCTTTCAGCATTCCAGCTCCCTGCCTACACAAAAAAGATGAACATGGGAGTGAAACCACATCCACTATCGGCTGCCGTCAATGCATTCGCATGTACTTCACATGTATTTTAAACATGTGAGAAGGGGGTAGTCCATTTACAGGGGTAAGCGTATCATTTTGATTTTATTGGCAGAGTGTTTCTTTGGAGAGCATATTGTGAGATTTGTACTGGGTCAAAGAGTGGGTACATCACTTTTAGTTTCAGAAGCTTCAGCTTTCTAGGTCTGGCTGGGCCGCATTTCTATAAGGACGTTCTATAGGTGACTCAATAGCCAAATTGTATGAGTGTGCATGAGAACCATTTTTTATCTGAACAAATTAAAAAAAAATTCAAATTGTTTAATGGAAATTATAAAAGAAAATGTACAAAATGTAAATTATTTGCTTTATCTTATTCTTAAACGTGCTTTAAAAATTGTAAATCTTACGAGCTATGAAAATGTGGATCAATATATTGCGGCGCTCATTTACGTATATTTATTCATTTAGCTGATGCTTTTCTCCAGAATGACTGATCGTCTTCAGCTAATTACAGTTATTTACACAGCCGGGCACTTCGACTGGAGCAATTTCAGGGTAAACACGTTGTTCAAGGGTACTAAGCCGGAGGCAGAATTTGAGCCTGCAACTTTTGGGTGCAAAGGCAGCCACTCTAATCACTACTATAGCAGCTGTACCTGGTCATCCTAGGAGTACGTTCTGAAGAAAGCAATGAAGCCTGAGCTGCAGTATCATCCCTCCACGGATCTTCTGTCTTTTCCTTAATTTTACTTTCTTAAGTACTCGTTAACTTTCCAACTTCCACACAACCAGCACTTTCACTTAAAGAACTTTCTTGGAGCTCTAAACGCAAGTTAGATTCACATTTCATTGAGAATAATGTTGTTTTTTTTTTTTTTTCCAAATTTTTCAATCCTTTCAAAAACATTTTAATAACTACATTCTGAAGTCTTGGCAGGAGTTGAAAGGAACAGCCATTCTTCAGGCCTTGTATTTTTTACTTTTTAACTTATGTGTTTACACAGAACAGAGACTGAAATGACACACATGCAAATAAGCAACCATATGTAATTTAGACACCAAGGAAGAAAATATCACAGATCAGGTGATGTTACATCTTCTCTGGCTTTGAAGTGTGGCCTATATTTGACATGTTTTGATGGCCAAACAACAGCGCTGTTATATACTCTCCAGTGCTTACATTTTATTGCCTGTCAAACTTTAGCACATGTAGACAATCCAGACACATCCTATTTTTGGATAGAGATGATGCACTTCTAAGGCTCCCAGCTTATTGTCCTGGTTCATAAGATCTGGCATTACGTAACTCCAGTACACATTCATAACTAGCAAATCCCCAAAATATACACATACATATATATATATATAATATATATACATACACACACACACACATATATGTATGTATGAATGTGTATATCTATATATATATACACATACATATATATATATATATATATATATATATATATATGTGTGTGTGTGTGTGTGTGTGTATGTATATGTATACACATACATACATGCACTATCTGAAACCGTTCATCTCAAGCAGGCCTCGAACCGCAGACTCAACAGAGAGCAGGTCCCGGCCAAACCCGCTGCGCCACCGCACCCCCCTCACCGTAAAATATATCAGGGTAATTTTGTACCCCAATGCACATACTGTTACTATTGCTGAATTTAATACCTTGAAAAAGATTTTGACTCAAAAAAAGTCTTTAAAGTTAAGAAAACATTTATTTTTCACAAAAATGGTGTAAGTTAAATTATAAAATTAGATTCTTGTATTAATTAAAACAATTGTACTCATACTGAACTATGAGGCAGCAGTGGACTAGCGGTTTGCGCTGTCAACTTGTACAATGTATAGTGGTTTACTTTGGTACAGGTTGCTATCTTGTACAAAAGTAAACCACTATACATTGACAATATGCGAATTAACAGGCAACTAACATTGTCTGGAAAGCATTTACAACAAGTTTTAATGATTGATTCATTTTATTTGATCTTTTTCTTTGCTGCTCACACTATGGGGAAATAAATGTCATTTGTGCCAGGTGTTTAAAAAAAAAAAAAAAAAAAACCCTGTACTATACTAGGTCTGTTCTGAATGACAGTGTAAATGTGCCCTCACTGTCAATCAGCACTTCAGGAACTGTCCAAATTACACAGAGCTGCTGCTCATCATCCTCATCCAAGCAGGGATAAGAAGGGCCAAGCTGCTCTACATGTGGAGTCACTCATATCTAGACAGTGAAGTGCCGACTGTCTTCTCCCGCTTGCGGGATGCAGTAGCAGTGACAGTGGGAGTGCAGACCTGTTCTGTTGAGCCCTGCAACCAGAACTGTCAAGAACTACCCTTCAATCTGCTTAATAAACTGCCTGTTATGCCGTCTTTTTTCTGAGCTGATACCTGGGACTCTGCCCTTTCTGTCTCATGTGACCACCTTCCATACCATGAAGACAGATGTTTATTTGCACAGATGTTTTAAAGAAATGTTATGGTGGTTCATATATATATATATATATATATATATATATATATATAAACAACAACAATCATAATAATAATAATTTTTACCCTTACGCTTTTACTACATGTGCTTAAATTTGCAGAACAATATTAAATTAACACACACACACACACACATTTTCAGAACCGCTTGTCCCATACAGGGTCACGGGGAACCGGAGCCTACCCGGGAACACAGGGGCGTAAGGCCAGAGGGGGAGGGAACACACCCAGGACGGGACGCCAGTCCGTCGCAAGGCACCCCAAGCGGGACTTGAACCCCAGACCCACCGGACAGCAGGACTGTGGTCCAACCCACTGCGCCACCGCACCCCCATATTAAATTAACATTTAGTAAATTGTAACTTTCTTCGGGGTAATTTAACACTGCCATCGTATAGTGTTAGTATTGTTGTGATAAGGAAATAATAAAAGATTCACTAGCAATGTAAGGGTAAAATGTTGAAATGCTTTGCGTTTCTTGCTGCAAAAATCTAAAACATAAAATGCATTTCTGCTGTTGCATATTAAACCTAAGCACAAAGATTTTTGTGCCTTCATTATCAAATGACAGTGTTCTCGTAATTGCTTTAATTATTTATTTAAATACTTATAATTATTGTGCAGTTTCTTTGGCCGGATATTGCACAAAGATGATTTGTAGCACTTTATATTTCTGTAATAAAACAGACTGTGGGCCAGCACTAGGCTTTCTGACAGGGTGGATTTACAAAACTGTGCCACAGCTGTCGCCCGTTTAATGAAGACTGCAAAACTTGCACTTGCTCACGCTGTACAATAAGCATTTTGACAAGTAATATTGTCTGCAAAACAACTGGCTTCACCCAGAAATGAAATATAAAAATGTAGGACACTTGTTAACATTTAACATCTTCCAAAGAGCACTTTCAAACTCACTTAGGCAAACTTCATGTAGCAGTGCTATTTATAACCCTTTCTATAAATAATGACATTTTGCAGTGAATGGAATAAACATGTCCTATCATTGTATGAAAATGTCCAAACTGTTATGACATATGCATATACTGGGAAAGTGTCATGTTATTATTTAGAACACAGCATTATTAAATGCATGTTACACTGATTTACCTATTTATAGAGAAAAGTATAACTACTAAGGCTAGCTAAGTTCAGTTTATACGGAAAAATGTTCCAACATTCCTTTTGTTGAAGAAATGCACTCATTGTATTTTGTCTCTGAGATGTACATTGCTTTCGAGGAAAGCGTCTGCTAAATGAATAAATGTCGATACAAACCAGAGCAGTTTATGGTATCTGACTCAAGAGAACATCAGGAGGGGATTCGAACTGGCAACCTTTATGTGTAACAACTGTGCTACCTTCAATGCTTCATAAAACAGAAAACACCTTTGCAGGGTAATGATTCGTAAACTACAAGACCCTGATAGAGGACTGTGAACATTTCGTTAGCTAATGATTATCCAGAGGGTGTAAAATAATGACTTTGAGCATTTTATAGCTTATTGTCATTTATGCAAAGCAAGTACATGTTCAAATATATATTAATATACTCTATAACATAAGCTAATATAAGGAAATTTTTATTGTGTGACTTCCTCACAGTTGGTATAATTTAATTTGGTTAACTTACTTGATAACATGATGTTTTCCCGCTATGAGTAATGGATTGGACCACAGCTGAAACGAGCAGAAATTCCGGATCATGCAGCAAATTCAGAACGAATAACTTGATCCATTGCTGCAATATGACCAACGCACCACAGACGCTGCAATGGAGTATGTGACCATAAACCGTGCACTGTCTCTCCGATTGTACATGACACATTTTGAATCTCTCGTTCATGTTCCAGGTACTGCATTTCAAGCCCTCAAACCCTGGACAACTACTTGACAGAAGTGAGATGACAGGCAGAAATTCCTCGCAGCGATTTTAAAGGACATTTCTCTGTTGATAATTTTTTAATACTGCATGAAGCCCGGGGCATTCACTCAGACTGGAGCAAAACCACAGCAGCAAAATGTCCCTATTAGGTTATTTTTTGCTTTTGAGTATATCAAAATGGTTTACATCAAAAATACCTATGGCAGTTACATAACCATTTGCAGTTGCTTTTTGTAAGGAAAAAAAAAAACAAAAAAACACAACTTGAACACATGAAGGTGAAAATGACGCATGACTAAGTACTCTAAATTCAGAACCACACCTCGCACGTTACAGGCTAAGCGGTACACCCTGCCTAATTCATTCCAGCAGTTTCTGCATCCAATAGCAACTGGTGTAGTAAAGCGGTCTCTCCAAAACGGAATGTGACTAACAGTTTACGGCTTCGACAATCATGGGGAATTTAAACTGCAACCTGTTAGTCACACATTACTCACAAAGTTAATCAAACCAAATCCCACAAATATATCCCTGCTGCGCCCCTGATAATGGCAAATAACTTAAACTGCTTCGGTAAACATCTCTCTGAAATATGTATTCTGGGTGAGTCACAACGGAAAATCACCCCACTTAGTACGTGGCTTATTTCAAAGTCAGGTATTGACAGAAAACTTATTATAAAGGCGTAAACAAAGTCAGACAATGAGTAATTATACGAAAAACAAACAGCACCAGTTGAAAGGCTAACTAAGTTCAACTTATCGGGAAAAATTTAATTGTGCCAACATGTCATCGCTGATTTAGGGGGGTGGAAGGTTTCAGTCTCCGCTGCATGGTGAAGTCTTTTCATACCTCTGCTTGCACCTCCCCCCTAGACTGGTGGGTGGGGGTGTGGGTGTGCCTTTGTACTGTCAGCTGCCTCTGGGCAAAGATGCTCTGTAAGTCTCAAACTTGTTTTTGACTGGAGGGGGCCCTCCGAGGGCAGGATTCATGGCGAACATCATTGCAAATCTTAAAATGATCATTTTAATATGCTTTTTTTTCTGCAGAAGTTTCTTCGTTAAAGTTGTGCTTCAGACAGAAGTGATTCTGACTGAATGAGGAAAGACGCGATGGATCGAAATGTACCTAGACAAACCGTGAAAGGAATTTGCGGAATGCATAATGTGACCATGTGACGCGTGCACCTTCTGCTGTAACCTCTGCCGTAAATCACTGCGTGTTACATTCTCTAAAAAAAAGAGTACTGTACAGTATTACTGTAGTGCAATGAATTAACACAACACTAGTTTGTGCTTTTTCTGGTTTTGGGAATATTTACTATATAACATGTTAAGCAGTAATTTAGATGCAGTTACTTTTTATGCTCTGCTGCAAAACTATTCTTCGCAGTTGTCGTTAATGAGCTGTGATGAATGTTACTTAGATGTCTTCACTTAGCAGATGCTTTTCTCCAAAGCGACCTCCAATGAACACTACATAGTGTTATCAGGTCACACCTTATTCACCCAAGGACACCGCTGCATACACTACTTACAATAGGTCACTCATCCACACATCTGTGAAACACACTCTTTCTGTTACTCACACACAATGGGAGACTTCGAGTCACCAATCCACCTGAACAGCAAGCCTTTAGACGGGGGGGAGGAAACCCCCATGGAGACACGGAGAGAACATGAAAACGCCACACAGACTTAGCAGGGATTGAGCCCACATCTCACAGAGTAGTGCTACTCACTGTGCCACCCTTCATTAAATGCTGAACAAACAAAAAAGATTTCATATTTGTTTGCCTGAATTATATTACCCAGCATCACAGAGGAACCAAATACTGCACAGTACATCCCAACTCTAAGGATCGTCTGAACTGTGGCACAAAAGCAAACCCACATAGAGAGGAAAATTTTAGAAAACAGATGAGAACCATCTGTTGAACTTTTTTTTTTCTTTCATGGTCCTAGCAAGCGCTTTATGTCAAAGATCTACTTCTGAAAGTTCTATAATATATGGAGAATTCAACCGAGAACTTTTATTCGGCGTGTAAAATTCGCAAGTATGAAACATATTGACAAAAAGAAATGTTTGATATTAACACTACCCTCGTGGAAAAATTAAACTTTCTGTCTTGTACCTGAAGTGATGCTAATTCTGCTGGACACTGTTAATGTACACTGTTATTATGCATTGTATATACTTGAAGTTCTACACCTTGTAGTACTAAAAATGTTCGCCCTAATCAAATGAGTTTCATCCAGGTGCTCCAGTTTCCTCCCACAAAGAGTGTGTATGTTCCAGGTGAACTGATGACTGTAAATCGTTTTAATCTGTGTAATGTGTGAGAGAGTGAGCTGATTTGCTTCACTGACATCCCATCCAGGGTGCACCCTGCCTTATAACCTATGCTTCAAGGATGCCCTGTAGACCAATACAACCTCACATTGGATAAATAGTTAAAGATAATAAATAAATACATAAATAAATAAATAAATAAATAAATAAATAAATAAATAGTTGACATTTCTGGCAGGGAGTTAATTTTTTTTTTTTTTTGTAAATTCACATATCAAAATATCGTATTACTGTAGCGTCAGAGCATTTCATACACAAAATTAAAAAAAAAAAAAGTCTTCCAGCAGCAAAATATTCCCCATTCAAGGACTACTAATTATTAAAAAGTAACAGAAAAAAAAATGGTTACTTCCAGGGTACCCAAATCAAATAGCAAACCTGTAAGAGACAGAATGCCATGGCTGTCCATCAATAATGCCATATATTCAATTATGCAGAAGCATTGTTGAAATGGAAGTGAGTTGTGCAGAGCATGTGACAAACCATCTGTTCGCACTGCCTAATGACACATGCATTTCATCTATAGTGGTTTGCCTTCCTTCTTGGATAACTGCTAGTTCCGCATCATACCTTTACTACCAGTGTGATATTTACTAATGTATGTTGTGTTCCAAAATGCAGCTTTATGTAGTTTGGTTGTGATTTTTGTCTTTGAATTAAAAACATCAGTCACCAATTGCTGTGCACATTGTACTCTGCTGAAACACTAGAACTGGAATATGTAATCTTTGCAGGACGCCCACTCCTAGAAAGAATATCAGCGGTGCTGAATTTCGTCAATTTTGTGAACTATCTTGCAAGTCTTTAGATCTCTTTTTGTCACCCTTTCCAGTCTTCACGAACTCAATGACCTTGACTGCTGAAACATTTTTTTCAATAAAGATATGGCAAAAATGCTGTTTATGTTGTTTGTTAAATAAGATTGACTTTATTTGTTATTATTTAGATGAAGATGAGATCACATTTTACGAGCCATTCATTCAGAAATCCAGACAATTCTGAAGGGCTCACAAATTTCTATTCAGAGAAAGAGACATAGACCTCCAAAGAACTCCTTTATTGCACAGCAATATATAGCAAATAGTTGGATTTACTCAGTTGCTTCTACTCAAGTAAATTTAGAAATTGCACTTTTCAGAGTACTTTTGACATTAATACCTTTTGTTTTACTCAATAACATTTGTAAAAAATAATAATAAAAAAAACTACTTTGCAGTGTTTATTTTGAATAGTTTCAACATAAATGCCCTGCTGTCCAAATAAACAGTTTTAAATTTGTTTGGATAAAGGTTTCAGTTAAATGGCAAAACAATTTTATAACTGTTCTTTTTCGGCAGCAGGTTGTTAGAGGTGTTGCTTGCAGTCAAAAGACATGACATTAAACGTCTGTTCCTGCAGTGGTGCCCTTGATCAAGGTACTTACCCTGAGTTGATACAGTAAGTATTACTCAGTTGTGTAAATGGGTAAAAATTACCAGCATTTTACAATCCTACTGCAGCAGCCTGCCCCAAAGACAAGTATAAACTAAATAATGCTTAAAGATGAGTAACTTAGATATATTTTCAATGAATTAAACCTGAATACCAAAGTGGTTAACATACTAGTGATTTGGAGCATTACAAATCCTACTCATAATCCTAATCTGAATCTACAAAACTTGATTTCTATTTTTTGAGAGTGACTAGTTTTGGGCATTCTGTGACAAATTATAATTGTGCTTGAGCAGGCTGTGAATTCCAGTAGAAGCCAGCCGAACACCAATTGTGTTAATTGAACCAATTATATCAATAGAAATAGATTCCACAGTGATGTGTAAGAGTACTGTATTACATTAGCTTATGTAGACCAAATTTATTTTAATACATTTTTAAAAGGTACTCATTTCAGGCCAGAGGCAGGCTGGCTTTGTTCCACTTTTCCATTTCCATTTTTTTGTGCTTAACTTTTTGGTGGAAAAATTTGGCATGTGTCTCAATGTGGATGGTTTACTGCTACTAATATTCAGACACACCCAGATTTTGATAAAGCTTGTCCCATAATTTCCCTTTGTCAAGGGCATTTTCAGACCTGTGATAAGTCAGTCATTGTATGTTTAAGCTACAAAACGTTGATGGAACACCTCCATCTCTGGAGATGATGGACACATCGCATCTCTGAGCGTGACAGATTAATTCTTCATTTCCACACTTCATTTTGAGACTAAACAGTCCAACTGATGCCCATCAGGTTTCTCATTGTTTCACATACTCCTGAACTCTATTGGTCTTGGCTGGTATTATGACATCTGCGCTGGTGCCCATTATTCTGTTAGAGGTAATTACCCCTGGGGTTTTAAAGGCTTGTACCACACTAAGGTGTGTCACACAGATTGCAAGCACACAGAAAAAGTAGCCATAACATGTGGTCTCTTCATGCACTTCTCTACATTTCAGAGCATATTCTCATAATTACCTATGCTAATAATAATGTAAAGCAATAATGCATGTGCATTATTTTTGTCTGGACATATGGTAGACTTTACCGACTGGAACAGATTTGTCAAAAATGCCATGCTAGTTTGATTAAATGGAATTTTTAGAATGGATCACACTGTGAAGTTTTTTTTTTAAAAAAAAAAAAAAAACGTCTTTATATAATTAGCGAGGTGGCAGGAATCTTTCAGCTGTTTCCTTGTTAGTTCATTATATTTACTCCCATGTCTCCAAGGAGGTTTTAGTTTAAAATAAATAAATAAATACTAATGCAAGTCGCTTCTGTCTGCTGTCATTTGCAAACATGTCTTTAAGATATTTCAAGGCAATTTAAATAATGTGACTGGCATTAATTATGTTACATTTCCCATGAACAATTAAAGAACATAAAAGAGCACTAACTGGTGGGCTGCAAATAAATGAGAACAGCACATCTGAATATCAATGATGATTAATGTATTCTTAGAAATGTGTGCAAAATTGTTTTGTGTTTCAATGTGCTTAAACTTTTCCTCACCTAAAATTAGATAAGCACAGATTTCACGGTGCGTTCGTTCCAGTACTCCCTATTAGTTACATATTTTTAATAGTAGTTTTCTAAAGCACTCTGTGCGTGTGTTTTTGTGTTAATTAGTCCGATTACCATACTTCATTACGTAGCATGTCAATAACTTCTATTGGGATACAGAGATACTCGTCCGGGACATTAGCGTCAATCACCATGGTTCTTTCATTTCCTCACTGTGTAAATGTAAAGGTCAGTTCATCCATACTCTATCAATAACAGATTGTTCAGTGTAAGACTGCAGTTTTCTCAATCTAGCCTAGAAGTACACGACATTAAGAGAAGACCAGCCCATCACAAGGCACGGAAGACCAACCCATTACAAGGCAATAACAAAATGACACTCTTACATATTTACATCGTACAGGCTATTTAGAGTCCCAGATTCAGCTGAAATCCATGTATTTGCGCTGTAGGAAAAACCCAGATGAAAAACACATACAACATGCCAACTGCACATATACTGAGTCAGACAAAAACCTGTATCTGAACCTTCTGCCCAATGGCTGTAAGGTACCAATGATACCTTGTGTGCCACCATTCCACCCTAAATATGAAACTACTAAGGAAATCCTGCACCTTTTAGGAGGGAAAGCATGAATTTGTAAACAAGGGGCAGTAGTAAAACTGCTTATCTTAAGATCCAGACACCGGTGATTTTAAGAGTTTAAACATGTGAAAAAATTAAGAAATTTTTCCAGATTCTTGGCATGGGTATATATCTGAAAGGTGACAGCTCTGAGAATTACTCAGCAAACAATCTTAGTGGCTGTGTGTAAATAATAAATAAGTGCATCTGCAATTTATCTTTTTCCAATTAAATAAATGAGTTTCTTCTTCTAGACTGCTTCACTTAAAATACAGCATGATTATAAATTGTAAACTTATTAATGGAGCAGAACAACAGCAACGCCTTATCTGCATAAGCTTACGGTTCCTCTCCGTGAAGGTGCCAATTCATTGATTCATCAATTAATTGATTAATTAATTAATTAATTCATTCATTCATTCATTTTATAATAAATTACCCTTTTTTATGTTACGAGACCTGGCTTTTTAGATGAACACACAGCAACCGAGTGTACGTGATATTCCAGAGGTTCATTGTTTTACAAAGTCCTGAGTAAAAGTGGAAGCTAAATCCATCAGTTTACGTATGATGGCTGGCCTTTTTTTCCTAAAAATGATTGTTTAAATCATTTAAGGTCACTTGACCCATAACAGATCTTGCTAATGTCCAAAAGTAAATTTGGGTGTCTACTTTTTTTTTTTTTTTTTTTGCACTGGGACACATAGAAGAGGTTGAAAGAGTTGTAGCGAATTCACTTATTGTCTAATTGCCCCCAGAGGACCCAGGTGCCAGCCTGGATTTTATCTGCCTCTTGCATAATGATTAAAAACGATGAAACTGGGATGGCTTCAGTAAAGGTCATGGTATAATCTGGCTTTACAGAAACAAATGGAATTAATGAAAACACTCTGTCTTTCCCCAGTCCAGCAGACTTTTTTTGTAAGAGCAATTGTTTTTCTTCCATTGTTGTGAAGAAACAAAGTCAATACATACTATATGTATCCACATGGTATATTGTGCATTCACCTCCCTCCATTTCTGGAGTATTATTGAGAAAGTAATATAAAATTAGAAAAATTAAATAGTAGGAATTACGTGCCACAAAAATGGTAAACATTATGAATTCCAAATGTAAATGTCATACCAAAATAAACTAGATATTTAACTCTAAATTAAACTCCACGTGATTATATGCACACAGGGCTCTGTGGAATTATGAACTTCATCCAAAACTTTGCTAAAACTGGTTTTGATTCCCAATTTTTGATTTCTGGAACAAAAAATCAATATGTCAAAATTAATCCAAAGCTTGTCCAAAATATGTGAAAATCACTCATTGCTCAAGTGAAGTAGAAGTGCAGCGATTTGCTTTAGTTCCCGCTAGTGAACCATTCACTGTTTTCTGTTAGTTTCCTGTCTCCTTTTTTCTTTGTTTCCACGCATTTGTGCAGTGGCAGGACAAGAATGACTGCCAAGCCTACTCTTTCCTCCACCCACCACAACTCAGAATCAACTGTTATTATCTTCACTCAATGCGTGCAGTAAAATTACAGTAAATTTCCTTGTTTGTGTATGTTGATCTGTTGTGTGCATAAATCAATAAACTGCTGTGTATGTTCTCGCCGCGTATGAATTTGTTTACCTGTGGGTACTCCGGTTCCCTCCCACATTCCAAAGACAGGCAATTGGATTGGTGATGCTATAAACCGCCTGTAGTGTGTTTCTATGTCTCTACAGCCTTCAATTCATAATTACATTTGCTAAAGCAAAGTGACATTTGGTTTAAATGCTAAATGTTGTCATGGTTTAATATTTAAAGTTACAGGGGACAAAGACATGCTTTGGCTCTCTCAGGAAGATCACAGATTCACAAAATTCCTCCACAATGACATATTTAAGGGTGACTGAAGAGAGTTTGGTGAAGGACTGTATTACTGTCCATAACTTGACCATTTTTATTATTCAGAAAGCAGTAATACATCTCTCTTTACATTTCAGATAATATAATATCATGAATTAATAAGAATAATTCTCATATATTGTTGCATGACCAAACTAATGTAGTCTGTGACGGAGTACAAGAAAAATGATTTCATTTTACTTTGGTTATATTGTGAAAGCCAAATTCAACAATTTCTGCAAGAAAAAGTTTTCATACCACGATTCAAAATATTTTTCACAAGTACTGAAAAATCACTGCATGAAAAGAAAACTTTTTTTTTTTTTTTTCTGTTATAAATCATATTTCAGGCCTACAGTGTCCTCAAAAAGAATATTACTCCTCCATCTACAGCCCTCATTTTAAGCATCTTTTATTTATTTTTTGTAACAGACAGCAAGGGGTTTGGTTTGGTTCAGAAAACAGTGGAAAATGGTACTATCGAAGTGTAAGTGTCAGATCAGATCGGTGGTCGTGTTGCGTCTTCCCTTGGCAAGGGGTATCACTCGCGTTTGATCAGAAGATTGGATTTCCACCAAGACTGAAACACGCTGGAAACCTTAAGGCCATGTCACAGCAGCTCTTGACCGTGATCAAGATGACTTCCAAGCAGGAGTCAGACATCCAGAGGCCTGCAAGCGCGTTGAACTTCACCTCACAGCATGGGCCGCAGAACCAATGGGTAATGAAAAGAATACAATTCCCAGAAAAAAAACAACAGACTTAAGGGAGTGTGATCTGACTACAAAAGAAGCTGGGGTTCTATCACATGTTCCAAAATCTTTGTGTTTTCCTGTATGAATAATTGGAAAAGGGCACAAAAACATTCAAAAGAACCAGTGGAAAAAATTTAACTTTGTGTCAGAAAGTTTCGGATCCATTTTAGTCTCATCGAGTCACTGTTGCTTCACAGAATGATGCTAATTATAGAAAATCGAGTGCTTTTCCCTTCCAGCTCCACATCATCACTGGCAGTTGCAGTGTGTGTGAGATTTTCGGCTGTGTGTTTGTGGATCTAACATATTGGCTGAATTCCTGGATTCCTCTCAGCATGATTTGGAGGAGACATAAGCCACCTCCATCTGCCTGGAGTTCTCTGTCTCCCCGCCTTCATCGGCCCTAATGAAAGACAAACACACGAGACGCTGAGTCTGAATTAGGGTTTAATCACAATGCTGACTTCTAATCAACACTTGAGAACTCGATTGATCTGCAGTTTTAGCACATCCCATGTGCAATGCTCCGGCGTCGTGATGATTCCAACATAGGATTGTCATCTACACGGATGGAAACAAAAGACTAGGCACAAGGTGCCAAATATGCAGAGTTTATAATTAAATAAGGAGAATGACTCGCTTGCCCAATGAGCAGTCGCACATCAAATGGAACACTCGAGGGCGGTGATTTATTTATTTTAAGAGGTGTTGCGAAAAGCATTTCATCTGTTTCTTGTGCGCCTATATTTGAGCCTCCAAAGTCCAAGGACAAGGAAAGCGCTATAGGAAGGATAAATTCATTCAAACTGTGAATTTACTACAACTTAGAAAGCAGGATTTTCTTGAGTCCATTCAACACTGCATAACATATTATACTTTGTGTTTAAGGGTCAAGCTGATGGCCGGGTCCTGCTCTAAGGCGGGGGCTGGGGTTCGAGTCCCGCTTGGGGTGCCTTGCGGCAGGCTGGCGTCCCGTCCTGGGTGTGTCCCCTCCCCCTCCAGCTCTCCGCCCTGTGTTGCCGGGTTAGGCTCTGGCTAGTTGTAACCCTGCTTGGGACAAGCAGTTTCAGACAGTGTGTGTGTGTGTGTGTGTGTGTGTGTGTGTGTGTGTGTGTGTGCGTGTGGAGGTCAAGATGAACAGACCTGTATAGTCCTGGGATTATAACAAAGGACCAAGAATATTTGATATTCAATAGCAGTCGAGGCCACGACTTTATTTCTAGCTTTGGAAAAAATAAAATAAGTAGATAAATAAATAAATAACAGAGTGAGCTGCTTTAAAGTGAGCCTCTGCACTGCAACTATTTCAATGGACACGTCACAATGAGTTGCTGTCTGTGATAGAAGACACGGTGAGTTAGAAACCATCCCTGGGAACACAGGGGACAGCTGAGGACAAGCTTGCTCAAAGCAGGATGCCAGGCTGTCTGAAGGAAGACTGCAGCGTGGCAAACAGACAATCAGCCTTAATAACGTGTCTTTAGGGTACGAGACTTAACTAGCCTACTATCCCACTAACCCAATAACCTCCCTGCTGCCTTAAACACACTCCAGTGATATAATTCCAAAACCTCAACTGCTTTGCCAGCACACCACACTCACTGCAAAATGTTACTTCATTCAAATGTGTTCAGTCAAGGATAATATGTAAAACAGCAAAGGGTAAATTGAATATTTTAAGTGCTTTAATAAGAGTTGGTGTCTACGGGCACATGGTCAGACTGAGGAAGAATAAAACTCCCACTGGGGATAATGGGGTTGATAAATGGCCAGTCAAACCCATGTATAGCCCTTCAGTCCTCAGTTAGGGAAGCCCCTTATTACAGATACAGGTAGACCTGTATGTGTTTCATTTTATTTCTGCAGCCATATACAAAACGTTGTAATGAGTCCACCCATGCCAATCTAAAACCATTTTGTGTTATTTATAACAATTATTATTTTGGGGAGAAAATAAATAAATAAAGTGCGTGCGTGCTTAGATGGAAGATTGGGTCCAAAGTGGAAAAAAGGGGGAAGATGTTCAGTGAAAGCAAAGCACAGTTTCTTCCATTAGTGAGAAGGAGGATTCTGAGATGAGATTTGCTTCATACTGATCCACTGAAATTTAAGGCATCCTTTTATATGATTAGTGCTGCAGTTTAATTCTGTTGTAATGAGACCAATGTATTTCATGTTTAAATATCATTACTGATGTTGGTAGTCCTTATTCCCAGAGTAACCACTGCAACAACCTATTTACTGGTATATATTTATTCTCTCGTATCTCATCAACTTAGAAATTTTTTTAGAAATTAGCTTAGCATGGTAAACTCAAATTAAATATGCATAATATTATGAAGAACAGAGCTCAGACTATGTGGAGATTGCAGAGCTCTCCTCTCACAATCCAAAGTGTGTTGCAGCTGAATTGTTGACCCTAAATTGCCTGTGAACTGACATTGTTTCCAGGCAAGGCTCTAGACCGCTGCAAACCAGCACTGTATGGTAGCAGTTATTAATAATGGATGGATGGATGGTAGCATCTGTGAGGATATCACCACAGGTTATTCTACACAAGTTTATGTGTTAAGGGCCCTGTGATGGACTGGCATCCCATCCAGGGTGTATCCCCTCATCTCACAGGTGCGCTTACAGGATAGGCTCTGGACCCCCACAGTCGTGATCAGGACAAGCGGTTAATGAAAATGGATGGACAGATGTGTTCAAGGCAGCTGTTTCAGGGTTCAGCAAAAGGACAGCTGTCATCACAGTAAACATGAAAAACAGGGGATTAATCAGTTATTATCAACAAAGACGCGTATCGTTGCTGTGCGGTTTCACGACAGGCCTCAAATACATGGAAACACATTCACAAACAGACACAATTAAGTGTACATAATATTTCTGTAACTAATAGTGGAATCCATAGCAAACAGGCCAACAGCCTGAAAAGAAAACATCAAAACATTTTCGTTGCAGTGCAATTGAGGCACTTTTGCTGGAGACTCAGAGAAAACAGTCACCCGAATGGGCAACCACTGCTATTATGCACTCACCATGAAAATTCACACATTTTACCGCGACCAACTTATAGTTAAGAATTGAATCCACAAGCACCACTACACAGCACCGTCTGCAGTTCTGAATAGCGGAATCTCATTCTACAGGCCTTAGCCAGGGTTCTGTGAGTGTAGCTCTTCATAGCGTCTCTCATTGGAATAACAAAGTGCTGCTTTGGGTGGGTGCAACGGGCTTGACTGATGAGTGAAAATCGCGCCAGCAACGCATTACATATCAAGTATCCGGCTGTATGCCCTGCAAAAAAAGCCGCATTGAGAGCTCCCGTTACATCCTGAGCGAACTTCACAGCAGACAAGGATGTGGTATTTTAAGTATATTTTCAAAGTCTCGTGGTGGGTCATGTTTAATCGGGGTGCTAAGTGGTTTCAACTCTCCTGTGTAAAAAACCATGTTAAAAAAACCCCGCCCAAGCTTTTAATGAGGGCCACACACTCATGCCCGCCTTCAAGTGTGAATTTGAAACACCTTCAAAAGAGCAAGCATGTTCTGCATTAAATCTGTGCGCTAAGTCCTTCATTTGCACATATCAAAAAGGAATTATCCATAAGGGAGAATCCACACTTGTCATGTGATCCACACAAAAAAAAAAGTATATGCAAGAAAAATTTGCTGACCTCTAAACCTGCGAAGTCACCTACAGATATTCTAGTTACATGTAGATGACTAGTTTAGTTGCTGGATGAAAAAAAAAAAAGCATTTCCCTTTGTATTTATCTGACATTTTTCTCAACTTAAAATGTTAACCTTCCTACAGTTATTTATTCTTTGCTACAGCTGGGTAATTTTACTAGAGCAGTTTAGGGTTAGTATCTTGCTCTACAGTTGGAGATCGAACCTGCGACATTTGGATCTAAAGGCAGCAGCGCCACCCACTACACAATCTTCACTTCCCACCTTAATGTCCACCTTTGCTTATACATACTCAAAGATGTAATGTTTTACCAAAGGAATTATTCTATTCAGGATTTGTAAAATTAGTATGTCTTTCTTTTTCAATAGTATCTTCCTTTATTTTCACTCAAACAACTGTTTTGTGACTGCTATGTTTTGAAGATGTTGTGCGTAATCTAAAGAGCTGCCAAAATTTTATTTTATTTATTTTGGCAAGATAGTGCAAATAGTTCACAGCTGGAAGAGTAACAGAAAAGAGCTTTACAGTTGCTGGTTAACGAAATGATAAGAAAAAAATGTCCTTCTATTAAACTGTAGGCCCAATTCATTCTACACAGATCACCGAAATAGTTGTTAAATTACTTCCTGCCTATCAGTAGATTTTTGTCTTCTAATGACCATGTAAAGAAAGGTGATACACATTTCTGTTTTTGGGTGACAGTCACCATCAAATCTCATGCACTCCCATCATACTTCATACTCAAAAGCACTACAGCTGTTTCCCTGTGATCACAGTACTGAAGGGCAATGGTGGTCCTTTACATCCTTCAAGTGAAATAGATTGTGTGTAAATATTTGCTTTACACTATGGTATCGAGGAATCACTGTCACTGTCCTTTTAATGGTTTGTCTATGTTCTTGAATACAATGTCTGTACACTGTATTATGCTGAATTCAAAATGTAAAGTTGTCAGGCTCATATGATGTTCTGTCTGTGATGAACTACATTTTTTTTCTACATTGTGTCAGTTTTACCCTTATGAATGACTGAAGTTCAATCATGTTCTGATGAAATTGTGCAGAAGTATTCTTTTCTCTTCTGGGCTAGGACAGTAATTTCTGAATATGTACATCTTGTATTTACCTTAATCCTGTGGAAACGAAGTATGTCTTGTGTGTTAAGGGCTTTCTTTCACCCACTGTTTTTACTTATTGTAATCCACAGTGTGACTGCAATATACAGGAATTCGTACTTAAAGCCATGTGTTAAAATTCAGTTTTAATGTCAGTTTATAGTAAAATTGTCAAATATCGTCTCAGATACATAAAAAAAGAACAACAGGCACAAAGAAAGACTATTAAAAAGCATTTTTTTCATATCAAACAACTTAAAACAGGCCTTTTGTTTCAATTATTCCCTAAAGAATAACATTCAAAATGATGTGACTGAATCAGTGGGAAATTTTTTAGTAGTACGGTTTTTTTTTTTTTTTTCAAAATTAAAGAGACATTTGTTTTGATCAAGTGCTTCTGGAATTATTTATATAAACTCAAGATTTTGCTTCAGCTGTTCTCACTGATCACTAAGTGAAAGATAAAAGGCAAGAATTCTCCATTTATCAAACTGGAAACTGAACCGGGTTATATTAGCACTTTCATCCGCTCTCAGAGCAGCGAAATTAGTATTTTGCTATGTCTATTTTATCAGTGAGGGGGTGCGGTGGCGCAGTGGGTTGGACCGCAGTCCTGCTCTCCAGTGGGTCTGGGGTTCGAGTCCTGCTTGGGGTGCCTTGCGACGGACTGGCGTCCCGTCCTGGGTGTGTCCCCTCCCCCTCCGGCCTTATGCCCTGTGTTGCCTGGTAGGCTCCGGTTCCCCGCGACCCTGTATGGGACAAGCGGTTCTGAAAGTGTGTGTGTGTGTGTGTGTGTGTATTTTATCAGTCTAGGGTTTCCCTGAAATTACTTTAAAACCTTTCAAACCAGCTATATCAGATTGTTTTAGAAAGTGAGAGTTGTTTTCTTTACTTCTATGCATATCTTGAACTAAATACTTAATGCTCTATTACAATAGTAGTTTTTTAGTAATGGTACTTAATATACTATTATTACATTATTATTGTGGTTTGTTCCGTTTTTATTTTTTTCTTTTTTGGATTTAATATACAAAATATATGTCACCCCTAGGATGTTCTGAATACCTTTCCCAGTGATAAAAGCTTATGATGAAATGACATACCTTGATTGCATTTGGTACCAGGCATGTGACACATGGTCTGTTAAAGCTCTTCAGCAATAAATTGCATGAAAGACTCCTACCGTAATACAGATTAGACAATTATTGTGTAACTTTCTCACTTTACAATCTTTAAAAAATACAGTGTATGCTACTTGCATGGATTAAAACTCAATACAAGCCCTTGCAGTATTACTTCTGTATTCCATAAATTAACTGCTAATGCAACATAATGAAATACATTGACTTAAATGTAGTGTTTTGAATAAGACCTCAAAGAAAGTGCAGTCTAGTTTACAGTATATTTACTTTCCGGTCATCAGCTTGTTCTTATTTTCTGTTTATCTTTGCCCAAATGTTTCATGATGTCAGGAAACATTTATTTTAAGCAATCAGAGAAGTCTATCATGTAGTTGATTTAAAGTCACACCTTTCGGCAAAGTGTTTTAGTAAACTGAAGAGGGTGACATTCCTTCCTTTAAATAAGCACCACTGTTAGCATATGGAGCATTTGTAAAACTGCCCAGAGAAGCTACGGTGAAGACTATACCCATAGCTACATCTACATTTACCCATTTTGCTGGCACTTTTCTCCAAAGCAACTTACAATTATTTACCCATTTATACAGGTGCACAATTTTGCTAGAGCAGTTCACCTAAAGGGTACAACACCTAGGTATTAAACCTGCAACTTCTGGATCCAAAGGGAGCAGCACTAACCATTATGCTACCAGCTATGGCCCTGCGTCATCTCTTTATGCACTTGTAAATGAATGATGCCAGGCTCCTGCAGAATAGTTCCAGATGCTTGTTGACTCCATGCCACATCGCACCTTGCAGTCCACACCAGGAGGTTCTGGTTCGTTGCCCATTACCTGTATATTTAAGATCTCGCAGAAAATTTAAGGTTTGTGTTAAGCCAAATTCAAAATATATTAATGGCAAGTTTGACTATGTAATTATGATTTTGTAAAGCAGTGAACGTGTTAATGGATTTTCACGCTATGATTGCATTTGGAAAATTGTCATGCAGGGATTCACAGAATGGTGAGAGTGTGGGACAAATTCATGTGAAAACGCATTCCTCTGATCAAAAATAGTTTTATATAGAAAACAGATGTAAGGTATTCAAAATATGACTTTTTTCTTACCTTGGTTCAATTTAAAGTCACAAAAATCAAAGTATGAGTATTCTTCACAATATAATATTACTTACTCATTCACTTTTTTTAACCTCTTTGTTATCCATGGCAAGGTCACAGCAGTCTGCAGGCCATATTTCTAACAACGTATTATTCTATTTTATTGTCTTTTTTGTCTCATTGGTGCTGGATAGTGAGGATGTTCTCCTGCATTTTCAACCAAACTGGGGTCAAGGAAGTGTTGTTTGAGGTTGAGAAATGAGGGGTCTAAGATGGTAGCACATGGCTTGCTCAGCGCTAACAGGGTTAGGAGGGTGTCTGCTGGCTTGGGAGCTGCCATCTCTCCCAAAGCTCTCCTGGTAACACACTAAGGACTGTGAAAGTTCACGAACTGATCTGACTGTTAGTTCCACAACTAACGATGTCCAAACTCTTAAGACCTTGAGTAACATTCGCAGCAACACTTATCGAACTTAGCTATCTCTTCGGTGAAAAACTGGATTTCTGTAACACTCACCTTAATACTCCTCGCAGATGGTATGAGGCAACTGGATGAAAACAGCTTGTTTAAACATAATATGGTCTTCTAATGACCCAGGCAACTGAATAAATGCAAATAACATTATGTTGTCGAATTGTATGGACAGTGGAAAATGCTCACGTGTCAGTGGGAGGTTAGAGTAATGTAGCATTTTTATATTGCATTTCTCATTACATCACAAAACACTGATGGGAGCTGAGCTGGTGTGCATAATTTATTTTATCCATAATTCAGTTTTTTTTTCTTTTCTTAAAAATAAACACACACACACACACACACACACACACACACACACACACACACAAACATTTTCTGAACCGCTTGTCCCATACGGGGTCACGGGGAACCGGAGCCTAACCCAGCAACTCAGGGCGTAAGGCCGGAGGGGGAGGGGACACACCCAGGACAGGACGCCAGTCCGTCGCAAGGCACCCCAAGCAGGACTCAAACCCCAGACCCACCGGAGAGCAGGACCCGGACCAACCCACTGCGCCATCACGCCCCCCTAAAAATAAACATTTACATTAAAATAATTAAAAACAGCACAGTATAGCTGTGTCTTAAACAAAATATAAATATGTGGATGAAACGCGAGAGGGCTTTGGCACTGGCAAACCCCTTCTCCTTCTTACAAAAGCATTAAAAGACTGAAACTCATGTCTTGCTGATGGAGACAAAACAGTAATGAGACAGGATGTGCTGCGCAGACACACGGAATAACACAACACCTGTAGAGATTAAGTGTTTGGGATGTCACACAAATACACTGCATAAAGATGCAATAACAAAAAATAGGTATATTCTTCTAGCTTTTTTTTTTCCTTCCCAAGATGATTAAGGTGAGCTATGGCTTTCCAGGAGATGCCTCTTCAAATAAATTGGTGTGTTTTTTCGCTTTCAGGTTAAGGGCCAGTCACTAGGGTGGTTCACAGAAAGAGAAGAATATCCGGAATAGGATTACTCGCCCCGACCATGTGAACCAGCTCTCAATCATATTTACAAAACAGCTTTTCTAACAATGCGAGAAAAAAAATGAATAGAAACAGGGAAACCTTTTTCCAACAGAACATCTCTCCCAATTTTCTCCAAAGTATTCTAAGCCTGGGCAGGAAGGTCAGCAAAAACCTGCCAAAAGGAGTCATTTTATTATCATTCTGCATATGGTATATTACCTTGGATGATTCAGTTAATCATTGTGTATTCTCAATGACTAGCAGGTCTTGGCTTTCAAAAAGGTTAAAAATGTATCATCAGACTACATGACCTACGCAGTTTAGAGTATTTCTTGATACCAGTACCATAAACAAGTATCCGCCACCGTACTAGTACCATCCACAAGCTGAGCGCGTACTTTCAGGAGGCAGCGGCTCTGTTCCAGTGCGGTCGAAGGTGGCTAACTCTGTGCGAACGATGCAAGGCAGCATGCGGGATAAATACCTAGGTGACAAATAAACGTGTCGTAAAGTGGGGGAGCATTAATTCAGGACTTGTAAGCCATGTGTCCTTATGACAAAAGAGAGAGACATTTGTCAGTCTGCACCACAGATGGCCTCAGCAGAGCTGCTGACAAATGATCCCACCTTGGTTTTCCTGGGCGCCGCCGATATAGGCATCCGCTCCGTGGCATTGTTAATCTGCGAGTGTTTGGCACGGCCTTCTGACAAGTGGCTTCCCGGCTCCGAGGAGGGCACTGTCCCTTTTAATGACCTTCAAAATGCTGTCCATTATTCACGGCAAATGTCCTGGCAAGCGCATTCTGGCACTAATAAGTAATTAGGCAATAAATGAGTGCCCTCTGGATCATCACGGCCACAGTATGGAGCTAATGTTTGATATCAAAGCGTACGCCGGTGCTTCATCTCCGGTGCACTTGTTTTGCTTTATATCTTAAAAGCCAGCACCAGTGTATTCTACGAATGTTTCGAAACAAGTTTCACGTTATGATTTATTTATGTCGCTGGCCTCAGGACGATTAAACAAACGAAAAACAATGTTGGGAGACAAGCTGGAAAATTTTAATGTGAACTTTAAGACAGCGCTTCTCTCAGTGATACATCTAGCGCTGGGATGCTTTCAGTTTTAGCAATCAGTGCACTTTCGAAATTGTGGCGTTCGCAGCAAAATTTGTCAGATGCCGCGCACTCCGTGTTCCATTCATTTTGAACATCACAGTAAATACAGGTAACGATGGATTATTTGTTTTTAAAGTGTAAGCTGTCTAAACAATACATTAGCAATACATGCGAACATAGAACAATTCAGCTGAAAATACATTTTGGTGTCCGTGTGTTTGTAAAGATGGACAATTTGCATGAATAATTTAAGAGGGTGGCTTTGTTTAAAATAACATTAATATTCAGAGCCATTACCACACATTTGTAGAGGAATAGCAATGAGTCACATGAAATTTCTAAGATGTAAATGTTTTCCTTTGCCTAAATTGATTATTTACTTGTCATGTGACCTAGCAGCACCGGCCCATTCTAATGTCTGTTACATTAATAAATACATGGTGTAGACAGGTGCAGGCATACAGGTTCGGTATTAAATGTGGTGTATGACCGCACATTGAAATGCACATAAAAGGAAGAAAAACATAAAATACAGTACTGCTCAAAAGTTTTAGGATCTTGGAGAAGAAACCTGTAAAGTGAGAATGCTTCCAAAAATAATGTTCTTAATTAATAAACTTCCTACAAAGCTTAGTAACCATCCATCATCAACAACCGCTTGTCCCGAACGGGGTCACGGCGGGCTTGGCAAGGTCCAGCTCTCGGGTGGGCCTGGGGTTCGAGTCCTGCTTGGGGTGCCTTGCAATGGACTGGCATCCCGTCCTGGGTGCGTCCCCTCCCCCTCCAGCCTTGCGCACTGTATTGCCGGGTTAGGTTCCAGTTCGCCACAACCTCGCTTGGGATAAATGGTTTCAGACTGTGTGTACTTTCTAATGACATACAAAACCTTTACTGTAGTACTGTAACTTTATGCAAAATGAATGCTTGTAAATCTAAAGCATGCTCTTTCCCATTGATACTAATGCAGAAGACATTAAATAACTCCCTAAAACAAACATGTTTGTGAAACATCTAAGTGCCTAAGACTTTCGCACAGTACTGTATATCTATATTACATATAGTATTATCTCATTATAATTTCTAAATAGGCCGGGAGTAGCAGGTGCTAAGAGCTCTTCTTTTGGAATTGATGGCCCCAGTTTCAAAATTCTGCTCCTGCTTTAGTACTCATAACTAAGGTGCTTAACCTGAATTTCTCCAGTAAAACAGCCAGCTGTATAAATGGGTCAATTATCAAAAGTTTCTCTGTATACAAGCTTAATTTTAAAACAAAATCTTACCTAAAAAATCAATATATCACACATCCACTGTTTCCCAAGCAATCCCAGCAGCGAGATTAGAAAGCTACCATGCATTTTTTTTTCTTCGTTTTCATTACTGATTGAGCCAAACATCAAGAACCTCACTAGATACACTGAATTATTCAAAGTGCTTTATTAGGCAGCCTCTTGTTGCCTGGCACTGCAGTGCGACAGTAGCCCACATCACAGAGTTACCTCTTGTCCTCGTTGACTAGCCAATGGTGGAACAAGCTGTGCAAGCTTACCTGTAACCTACAGACCTGAATAATTACAAGTGAATTTATCTGACAATGCACCTGTTATGACTGCAGCTGGATGCGTCCTTCGATTAGCATAGTGCTGAAGTGACTGGATCAGCATACTGATTTTGCAGAGATAAACTGTTTAAGGCATGATTCTCAATCATTCGCCAAACAATTTCTGATAAATATACATCAGTCTAAGGAATGGTCCCCTGCTATAATTGGTTAATCTAGCCATCCATCATCAACAACCACTTGTCCCAAGCAGGGGTCGCGGCAACATAGGGCACAAGGTTGGAGGGGTAGAGGACACACCTAGGACAGGACGCTAGTCCATCACAAGGCACCCCAAGCTGGACTCAAACCTCAGACCCCCCACACAGCAGGCATCGGCTAAACCCACCGCACCACCACCACCCTCTAATTGATTAATGATATTTATAATTACTTTTAAGCTTGGCAGCACATTTCTCAGACTACGGGTTTAGACTTGGGAATAAAATCCACGTCTGTCTGTGAGGAGTTTACATATTTTCCCCAGTTTTGTTTGGGCTTTCTCCAGGTGCTCAGCTTTCCTCCCACAATTCAAAGACATGCGTTTCAGATAAATTGATGACTCTGTATTACCCTTAGTCTGTGTTTGTCATGTTCTTTCTGTGAGTTACTGTTTTTCATAATGCATATACACAGATCTTCTAGTAATACAGAACTGAAGTGAGGGTACATGGAAGGTGTAGGTCCGAGGTTCAAAAAGCAGGGACGAGACCGGAAGTGAAAGACGGGGGTCCAAGAGGCAGGTTCCTAATCCTAAGAGTCTTGGTCATGGTGCGAAGTACATGGGTCATGATCTGAAAGGTTGTGGTTCGAAAGTAAGGGTTTAAATCCAAAGGGCAAGGAGCAAAGAATAAGGAGGAAGGCTGATCACAAGGAAGGGTGTGGCATCTCAATAAGACTATGACTATTACGGGTGGACCTTCTTCTTTTAAAGAGTGTTCCAATGAGGTGTAGGTTTATGGCATGTATTTTGGTTTGACTAGGGTAGCTCCACTTGTGGTTATCTGGGGTACTATCCCTAGGAATTTTGGCAGCATATGTGAAAGTGAATGAGTGTGTGTGTGAGTTCACTGTGATGAACTTGCACCCCATCCAGGGTGTACCTGGCTCTGTACCCTATGTAGGCTCCAGACCTTAGCAAGC
Organism: Scleropages formosus; assembly: GCF_900964775.1. Classification (NCBI taxonomy): domain Eukaryota; kingdom Metazoa; phylum Chordata; class Actinopteri; order Osteoglossiformes; family Osteoglossidae; genus Scleropages; species Scleropages formosus. Next base: position 22,894,495 of record NC_041814.1, read on the forward strand.
CTCCACTGGAAGAGCAGTTAATGTTCATGAAAAGGTTTTTAAAAGTCTCCTCTGTGTTAAGGTCATGTTCGTTGGAATACCATTTTGAAAATTCCATATAGTAAACTCACAGTGGAATTTGTATTTGTATTTAATTATTTCCCAGAACTTACGCTCAATCACTTTTCAACAATACAAGGAATAACTTTTAGTTTTTTCTTGTGTTGAGTCAAGCTTTTTTCCATTGTATTTAAGTTCCCCTGGGAAATTTCTGAAAGGGCTTTGCGACAGCCTTGCCATAAAAATGCACTGTACTAGATGAAACTTGACTGATGGATTGAAATGTTAGACTTTTCTAAGTCACCATTATAGGAAGTTGTGTAGTATTTACATGAGTATATCCCCTAGTAGAAAACACTCTCTGGGTTTGATTGATTGATTAAGAGAGGTCTGGGGTCTAAAAATGCCTGTGTTAAACCTTTCATTAGCTGTCACTTGTCAAAAGTGTCTGGTTAGGGCTGTGATCTGTCATTTACCCTAGTTCAACTGTGTTGTTGCTCAAAATCAGACCCAAAACTCTTACTGGACCACCTTCATAGCAACAAATACAAAATCAATACAGTGGCCAAATTTGAACTTTAAAACTTCAAATAATATCAAAATCTCATCCAATCCGCTTATATCGAATGGAAACTGACTAATTAAGGTTTAGATGCACACAAAACAAATATATGACTGTATGAAATTGTATGGACACTTTTATTTTTTCTTTAAACTGCATTTAACTTCCAAACATTTCTGCAATAAAGTATTTTGTGAAACTGGGTATGAAAATAATGAATCAACTGTCCAGCAAGTAATAAAAGAGCTATCAAATATATAAAAGAGAAGTCATTATGGAACGTTTAACCTGATGTATTTATTTTGTTTGCTTATTTTGTATGGATAGTATTTTTCATCCCTTCTATAAACTAATATATTTGTACCATATCTGAAATCATAATCATTACTCAGTCTTATATGTTAATGTTTATAAAATGCAATTCCTTACATAATGGATATTACAAACTGAGAGAAATTAATTACTTCTCATATTAAATATGCATTTATGTCCTACTTTATCCTATTACAATAATATATATTGCCCTTAATGACTGAATGTCATTAAGCAACATTCTTTCTAAAGACATGCTTCATTATGAACATGTAAAAATTAGTTAAGCACTCATTTTTATTCTGTTTAAATGCCATGGCTTTCGCACCCTCAAGTCACTGAGGTGCATTGTTTAAGAGATTGTGAGGGAGGCAGAAAGATTTGGCACTATAAAAGTTGAGATGTGGTAATAGCCTATAGGTAGGGTGACAGTGACTGACACACACACTGCTGCTGAACGCGACTGGACTCAGGCCACTCCTCATGAGCCTGGGGAAGGCCTTGCTCGCAGGAAGTGAGGATGGTGCTAGGGAGCAAATTTTTCCAGCCAAAGGCTTCTCTGCGAAAATGCATATCAGCTTATTAGGTTGTTTGTAGAGGGGGGCACTATAGTGACAATTTAAACAGAGCCTGGAGCCTATAGGGATCCTTACAGAAGGTTTCATCAGAAAATTAAGAGCACCTTGCTGCCGGGTTGAAACCGTTAGCAGCCCAAAACAGTTTCACGATGAGTAACTCTTGGCTACGTCAGCGCACCGACGCCAAGCCGCTTCATCTGCTAGAACCTTCATGCTCCTCGTGCCAGTTGCTGGTTCAGTGCCCTTCGCACCGAAAAGAACATTTTACACTTCACAAAATGGAAAATGAAAGGGTGACACGTAAGAATGTGCATAGCGTTTTAGAAGCTCTCTCGTCTCGTCAGTGGTTTAATGAGCCCCGCAACCAATCCCATCCCACCTCGATGCGGTGAGCTTGTTTACCTCGCCGGTTTAATTTGCTAAACGCAAGCAGAAGGCCCAGTCCATGGGGCTTTTATGTGTCAGTCATGGTCACTGACCCCAGGCAACACACTAAACCAACATAAAGAAAAGTTAAAGTATCAAAGACCATTAATGATGAAGGGTAGCAGGGGCAATTAAGTTCCCCTCAAAATCCATTTTAATTGCATTACTGTCTTAGGCTGGATGGTCTGTTCAGCAGGAAGACAAGGTGCTTTTTTCTTCTTCTTTCCTTAAAGAACTCGGGCTACAGAGTGGAAGGATTATGATCTCATTAATCCATTTTCAATTGTTGCACAGCACTTTATATCCTGTTGAACTACTTTAGAAAAGGGTACTCACTTTCTACACTTCCTGCCAAAGTCACAATAAATTTCTTTGAGCTCAGTAAGTGGAGTTTAAATAAAACAGGAGGCATAGGTCCTGAATATTCAAAAAAAAAAAAAAATTAAAGAAAAAAACTGGAAGAATTTATGTAAAATCAGTCTTTTATTGGCAAAATTCCAGCTAAACTTTTTTTTTTAAACTCCTGGAACGTTAACGTTAATCTTTAACAATAGCTGTACAATTTGCACGGAAAGAGAAACAGAATTTAAAATGCACATTGTCCTAATTCAGATACATAGAGTACAAATTCACTAGCATACACTATATTTCATTATAAATTAATGTTTCCCCAATTGAAACATTGTCAGCGTCAACCATTTAGTGCAATAACAACACAGACTCTGCCAAAACCAGGTGTAACTATAATTGGCTTGTTTTACACAGCCTGTTACACACAAGATTGTGTGTGTGTGTGTGTGTGTGTGTGTGTGTGTGTTTGTGTGTGTGTGTGTGTGATTTAGCCTGTAATACCTTAATATGGTGCATCCACCAAAATGGTTCAGAGGTGTAGGTGGAAATGAATGACAGACCTGCATTTCTGCAATATGCAAGAAGGAATGATGTCGCCCAAAAGCAGTTCATCATAATCACTGTCAAGTCGGAGGCAGAGGACCCATTTAAATTAGATTCCAAGTCAACTCGCAAATGCACTGGGCATCCTTCGGCACTTCACGTGGACACAAAAAAAGGACACAAAGAATGCATATTGGATTCTTGTGATCACCAAAAAACCACATAAGGATTGACAAAAATAAGCACATTGCATGGCAAATGAAAATGTGGGCAATTTGAGAAAAAATAATAATATTGCTTCTGCTAACGGAACTGTATATCAAATATTTCATCCTGAATACATGTTATTCAGGTGTTACAGTCTTTACCAAAAACATATTTCCAACGAAGGTGAGTGACAAATTTCACTAATTATTGATTCTACGGGGGGCGCGGTGGCGCAGTGGGTTGGTCCGGGTCCTGCTCTCCGGTGGGTCTAGGGTTCGAGTCCTGCTTGGGGTGCCTTGTGACGGACTGGCGTCCCGTCCTGGGTGTGTCTCCGGCCTTGCGCCCTGTGTTGCCAGGTAGGCTCCGGTCCCCCGTGACCCCATGTGGGACAAGCGGTTCAGAAAATGTGTGTGTGTGTGTGTGTGTGTGTGTGTGTGTGTGTGTGTGTGTATTGATTCTACTGTTCAAGTATTTGTTTCGTTGTTTTGTTTGGGAGGGGGGCATGATGGCACAGTGTGTTGGACTGGGTTCTCCTCTCCAGTGGGTCCCGCTTGGGGTGCCTTGCGACGGACTGCCGTCACGTCCTGGGTGTGTCCCCTCCCCCTCCAGCCTTACGCCCTGAGTTGCTGGGTTAGGCTCCGGTTCCCCGCGACCCCGTATGGGACAAGTGGTTCAGAAGATATGTGTGTGTGTTTTGTTTGTCCCCACAAAAAAAAAACCTTTGAAATACAGTTTCAGTTATTCAAAACCTTCACATACTCCAAACAAAGCTCAGATGTTCCACTTTTCTTATAACAGAGATATCTTAACCGCAAAATAAAAATGTTTCTGGCATGTTACAAACTAGTGGAATAACTTCAATGTCTATGCAATGCAGATCAAATAAGCTTTTTGCTACCTATTAACTACTGGACAAAAAAATACATTTAATTAAAATTTTATTTTCAATACCCGCTTGTGAGGCATGATATCGATTTCAATTGAAGGGAATTAAAAACACAGTTTAAATTTGAGAATTTCCAAAAAAACTCTAACCATAACAAAAAATCAATTTTTTGTTCAAATAATATGCTTAATTTCACTTAATTAAATATTTTGACCTCAGATTTGAAACAGAATTTAGTTATATGTCTTCTTTGCGCTCCCTTTGGAGAGTCTGTACAAAACTTTAAGTGCCACAAAATGTATCTGTCATTGTTAAACGGTACAATTCCTTAAAACCCATATCTGAACAGACTATTTCTTAATTTGAAGTCATTGTGGTTCTTAATGTATTCCTTGTTGACCTTTTCTTAGCATTGGTACAGTTATGATGGGTCCTGGGTCCCACTGACTCCCTCAGACCTACTTTGAGACCATGTTCTTATGCCATGTCGACATGCTTGCATGTCTCTGCCTATAGGTTTGTTTTTACCTGGACCTTTTATGTTATTTTTTAAGGCTTCTGCCTCCACTTAGACTGTAATTTGAAAGGTTAATTCTAGTAGGATGTCGGAGTAGAAAAGGCTCTTCAAGATGTTTGGCAAATTTGCTCAATGGCTCTTGAAGAAAAATTACCAGTCAAAGGGCTGCTGATACACAGTGAAGCCAAACTGTGAGAGCTCCAAATTAAAGCCATACTTATGGATGGAGGAGGTCAAGATCAGCAACAAAATAAGCAAATGTGAATATTGTTCAGTTTAGGATGGAACCAAGGCATGCTGAATGTGATAGTCTGCAGTGTTGGAAAACAGGACATGTTCATCACAATGTCAAACAACAGGCGTGATTTGTACAGTCCAACCACACACACACTCACACACTTGCCGAAAAAGCTTGTCTTAAGCGGGGTCATGGCAAACTGGAGCCAAGCCCAGCAGCATAGGGCACAAAGCTGGAGGGGGAGGAGACGCACCCAGGACGGGACACTAGTCCGTCGCAAGGCATCCCAAGCAGGACTCAGGCCCCAGACCCACCAGAGAGCAGGACCCAGCCAAAACCCACTGATCCACCACGCCCCCTCGCCCTCCCCCAAATGGCTCTATGTAAATTTTACTAGAAATTTTAAATGTAATTGTGAACTGAGTTAAAAATTCCCATTTTTAAAAACATCAAAATTACCATTCCTGTAAGAAACCTTTGACAAAGGCATCAGCGAAACAGAAAAACAAAGAAATAAATTATCAAATGAATATATATTTCTCCTCCTTTGTAAAATGGATTTTCTCCATCAGTTGTACAGTATAATTTGTGTTTTCACTGAAATATGATATTTTACAGTATACTGCAGCATTAATATGTGCAAGATCTGCCCTTATCTCACAACAAGCTCTACGCAACTCCTGGTCCAGGCCATGATAATATCCCGCCTGCACTGCTGTAACTCTCTCCTGTCTGGCCTTCTGGCCTCCACCATTGAACCTATAAAGCTGATATAGAATGCTGCTGCATGAGTTGCGTTCGACCTGCCAAAGCGTTCCTACGTATCTTCCGTCCTGATTTCTGTTTCCATTGGCTTCGGATAGCTGCCTACATCAAATTCATGACTCTGGTTATGGCCTACAAAAGCATCATGTATCTGCTTACTAATAAAAACAAAAAAAAACCCTATTTGAAGCTAGTTGTGTAATGTACACTGGTTTACACAGTGGTATGTGACAAATTGACTGCACTCCAGGATCATGTATCTGTCTCCACATCTTTCCTTCTGCTGAATGCGCTTTTTTGAAAAATGCACTTTTAAATTGTTCTCAGAAATGTACTCTTTGAAGAAAAGTGCCTGTTAAATGAATCAATGTAAGTGTTATTCTAAATGTTCGTCTTAATTTAGTATGCATTAATTTATATAGTAATAGCTGGTTAACATAGCACAATATTCTAGAGTATTAACTCCATAAGTAGTGTAGCCATTTTTTTGATTTTTAAATGATGTACAAATGTAATCTAAAAGCTATAACTGGCAATTTGATGGAAGGCTCAAGTGAGAGTTCATTTGAATGTGAAGGAAAGCACAAAGGAAGAGGGAAGAGTGTAAACAACAAGGGATGCGGACCATTTCAATCATGGTAGCTTTCATTTAACAGAAGGACTGAGGTTCTACGGTACATGGAGCACTCTGTCAGCAACAGCTCCGTAATTAGCTTGTGTACAGGAGTGAGGGTTGGGGCTTTCATTTAATCTGGGTCAAAGTCTGCCAAAGCCCCATATTATATTTGGCTTTTGTTCTGACATGTGCTAGCCGCTGGAGTGCAAATACGGCAAAAACTGCAATGGTTAAGGAGAACTCAGAGGCCTACAGTAGGTCTTTGATTGCTTTAAATCCCCGTGGAAATGTTGGCAGACGAGTTAGCTGACATTAGGCTTTCATTTTTCGTTTCTGTTTGTTTTTCCTCGACAGGCAGCACAAATCACCCCAGTCCTTGGTATGTAAAAATTTCCTTTCTTTTTCTTTTTTTTTTTTTTAAATATTATGCATTGCAGTTTGTAAGAAAGAAAGAAAGAAAGAAAGAAAGAAAGAAGGAAAGAACCTCCCACACTGAGTCGTAGTTCCCCTGAGAATGTAAGGTAGAGAAAGGGGGAAAAGAACTGGAAGCCAAACCTGCCCTCAGGCCTCAATAACTCACCAGTTTAGCTTCTACATCAAGCCACAAGATTAGGTTTGAATCACATTTTTCCTCTGTCACTTTTTTAGTGCAATGATTAGCGTGATGGCAGGCCTTTGAAAGTGGACGGCAGTTACACACTTATCTTCTACACGATTTCAGACCGGAGGACATTCAGACTGCCGGGGGAGAGTGGCGGCACACTATGCGGATGGGGGAAGGACTTCTTAATAACAGGCTACTTTATTTGAGTGATTGAATAAAACCTGATCAAAGTGGGGTAAAGGAGACAAGCGAATGCAGTCTGGTCTTCTTGTCCAAAGATTGCCTGTGTGAATAGACAAAGGACATTACATGGATTTTTGTCACTTCCTATAGGACTTGAAATAACTTTTTTTGCTTTGCACCCCAAAAAGTTATCTACATGCATACAGCCTTAGAGTAATTTACAGAAACTGCATTGTGAGCTACTGTATATATTTTTGTTTAACACATTGTAGGAAAATAATCTCATGCAACCTATGTTGCCTTTTACATTTACATTTACATACACTATTCTCGAAAGAGATCTATAACTCAAAGTAAACAACTGCAAAATGTTCATATGGATTCAGCTGTTCGATTCAGAGGGTGTTCCACACATATGAGCTTCCACCACATTGGAGCCAAAATCAAAAACCTTCTGACTTTTCATTTTGGATCTCTTGGGCATGGAACCATGAACCAACCTGAAGCGGAGGAGCACAGTGGTCTGTCTTAGATGTAATGAATGATCAGGCCCTATAGCTATCAGAGAGCAGATCCATTATTTGTCTTGTAGGCCATAACTTGATACGAGCAGCTACAGGAAGCCAATGGAGAGAGGCAAGGACCTAAGATCATGTAGATCAGTGGTTCAGCTGAAGTCTTCAACTGTGTAATTTTTATCATGAACCAGTAATCTTGTATTTTATTAACGTAACTAAGTGAGCTGAGCATAGTGTAGTTTCAGATTGTATGTAGAAAACTGGTATTGCACTGAATTAATGATCTTCCAAGGGAGGTTGGATATTTTCAAAGCATCCCAAAGGCTTTTAGTAGATTATAGCTTGATGCCAGAGGCAAGCACGATTCAGTTTTGAGGGAAAAAATGTGATGTGACTGATATGACTGAAATCATATTGTGCTAGCTAGGAAAGAATACGGTGTATGAAAGTTTCCCACTGTGGGAGAAGTATACTAACTTTTGCTTGCAATAGTTTTCATTATTGATGCTGTCAGGAAGCTGTAGAATTTGTTGAATGTTGGTTTGATTTGCTCAACATGGGGATGTTGTTAATATATTAAATGTTAATATTGTAATTTCCTTTAGAGCAGGGCTCCAGTTGGGTCTGTAGAAGCAGATTTTCTGGATGTGTTTTCTCAGCCGTCGTATTTCTACAGTTTACAGTTGTTGAAAACTCTAAAGACCACTTTGGAAGACTTAAAGAAATATTGCCGCCCTCAGAAGAATCTGCTGTTTTCCTTCAGGTTGGTTCTGTGCAGCATTGCCTTTTTTGGGCTTGCTGATCTAGAACAGTTAAAAAGTGGAAAAATACTCTTAAGTGTAAAATTTTTTGAACTTCCTGTCTAGGTACTTGAACTCAGACTGGAACACATGAACTTGACAGTTCAAGACTGATTTGCAATATTAAAAAAATGACAATCGCTACAGTTTGAGCAGTGTGCTGTACTGTTGGTATGTATATTTGTCTTCGTATAAGTAAGGGTTTGCAAGGGAAGAGTATCCATTTTCAGGGGAATTACCCTTCCTTACACCAATGCACTGACAATTCTGATGATTTAAAAAAATATATATTTTTAAGTGAAACTATTGCTGAAAGAGCCATAAGATCCAAAAAGGACAAAACAACAAAAACAGAAAACAAAAAAAAAAAAAAAATCTGATTTTTTTTTTAATGAAAAAGAAAAAATTCTGCAAATCAAAAGTGTGTACAATAAACAAACATCACAGGGGAGTCTTTGAAGAAATACAATCCAGAGTTGCCATGATTACATTTGCATTCCTAAAAATGAGCCAAACATATGCAAATATGTTACAGTAAATGAAATACCAGCCTGTTTTGTCCTAGCATCTGTTCAGGTTCATTACCTTCTGTCAAACTTACCTTTTTTGTGTGTAGAAGAAGAGCAGCCATGTTTACCAGTCTTGACTAGATGTAAAAATTAATATTTAGTGTTCATTTTTATTGGTCTGCTGCATGTCCAACACTGAAGAATCAGTTCTTCGGAGTAGGCATTTCAAATTTACTGCTGAAAACTTCCAGACTATAGATCTATGACAATGGTGGATAAAAAACATACATAACTACATACTATTACCGGGGGGGAGCCCAGTAGTGCAGCAGGCTTGGCCGGGGCCTGCTCTCTGGTGGGTCTGGGATTCAAGTCCATCTTGGGGTGTCTGGCGGCAGACTGGTATCCCATCCAGGGTGTGTCCTCTCCACCTCAAGCCTTGCGTCCTGTGTTTCTGGATTAGGCTCCAGTTTGCTGCGACCCCGCTCGGGACAAGCGGCTTCAGACTGCGTGTGTGTATTACCTGGGAGGAGGTAGGATAACGTCATGGAGTAAGGTAGGACTACACCTGATGGACAGCTCCACAGAACCAACCCTCTTCGAGCTGTTTTAAGGAAGCAATCCCAACTGACATACATCTGCCAAAGCAAGTGGGTGAACAGTTAATATTTCAGGTTTTTATTTTAAATTAAATTAAATTTAAAATGCAAATTAAATTTAAAATGTCTAGATTTTTCCACTTTGACATTACAGAGTTTTTTTGTTTTGATGGATGTTCAGTTAAGCACATCATGGTTTCATGCTATAACACAAAATGTGGAGAAAGTCCAGGGACACTGCGGTACTTTTATAAGGCACTGTGTAAGGGATCAAGTTTGAATTTGTGAACCACCGATCTCTCTTCATGTGATGTTTCTGACCACTGCTTTTGGTTTTCAATTTGCTTGTTGATGTTGGTTTTCTTGGTCCTGCCACCGTGGTTGTCCCACAGCTGTCCACAATGCACCTGTGCAGTAGCATAAGTGAAAGAGAATTACAGCAAAAAATGCTGTGACAGGATGTAAAGAGTAAGCTGCTTTTAAAAACTTTCCTTTTAAAGAAGTCATTAGCTTTATTGGTGTCAGTCATCTAACACTAGTCTTCAAGAAACTGCATGTTTAAGAGAAATATGGAGAGTAGTCCATGCACTACTAGGTTCAAGTGCTGTAACTTTTCCAAATGGAGAACATGAACCCAAATTTTTCCTATTTAGTTTCATACTCTTGGATATGTTTACATTTTTGTTAATGTTTTAATCAATTTCATGCTCAAGCATCAGTATGATTAAGGCACTGTCAAGTAAAATTAATGGAATAACATAATGAAAAAAGGAACACTTCCCCACAAAAGGAAAAATGTGGTTGCACTAGATAGAGTTCATTTGAACATATTGTGGTGTCAGTGCATTAGAAAACATCAATTTATCATGTAAAAGACATATTTTCTGTACATGAGTGTTTCATCTTTTATAATAAACACAGCGAATGTGAATATGAAGAAAAAACATACATACTGTATACATATCGACTTATTGTGCTTGACTGCACTTACACCAGGAGGTTATCTGTTAAGTAAGTCCTCATTATTAGTTGATTGCCTGGTGATAAAACGATTACGGCGAGACTAAATCACTCTGCTTGAAATACCCCTGAATGTGTGATCTAATGCCATTAGCAGAAAGAGCTTTTCCTGCTCCTGCCAGACAGAATATGAATAATGGACATGTGTACTCAACCACCTGCATTACACATGCCTCTTAGCCAAAGGTGCCACCACCTTGTGGTATTCTTACATCGCCTTGATAAATTCATCTAATTAAAACATTGCTACCTCCACACTGCAAAACACACCATTTGCTCGTTATGTACACAGGCTGGATCTTCTGACCAGGGCTCCCTAGCACTACAGCTATAGCAAAGGATGTTTAAAGTGATGCATTTTAAGTGGTTTACTTTGTTTCAGTTTAAATTTTAAATGAAGTTAAAGGTTAACAGAAAGAGAAATAGACATTTTTTACAAAGATATTTTTTACTTCCTTTATAAAGAGATTCAAATACAGAGGCATGATTCTCAAAGGTGGTTTCTTGTATTGCATTTACAGGCAAATACTATCAACTAACTGAAGTTATTACTAAATGTCCATATCCATCCATCTATCCATTCATCCATCCATCCATCCATTCATTACCATTAACTGTGTGTCCAACTGAAGGTTGCGGTGGTCCAGAGCTCATCTCAGAAGCATAACGTGGAAGGAAGGTACGCCCTGGATGGGAGACAAACACACTCATTTACTCACATATACACACACCATAGGAAAGATTTAGAGTCAGAAATTCACCTGAAACACATCATAGACTGTTGGGCAAAAACAGTAAATCTCGAAGAAGGATGTGACACAAAATTGAACAACAACAATGATAATAATAATAATAACAACAATAACAACAAGAACAGCAGCAGCAATAATAATAGAACAAATAGCCTAATTGTTTAAATATTTCTTTATAATACCTGGGATGCACATCTGCATAACTGCACCAACTACTCACTTTATTACAGACACCAGGTCAGGACAGGATTAATCAAACATGTCTGACTGCGCTACAAAAGACTCTAGAAAAATATTACATCCAGACAACAATGGTGTGTTTCCAAAATGAATGTTGCCCCATGCAATCCCATGATAACCTCTCTGTTGTTGAAAATCTCCTGAAAGACATCACCCTCCTGCAGCAGGTGCAGTCTTAATGATGCTTTGATGCCATATGTCAAATTTCATCACTTGCTGAGTGGAGTGACATTTTCCTTCAACGCTCCTAGCAACAGCATTACAAGTAGTCAGTGCTCACCTCAAAATATACAAATAACTGCAGCACTGAATGCATTTGTTTTAAGCCCCATGCTAGTTTACCCATAGATCAAGCCATGCTACTCCGTTTTTATAACTGCGACATGGTGTTATGAGAGCTTTTTATTGTGTGTAAAGAGTCCCTCCGTGTGTGCATGGTAACTGAAATTGTGATGACGGTTATTTCTTTTAACAGGAATGCTGGTGTTAACACCGCCATAAATTGCTTGCACCAAATCTTAGCTACCCAAGTGTATACTTTAGCGAGCCCAGTAACTGGTAATCATCACCTTGCTCACTGAGGTGAGAGGTGATGCTACAGTAACGGTGTACATGGGTTGCAAGTATTAAACATTATTGCTTTCTCTGGGTTCAGAACGGAGACTGGATTCTTTAAAATAAATGACAAAAAAAAAAGAAAAAAGTTGAAACACCATGCATGGTCACGGATATCCTGCTGTGGTGAATTTCGACATGCAACAACTGGCAATCACTGTGCCTCAGGCATAACCAGGGGGTAGGCAGGAAGGCTAACCACTGCCTGGGCTTATAAACTACTTTGAATAGGAGTCCATTCATTATTTAGATTTACTTTGTTCTATACAAAGGGGGATTTAAACTGTCGGTACTTTCTGCCACTGCAGTCGTCCGGAAGGAATTAAGAGCTGCATCCTCTAGTGACATCCTGTATCTTATTTGTTTGTCAAAGTCAGCACAGGCCCTATCGAAGTCACCAAACAAAGAGAGTGATGTCATGCTTTTGACTGGTTTGACCCACCAATCAAGTGGATATATAGAAATACATAATAAAAGAAGGGGGTAGCTAAAGGGAGGGTCTCATTATTTATTTACAAGCGTATATTGCAACACAAATTGAACCGTGGATGTAAACAGCAATTGCATTAAAGGCTTTGCATGTGGACGTGACAGCTGATCTCTCATGATGGATTGAAGGTCCTAGGTGATGACGCCCTTCTCAGTCGCCAGTGAAAGCTTTAAGATCCATTAGGTCGACATACGAGAAAAGAAGGCGAAACCACTCATAGAATGATCATTTAAATAATTGAATAGATGGATAATTATGACCATGTGCCGCAAAGCTCTTTTCACCTGGAGAACCACATTTACTGATTTTCTGTCAACTTTAAAGCTTACAGTAATTATTCCTACATATAAAATTCAAATGCCTGCCTTAGGAAAAATTGAATGAATTAATATGTATGTTGTGCTTGTAGGGTATATATGGGGAAGTATAGGGGGAAACATTCTTTTTTAATCAAAAGTGGATGCCCTTGTTGAAATAGTGACACTGATTGATTGAGGCCTGTTGAGGTTTCTAGTGCAAATAAATCTTTATTTTCCTTTCCCTTGGGAGACAGTGTGCTCATGACTGCCCTTTTTGTTTTGTTTTGTTTTGTTTTTTTTTTTGTTTTTGTTTGTTTGTTTCTTTTTCTTTTTTGTTTTTTCAAGTCTTTTGGTCACAGAGTATTCTTGTACAAGACTCTTATGTGCAATGTCTCGTGAGGTGTAAATCCTGTCTAAAAAGTGCAGTAGAAACATTATCTTTAAGGTAGTTCACAAACTGAAAATGTAATTATTGCTGAAGTATGTGAAAGTGGGAGGAAAATGTGATAGTAGAAATAGTTTTGTCCTTGAGCGGTTCTAATATTAGTTTTATTTAATTTTGTTTCATTTTATTTGAAAAGTCCACATTCTGCTTCCAGAGGTCAGATGTGACACAATTTAATTACATACTGTGTTGGCAGACAGTTGGGAAATCAGGCTGATTTTTAAACACGACTTTGTTGATTTTGTTCTTAGAAGGCAAAAGCTACACGTCAGTTTCTGTTGAATTGCATGTCGCAAGAGTTGTCTAAACAGCTGGCTCCATTGTCATCTGACTGTAGGTTGAGACATGATGTGGGAATGGATTAAAAAAGGATCAGCCACTTTTGGAGACTCATACCCAATACTGACGACGGCTCAATAGCTGAAGGTAGGGCAATATATGAAGAGATGTACATTTATCTTAATTCGATGAATGAAATGATTTTTAGACACATGAATGACTGTCATCCTCAAGTGATTTCTAGTGTGACTAAAAACTGTCAAAATGTCATTCTTTGTACACATTGTCAAAATTATTAGAATTTTCTTAAGCATTTTGTTTTGTACATCTAAAGGCATTTTATTTTCACATGAACGAATTCCAACAAGCTCTTTGTTTTAAAGAGAAGACCTTCGGAATCCTAGCATCCGCTTGTTGAGTGCATGTGATCTGAGTGTAGGAGTGTCCCTCAAATGTATGATTTACCTTCTGTCAGAGCCGTGCATGATCGGAGAAACAAACTGACTTAATTATGGAGATCCGCAAGCTGTTTCTTATGCGCAGTGAGAGCTGCAAAAAAAGTAAAAAGGTGAGGAAGAGAGAGGGGTGGCAGGAGATGAACATGGGCTCACTTTTCTCTTCCTGAGCTCTTGAGTCGTCATGCTTTCAGGTGCCATTTTTAACTCAGCACTGAGGTGGCCTGCATCTTGTCATCCTTGAGTAATAGCCTGCACCGGGGAAACTATTTGTGCAGTCTATTGTCTTCCATTGCACCTGGATCCTGGGGTTGCGGGCTTAATAGCCAAGTTAATGAAGATCAGAAGGACATGCTGGCACCACACTTTGTAATGTGGCCTTGCTGACATCACATTTAGCTCCATCATTTAGCTATGGAGATCACCGCCTTATTGCAGTTTCTCCGCAGCGAGGGCCCGGGTTTAGCCGAATTCATACAAAGCGAGTTGTGGCAGACAGTGCTACCCACCAGCTTTCTGCAAGATAACACTGTCTTCACCTCTTGAACCACTCTTTAATTCTAAACTCAATACACCCATTCTTCACGTAAAGAGTTTAATTTGCTCGCTGTAATTGCAATGTTTGTTGTCAGGGGGTGAAAATAACATTATTAATAAAACGTCAGTTCCCAGACCAAACATTGGTCACCTAAAATTAATTAAAATGCAAAATAAAAGCTGGTTTCAAGGATAACAGTAATAACACCAATATTTTTTTCTAATACTTGTAATAAAAGTTATAATTTCAGGCTTCTTATTTTTGTTTATTCATTCATTATCAACAACCTCTTCAATATTAATTCAATATTCCCGGAATCTATCCAGGAAGCATAGCACATGAGACAGGTTGAAGCCTGGGCAGACACATTGTGACAATAGAGCCATGGATGTCTATGATCCAAAGAACTACAGCTGACTGCTTGTGCCTCTCATTCTGCAAAGCACACAGACACTATGCCGTTAGAGGCACTGTGTAGCATTACTAACGATGTTTCCCTCTCCTGCTGTGGTGTCCTCAATCACAACACTTACAATACCCCGAATTACTCTGGTAAAAATTGCACTGCTGTATGAATGGGGAAATGATTGTATGTAGATGAACACTATAAGTAACTTTGGAGAAATTAAATAATTAATAAGAAAAAAATCAGCTATTTCAGTTACTATATTCAGGAATTACATTTAATCTGTGTTTCTGATGGAAATTGTCATTGTGATAGTAAGTATATATAGCAGTTGTTTTTTTTTTTTTTTTCCTTTTTCGTTTTCAGTGTCTGTGTGCTTTGCAGAGAGGAAGGCATAATATATGGTGAACGAAATATCTGTTGTGGAAGTAAAATGACAGCTTTGCCAAGTAGAAATGTTATTGTACTGAATAATGAGTCCATTGCAAAAAAAAAAAAGAAAAAATGTATATATTTTCATAAGCTGTGGAGAAATGGAAAAAAGTGCATTTGAGAGCGTGAAGGTAAATGGGCGTTAATACACTTTGCATAAGATTAAAAGCTGGGCATACACAAGATTGATCTAATACTAATTCTGTTCAGAAACTAGATAGATTCACTACTTTTTGAGTATTAAAAGGAAGTTTAATAAAATATTTATTTATTTATTTATTTATTTACTCCTAGATATCTGGTCACCTCTAGCTGAACTCCTGAAAGCAGAGCTCATCTTCTCCCTTTTCCGCCTCTCTTCTCGCTCACCAAAATGTAACATTTATTGGTAGAAATTGAAATCATTTGCTGGGACAAATGCCCCACCCCCAACGTCCCTATCATCGCACTTCACCAGTAACGCCCCGCTCCTCTCGAACCGTAACCTCTGGCAGCTGAACCTGCAAGAACTTGACCTCCCTCGCATACGTCCCCCAGACATCACCTCTGGGGACATCCGTGAGTCCTTCCTGACCTTTTCCTCTGCAGTCCACACTCACATTGTTTATCATCAAATACTATATTTGAACCACTTGACTCACAGTGGTGACCTTGACTGCAGTTCTGTATTGCAAACATCATTTTCCACGAGGTTTACTTTTCTGCACATATTGCATAAAGAAAATGTGATGAAAACGTCCATAAATACCCACAGTACTTATTATGACTCTTTATGATGATCTATGTCATTTGAAGAGAAAATATTTGTGTGTTTAGAGAGGCCGCTGCGTACAAATAGTCGAAACGTATATAGATAAGCGTACAACGTTGCTGCTGTTTTTGGGTTCAGACAACATTGACATTGGCCTCGGGTGATGCAGAAGTGGATATGATTTCATGATGTTAAAAATGGGTCTATATACACTGGAACTGATCAAAATATACCATAAAGTAGTTATGATGACAAGGTGAATGTTTCTCATATGCACACTGCGAATACAGGTGCTGGGTTGAGGTATAAAAGCACGGAAGACCAATCTAAATTAACTTCGAAGTGAAGTAATTCTGCAGCAAAGAGGAACAGTGAAGTGTAGCTGTGCTTTTACATTTCTTCCCCTTCCGGAATATTCAGAAATGGGCTGAGTCTCTTGATCAAATGTAAACATTCAAAGTGTCTCATAGCACATCGCCGCTGCTCCATTTTCTCGCAAATTTGTAAAACTCGAGATCAAGCGGGGGAGCCGATTTGATCTTGAGTTTTGTCTCCATTGCAGTATCTTAAATACCGCACAATTCCTCATAGAACACACAAAGTAATGAAAAAAAGTGGTATCAAAGACCACCTCCAGATTGCCACTACTTAGCATCCCACTGGCAATCTGTACATTTCCAAGTATGACTTCCACAGAAACACCACACTTCTTTTTCTTTCCACTGCCAGTTTCAAAGCATCTCATCCCCTGCCTTCACTATCTCGTTTAGCACCTCAAAGTCACCAGTGTAGGAAATATGGAATATGCACACACACACACACACACACACACACACACACACACACACACACACATACATACACATATATACTGTAGTAATTTTTTTTCCTCAACTTTTGCATTATAATTAATTTCCCAATTACACAAAACCCAAAGCAGCAGCAGCAGCAAATATAATGAAGACACACGCACAGCGGCAATTTAAGATCTGTAAAATTCAAATGACCTTGACATTTAAGTTGAGTTTAAATACCACTAGATTCTTCAGTAGACTGTACCACGGGAAGGCAGCAAACAAGAACGGCATTCTTCAAAAAGAAATAAGTTCATTTTAAATTCCCTATGATATTCGAAGTAGGAATGAATACATTTTCTTCCATTATGTGACAGGATTGTTGATTATTCCTGGAGAAGGCAGAAGCACTTGATAATGCTATATAAAACATTAAATTTTTTAAATTCTTTCTCTATAGGGAGAAGAAATTCCTGTATGTATAGTGAGGACAAGAGTACCTTAACTTCTAACTAAAACAACAATCATAGAGACAAACCTGCAAAAAAGAGAGAAGTAATATGGGGCTGATGAACATTTTTAATTCAACGGGCAAATCAGAACGCAAGGTCTGACGTTATATAACATAAGTTGTTGTCGAGTTTGGGGTGATTTGACGGGGCTGTTGGGTAGCTGGTAGTGGGAATTGATGCTCTGGGCAGACTGAATCATTCCTCGCCTCATGCTCTCCTCTCCTTCTGCTTCATCTCCTCACTGCCTCCTGGCCTCTGGAGCCGCTCCTTGTGACTGCCTCACCCTGCTGTCACAAACAGGCATTTCCAGGGCTGGGTGGGTGAGAACCTCCACTGTGTCCCTCATAGGGAAAAAAAAAACTTTTCTCAGACCTCATTTCCAAGATTCCTTGTTTAATATTAATTATATAGTTTATCACAATACTTGTTCCCATCACCACACACATGTTTTCAGAACCGCTTGTCCCATACAGGGTCGCAGGGAACCAGAGCCTACCCGGTAACACAGGGCGTAAGGCCAGAGGGGGAGAGGACACACCCAGGACGGGACGCCAGTCCGTCGCAAGGCACCCCAAGCGGGACTCGAACCCCAGACCCACCGGAGAGCAGGAGTGTGGCCCAACCCACTGCGCCACCACACCCCTTGCTCCCATCACCATAGAAGTGAAATAATTTGAGTTGCCAGTATATGCACTGCTATTAGTCTGCATTCTGGGAAATAACTGAAATTGGGGGGAGTGGCTGCAATACAGTTTCAGCAAAAGTGACAAAACTGAAGAGCGCAGAAATAGTACACACAGCAAAACTGCCAAAAGAAATGTTGTTCTGTGTCACATAGTATCAGAACCATATGGTAATATTACTCAAAATGCTATGCTTTGTAACATTGCATAGTAGTTTCCTATATATTAACTGCCGCTTTGTGCTTTCAGAAGTGTCTAGGTCTTGCACTATATGTGTAAGAGTTCATGGGTTTGAGGCTGGGATTTATGGAAAAACTGCAAAAAACTATTAAGCAAGTAACATGACAGCAGTTGTTAACTTTATATACTGTAGGCATGGCAGGACCTCCTCCTTCTGGAAAAGGGTTAGAGAAAAATAAATAAATGAGGGTTGATAAATCTTATCTTTAAATATGAAAAATAATGTCACAGGGTCCATCATCTTTTTTTTTTTTTGTTTCCTTTTTCATTTCATGCCTTTGTTTCAAAAATGATTTCATGTTTTCTCAAAGACTGACCTTTTCTGTACACCTCTGCATTTTTGAATGCCTAGACATAAGTGATCAGATAAGAACACTTGAAAAATTTTTTGAATATTCTAATGCAACTATCAGGGCATCTTCTTTATATATATATAAATACACACACATACACACGCACATTGGCTAAAGCCGCTTGTCCTAAGCAGGCTCGCAGCAAGCCAGAGCCTAACCTGGCAACACAGGGCGTGCAGCTGGAGGGGGAGGGGATACATCCAGGACAGGACACCAATCCGCTACAAGGCACCCCAAGCAGGACTTGAACCCCAGACCCGCCAGAGAGCAGGACCTGGCCAAACCTGCTGCGCCTCCATACCCCCCATATATAAGTACAAATAATTTAAAAAAATATACATTAAAGAAAAGATATTTTAATCCAAGGGGGTGCGGTGGCGCAGTGGGTTGGACCGCAGTCCTGCTCTCCGGTGGGTCTGGGGTTCAAGTCCCGCTTGGGGTGCCTTGCGGCGGACTGGCGTCCCGTCCTGGGTGTGTCCCCTTCCCCCTCCGGCCTTACGCCCTGTGTTGCCGGGTAGGCTCCGGTTCCCCATGACCCCGTAAGGGACAAGCGGTTCTGAAAATGTGTGTGTGTGTGTGTGTGTGTGTGTGTGTGTGTATATATTTTAATCCAAAGTATAGAAATAAACCTCAGATAAAGGTCAGCTGGAATCAAAAGAAACAAGGAAAAGCGTAAAAAATGTCATATAACAAAATGTAAGGCCAAAGGAGGATAATGATTCATTAGACTCTTTCACCTCATCATGCTTTATTTTGGTCATAATTGGGCCATAGTGACCTCCTCATGGCTTCACTTCTGTGTGACAGAGTCCTAAACCAGCCCTTCCCATAGTGTTGCACAAGGAAAAGACCAGCAGAGCAATACCAGTAGGGAGCAGGAGGGCAGAAGCAAATGGGAGAAGACCAGTTGGGCTGTGTAGCCTTGTTGGGAGCAGTTTCTCATGATACCTGTGAGGTGGGAAACACTGTAAACTGGGAGAGATGAGAGGCGGTGGGCATCCTGGACCAGCAGAAGAAGAGAGTGGGTGGTGAGAATCATATCACAAGTACAGAACACTCTGAAGCTACTGCTGCTTGTGTGTGTGTGTGTGTGTGTGTGTGTGTGTGTGTGTGTGTGTGTGTGTGTGTTTGGTTTTGTTTTATGTCTATGAACCAGTGTGACAATCTTACAAAATCTCAAAGGAGCATCTGCAAGCATCTTAACTACACTTGCAAACATTTGGAACTGCGGGATTTGAAAGTTCGCACTGCACCTACTTGCTGAGACAGGGAGTTCAGTGTGAAATGAGATCCTGAGGTCAACTCCCAAAGAAATATAAAAAGTTGCATTATTCCAGAATTCTGGCTTTCACAACCATATGCAGTGTTAGAATGGAAGTGACTATTTCATTAACTGAGAGTCAGCTTGATTTATTAGCTGAATTCTGTAGTCGCATATTATCTCCGCCCTGTCCGTAAGACTTTTGACATAGTATGAATTTCCAGCTCAAACTTTGATGGTCTTAGGTTATTATTTGAGGAAATATCAGAGTTCAGTAGCAATAATGATGTAGTAGTTTGTTGGAAAAACCAGACACACCTTTACGGCATTTGGTTGGAATGTGAATGCAAGTTCCTGTCTAAATCATCAGTTTCCTTCAAGTTCAAGTTCAAGTTTCAAGTTTATTGTCATAGATACAAGCACCATGTACATGTATCATGAAAGCCTTCCTGAATGCTTCTCCACAGACTATGGGCAAGGACAATAGGAATACTGCACAAACAAAACAATGAAAAACAAAACAGTGTCAATGACAGTAAATAACAATAGCAGCAGTGACAGCAATAATAATAAATAATGGTAACGGTAGTAACAATAATGGTAACAGTCAGAGAACTCAGAACGAGAGAATGAGAATACTTAAAGTGACAGTGTAATTTACCAATGTACTTGGGTGGAGCAGTCCAAATCTATTTACTAAAGGTGGCACATTGGTTAGTGTTGTACAGTCTTACAGCTCCTTTGTCAAGAGTCTAATTTTGCTGTGCCGTTTTCAGTCTAATCAATAAAAACAAAGCTCTAAATTTCATTATGAGACATGCATTACCATAACAATATTGTAATATTGTGTTGTATGACTTCCTCTTTGTTACTGCATACAACATGCTTGCCCAGTGGTCATGGGCTATAGAGGTCATACAATAACTACACATGGGTATGGGGAAATGTATGTTTTCATGAGAGTATTTAGTATTGTGATGTCTCATATGTCTTGGGTTGTGGGTTTGGTTTCCTACAGGTGCTCTTGTTTCCTCCAACAGTCCTAAAAGAAGTTTCCAGGATATGTCCTTTACAGGGTGTAGAGTATCTCACGCTCTATGCCTCCCAACCACCCCAACCCTACAATGGACAAATGGTTATTCATGATGGATGGATGGATGGATGGATGGATGGATACAACGATACAACATACAACATACAGCAAGTTCCACTTGAGGCTAACTGGACATTCTGCCTTTCAATCATTAATATTCTGCACCCTTGCAACAGCTTGTTCTGGATGGATCTCAAACATGTGTTCAGCAGTCAAACCTTACAGCATTTTCTCAGCTGAATCTGAACTAAATCTAAATATAAATTGAATTAGTAAGTAGAACTCCCATGATTGACAACCAGCATTTTGGTCTACACTGCCATTGAAAAGGTACACTGAGTTCTATTTTTTATGTTTTTTTAGGCAAACAAAATACACCCAGCGGTTACTAAATGCATTTGGAACGAATACACTGCTTGATCACTGAATACCTCCTGAGAGGGTCAAGTGCAATGTGGTAGTCCAGCACATTCCTAACATCCCATCTGCTCAAAAAATTCCAATCTCATGGCCTCTGCTCCACATCTTTTGGTCTGTTTTTCCGTATATATATATATATTATATTCCAGTGTTGTTTGAGCATGGATATTTGAAGCCCTCTGAGATTATATAACTGTATTGTGACAGCTATTCAGTGGAAGTTCTCCTTTCACCTCTGCTGATAGGTTTCCATGTCAGCCTGTCATTCCAGCATGCTGTCGATTGGGAATAAAAATATGTTTTCCTTCATATTAACAACAAAACTTACTGCCACGAACTGTGTCGGCAAAACATGTACACGCCATCAAGCTGTGTCGATCTGGGAACAGCAGTCACAGAAAGGATTTTCGGATGTCATATAGCCTGCATGCGTATTAGATATGATTGAAGTAATGCCACACACAAATTATACGGTGGACTTTTGTTGAGAGAAATTTTGTTTTATTATTTGTATGCATTTCTTCTTTCTGTTATTTCCTTTTTCAGAAATCTGTGTAGAAAATAATGACTTTGCCTCCATATGGACAAGTCTCCTTAAGAGTCAAATTGCCTTCAATAACCGAGAAACCCAGGAATAAACTAGAGATTCTATTTTTTTTTTTTTGGTCAGATTAGACTAAGCCTGAAAATAATAATGTCCAGAAAAGACTGGAAAGCAGCACATAATCCAGCCTTACAATATATTGAGCATTTAAAGACCCATAAAAATGAGATGTCATGTTTGAGGTACATTTGTTCTCATTAATTTATCGAGAACCAATGCCTATGCTTGTCGTAATGCATGAACAGATGACCGGGGCACAATGCAAATATTCAAGGTTGATTTTTCAGCAAAATCTGAAAAGGACACATGACAAGAGAAATCATTCTTATTTCATGTAAATTTGGTTAGTTTACCGCATCTGATGGACACTAGCAAAAGTTTTTGTTACCAACGACTCTCAGATTCACAACTCCAATAGTTGTCAATGAAAGGGGAGCGCAAGTTGGCCTCCAGAAGCAAGCATGTGTAGATCATAGAGGTTGAGTTGTAGCAGTCACAAGTTTTCGGAGAGATATGTCTTTCCACTAGATGGAGTTCCAACCTGCATAGCTAATTTGTTTCTGATATTTCAAAATGCAACCCAAAGCCATCATAGATCCATCAATCCATCATGATTTTATACATTTTATCTGTAAAAAAAAAAAAAGGGGGGGCGGGCTTGAAAATAGTTTTTTTTAATGGCAGATTACTGATGGAGTTACGGAGCAAAGTGGACAATGAGCTGTCTTCAAGGTTTGTGTTGCTTCCCATTTTGTTCCAGGGAAACACAGAGAAGGAAATCAGTGGCATTGCTTTTGATAAACAGCTTTAGTCTGCTGTGTACATGTACATTGTGTAGGTATACACAACAGAAGTGTAGTGTAGTGGTTAAATCTGCTCCCTTTGCACCCAGTGATTGCAGGTTTGAATTCCCTCTTCCATTGTTGTAGCCTTAATCCAAGTGCTTACTTTAAATTGTTTAATAAATGGGCAACTTGATGTAAGTAGCTCAATGGTGTAGGTCACTATTAATAAAAATTGCTAGCTAAACAAATAAATAAAAATGCCTACAAGTGCACTGATGACAACGGAAAGCATTAACATGACATCATGGCTGCTCTTTGACTTGCAAACCAGTGAAAATATTTGCAAAGCGTTATGCGTTGATGTTACCAGACAGTCAATAAGACCTATACACTGCAATAAATTGCTGTTATGTTTTAGAATTACACCCTCAAAGTTATGAACAATGTCAATACAAGGAAACTAGTAGACGAAGTAATATTTTACTTGAAACTAGCAATTTGGCTTGTATTTTGGACCTTTCACGGAACTGTGGCTAGTTGCACAATATGGATAATTCTGAGAAACAAAACTTAATAATGCATAAACAAGTTAATCCATCTATTTAAGGGTGACGAAAAACTAAGGCATAAATGAGAGTGCTATGAATGATAACTGTATTGTTCCCAGGGGAATATTTGTCTTGTGGCAATAACCACGGTGAATGACAAAGACGGGACATTAAAAAGATTAAGAGGATCTCAGAATTACAGAGGCACCGATATAAAAGCAATCAACTTGATGAGGCTGCTTTCATAAGGCTGCTACTATACTCAAATGCAATATCTGAATTTAAATACAGTCAACAATAAGGGAAACTGACGCCAAATTAAATTGATACATACATAGGGAATTTAGGGTCGTGAATTTAAATGCATTCTTTTTAATACATATTTCAAAGACTGTATTCCATTTGTGTATGCTTGTGTATCAAATTTTTTACGTGCCACTTGGACCAAACCATTATAATGAGGGAAGAATTGCGCTACAGTACTGGCATGTGAAATTATTGCAATTTGTTTGAAAAATAATTAGATCCATAGTAAATTTGAGATTTTTGTGTCTATACATGTGCTCAACGCAAGTCTAAATTTTGTGGGAAAATAATATTCCTAAATGTATTGCGGACAAAAAATGCAATGTACATATACAGTACTGTGCATCACTTCTAATGTGATGCTATGTAAAATGACACTGGTATAAAAAGTGCTAGTGATACTGGCATAATACGTTATACCAGTGATATGTTTCTATTATACTATACTTACATCTATAGTGAGGAAAAGAATCAAACCTTTACCTTAAGTCACACACACACACACTGTCTGAACTGTTTCTCCCATACAGGGTTGCAGGGAGCCGGAGCCTAACCCGGTAACACAGGGCAGAGGGCTAGAGGGTGAGGGGACACACCCAGGACGGGACGCCAGTCCGTCGCAAGGCACCCCAAGCGAGACTCAAACCCCAGACCCACTAGAGAGCAGGACCCAGGCCAATCCACTGCGCCACCGTGCCCGCCCCCACACCTGAAGTCAGCTACTTGTAAATAGCTTTGCATTTAGTACTGCATTTAACATTGTAAATCACCTTGGACAAAGCTGTCAGGGAAACACAGGATAATAATAATAATAATAATAATAATAATAATAATAATAATAATAATAAGAAGAAGAAGAAGAAGAAAAAGAAGAAGAAGAAGAAGAAGAAGAAGAGTGTCATATTAAATGATAAAGAAAAGCAAATTTTAAGTTTTAGATTTGGCACAGAGAGTGGTGCTGCTGTCTCACAGTGCCTGGGTGGTGCAAGAGAACATGGGTTTGATCCCCACTCAGTCTGTGTGCAGTTTGCATGTTCTCCTTGTGTCTGTGTGGGTTTCCTCTCGGTGCTCCAGTTTCCTCCCCCACTCCAAAGACATGCTGTTCAGGTTCCCCCATAGTGTGTGAGTGTCACAAAGAGAGTGTATTTCACTCATGTATGGATGAGTGACCCCTTTTAAGTAGTGTATCTAGCAGTGTAAGTCACCATGGTGTATAAGGTGTGTGGGCTGGTAAAACTACATAGTATCCATTGTAAGTTGCTTTGGAGAAAAGCATTGCCTAAGTGAATAAATGTAAATGTAGATTTTACTTACATATTTGTTAACTTAAAAAGTAATCACCTCCACATTTGGTAAGTAGGTATGGCATATTTAGCATTCATGAAGTGACATGCATTACCAGCTGCTGTTTTTCCAAGGTAAGCATGCAACAAAACACAATTACATGGTCTGAATGTTGCGCTCCAATAATGAAAACATACACTTGCATGGCTATTTTTTCAGATGAAAATGTATCTTTACGTTTAAGCATTAACTGAGCTGTAGTTCATTGAACCACTTGGCAAGGAGGCCGGTCTGGAATTTCTTCACACTTCTCTACATGAGTATAATTACATTTATAAGTATGTACTATATAACCCCTGCAGTCATTTTTGAATAAGACTGTTCCGGAGACTTCAGAACAGCGACTAAGCTGACTTTAAGTCTTAAATGCCGCAGTGAATGTAATATACTTAGGGAAAATGTAAAATTGCACTCTTGAAAAAATACATATACTTAGAGGGAAAAAACACTCGATTTTTACTCCACTGACAAAAATATATTACTGGACTGACTGCTGTCTCACGTTGGTCCCAGGGGTTCGGCTCTTGAGCCTTTCAATCTCCCATCAGTTCCCATCTACATGATGTTGCTATTGGTGATTGTGTATCTGCAATTTGTTGGTTAACCTCAGGAGCCCTCGAGGTCTAAATTGACTTTCTCCTTTTGATTAACCATGTATTAGTGGGTGTTCTCCAAATGTTGTTTTCCTGTCTTGTTTGCCTCTGCTATCCCACTGTGGGAATAGTGAAACAGGTACTGCTGGAGACATACTGAAACTAGAGACTCTTGAAAGAACTAAGCGAGAACAGCTTTTTTTTTCAAATTTATGACATTGTTTCTTCTGTGTCGAAGGTTTACCGCAGAGCTGAGGTAAATTTTTGTGAGTAAATGTCTGCTGGGGTGGATGTTAAGACCACTGGGCCACATCTGTTTATCTGGGCAAACATCTCTGTTACATATCACTACGATGCTGGTAAAAGACATTCCATATCTGGGCATTGTAGCAGTGTTTCTTTATACTATATCAAGGTAAAATGTCGGTAAAATCATCAAACAAATGAAATTACTGATCAAAAAAAATTATGTCCAATCACTAAGATCTTACACAGTTATAGCAACGTCTCTACATGTGTTGGATGACTGCCACCAACTCTGTCTTATCAGACTCAACTGTTTTAATGTCATTACGACCGCAACCAACGTAAGTTGAAATACTTATCTGTGCATAAAATAAATGAAAATATAATAATCCCTGCTGTCCTTTTAATTTTATTACCTGTCAATTAACTGTATACTGAGTCCAGTAATTTTCCCACATTGTCAGATAATTTACATGGCTTTGTGCTCAGTATTTTTTTGTTCTACAAGTGTATATTGCAATGTGTTATTGCTAAAATGAAAGGATATTCAGTATATTATTTGTTCACCTTCACTGCATCTGATTCACATAATCTTTAAAGGACCAGGGAGAACCCCAGAGGAGCACAATGTTAGCTGGTATAAATGATATTGTACCCAATTTGGCTGCAAGGCAGCATTGCAGAGGAGCAGAACTGCACTTGTACCAAAATTTTGTTGAGTTCCCTGATCTTCTCCTTGGGCAACTCACTTATTTTGACAGAGACAGCATATATTGCTCCCTTATGGATGAATTACCACATTGTATTAAAAGCTGCCTGTTTGCATAATGTCTCTGTCACCCTTTTTGATTCCGGGTGACATCCTTTGGGATGCCGTGGTATCTTTTTACCAAAAACTCCTGAACCAGAACCACCAACATATTAAAGCAGGATGTTTGAAAATGGGTTAAACTCCTGCAATATGCACAGAACTTCAGATTTTGACACCATTCACTTCTTTACCTTGTTAACATTTCACACTTCTGGAAGTAGCTAGCGTAGGAGTAGAAAGAGAATAAGAATGTACCTCCATATCCTAGTTAGAATGTGTTTGCTTTTGAACACTCACATTGTATAGGCTCAGTTCATGGGACTTTTCAAAACACAATATGTCAGAAAATTAAGCAAAATATCAGAATTGCCAAGGCAGCAAACTATTCAGTTTACTACTGTTTATTTTTATTAGACATTCTTCCCAACATGTTGTCTACGGCATGATATTACTTTCAGTACTAGGGTCACTCAAGCTCTACTGGCAATCAAACAAACTGTTAATGTAAATATATTAATGAAGGCATGTTAAAAAAAAAAAAAAAAAACATATCTGCAGTCCCATCCCTGCTATTACATTATTTATTTATGCACAATATTATCTTCCCCATAGTATGTTACTGTTGTCTTTCTATGAACTCTGTGGAATGAAACAACATGCCATAAACATTTTTTATGAGTAATTATACAGTTATATCGGATTAGCAATAAGACCCTGGCTAAGGGAATGATTCTGAACAGAAAGTAACTAAGGAATAAATTATTTACACAAACCAACACTATTCTATATTTACTGTTATAGCTACCCAGTTACAGCCCGAGATTTCAGCTAGCGACTGTTGCATTTACATTTATTAATTTAGCGGACGCTTTTCTCCAAAGCAACATACATCTCATAGAAGATACAATGTGTGTACTGCAATAGCAGAAAGAGAGACACACACACTTTCTGAACCGCTCATCCCAAACGGGGTCGCGGGGAGCCTACCTGGCAACACAGGGCGTAAGGCCGGAGGGGGAGGGGACACACCCAGGACGGGACGCCAGTCTGTCACAAGGCACCCCAAGCAGGACTTGAACCCCAGACCCACCAGAGAGCAAGACCCGGTCCAACCCACTGCGCCACCGCACCCCCGTATATATATATATATATATATATATATATATATATATATATATATATATATATATATATATATATATATATATATATATATATATATATATATATTTTTTTTTTTTTTTTCAATCTATATCTTTGAACATTTACACATTACATCAGCTTAAGGGATTATGGGTGAAGTGAGCCCGGAAGAGCTGAGTTTTAAAACTCTTTTTAAATGTGGACTGAGATTCAGCATTTCTGAGTGCGAGGGGAACCATTGTGCTTTTGCTTTTGGACCTTTTGTGCATGGAACAACCAATCGGGCAGAGGTGGAGGAGCATAGCAGTCTGTTAATCACACAACTATTAATCACATTAAAGTTTGTTCAGGTATTGGATTTTTTTCACACTATTCAATACCTTTAATGGTGTGTGGTCTACAGTTGTCTTAAACTGCATTGGTGCATTAGGTGAATGCAAGGCAGTGAATCCTGAGAACTCTCTCTTTGTAACATAAAAGTAGTAGCAGAATTTGTAGTTTCACTAGAGAATTTGTAGTTCAAATTTGCTGTCTAACATAGCTGTGAGTTTCACTTTGACTGCATTAAAACAAAATGTGATATTTCAAGCCTTTACAGCTAGTTTTAGAGTGAATGTGTGGTACAAAAGCATCCATTAAATGTAAATGCAGATATAATGTGGTACAAAGTTGTTATAGCCTACCCATTTCCTTAAAGCATGTCAATCCAGGTAAAGCTACAGCTCAGCCAGATGATTACTCGTTCAGGAGATGTTCCAGGATCGCTAGACATTATGTTACATCTTCCCTCAGTCTGAATCTGATGCACAAAGAAAGATAAAAACTTAATTATGCATCATTTTTTTGACCTAAGCACATGTTTTCAATGTCATTTTTCCATGTATTATCAGTGTCTGTCCGACCACACCTACGGAGCACAAATTTGTGATGGATGCATTCTTCATTTTCGGGAGATGCAATTGTTGCTGGTTAGACACCTCCCACTTTGCTCTTTAACAACTTTCCAGCATAGACTGGACCTTCTTCTCTCTTTTTTCATGCTACTGCTGCTGTACAGGTTAGTAACAGACTATCTCATTGTCAATAATGGCCAAAGCAGAGGTCATAGTCAAACATAATGATGCAACAATAAGAAATAATCCAGGATCAGCATAAAGGCCAACAATTTGCCCTTGGGAATATATGATGAACTTGCTCCCAGATCAGCAAGGCAATCAGTAGCACAAATGCTCTACTAGAAAAAGACAAACACCAAAGGAGCCATAAAGAGGACTAAAACCATAACTATTACATGTTGTGCATTTTGTAACACTGGCGAAAGACGAAAACCCAGACCACACACAGTGGCAATAAAAAAAGTTTGAAAAATATTTGAAATTAATGAAAAAGGTAAATTTTCACGTGCATACTGACAGTAGCATTTATGGGCTACCATTTGCACATTAAGGTCAATTAACGTAGATTAAGATTTTATAAGCATTCAAATTATATTCTATTTCTCATTCATGTGCCAATAAGATATTTTCTAGATATGGATGTTCTTAGACGCATGACACACATGAAATTTTAAATCCCACTGATCGGTCGGTCCCTTAGATTAAATCTGACACACTTATTCTCCTGCTACTAGAAGAAATGTGTATTACTACTAGCGCAGTTCCACAGAGGCATTATACGGCTGATCATACAACTGATCATATCTTGTCACCACAGTGGAAGATCAGATGAGCCAAACATTTCTCGGAGAAATTCCTAGTGGGAAGTCTGCTCATTCTGTCGCCACATTGTTGATTTTGTTATTCATCTGGACCACAGAGGAATTCCAAATCCAATCACTTCCAGAGCGAGTCTCTATCAGTGCTTGAGAAGCAGTGGATGTTCTTTTCCAGTGTTTCCAGATGTTGGATGATGGTTCCTTGACTGAGACAGATTGATGTGGCTGGTTCAGCAGCGCCCCTGTGACAAAGCCAAACAGGTTGCTCGCATTGTTTTGCACCCTGCCAGTTGCTTATTTTCATATTTTCTTATGCAAGCACTTGGATGTCATTGCCTTGCAGGATTATGTTCAATTCAGTGATTTAATTGAAAAAGTAACCCATGCGAGAGAACAGCAGGGTGTCTGCGGGGGGCTGAAGAAATTTGGGCCGATCCCTTTCAAGCTCACAGTCACATTTAACCTGGAAATCCAGCTGATTTTTGAGTAGCGGGGACATGGTGATGCCCATTGCCAATCTCAGAATTCACTGAGCATTACAAGAATGGGCTTTCAGAAGAAATGGTTAAGGTATATTGAGGACATGATTATGAACAAAAACCCCTTGCTGCCAGTCTTTGGTCCCAAGGCACAGAGGGAGCAGAGCGAGCCGAACGAGCAGAGCACAGAGCACAGTGAGCTGCGGAATTATTTGGAGTCACTTCTTACATGACCACACAATAGCTCTCCAAACTTGTTACAGCTACCTGCTGTGTTGGCTGGCTAAATTAAAAAAGACTTTTCACAGTTCACATTGTAAATGACGCATACTAGCACCATTAGTTGGTTTGGTAGCTGAACTGAGAACCAGCCAGACTCTAAAATCATTTCTTCTCCCACACCTATAGTCATTTCAGCAATCTGGAAAGCGGTCATGTAACTGGATAGGGCTGTGCTACCAGTATTTGCAGCATTAGGATGAAGGACTTTTGAAAGCACATTACTAGCAGCAGGTAAATTCAACTTCAGCGACTGCGTGGGGCCTTTTATGTTTTTAGGATTGCGTTTTCATACGCTTTGTTGAATTTTCCCGGAACTGTTTGTGCATTTCTTTGCCTTTCATTTTGCTCTGAAGAGCACTGTGGCTCTTGGTTAAGTGGTGTTTTCATCTGGATGGTTTCAAATGCTTGTTGATAATACTTCCAGACAAACTATATGCTGGGTAAAAGGATGCTCCTCCAATCCAAACACCACGAATCGCCAACTTTTGCTATTGTGACTTTTATATCCTTATTGTTTCCTCCCAACCAGATCCTACATCTCACGGTGCTTCAGCGCTTGTCCGCCTACCACCTGCACTGTTACTCTTAAAACTTACATCAATAAAATATGAACCTGAAGATATGGAATTCTGTTTATGCCACTTGGCTCCTGTCAACCATTTACACTTTCTTCTCTGATATGTGCATTACCATTCAACATCCCCATTCGACACTGCTCAACATTGACAGTAAAAATCTTGCTCAAATGACACTGGCAGGTTGACACTGGGAAAGATATAATGCTGTACACCATGCCATGAATCATGATTTGCATAAGACGACACCAATACTCAAACATGCACATTAGTGCTCTTGCTTAGTATCGGATGGTCTTTCATGCAGGTGGGTAGATGGTTGCTTCTCAAAGAATCCTGTGGTTGACGTATTTTCCACTGGATAACCTACTCCTCTTCTCACCTTTTCTGTCTTCTTCTCTCTTGCAGCTTTGCTGCCTCCTCCTCCAGTTCCCTCTCTTTCTCATAGATGAAATCGTCATGATCACCAGGATAAAGATCCATAATTTTTTTTTCTTTCTTTCTGTATTTGTCGTGAAAGGAACTGGCACCAACTCATCCATAATTACTCACCCTCTTTTAACACCTCTCTAAACTGCACTGCCAGATTCCCACCATAAACGTCTTACAATCCAACAGTGATCCAAGACAAGACTTTTGTAATGACTATGCCAATTACCAATGGGCAGTTAATACGCAGCTACGTGACTAATCATCTTAGCGAAGTTACGCTGTGGGAATGCAGCATATCAACAGTGCCATCTAGGGGAGTGCTAAAGAAAATTATCCTTAAATACCCTTCACAGGAAAAACATGTTAAAATATAATAATAAAAATAACTAACTTTTGAAACCTGTTAGTAACACCAAAGGGCGGTAAACCCATTGCAATGGTAGTTTACTATCATCTCACCACGGGTGGAAAATGACGTAGCTGCTAGACCCATTTTCTTCATTGTCTTGCCTCGTGATGGTTGGTGGTTTGAATCCCACCCATGCTATAGTAAACTTGATCAAGCCATTTGTTCTGAATAAATGCAGTCAGAATGCCATGTCGTATGACTGGGTAATTAATTTTAAAAAACTGACTATCTAATATTGCAAGCCACCTTGGACAAAGGTGCCAGCTAAGTGGGCCACTAATAATAATATTCTGATATTTCTTACAAAAAAGAAAAAAAAACAGGTGCTTAGTTAAAACTGGTTAATTACATACAAAGTGGCATGTTGCTGCATGTCAACATCCTGCATGTTGCAATCAGGTGCCTAATTGGCGTGATCAGGTAAACGCAAGTTTGGTATTTCAGCAACATATCATATGCCTTTTTGTCTTTTTTCTGATCCAAACTGTGGACGACGAATCCGATCATATGATTTCACAGACGTTAGAAAATAAAATGTATCCGTTAAATCACAATATATGAATAGTTACCCTTGTATAATTGAAGCTCATTGTCCTTATCCTTGTTCCAGCATTTTTTGACACGAACTGTTAAATTGGTATCCATAGAAGAAGAGAAGGAGCAAAAAAAAAAAAAAAAACATGTGAATTGTTCTAACATTGCTCTCCAAACATCAGGAGTGGGTGTTTTGTAGAGGGGGATCTCCAACTGGAATATTTTGCCTGAGAAAATGTCTGCAGTATCAAAAAGATCATCTCTTGCATGAATGTGTGTCTTTGACAGCTGCAGAGCAAGCCTCACATGAGATGAGATATTTGAAAGAGTTGAAACTTGAGAGTGTGGTCCTTGTCTCCATGGCAACCCAGCAACGGCCTCGTTATGCAGTAGTATGTTTGCATGTAGAGCGTGTATTTTCTTGGATGCAATCTGAAGTATCGACTGAATTCCAAATATTGGAACTCTCTGGATGCATTTCTGCTTGCCATCGTTAAATGTTTGGAGTGTGTAAGTTAAACATCCCGGGTGTAGTGTAAAAAAATGGCTCACAAAATCTGGATATTTACAGTGATTATTTTTATCTGTACGAACTGTTCACCCTTTTATCTGAAGATGCGCTCAGTTTACAGCAGGTCTATAAACTGCAAGGAAAAGGATTTAATTGTCTTCCATATCAACAGTCTGACAGAACTTCCATCATAATAGAAAATGGAAATGTTGAAATACAAAATAACTTTAATTTCATTTCAAATGTGGCAGTAAAGGCAATTCAGAATGAAAGTGAAATAATATTATTACAGCCATTACTTTACACATCTCTTGAGTTTTACAGATGAATACAAAATTATACTATTGACATGCACATAGATTTTAGGGGGAGGAAAAGAAATTATTTAAGGAAAAGAAAAATGCCTAGGAGGGGTTAGCAGCCAGCTGGCCTTGGACCCCCAGAGGTTTTTTGTCCTCCTGTACCAGCCTGAGGAGTTTTGTTTCCTCTGGCTTTTTCACCCACACTGGTTTTTAATTACATGTTAACTGCTTGTGTGCCCATAGAGATTTTGTCAGTTATGGCTGTTATTGTGCTACTTGTTTAATTTCTTCCTATACTTTTGCTAACGCTTCATAGAATGCAAGGGGCAGTACATACATATTAGCTGAACTTAGCTGATGTTTTTAAATTAAGAATTGTTTAGTGTTGTGATGTGATTTAATTCATATGCCTGGTGTCAGATGGTGTCTTTGAGCGGGTGATGGATTGAAGGAAGATGGTGGAAATGGTGGTATGCTGCTGTAAAGCCATGTTAAACTAATTTGCATAGAATTGAAAAAAGGTCTTCATTTTTGGTGGTGGTGTGCTGCTGAAACACTGTTGTTGTGCTCAAGTCAGCCAAAGAGGTTTCAAAAAGAATATTTGCCATGTGAACATCCTTTTTTTTTTTCATTATGCTCCCTTATTGTGGATCATACTACATCTAATCCTTTACTCTAGGAAATTCTTAAATTCTTTCAATGAAAAAAATAGCAGTGCTTTCCACTGACCACTGTGCATCGTAGGCCATTTTTCAGTTTCCGAACTTCCCCAATTATCCTTGACAATTGTCTTTTTACTAGAAAGTGCCATTGGCTGTTGCATTTCAATAAAGCACTTTTTATGAAACATTTACTTATTTAGTGAATACCTTTCTCCATACTTTTTCTATAAAGCGACTTACAATGGTAGGCTACATGCTGTGATTTTCCCGTTTATACAGCCGGGGAATCTTTACTGGAGCAATGTTGGGGCATCATAAGGATGCTGCACCTGGAGTGTGGAGTCAAATCTGCAACCTATGAGCACAGAGGAAACACCTCTGACTGCTACACATTCTCCTGCCCCATTTGCAATGTTTGTAACAAATCAAAAATTGTTGACTAATTAAGTATAATATGTGCAGGTTCTAATTCAGCTGAAGATTCCTAATTCCTAACCAATAAACTCCATAAACACAACAAACAACAAAGCCAAAAGTACTGCAAAAAAAACATTCACAATTGAAATTTCTGAAATATTTACAATAATGGGGGGCACAGTGGCACAGCTGGTTTGGCTGGGTCCTACTGTGTAGTGGGTCTAGAGTTCAAGTTCTGCTTAGGATGCCTTGCAATGGACTGGCATCCCATTCAGGGTGTGTCTCCTCCTCCTTCGGCCTTGCGCCCTGTCTTGCCAGGCTAGATTCCGGTTCACCACAACCCTGCTTGGGATAAGTGGTTTCAGCCAGTGTGTGTGTGTGTGTGTGTGTGTGTATTTACAACAGTCATGTTTAATAATAATGCCATGGTAATGTAATGTAGTGGTTGAAGAGTTTCAATTCAGATCTAAATGGGTTTGAATCTCACCCTTCAGCAACAAGGTAATAAGCCAGTTATATAAATGTAGGCAGCTAAACATTGTAAGATGCTTTGGCAAAAAGTGTCAGCTAAATGAATAAACATAAATGCATTTGCCATTAAAAATGGAAAAAAAGTGTTGACCGTCCTAGGCCTGTGTCTCAAGGGTGTAATGAGACATGCTTGTAGTGTTATGGAAGATGTGAGGAGACTGTTAAAATGCCTTTGTTTCAAAACAGAATATAAAGTATGCTGTACGACAGATTAGTGACTAGATATAATTACTCATAAAAAGTAATTATATCAAACTCATGGAAAAAGCGCTATTATTTTAATCAGTTGTTAGAGTTAAATTACGAGGAAGACAACAATAATCCACTTGAAGTTATCAGAAGCTTGCACAGATTTGTAGCTTTAAGCTTGAGCAATAATCACAAACATACATATGTACGCGTACATACATAGTACTTCTCTAGTTGAGCTTTTAACACTGTTTTTATCCATCACTCTTTCCTACTCACCTTTTCGATGAAGAGTCAGTGTACCTCTTTTTTACCAAAAAAAAAACTTTCTCTCCAGTTATATACTTTTCTTAGACTCTGTATTGTTTCATTTTGAATCATTATGCTATTTGCATACATCCTGCAGTATATTAAACACAAAACAAAGTCACTGGCACATTTCTGACATCTGTTACTAAAATTCAGCATTACTCTTCTCTCTTCTATTCAGCTAGTACTAGTCATGGGTTTCTCTTTTCATAGTATCTGTTGAATTGTTCTGTTTCCACATCAGTAATCTGTAGGTTTAAACAGGTTATTAATACATCTGCTTTATGAAATTGGAAGTTACACATTCTTACACTTTTAAATTTCTTTCTGATCTAATCCAATATGAAATAAGTACTATTACTGCGTTAAAAGATAATGATTTGGAAAAAAAAAAATTAAAAATTAAAGGTTCAACCTACTGAAACTGGATTACATGATTATTGTTTCAAAATCCAGAGCAGCACGCAACAATAGACAAAAATCAGATTAGATTTTAGGTGGGAAAGATGGTATCTCTCGGTGAGACTTGTCAGTGCAGCACCAGGGTGCAGACGTGCTTTCATAGACAGGCTACAGCCAGTGGACAGTACGAGGGGGTGATGGAGCAAAAGAGGTTAATTTGCAGTAAGGGAGCCTGTTCGCCTTCTGAGAGGAGCCCGAAGTTTACAAAGATACGTTTGACCGCTTTGGTGTACAGAAAAGGAAGTCAAATAATGAGAAAGCCACAGGGGTTTGATGGTACTTGTAGACAACAAGAACAGCACCCGCCTGCTTTAATACGATCCAAACAGATACCTTGGGACGGTCCTGATTCAATGGAATTCAGATAAGGTGCTCATTTTTTTCCTGTTAGCATCGAAAAATTTGTCAGTGATGAGCACCCTTAGTGAGAATGGGCCTCTGAGGGCACGAGCAGATCGAGCGGATCAACAAAGCGTCTGCGAGCCCATGGGCTTCTGTGTGTGGGACTCATACTGCTTTTAGGATTACAAACAGAATAAAAAATGATTCTCACACAACTCAACTGTTCAAGCTAATTATGGTGTTTATTGTCATGCATGTGTACCATTTTAACAAGAAAAGGTATTTAGTTTTATCGATTTGCTTCGCACTGTATTTTATATAACAAAATTATTTATTTATTGATCTATTTCTCCATTTATTTATGAACACATAAATAATGGAAAACCCACATTTGAGGATGATCAGTATACAGCATTTAAATTATGAAAAATGAAGACTTTACTTTTTTTACTTAGTCTGTTGCCTTTTCTAAAGCATGTTGCAGGATCTTTACTACAAACATGCAATGTGGCCACTGAAAATTTTTTATGAACAAATCAATGCTTACATTGAATTGCTGCACAAAAGGAGTAAGTCATATACCTAATCTGGTTCATATTTTTAGTATTAAAAGTATTTCAGTGAAGATGTCTACTAGTTAGTCAAGCACTCTCGACACCGCAGCTCTGCATCAAGACAACTCTTTATCGATAACGAGCGAATGAATGAACGAATGAATGAATGCCATCCCTTGCTATTGTCTGAATGGTTAACTGGATCCTATGATCAACAGATGACCAACTTTTATGATGGAAATACAAGGGTCTCCTGATCCCTATATCTGCTGGGTTAACAAACAAGTGGATTATACCAGATTGCCAGTCATTTACTCCACAGAGAAAAGTATCTCCCCAATCTGGTGCTGTTGACCTTGTCAGTCCATTGCTTCTCCACCTCGACTTTACCTCCAGCTGTTGCTCTCGCTAGCCTGTACCTGGGACATGATTCCCTCCATTTAGGTAGCTTCCTGTTTCCCGAAAGAGGAAACCCTAACCCTAACCCTAAACCATAACAAAACACATCGGAGGAACCTATGACTTTCACACCTCCAGGCCCAACCGTTCGCTACTTTTCACATCTACCCTTTCTTTCGCTGTCTCCCACCATAAAGAACGATGCGAAATGCACTGTAAAAATTCTTCCTTATCTTAGTTAAAAATACCTTTGCCGGTGCTGACAGCAAATTATGGCCCTGACTCATAAGGTAATAATGCGCAAAAGATCACCCCCCGTTTTACTATTATTGTTGTAGGTGAATTATTCAAACAGACCTATTCGTACATGGGTATCTTGAATTATAGATAGCATTTGGTGCTGACTGCTTCACAGCACACTTCTGAGACACTCATTTAACATTTTGACAAGGAAAAAGTGCAGTGACTCAAAATTGACTGCAATTAGTGACCGAGGGAAATATGTAATATGTTTCTTTTTTCCTTCCTTTGCTTTTTGTTAAGATCATCATGAACAACTATGCCTCTGGGTAATGCCTTTTTAATGTCCAGGGGAAATCGTCCTCTTAATTTTGACAAGTGGCATTACACTTTTAACTTTTAATGGCACGTGCCACTAAGTACGACGCGTGCATTTCACAGCATAATATCTTTCATCGCTGTTAATAACTTCCATCCCAATTAAGACTCCAAAACTAAAAAGCTTTGATAAAAATTAAAAAAAAAAATAAAATGACTGCTGTATCTTTGACAATCAACTTCTAAACATGAAGAGTTAATTTTAGAAGGTTAAAATTGCATGTAGGGTTTTTTTTTTTTTTTAAAACAAATAAGCAAACAGCGGCACAACCTTAACGCACCAGCTTCAGTCGCAAACTGAATGATACGCTATTATATCTCTGGGCAGTATGTTCTGCCTCTATTTTGTCCCTGATGACTGTGCCTTTTGCCGTTCGCACATCTTTGATCCACTGTCAAACGTTAAAGCTGCCAACAGTTAGCTGGCTTTGTGCGCCAGGAATTCAGTCCCAAAACCTGCATCTGAAGTCAATCAAAAGTGGCTTAAATATGCAGACATACCTTCTGTTACTTTCTGGTTCCGATACTCTTAAGTTAGAATGATTTTTTTTTTTTCCTTTTCCGTCTGTGACAGACTGTGAAAACCCCACATGTTTTGTTAGCAAAGAAATAAAGACTAGTTTCATCTTAAAGCTAAGATATAAAAACACAATTTACATTGTGCTTTTCTCCAAAGCAGCTTACAATGTTTTACTGCTTTACACCCCAGGGTTATTTTTCCTGGAGCAATTTAGGTACACTAAGTACATTCCTAACCCCTATCTGCTGGCCCCATTTATATATGCAAGGCCTCAGAAGCACATAATTTTTTAAAAATACTTTCAGAAATTGTATTAATTGCATGGGTCTTACTATATTATTTCTGTGTCCAATGCAAAGTGTCAGTTAAAGATATACAGTTGTTCTCTCCAGATCTGCATAAATTTGCATTACATTACATTACACAGTTACCTGCGCATTTCTTATGAATTCTATATATTGCCGCTCGTGTGATGTTATTGTTAATGTTATACATTTTATAATGCACTCTACCAATTTTAAATGCAGCTGTCCATATAATGTATTGATGAAATGGTGGCATTACACAAATTAACTGTTCCTCAAGAATCGCATGTATGCATCTATACCTTTCCATCTGTTAGTGAAATACATACATATACATACATTTTCAGAACCGCTTGTCCCATACTTCTTCTTTTTTTTTAATTGTATGTCACTTTGGAGAAAGGCATCTGCTAAAGGAATGGAAGTAAACGTAACTGAAATAACTAGATCAGTTTAGAAACTCCACTTCTGTGGTACAGTCGAGTTTTCCGGAAGGTGCGTACACACTCTCTCCAAACTGCTCGTAAAGTTATACAACATCGGTGGAGAGAAGTGTATTTTTAGGTTGTTCACATTCAGTGTGTTATGTAGAACTGCTGCCTCTCATTCGTCCCTCTGCCCACACTGCCACATGTCATTGCAAATTTCTTGATTGTTTGGGATGAAAGTAGCTTGATTGTGGGTGGATAATATATGTTAAATGCCTCCAACCATCATAGTGACTCATTTTAAGCCTTAACTTAGCGACTTACTTCACTACAAACATGTGTAACCTGTCTGCAGGATGAGTGGTGGCAGAGACACCTAGGGACACAACAAATACTTTAATCATAGGAAACAAAACCGTGCAGTCTTTTCATTTACCCCATATGCTAATGCAGGGATATTCTCACACCTATCAAAATAAAGAGTGGAAAAAGCCTGTTAATGTTCTTTATCTGTTTGTCTGCCTAATTTTTAGCACATTTTCACAAACAGTTTGTCTTCAAGTCGGTTTCACAGAGGGGACCAAAACAAACCGAGAAAATCCAATTTTCCAACGAGGGAAAAGTTGAAGAAAAAAAAAAAAAGATTCCATGCTCCCTGAAAGAAGGCAGTTGAGTACAACTCAAGGAAAATCTTGTGAAAATCTTATGGTGATAATTGGTCCTCCAGGGGCACAATGCGCTTTGTGAAAATGCCCTGCCCACAGCTGGTCAGCTGTGTTAGCACAGAGCCAGAAAGAGCTTTGTGCTCTTCAGGAATCATCTATCCTCAGTGACACTGGAGATCTGGCCACATGCAGAGATTCGCAACAATAAGCGAGTGCCAACAGAACGGTACCATGCGGCGAGAACCCTTCCTTGACCTACCATAACAGATCATTGGTGGTGATTACAAGAAAGTCTCCAGAATATGACCGCAGGAGTCTATCAAAAACAGGTTATCTCCACGTCTTATCGAGATGGAGTATGGCAAAATATTAAGGCGCCGATTCTGGCTGACCCAGAAGTTCTTAGTCAGCCTGTAATTCTCTATAATTTTGACAAAATAACACACCAGCTAATATGCACTCTCTTCTCAGTGCTGTTATGTGCTCTATTCCTAACCCTTCTCCCAGGCTCTGACAATGACATGCCTTGCTGTCGCTGAACGCGTGGAGCAAGAGGAGGTGCCGCTGTTCTTTATGCCCCCTTAGCTAATACCGCTGTCATCTATGCCTATTCTTGACTTGTTTCCATTCATCTCGATCCTCCACATTACGATATTCACCAGTGATATTATTGGCAAAGCTGCTCTGATTTCTTACACCATATTCCGCAACATTATGCTCCTAACAAGTTGTTATCAAAACAAATAAAAATATTTTAAGCCTCACGGCACATTTTTATCATTAAATTCAGCTTAGCCGTCCAGAATGAATTTTAAAGTTATTTATACTGGAAATATGCTCATACTGTAAAACATAATTGCAATTATAT